>NC_053489.1:462377846-463050346 GCF_905171775.1 Rana temporaria | reverse complement strand
TCAGAACTTTCCCTGAGGACATGAAAAACCTTGGAAATGTCATGCGACCTCTGAACAGCAATGATTATTTATATTACATTAAATACAGTGGCACAATCTTTATACATAATTAGTATCACTTTTTGGGATCAGGTCTATTCTAAGCAAATGTTTATATTTATTTAGGATCTTCATAATTAGAGGCTTGGGCCCATTTCATACGTGCGGACTGCTCAGGTCAGCCTGTTAGTTTTTTAGGCGGACCTGAACGGGCGCTCTATACAGGTCTTTTGAACGACGGATGTCAGCGGTGACATGCCCGCTGACATCTGACCAGCTTCGGTCCGCTAAAGTGTGACGGATGGAAACCCAATTTTCCATCCGTCTGCCGGATCAGATAAAAACTGACTCTATGGTCCGTCTTCATCCGATCCCCCATAGAGGAGAGCGGCTCTCTGACAGGTCGGTCCCTGAACAATGTGCAGAGACAGATATATTACTGGTAAATTGTATTTATTACTGTAAAAAAAGTGAGGTCTGGTCACCTTCACCATACAGCAGTCACACACAACAGAAACACAACAGGCACATATATACACCTATATACATAACAGACATATATCAATGTGCACAGCCATGACCTTTTACTATCATTTCTTGTTAGGTCCATTATAAAATGGTACTTGTAGGTGTGAGACCCATAGGATGTCCTAAATACTGGGTGCTACCCAAGTTTTTAATTGGATCAAAGCCAGTAGATAAATAGTAAAAGTACATTTTGAAGCCTGGGAACATTTTTAAACTTTTCAAAAGCCAAACAATTTTGGTGCTCTATTTTTTATATTGGTGGAGAGAGCTCTTTATGCAAAATGTCATATGCAAATGTCGGTGAGCTATTACTTCCGTCCAATAATTAAATTTAGTGTTAGGCCGCGTACACACGGTCGTTCCAAACTGATGAGAATGGACCGAAGTTCAGTTTCATCGGACCAAACCGACCGTGTGTACGGCCCATCGGTCTGTTGTCCTTCCGTCCAAAATTTTAAAACATGCTTTAAAATCGAACTGATGGACTGCTGACCGATCGGTCCAAACCGATGGTTAGTACAGAAAAGCATTGGTTCAAAACCGCGCATGCTCAGAATCAAGTCGACGCATGCTTGGAAGCATTGAACTTCGTTTTTTTCAGCACGTCGTGTGTTTTATGTCACCGCGTTCTGACCCGATCGGTTTTTGGAACGATGGTGTGTACGCACATCAGACCGTCAGGCCACTTCAGCGGTGAACCGATGGGAACGGCCCGTCGGACCATTCTCATCGGTTTGGATCGACCCTGTTTACGCGGCCATACTTGTACTGATCTTTATATTCTATTAAAAAAAATATAGTAATCTCTGTTAAGATATTGAAAGACTTTTTATGGTCAAGGTGAAAGCATTTCTAACTATAGGCAATTAAAGGTGCTAATTATAATTTCTGTGAATATGTCAGTAACAATTCCTATCAACTATATTATACTATGCTATAATGCAGACAATTTATAATATAAATTGCGGCTTTGAAAAAATCATGAATCTGTGATGTTGCCAGGAAAAAATGGCTACAGTATGGTAATATACAATACTAGGGATGAGGTTCATGTTCGCTGCTACCATAGGTTTGAGAGGAATCCTGTGGATTTGAGATTTACCTTAGAGAATTTTGTTTTCAACCATAAGAGGAGTTTTGAAAAAACTAGCTCCCTCACTGTAAAAGGGGGTACAGGATAATATTAGAAGATGCTAATGGATAAGGGTCATTTAGGAAACTGTACTTTAGCTCTAATTGTTATCTCTTTGGAAAATAAAACATTTTCTGCCTTTTTGCTATTGTTTTCTTTTCCTTTAATTTTAATTTATGATTGATTGCATTTTTCATTTTTAGCTGCTGTTCTGAATTAGTGAAATGATGTCCACCTGTGTGCATTCTAAGTGTCACATGATTTGTCATTACATATACACACCTTTTTAAAAGCCCCCAGAGGCTGCAACACCAAAGCAAGAGGCACCACTTACCAAAACACTGCCATGAAGACCAAATAACTCTCCAAACAAGTAAGACAATGTTGTTGAGAAGTACAAGTCAGGATTAGGTTATAACAAAAATATCCAAATCTTTGATGATCCCTAGGAGCACCATCAAATCTATCATAACCAAAATGGAAAGAACATGGCACAATAGCAAACCTGCCAAGACACAGCCACACACCAAAACTCACAGACCGGGCAAGGAGGGCAATAATCAGGGATGCAGCACAGAGACCTAAGGTAACCCTGGAGGAACTGCAGAGTTCCACAGCAGAGACTGGAGTATCTGCACATAGGACGACCATAAGCTGTACGCTCCATAGAGTTGGGCTTTATGGCAGAGTGGCCAGAAGAAAGCCATTACTTTTAGCAAAAAATGAAATGGCACGTTTTGTGTTTGAATAAAGGCATGTGGAAGACACCCAAAATGGATAGAGGAAGGTGCTCTGGTCTGATGAGACTAAAATGTAACTTTTTGGTCTTCAAAGAAAACGCTATGTCTGGCGCAAACCCAACACATCACATCACCCAAAGAACACTAACCCCACAGTAAAACATGGTGGGTGCAGCATCATGCTGTGGGGATGTTTTTCAGCAGTCGAGGCAGGGAAATTGGTCAGTGTTAAGGGAAAGATATATGGTGCTAAATACAGGGATGTTCTTGAGCAAAACCTGTGATTTGAGGCTAGGATGGAGGTTCACCTTCCAGCAGGACAAGGACCCCAAACACACTGCTAAAGCAACACTTGAGTCATTTAAGGGGAAACATGTAAATGTGTTGGAATGGCCTAGTCAAAGCCCAGACCTCAATCCAATAGAAAATCTGTGGTCAGACTTAAAGATTGCTGTTCACAAGCGCAAACCATCCAACTCGAAGGAGCTGGAGCAGATTTGCAAGGAGAAATTCGCAAAAATCCTAGTGGTAAGATGTGGCCAGTTCATAGAATCTTATCCAAAGCGACTTGGAGCTGTGATAGCTGTAAAAGGTGGCTCTACAAAGAATTGACTTTAGGGGGGTGAATAGTTATGCACATTGACCTTTTCTGTTATTTTGTCCTAGTTGTTGTTTTCTTCAAAATAAAAAAAGTTGTGGGAATGTTCTGTAAATTAAATGAAGCAAATCCTCAAACAATCCATGTTAATTCCAGGTTGTGCGGCAACAAAACACGAAAAATGCCAAGGGGGTCAATACTTTTGCAAGGCAATGTATGTTCCTATTAAGAAAATACAAATAATGAATCAATAACTAAAGTTAAACACCATTACCACTTAAGTCCCGGACCATTATGCAGGTAAAGGACCTGGCCCCTTTTTGCAATTCGGCACTGCGCCGCTTTAACTGACAATTGCGCGGTCGTGCGACATGGCTCCCAATCAAAATTGGCGTCCTTTTTTTCCCACAAATAGAGCTTTCTTTTGGTGGTATTTAATCACCTCTGTGTTTTTTTATTTTTTGCACTATAAACAAAAATAGAGCGACAATTTTGAAAAAAAAATGCAATAAGCGTTTATTGATTAGTTTGAGCAAAAGTTAGAGCGTTTACAAAATAGGGGATAGTTTTATGGCATTTTTAGTCATCTTTTTTTTTACTAGTAATAGCGGAGATCAGCATTTTTTTCTTGATTGCGACATTATGGCGGACACATCGGACACTTTTGACGTTATTTTGGGAGCATTGTCATTTTTACAGCAAACAGTGCTATAAAAATGCACTGGTTACTGTAAAAATGACACTGGCAGTGAAGGGGTTAACCAGGAGGGGGCGCTGTAGGGGTTAAGTGTGTTCTAAGGGAACAAACGATCAGTGACAGCCACACTAGGAAGCACGGGGAGAGGTTTGTTTACACTTACCTCTCCCCGTTCTTCCTCTCTGTGAGCCGATTGCGGGACACCGGCGGCGATCGCGTCCACTGTTCCCGCAGGGACAGTCACCGAGAAGAGGACCGGGTCGCGAGCGTGCCGCCGGCGGCGTGCTGCGTGACCCACGGCTGGGCTCTTAAAGCGGATGTACATGTACTCCCTTGTGCCCAGCCGTGCCATTTTGTCAACGTATATCGTCGTGTGGCAGTCCTCAAGTGGTTAAGTGCAATTATCTTCAATAGCTGCTGTACACTGTTTAGTGCTTACACCCCACTAAAAAAATATACAGTGTAAAATATATTGCAGCGCTATTGAGCCAAATCATAGGATTTGCCTCAAAATGGGATTCACTGCTAACTTTAGGTTTGCTGAATTTCAAACCACATGTGCCAAACCCTTGGCCAATTGAACCAAGTAGATTTACTGTACAGTACTATAATATCATGATGACGAAAATCACATCTTACAGAGTATTATGCATTTTAGAAATATTGCTAATTAATGTGCCAGGTAGAAGCAATGTTCAGTGACACTTCTGTTAGTAGCAGTAGAGCACCCAAACATGCTTTCAACGTCAATTTTTTTTTATCAATCTGTGTTATATATTTATGTGAGATTTGAAATAGGATATCCATTTCATTTAACGGACCCGTCAGATGCCCATCTGTTCTGACATTCTACTCAAAGAAGTAAACCAATAAATCAATACAAATCCTCACTGCAATTACTCTTATGTGAGTAGTAAGTGACACCAAAAGATATGTGTGTACAAGTGTGCAATGCTATAATACCTCAAAACCTGTGCATATAATTATTTGTCCAATACTGGTGCATGCACTCTATGGGGGTCATTTACTACCCCTCAGATTTACGGCAACTGCACTTTCAAGTGCACTTTCAGGGCAATTTCAAGTACACTTTGCACTTGAAATTCAAATTGGATTTGCTGTTTGTAAATAACCCCGTATGTGTTCCTACATGTGACAAATAAAAACACATATATTGAATAGTGTCACACAGTACTCTATAAAATGCAACAATAAATAAACCTATATAATACCCAAAAATGTATATCCAATAGAAAAAGATCAAATGCAACTGTGCATGTCCATAATAATTGTCCATAACATTTCTTCAAAGATCAGTGTAAGTGTCCATTATTAATATCCCTTTCAAAAAATGTATCAATTTATTGCTGTAACAATGAATTTAAACATCCCTTGTGACAGTAATAGGTGGTGACAGGTACTCTTTATAGAGGGATCGGGGTCTAAAATGCCTCCAATCCCTCCTTTGCACTTCAAAGTATTCAGATCGCTGAAAACAGTGATTCTGAATACTGTATATTTTTAAAAATCCGGCGCCATTGGCAGCCGAGTAAACCGGAAGTGATGTGACGTCGCTTCCGTGTTTACAGAGAGAAGACTGCCACAAAGCCATTTACAGCTCCGTACCGGTCTGTCTCTAGGCACTGGAAGTGGCACATCGCAGATCAGGTCTCCCGGTGGGACGGGAGACCCGGTGAGAGCGGCGGTAGCCCTGGGATAACAACATCAGCCACATCAGTTGTTATCCCTGGAAAGCCTGCAGCTGTGGGCATCATCCCGGTATAACCTCCTAAAGCTGAGGCTCCACATATGCGTATGCTCGACGGGAAGGGGTTATTTTCCACTTGTGCCATATAAACACTTTATTTTCTCTGCCATGACTTGTAAATTCACTGTAGTATCTCTTCCACCAAGTATTGTGCAAAACTTACCACCAACATTACAATACTCTAGCCTTGTGGTTTGATCCAATAAAAATCAGATCTCATGCACTTTCCCTTTAAACAGGGTGTTATTTGCCATGTGTATTGTTCTCCTCTACTCAATATGGACATACTTCAATCAGCCTCTATCCTCAGGACTCTGTCAATGGTTATATGTAGGAAACTCAAAAAAGAAAGGTATATATAATGCTCTCCATATATCCAATATTATTTTTTATTAAAACATAAGGCCCAACATTAAAAACACACCTTAAATAGTGCAAATCTCCTGGTACACATCAGTATACATCTAAGGCCCCGTACACACGATAGAATCTATCCGCAGATAAATCCCAGCAAATGGGTTTCTGCGGATAGATCCTATGGTGTGTACACGCCAGCGGATCTGTTTCCGCGGAGAAATCTCCTCTGGGATGGATTCCAGCAGATCGAATATTTGTTGTGCTGCACAACATATCCATCTGCTGGAATCCATTCCAACGGATGGATCCGCTCGTCTGTACAGACTTACCGGATCCATTCGTCCAAAGGGATTCCCCGCACGCGTCGTAATGATTTGACGCATGCGTGGAATTCCTTATATGACAGCGTCGCGCCCGTCGCCGCGTCATAATCGCGGCGACGGCGCGACACGTCATCGGCAGAGGATTTCCGCGCGGATTTCAATGGGATGGTGTGTACACTCCATCCCATCGAAATCAGCGGATTTCTTTGAAAGGATTTATCCGTGGAAACGGTCCGCTGGACCGTATCTGCGGATAAATCCTCTCGTGTGTATGGGGCCTAAGTGTATTATAAAATGTCTCACACAAGATGTTGGCCCACTGACTTTCTGTTTACAGTGTGACATCATAGGGTCCCCCTCGTTTCTTTCTGCTTCCAAGTAGCTGCCTACCAGTATAAGGTATGAGCAAACAGCTATGCTGAGATTCTGCAGGAAACTAGGATTTCACCCATGATCTGCTGATCATGGGTGCAATGCTTTGCAGGCTCCAGAAAAAAAATCACTTTTTTTTACCTGCAAAAAAAATGTGCATTTATTATTATTATTATTATTATTATTATTATTATTATTATTATTATTATTATTTTAAAGGTGAACTTGTCCTTTAATTGATAGGAGTAGGGACTTCAATGCTGTACCTTCTCTTAAACTGATGTTCAGGTCTTAGGACTTGTGTCAGTCAACCAAGTGACCTAGACAAACACCTTTCATATTGATCACTGCTTAGGAACTGACGAATTCCCTGGAGATAATTTTACCCCTTAGAATGAGACTTCACCCACTATTCTCACCCCCCTACATGAGATGTCTAGGATTCATATATTTCTCTTGACCCCTACATTGCTCCTTAAAAAACAGTATAGACTATAGACAATATGGTTATTACAGAATATACTGTACCTTAGAATCCCTTGTCTTAGGAAGGTTGAATTTGAAAGGTACTCTCCTTGGTCTGGAGTAAGGATGAGCCGAACACCCCCCCCGTTTTGTTCACACCAGAACCTTCGAACGGACCGAACGTTCGCGCGAACATTTAGAACCCCATTGATGTCAATGGGACTCGAATGTTCGAATTCAAAAGTGCTAATTTTAAAGCCTAATATGCAAGTTATTGACAAAAAACGTGTTTGAGAACCTGGGTTTTGCCCCAGGGAACATGTATCAATGGAAAAAAAAGTTTTAAAAACGGTTGTTTTTTCTGGAGCAGTTATTTTAATAAAGTGAAGAAAAAAGAAGAAAAATTCCTTTAAATATCGTACCTGCAGGGTGTCTATAGTATGCCTGTGAAGTGGCACGTGTTTAGAACTGTCCCTGCACAAAATGAGATTACTATAAGAAAAAAGTAATTTAAAACTGCTTGCGGCTTTAATGTAATGTCTGGTCCCTGCAATATGAATGAAAATCATTGAGAAAAATAGCATGGGTTTCCCCCCCTCCCCCCAGGTCATTACAAGCCCCTTTTGCCCTATATACTTTGAACAGCAGTATACAGGCGGTGCAAACAAGACAGGGTAGGTTTGTTGTCAAATAGAATCTGTTTGTAATTGTGAACTGGTACTTTTTTAAAGTGTAGCTCCAGCCATAAAATCTATTTTTAAGCTTTTCTGAAAACATAGAGAAGGTCTGTGTGCATCTGTTCAGAAGATTGCAATTCACTTTCTGTCCCAATGACAAATGATTTTTTGAAAATGTGGGTTTTTTGCTAAATCAAGGATTGGTGATAAAGCATCAGTGGACAGGAGACACCTCTTACAGAAGAGAATTTCCCTTCCTAGGGGTAGATTTCCTCTCACTTCCTGTTGTCTCCTTCAATTTGAAAGTAGGAGTCGTTTGTAAGTTGGATGTTTGAAAGTAGGGGCCTGCCGTATTTACTCTGCAGAAATTTGGGCCCTAGGTGTTGGTGTTGCCACAAAACTGTAAGCCCTCACAGTTAGTCTTGGTGGGCGGCGGGCACTGGAACGCCCTGCTGTGTGAACTATTAAATATTATATTAAATTTTCAGCAAGTACATATGCAACATAAGATACATTTCATAGAATATCGCATAAAATAACAGTTCCGAGGATCTAAGGTAGGTTTAACAAGGAGAAGCCAATACATCAGGCGGCCTATTGCCACAATCGTAAGACATTAATGGGAACATTTACGATGAGAGTACATATAGAACCGGTCAGTAAACCTAGAATAGGGGGGGACGGGATCTGGGAACATCTCAGTGCGTGCGAGAAAGCATTGGACCTTTTAGGTTCGTCCCAACATCCGCCCACCCCGAAGGGGAACACACTGTGGGCAGGAGGGAACTATGAGTAGCCTAGTATTGGAGAACAGTTGTCAGGGTCCTGTGGCTAGCTGGGTCCCTGCTTCTAGGCGAGTACCAAACGTATTCGAGAAGGGAAGTGCAATAACAGATATACAATCAACCATCAACAGTCAGGCTGTCTGGGTAACTAGACGACCGAGGGAGGACTTTGTGGGTCTGACCCACATCCCTTCGGTAAGAGGTCAAAATCAAATTCAGGAAAGGGGCACATACAGTAAGGTGAGGGGAAGAAGCAGAGGGAGAGAGGTATGACGGATATTCCACCAGGGTCAAGTGGCCACCACCGTATTCAATGGGGCGGGCAGGGTTGGTGGCGTGGGGGGGAGCACAGGGATCAAGGATTCCTTATAGTGTGTCCAACAAGCCCAGGTCTGCCTGAACTTGGCATGCATGTCCTTGGCTTGGTGGATAATCATTTCCATCTCTTCAATTCTGTTAACTCTAGCTCGCCATTCGTCTAAAGTAGGAGGGAGAGTATCTCTCCAACGGACATGTATGCACTGGGTAGCAGCGTTGATCAGATGTAGCATCAGGGACTTACGGTAGGTCGACTGGGGGAGGGACGTGTGATGAAGCAAATACTGCGCGGGAGTGAAGTCTGGCGTATAAGTGGTAAATCGAGAGATTAGACTATGTACCTCCCTCCAGAATGGTCGGATAACAGGGCACTCCCACCACACATGTAGGAGTGAACCTGTTTCCAAATTGCATCTGCAGCATGTGGAGGGGATCTCAGGGAAAATGTTGTGTATTTTATCAGGGGTTCTATACCAACGCGAAAATAGCTTAAATCGATTCTCTTGGGCTGAGACATTAATTGAGCCCTTGTGGACGTGCGTCCACACTGACTCCCAGTCATCGTCGGATAGGACAAGAGACAGATCTGCATCCCACCGACGGTGGATATCAGTGTTAAGCTTCGCCCTCGAAACTAGCATAGAGTATAAGGAGGAGATCAAATGCTTCTGTGGTGCCGTTTGTGAGCACAAGCGTTCAAAAGGTGTGAGGTCCCTATGCCAGGAAGATAGCGAAGGTGCAGAGTAAAAAAATTCCTAAGTTGGAAGAACTTAAATAAGGGGATTTCGTGGCCTGGAAATTTGGAGCTCATGCCCGAGTGTGATAGAAGTGCGCCATTATTCAAGAAGAGACAAGCACGTGTCGTGGGACGACGAGCGGTCTGTGACGTGAATGTCATCCGGGTAGTCAGGATTCTGGGTCAGGGGAGTCATGGGGCCTAGGGAGGGGACCGTGTCAAATGATCTGCAAGTCGCCCTAAAGTTAGACAGGGTGGGTCCTATCAGCGGATGCATCGCACAAAGTCTAGGGGTGGATCGTGAGTCGATCCAGGGCAGATGTAAGATATGTATTCCTGAGAATGCTTCCTCTATCACAACCCAGTCCTTGCTATCTTTGTGGACGTGCCAATCTACGATCCTCGTAAGTTGACAGGCTTTGTGATAGAGAGACAGGTCGGGTAAGCCTATACCACCCCTCAGTTTAGGGAGAACAAGTCTATTCCAGCTCAGTCTAGCGGGTCTACCTGCCCACAAGAAGGACCTACAAATCATTTTAAAGGAGCTAAAAAAAGGCAAGGGGGAGTTTAATCGGGACAGCTTGCAATAGGTAAAGCAGCCTAGGGAGGATATTCATCTGTAACACTGCCACTCTGCCGAACCAAGAAAAATTACCTTTCACCCAGTTAAGCAAGTCTCCTTTTATCGTCTGAAGAGCAGGCAGAACGTTCTTCACATAGAGATCTGAAAGAAGCGTGGGGAGTTTAATACCCAAGTAGGTTATGTCGTGAGGGTCCCATTTAAAAGGGAAATTCTGTTTGCAGAGATCAACTAAGGTTTGTGGCAAGGAAACGTTTAGTGCAGTGGATTTGTTAAAGTTAATCTGAAGGTTAGAGAGAGTTTTAAATGTCTGAAAGTCCTTGAGAAGGTTGGGGAGGGTGATCAGTGGGTTTGTCAGGAACATCAGGATGTCATCCGCATAAGCGGCTATCTTGTGCTGTCTTCGGTTAATCGTTATGCCCTTGATGTCCTGATTATCTCTTAGCCTGCAGAGAAAGGGTTCCAGGGTCAAAACGAAGAGTATGGGCGATAAGGGGCAGCCCTGCTTGGTACCGTTGGCTACAGAGAAGGCGCTTGACAGTTGGCCATTTACCCTCAACCTGGCAGATGGGGTGGAGTATAATGCCATGATCATTTGAAGGAAGCGGGCGGGCAGTCCAGCTTTATGCAAGGCTGCGGACATATAGTCCCATGCCACCCTGTCAAATGCCTTCTCTGCATCCAGGGACAGGAGAAAGCCACTAGCGTTTTTCGAGGTTAGACAATGGTGGATGTTGATGGCCTTAGTGGTGTTGTCCCTGGCCTGCCTACCAGGGACAAAGCCCACTTGGTCTGTCGATATTAAGGCAGGTAGTAAAGGGAGTATCCTATTCGCTAAGATCTTCGCATAAAGCTTCTCATCCACATTTAGTAGGGAGATGGGTCGGTAATTGGACACCAGGGTGGTATCTTTGTCAGGTTTAGGGACTAGGGTGATGTGAGCCTCAAGTAGATCTCTACCCATGTGGGGGGAGAGGGATCTTGTTAAAAGCCCTCACAAACTTGGGGATCAAAATTGCAGAGACTGATTTGTAATAGCCGGAGGTCAAGCCGTCTGGGCCAGGGCTCTTTCCTGGCTTTAACTGCTTCAAGGCAAGGAGGGTTTCTTCAGCTGTCACCGGTTCATCTAGGTGGGACATATCTGGCGTGGGGGCAGGAGACGAGCCGTAGGCATCAAGGAATTCCTCTAACAATTTAGTGCAAGCCAGAGTGGCTTTCTGTGTGGGGGGTACAGGCAGGTTGTAAAGCGAAGAGAGGTATTGTGTAAACTGGTCGGCAATATGGTCAGTTCTAGTGACAGCGACCCCACTAGAGGATGTGATAGAGTGTATTGTGTGTGCTGACTTCTTCTTTTGTAAGGCACTGGCTAAGAGTTTTCCTGATTTGTTACCAAATTCATAGTATAACTTATGGGTAAGTGCGAATTTACGTTTCAATCTCGTCTGAAGTTCACTTAGTAAATCTTTCCTGGCACAAAGTAGGGTGTCATGGACGTCCGTCACGAGGGAACGTTTGTGGGCACGCTCAAGGGTTCTAACCCGGTTTAAAAGCTCATCGATACGGGCCATCTAAAGTTTGTGTTGCTGCGCCATGAGAGAAATAATCTCACCCCGAAGAACGCATTTGTGAGCAGCCCAAACGGAGGTAGGGGACACGTCTGCGGTATCGTTTTGCGTGAAGTATTGGGATAATCTTGTTGACAACGTATTGGTGACCACAGGGTCCAGCAGAAGGGAATCGTCCATTCTCCATATCTTAGACTTGGGGCGTTGCCCCGGCCATGGCATCGTCATGGTTATCGGATGATGGTCCGATAGAACCATGGGTTCAATAGTGGCATCCGAAAGGAGGGGGAGGTCGTTCTGAGTGACAAGAAAAAGATCAATACGGGAGTATTTATTGTGCATAGGTGAGAAAAAAGTAAAGCCTTTAACGTTGGGGTGTAGCGTTCACCATGAGTCGTGTAAAGTCAGCAGGCATTATTGGGATTTAATGGCCCGGAGGGCCCGGTTGGTCAGACACGTAAAACCGTTTGACGTGTCTACGTGGGGAATCAGCGGGACATTGAAGTCCCCTCCCAGAACCAGTATACCCCTCTGGAAAGCTGTAAGGTGCTGAAGTGTAGTACGGAAAAATTGCACGTGTTGTGAGTTAGGTGCATAGACGTTCGCGATTGTGATGGGCGTGCCTCGTAGTTCCCCCTTAATAAAAAGATATCTAAGAACTCTAAAAATGGGCCTTTGGTGCTGGCGCTGGTGCCACAACACTGTAAGTCCTCTCAGTTACTCTTGGTGGGTGCAGGAATGGGCCCTGCTGTGAAATATTAGATCAAGAATTGTAATTACATGCCCCTGTTGAAAAGGGGAAGAAAATTTGGGCCTTTGTTGGTGGTGGTGGTGGTGCTGGTGCCACAACATTGCAACCCTTCACAGATACTCTAGTTATAGCGCAGGAATGAGCCCGCTGCAAAATATTGCATCAAAAATTGTAATTACACGCCCCTGTTAAACAGGGGCAGAAAAATTGGGCCTTATCCACTGGTGCCACAACACTGCAACCCCTCACAGATTCTCTAGTTGGAGCGCAGGAATGAGCCCGCTGCAAAGTATTGCATCAAAAATTGTAATTACACGCCCCTGTTAAACAAGGGCAGAAAAATTGGGCCTTAGCCACTGGTGCCACAACACTGCAACCCCTCACAGATTCTCTAGTTGGAGCGCAGGAATGAGCCCGCTGCAAAGTATTGGATCAAAAATTGTAATTACACGCCCCTGTTTAACAGGGGCAGAAAAATTGGGCCTTAGCCACTGGTGCCACAACACTGCAACCCCTCACAGATACTCTAGTTGGAGCGCAGGAATGAGCCGGCTGCAAAGTATTGCATCAAAAATTGTAATTACACGCCCCTGTTTAACAGGGGCAGAAAAATTGGGCCTTAGCCACTGGTGGCAGTGCCCAGAACCAAAAATGTTCTTACAAACTATCAGCAAGATCATAGAGGAGGAAAAGGATAGTCAATCAGCATAACAGGATAGTCACTCAGCATCATCATAGGCAGTCTTGTAGGGATCTGACATTTAAAAAAAAAATATTCAGTTACATCAGCATCAGGTGCTTGGTAGCTGGTGGTGATCCAAGCCTGATTCATTTTTATGAAGGTCAGTCGATCAACCAAGTCAGTGGAGAGGCGCACCCTGTGATCGGTTACAAAGCCTCCAGCAGCACTAAATGTGCATTCTGAAACAACAATGGATGCAGGACAAGCCAGCAGCTCAATTGCGTACTGTGCACGCTCTGGCCAGTGATCCATCCTCAAGACCCAGTAAGCCAGAGGATTTTTGGTGGGATAGGTGTCCAAGTCTGATCTTGCCCCTAGGTATTCCTGCACCATGTAAAACAGACCCTGGCGATGGTTGCTGGAAACGGTCATACCTTGGGGCTGCAGACTAAAAGATTGTCTGAACGCATCAGTCAGATGGCCACCTTCTCCACCGCTCCTTCTGTGACTGACCAAAGCCTCAGCAACACGTTGTCCAGGACCAGGATTTTGTAACCTCCCAGTCTCTGGGAACGCGTTGCACAGACATTTCTGCAAGGACTCCCCAAGATGTTTCATCTCCTGCTCCCTCTGCGCTGGCAAGATAAGGTCCGCAACCTTATTATTGTAACGTGGATCAAGGACAGTTGCCAGCCAGTAATGATCCCTCTCCTTGATAGCACGAATACGAGGATCCTTCCGCAGGCTTTGCAGGATCAGGGAGGCCATACAAAGTAGGTTTGCTGAGGCATTCGGTGCAGAGTCCTTTGGGTCACTGAGGACGACATGATCCACAGCCACCTTGTCCCAGCCACGTACAAGTCCATGGGTTTCTTGGGACTGTAATTGATCCCTTGAAGACTGCTGCTGATGCTGAGTGCTAGGCTCCACCTCCATGCTGACACAATCCTCCTCCTCCTCCTCCTTGTTCTCTTCCTGTGTGATAGGCGGGCAAGCAGGAACACTGTCTGGATAAAGGGGGCCTTGAGAGGTAAGGAAGTTCTCCTCTTCCTCCCTCTGTTCTGTTCACCATCCTTGTGTCCTCCTCAAATGGTGACATGACAGTGCATGAGCCCCTGATCATGGTCCACTGGCATGGGGAAAACAAACAAGCTCCCCTGACCCAGTTCTGCTGCCATATTGGCACAGATACTCATTGATGGCCCTCTGCTGCGTGTGCAGCCGCTGCAGCATGGCCAATGTAGAGTTCCACCTGGTGGGCATGTCACAGATTAGGCGGTTCTTGGGCAGGTTGTATTCCCTTTGGAGGTCTGCCAGCCGAGCACTGGCATTATATGACCGTCTGAAATGCACACAGACTTTCCTGGCCTGCTTCAGGACATCCTGTAAGCCCGGGTACCTGCCCAAGAACCGCTGCACCACCAAGTTAAGGACATGAGCAAAACAGGGCACATGGGTCAGTTGTCCCTGTCGCAGGGTGGATAGGAGGTTGGTGCCATTGTAGCAAACCATCATTCCTGGCTTAAGCTGGCGTGGTGTCAACCACCTCTGAGCCTGCCTCTGCAGAGCTGACAGAACCTCTGCCCCAGTGTGGCTTCTGTCCCCCAAGCACACCAGCTCAAGCACCGCATGGCATCTCATTGCCTGCGTACCTGCGTAGCCCCTTGAACGCCTACGGAGCACCGCTGGTTCCGAAGACACATCAGCACAGGAAGAGGCCACAGAGGAAGAAGAAGAGGGGGTGGAGGAGCATTTTGGAGGTGTGGTGGCGGAACAACCTCCAACACTACTGTACCTTGTCCTGCATCCTTCCCAGCTGCCAGCAGAGTCACCCAATGGGCCGTGAAAGATAGGTAATGTCCTAGTCCATGCCTGCTGGACCATGAGTCAGCGGTAATATGCACCTTACCACTGACCGCCCTGTCCAGCGAGGCATGGACATTGCCTTCCACATGCCGGTAGAGAGCTGGAATCGCCTTCCGTGAGAAAAAGTGGCGTTTGGGAACTTGCCACTGAGGTACCGAACATTCCACAAACTCACGGAATGGGGCAGAATCTACCAACTGAAAAGGCAGCAGTTGAAGTGCTAGCAATTTAGCTAAGCTAGCATTCAACCACTGGGCATGTGGATGGCTGGGAGAGAACTTCTTTTGGCACTGCAGCAGCTGGGACAGGGAAATTTGCCTGGTACAATCTGCCATTGGTGTACCGATAGTAGATTGCCCGCATGTACTAGGCTGTGACACACCTAATTCTACACCTTCAGTCCTATCAGTGCAGGCTTCAGAGAGGACTGAGGGTATAGTGGGGTTAGAGATCCAAGCTAATGAGGGGCAAGGGGAGGTACGCTTTGTTCTTTGGTGTGGGTCTTTGAGGTACGCTTGCCAACAAACTACATGGCAGGTCGACATATGTCTGGTCAAGCATGTGGTGCCCAAGCGGGTGATGTTTTGGCCACGCGAGATACGCTTGAGACATATGTTGCAAATAGCAGCGGTGCGATCTGATGCATTCGTCTCAAAAAAGGCCCACACCAAAGAACTTTTGGAATAATGCTGAGACACAGCAGCACCCTGCACATGCGTAGCTCTGCGTTGTGATGCAGTCGGTGTGCTGCCCTTAAGCTGGCCCCTGGATGGCATCCTGCCTCGTTGGAGATGTGCCTGTGCCTCCTCCTCCTCCTCCTCTCTCCTATCAGGCACCCACGTAGAGTCAGTGACCTCATCATCCCCTCCCTCCTCATCACTGTAGAAAACCTGGCAGTATGCTGCAGCTGGGGGAACATGACTGCCAGATTGTGAAAAAAAAGGGGGGGTGGTGTCTGCGCTGTGGATGAATGTAAGTGGGAGTGGTGCAAAAAATCCCACCATGAGTAACTCAACCAAGGGGTGTGGCTGAATGGGTATATGAAACAGGTGCAAAGCAGACCAATAAGAACTTTGCTATAACATGCTCAAGATGGGCAAGTGAAAGAAGGTGAACATACACTGTAAATCACAAAATCAATGTTGTAATGGCAAATAATGTCAGATGGCCACAGATAGCCATACACTTGGGGCTAGATTCAGATAGCCCGCCGTAACTTTGTGCCGGCGTAGCGTATCTCAGATACGCTACACCGCCGTAACTTAGTGAGGCAGGTTCTGTATTCACCAAGAACCTGCGCCCTAAGTTACGGCGGCGTAGCGTAAATCTGCCGGCGTAAGCGTGCCTAATTCAAATTGTGAAGAGGTGGGCGTGTTTTATGCAAATAAAACATGACTCCACGTAAATGAAATTTTTGACTAACGGCGCATGCGCCGTCCGTGAAAGTAACCCAGTGCGCTTGCTCCAAATTAACCCGCAAAAGCCAATGCTTTCGACGTGAACGTAAATTACGCAAAGCCCCATTCACGGACGACTTACGCAAACGACGTAAAATTTTCAAAATTCAACGCGGGAACAACCTCCATACTTAACATAGCATACGCCTCATATAGCAGGGGTAACTTTACGCCGGAAAAAGCCTAACGTAAACGATGTAAAAAAATGCGCCAGGCGGACGTACGTTTCTGAATCGGCGTATCTACCTAATTTGCATAATCCTCGCGTAAATCGACGGAAGCGCCACCTAGCGGCCAGCGTAAATATGCAACTAAGATACGACAGCGTAAGAGACTTACGCCAGTCGGATCTTAGCCAAATTCCGGCGTATATTGTTTTCTGAATACAGAAAAAAGAAACGCCGGAGCAACCTAGAAGTTACGCGGCATATCAATAGATACGCTAGCGTAACTTCTTTATGAATCTACCCCTTGGAGTGCAACAACAAATATAAAATAAGATAAATACACTGGCCCGGATTCGGAAAGGAGTTACGCCGTCGTAACTCCGAATGCGGGCCGTCGCATCTCGGCGCCTGATTCATAGAATCAGATACGCCTCAATGTTGCCTAGATACGAGCGGCGTAAGTCTCCTACGCCGTCGTATCTTAGGGTGCAATATTTACGCTGACCGCTAGGGGCGCTTCCTTAGACTTCCGCGTCGACTATGCAAATTAGGTAGATACGCCGATTCAGAAACGTACGTCCGCCCGGCGCATTTTTTTACGTCGTTTACGTACGGCTTTTTCCGGAGTAAAGTTACCCCTGCTCTATGAGGCGTAGCCAATGTTAAGTATGGATGTCGAGCCAGCGTCAAATTTTGCGCCGTTTACGTCGTTTGCGTAAGTCGTACGTGAATAGGGCTGTGCGTAAGTTACGTTCACGTCTAAAGCATTGACTATTTACGGCGTAATTTGGAGCATGCGCACTGGGATATTTTCACAGACGGCGCATGCGCCGTTCGTTAAGAACGTCAATTACGTGGGGTCACGGCTAATTAGCATACAACACGCCCCCTACAGCCTATTTTGAATTACGCAGGCTTACGCCGGCCAATATACGCTACTCCGCCGTAACTTTAGGCGCAAGTTCTTTTTGAATACAGGACTTGCCTCTCAAAGTTACGGCGGCGTAGCGTATATGATATACGCTACGCCCGCATAACATTACGCATTTGTATCTGAATCCGGGCCATATGTATATAACAATATATATATAAAGTCTTGTTTAAATATAAAGGGCCAGATTCACAAAGAGATATGACGATGTATCTCCAGATACACCGTCGTATCTCTGACTTACACTGGTCCTATCTATGCGTCTGATTCATAGAATCAGTTACGCATAGATATGGCTAAGATCCGACAGTGTTACACTGGGCCAGATTCAGGAACATCAGCGGATCTTTGGTCCGGCGCAGTGCATCTTTTTTACACTGCGCCGGAGCAGCGCAGAGAGGCATGCTAGTGATTCAGGAAACTTTTTTCCTGTCTCTTGCCCCGGCGTGGCGGATTTTACACGGCGTAAGGCGGCGTAGCGCGGCGTAAGGCGGGGTAGAATAAAATGGGTGGCTCCCTATGCTAATGAAGTGGGGAGCGTGGCGCAGGGGTCACGGCGGGGCGCAGAGTCGGCCGCGCATGCGCAGTGTGCTCCCTGGGGCAAATGCCCCAATCTGCCCATGCTCAGAACTGCCCCCCGGCGTGACACCTGCGCTACGCCGGCCCACTGCCTACGCCCAGGCCATAAATCAGACCAGAGTTACGCCCTACAGGTGCAAATGTTCCCAAGCAATTTTATCAACTGCTAGGTAATTTGCTATTGCTCTTGCTATTGTCTGTGCATTATTATGTCTGCTGAAGAAGCAACAGGTGGCCGGATGACCAACTTTAGCCCTGAGGAGAGGGCAGTAATTATTGAGGGGCTCTCCCAACATGGGGACCGCCTCTATGGGCCACAGAGTGGGCACACTGGCAAATCTGATAAAGAGCGAATTTTTGCCATCATTACTAACCAGGTCAATGCTTTGGGGGTTGCGGAGAGGCAGCCCAAACATATCAGAAAAAAAATTAATGATTTGCGCAAACTGGTTAAAGACAAGTTGGTGGCAATGCGTAAACATGCCAGGGGAACAGGTGGTGGGCCAGCAAAAAAAATTACATTGACATCAGAGGACCTTGTGGTGGCCAGGTTCCTAGATCGTTCGGTGGTGGAGGGCCTGGATGGGTTTGATTCTGGAGAGCAGCCCTTGAGGACAGGTAAGTGTGTTTTCTCTTCTTTCTGGTGTGTTGCATGTGTGTGTGGGGGGGAGGGAACAAGTGACAATTGTGTGGGTCCACCAACATCTGAATGTTTTGTGTCCTCCACAGATGTGCAGGATGGAGCTGGGCCATCATCGGCTGCCGACCGACCCACCACATCCAGGGTGGAGACTGCCCCTACCTCTGTGGTGGAGGAAGTGGTGGAGGAGCAGCCCGTAGAAGAGGAGGAGGAAACGTTTTTTTTATTTTTGGAGACCCCCATTCCTGACCCCTCCCCCACCTCCCCCCTCATGACATTTACCCCCTCAGGGCTCTCTAGCCCTATCAGGGATTCCCCACCTAGGGACCCAAGCCCCTCCCAGGCCGGGCCCTCACAGGACCCAAGCCCCTCCCAGGCCGGGCCCTCACAGGACCCAAGCCCCTCCCAGGCCAGGCCCTCACAGGACCCAAGCCCCTCCAGCCGTCCTCAATCTACTCCTGCCCCAAGGATGGCTCGTCAAAAAAGGAGGAGAGTCCATGACAAGCTGGAGGTGTCTCTGGCAAGGGACCAAACTAAACAGACCCGCTATATGGGGTCTCTTGCGGGGGATCTCTCACGGGTGGCTGCTAGCCTGGAGTCCTCTGCAGAGAGCCAGGCTGCCTGCACTCTGGCAATGAAGGAGGCCATTACTCAGCAGGCTGGCCAGAGTTTACTAATAAACGACAGCCTCCAGGACGTGGTGGGTAACGGGGCAGTCCTTCTCACGTCTCTGGGTGAGCTTCAGGCCACCACAAGCGAGCTGGTGGCAGAGGTCCGCAGCCTGGCAGGTGCAGTAAGAGAGGAGGGGAGGCTGACACGGCGCCAGCAGCGCAGCAATGTGACCCGCCGGCTGCGGATGCAGGCTGCAACTAATATCTACCTTAATAGGTTAGCCGTGGCAATGGAGGGCAGGGATGCAGCTAGGGAGAGACTGGGGGAGGTACCACCACCACCCCCTGCCCCACCAGCCCCGGCTCCACCACCCCCTGCCCCACCAGCCCCGGCCCCACCAGCCCTGGCTCCACCACCCCCTGCCCCACCAGCCCCGGCTCCACCACCCCCTGCCCCACCAGCCCCGGCCCCACCAGCCCCGGCTCCACCACCCCCTGCCCCACCAGCCCCGGCTCCACCACCCCCTGCCCCACCAGCCCCGGCCCCACCAGCCCCGGCTCGCCGCAGGCAACTGCGCCCCAGGAGCCGAGGGCCAAGAAAGAGCCCACGACAGGGCCGTTGATTTTGGTTAAATTTAATTATACTCAGGTTTTTTTTTTTTTTTTTTTTTTTATAGTCATGTTATTTAAAAAAATTTATTTTTCTACTCAGGTTATGAGAATATTTTTTCCATTTTACTCATGTATTGCAAAAATTTATTTTTATTTTCTCAAGTTATGAGAATTATTTATTATTTTATATGCACACGGGAGTTAGTGCATGATTTATTCATAAAGATGTATGAATGGACAGCAACATAATTGGAGCCTTGGCGCGGCGTTGCTGCTCCCTAGTACCATGGGTGGTACTTCGGTCTAATCCAATTCTGTGTGAATGTGGGGTGTATGTGTTAGGGACCACAGTGATGTGCATGCATCCATTAACATTAATTTAATCGTGAAAAATAACGTTCGACGAGGCGACTCCTGACTGCTCTTCCTTCAGCAGACGGGTTAGCCTCTGGCAGGGGGGGATTATGTGGTTGGGGGGTCAGGTCCTCACGTAGCTCAATCTCCAGGCCCCTTCTCACTGCAAAGTTATGGAGAATGCAACAAGCCCCGATAATTTTGCTAACAAATTCAGGGGAATATAACAGGGTCCCCCCAGACTTATCCAGGCAGCGAAAACGAGATTTCAGCAGACCAAATGTTCGCTCCACAACTCCACGGGTCCGTGCATGGGCTAGGTTGTATCTCTTCTCTCCTGGGGTTTGGGGGTTCCGGAATGGGGTCATCATATGTGGTCCAAGTGCATATGCTGCATCACCTGTAAGGGAAAAGACAGGAGGATGTTACTCATGCATGTGCCCCTCGTGATGTCTATATCATGGGGGGGGGCAGTCATACCTGACACCCATGTCACTCACCAACCAGCCAGCTGTCCCCGTAGACGTTCTGGTCAAATTCATCTGGGATGTTGCTATGACGATAAATAAAGCTATCATGGCACGAGCCGGGGTGTTTGGCACGGACGTGCCATATTAGTCCTTGGGCATCTACTATAATCTGCACATTAATCGAATGCCAGTGCTTTCGATTACAATAAATGTGCTCGATGTCACGGGGGGGCTGAAGTGCCACATGTGTACAATCAATTGCACCCACTGTGCCAGGAAATCTATCAATTGCATAAAAATCTTGCATTGTCTTCATCCGCTGGACCTCCTGGGAGGGTTTTATGAAGAGGTGGGACATGTGTCTCAATATTGCTGGTATCACCTGGTGAACACACCTGCTCACGGTGGGTTGTGACATCCCAGCCGACAGTGCACTTGTCCTTTGAAAAGAACCAGTGGCCAAGAAATGAAGTGTGGCTAATACCTTCACCAGTGGCTGCACTGCATGTGTGCGGAGTGTGGGGCTTGTGAGGTCATCCTGCAGGAATCTGGTGATTTCCAGTATGGCTTCACGGCTGAACCTGTAGGTGCGATACACCTCTGCGTCCCCCATGCCAAAAACATTAATGCGTGTGCGGAAGATTATCTCCTGTTCCCTCCTACGTGCCCGTCGACGCAGAAGTGCAAGGACCACGGCTTCCCCTGGCATGATGGCACACAGGTGTTGTCCAGCAAGTGTACTTGCAGCTCAGTTCGTCTGTAGCGATGTGGTTTTATCTGCTCTCCAAATGACCTGTGCAAGTGTGGTGTAAAGTTACCCCTGCTTTATAAAGGGTAACTTTCCGCTGCAAACCAGAGTTACACGCACCGGGAGTAGCCTGCGCCGGCAATTCGTAATTTGCTGAATCGGACCAACTCCCTCATTTGCATATTTAAAATAGAAAAACCAGGGCCGCGCTAGTTCAGACCAGCGTAAATGGGCGCCCACGCCGCACCGGCGTGGAAAGGTCCAAACGAAAAAAAAAAATCTACGTTACGGTGTAATATTGTTTGCTGAATACGGCGCGGAGATACGCCGGCGCAAATTGGCATTTACGCCGCGCATCTCAGTCTACACCGGCGGAAATTGTTCCTGAATCTACCCCACTGTGTTACACTGTCGGATCTTATTTTCAATTTGAAAATGGCGCTGGGGGCGTTCCCGCTGATTTACGTTGAATAATATGTAAATCAGCGAGATACGCAAATTCACGAACGTACGCGGACCCGACGCAGTGTTCTTACGATATTTCCGTAGCGGCTTTCCCGGCGTATACTTACCCCTGCTTCTATGAGGCGCAGCCAATGTTAAGTATAGCCGTCGTTCCCGCGTCGATTTAGAATTTTTTTACGTCGTTTGCGTAAGTCGTTCTGGAATACGGATGGACGTCGTTTACGTAAGCGTCGAAACCACTGACGTCCTAGCGACGTAATGCACGCCGGGAAATTTTGCGGACGGCGCATGCACATTTAAAATCGGCGCGGGAACGCGCCTGATTTAAATAGTACACTCCCCCTAGCCGCGGAATTTGAATTCCGCCGGGTGTTTTACGATCCGCCACCGCAAGTTTGGAGGTAATTGGTTTGTGAATTACCCACTGCCTCGCAAACTTGCGGGAGCGGATCTTAAATCAGGTAGATCGAGCGGATCTAAAGACCCGCTGATCTACGTGAATCTGGCCCACAGTCTCTGGACAGTGCTCCCAAAAAATATAATCCAAAAAATCTGTGCTGAAAAAGGAAACTTCAGTGCAGACACCTCAGGTGGTTCCTAACTGCTCACCTCCCGGCTATAGCACGGATAGCCCAATAAACTCCAATGCAGCAACACTTAGAGATAGCTGAAGGACTAGTGGGCCTATCTCCGACGAACGCCGAGTTCGTGAGTGGTCCTAGAGGTATTGGTGAATCCTCCTTATTGTTCATCCTTACTGTTCCTCCTTCACCCGGTGGGCAGACACTAAGGCTGGATATCTCCCTCAGTGGATGCAGGTGTAAGGGGAAAAAGGAAAGGCCATAGCACAATACCGCAGTAAAATTGTCATTTATTGAATAAAATCAGGAAAAAAACTCACATAAACAGGCTGTCACCGGGTACATAAACCGAATGAGCGGCGAGCTTGTCTCCCTGCGTTGGGCGTGTACGCTCTAGTGCTCCTGGGTCCCTACGCGTGTCGTCACACCACGTGACTTCTTCAGGAGAATATGTTGCAAATAGCAGTGGTGCGATCTGATGCACTCATTTAAAAAAAGGCCCACACCAAAGAACTTTTGGAATAACGCAGAGACACAGCAGCGCCCTGCATATGCGTAGCTCTGCATAGTGATGCAGTCGGTGTGCTGCCCTTAAGCTTGCCCCTGGAGGGCATCCTGCCTCGTTGGAGATGTGCCTGTGCCTCCTCTTCCCCCTCTCTCCTATCAGGCACCCACGTAGAGTCAGTGACCTCATCATCCCCTCCCTCCTCATCACTGTAGAAAATCTGGCAGTATGCTGCAGCCGGGGGAACATGATTGCCAGATTGCTGTCCTTCTTGGGCACCCCCTCTCTCTGGGCTCACGTTACTGCCTTCCTCTAGCTGTGTACCATCATCGGAGCCTTTAAAATGCTGCGCATCCTCATGCAGCATGTACCCAACACTGTGGTCAAACAGTTCGGGGGACTCCTCAGGAGGACATGGTGGGGCTAGGGAAGGAGTGACTGATGCCATTGAGCAGAGGGAAGAGGACGCCTTGGCAGCTGCTTTGCCAGACAAAGTACCCTTAGCCTGGGTAAGAGAGGATGAGGAGGATGAAGACGGCTTGGTCATCCACTCTACCAAGTCTTCGGCATGTTGTGGCTCAACACGGCCAGCTGCTGAAAAAAAGGATGAGCGTGTCCCACGGCCACTTGCTGATGAGGATGCACTGTGTCCATGACCAGCACTGTTGCCTCTAGACGCAGAGCCTGCTTGCCCTCTTTTATCGGCTATTGACTCGCTGCCTCTCCTTGTTGTCTTTCCAGACATACTAATGGCCTGCAGAGGACAAAGGCAGTAGACACACCACGTAGCTTTAGGTGCACACTGCAGAGGACACAGACAGTACACACTATGTAGCTTTAGGTTCAAACTGCAGAGGACACGGGGAGGTACACACCAAGTACCTTTAGGTGCAAACTGCAGAGGACAAAGGCAGTACACATGCTGTAGAACAATAACTCACCGACTATGTATAAATTACAGTGATAAATGGTGTATAGGTCACAGGCACTAAACAATTGAGAGCCAAGCTACACAGAAAAAGTCCAATGCTGCTGGGTGACCAGAGGAGGATGAACTTTTTAAACATAATTCCCATCCTATCAAAGGAGCTTTCCCTCAGAACTAATAGCATTTTTTTTTCATTTTAGATAGGGTAAGGAAGGGTTTTGCTGGTGATCACTAGGGTCACCAGGACTAGTGTCCTCATTGTAAGATGTCTCTTCTGTTATTGTCCTGGGGACAACCCAAGTTTTGAGATTTTCTTTCACTTTCATTCTCAGCGATAATGGTCATCAGAAGAAATAGAGAGAGTGAATCTCCGTAAGAGGGAACAGACAGGAGCAAAAACCTGACAGGTGTTCTAATTTCTCCCCACTCTATTCTATAAACTAAAAAAAAAGTTTTGTCTTTAGTTATACTTTAATGCATTGACATTCATTTTTAACATAGTAATTTCATGAGTATAAAATGCAAACACCTTCATGTGTGGCTCTGAGCTACCTTTAAGTCTTTACGTATACTTAGCTAAAAAAAATACCAGTATTTCTTGGCCTTTTTGTAGTTTATTCAGACATGTCAGAATTCTTTATTATTATGGGAAGATATAAAGATATAAGGACAGCACAGCACGTTGCATTTATTATACCTGAATTTATGACATTCTATTAATTTTAATGTCAAAGGTACTGTTTTTATGGCATTAAGCCGTAATGCAGTGATAGAGAATCTGTTAAAGTATCCATTTACCCTGTCAGACAAGACAACATTTTGCAAATGCACCTTAACCAAATGTTTCATGACAGTTATTGCTGGAGTAGGAATTGCTAACTGCTTTCTGGAATCACAAAGCCCATTATTCTCTGTTATCTTCCATCTGTAGAAGAAAATACTTTAAACAATGCTACCTAGATGCTGTTGCTCAGAATTTACGAAAAACACAAGCACTTGTGTGTGTTTGCAAATGTATGTCGTTGTTAAGTATGTTTGTAAGTATTTATGTGTATATTCAAATAAAGCTGCCATACTATACAAAGTACACAAAGGCCCAGATTCACAGAGAGCAAGGAGCACATTACGCCGCTGTATCGCAAATAATATACGCTATGCCGACGCAGCGCAGCGAGGCAAGCATGGAATTCACAAAGCCAGTGCTGCCAAAACTGCGCTGGGTTTCGAAGGCGTAAGTCGGCCTAGGTGGAAGTGGGCGTGAGCCATGCAAATGAGGCGTGACCCCATGCAAATGATGGGCCGAGCGCCAGACAGATACATATCACCAACTGCTCATGCGCCGAGACGAGGATGCATCCCTCTGCGCATGCTTACAACCACGTCGGAACAACTGCCTAAAATACGCCGGATCACTGCCTACGCCGTGAACGTAACCTACGCCCAGCCACACACACGTCCAACGTAAACTCCGTAAAATACGCCGGCTTGTGTTCCCTGGTGCAGACCTTTGCATGTCTGCTGCTGGGTTACACCTCCTTTATGGGGCTTAACTTTATGCCGGACGTACAACTTACGTGCACATCGCATAGCCTGCGTCGGGCGCACGTACGTTCGTGAATTGCCTCATTTGCATATTTGAATAGAAAATCAATGGGAGCGCCACATGCGTCCAGCCTAAATATGTGCCCACGCTAAGCCAGCGTAGGCAAGTTACGTCGGCGGGATGAAGCCTGTTTTTAGGCATATCTTAGTTTGTGGGTCCGGCGCACAGATACGACGGCGCACATTTGCATATCTTGAGATACGTCGGCGCAAGTGCTTTGTGAATCCGGGCCAAACTGTCCAAATTAGGACTTCCCACCAAAAGGATACTTATTTTGCCTCTTCCTCTTGCTTTCAATTATCATGGACCTGTTCTTGTGACAACCCCCCCACACACACACACACACACACACACACCATGGTTATATATATTTTTTTCCACAGAAAGAAAAGATACAGTGAAAAAAACTAAAAAAAAAAATTTAAAGCCACTTAATCAAGTATAAAAACAACGAACATTGAGAAAAAGAAACTGAAATATATACACTCCCATAAAAAATACAATTTCTGGAGATGGCCGCTTAGCTCAGGAGCTCCGTAGCCCGCCGGAGATTTACAGCCGCCAGCAGCGCACATCAGAGGCATCCAGGTCACACAGACCTCCCGCTCGCTTGTGACCCCCTACCGAGCAGTACGGCGATGGGGAGGAACAGGAAGAAGCCACAGCAGCCGCAGAAGCTAGACAGCTTCTTCTCACTCGCGGCGCGCGGGAATCCACAACATGGCGACGGCAACGCTGAGGTGAGGGAAAGCAGTCAGGCCGAGTCGCATCCTCCCAGCGGGAACCCGCAGCACAGCAACGCTCGCCCGACTGCCCCGATCAGCGGCTCATCCTCCGGATCCAACAGCCCCACCACCAGGAGCCCTGTGAAGTCTAAGCCGAGGAGGGACTCCCCGCACAGACCAGAGCACAATATGGAGGTGAGCGATCCTTCTCAGGCTTCTGTGTGCCAGGGAGAGCGGGAGGGGGACCCCATTAAAGACTTTCCCACCGCTGACAGGCCTATTTCAGACACCATGCTGAAGGACATGTTACTGTCCCTGAGGTCCTCGCTCCAATCAGATCTCTATAAGGGCCTGAATGAGTGCCAGAAGGAGGTGCGCGCCCTAGGTACCAGGGTGGATGCGATCGAACACAAGATGGAGGATTATACATCCTCCTACAACAATATGGTGGATGCTCACTCGGACCAAAGGGATGAAATACTCTGGCTTAAAGACAAAATGGCGGACCTCGAGGACAGGTCCAGGAGGAATAACCTCAAGCTACGGGGTATTCCTGAATCTGTTCCCCCTAACCAACTCCTCCAGTTCGCGCAAACTCTATTCTCTACACTACTGCCGGAGGCAACAGCTCAGGAACTCATTATTGACCGTATACACAGAGTACCTAAACCTTCGTTTCTCCCTGATGAAATCCCTAGGGATGTGTTACTTAGGGTTCACTTTTTTCATGTGAAGGACCAGATTTTGCAAATCTCACGTAAACCTGGAGGACTTCCCCAGCAGTACGATAGCCTCAGGATCCTGCCGGACCTGTCTAGACACACACTCCAACGCCGTCGGAACCTGTTGTCAATTACTAAGGCGCTGCGAAACCACAATATCCCACACAAGTGGAAATACCCAGCTACGCTCATGATTTCTCACAACGGAAGCACTATCTCGGTGTCCAAGCTGGAGGATGGCCTAGAAGCCCTGCGCAGATGGGGGATCATTCCTGTCCAAACCGAAAACCCGCACGCGCTGCCGAGCCCCCAGCCACTTCGAGACGAATGTCAAGTAGTTTCCCGCAAGCGGAACAACAAGACTAAGACCGGTGGTAAAGCAACAGTTTGAGCTGGGCCTATACAAAAATATCTCTGGGGTGGAGAAGTTATGCACTAACTCTCTTTTTCCCCTTAATAGCAGCTACGTCTGCGCTAGGATCGATTGATGGATCCATTTCTTAATCTTACCCAGTTGGTTTTATATGTTTTGTTCATTTTTGTTTTCCCTTTTCACCCACATGATATGCACAGACTATGTAAAAAAGTGCTTGACTCCGCCCTTCCTAATGATAAAGCACTGCTCAGCGCACAGGAGTGGGCAATTAAGGTTAATGATATAAGGAAAAGGAGACACCTGGATACACAATAAGCAGCCGCTTATATGAAGAAATATTGTGAATGACAGTAAACAAAAGAAATGGATAAATGACTATAGTCAAAACAGTTCAATGTGTACTGTAGCAGCGCTACAAACAGAGTGTGCACTCTGAAAAAAAGTTCTATGGTGACATAGGTATCCCAAATAATGGTGCAGGTGGACAGCGGCAATATACAGTGTCTTCATCAATGTGTGCTTCTTATCACCAGGGAGGTTGTATTTCACCACGTGGGGGGATATTAACCCCTTATGGGGATGCACTCACCAGACCAAAAGTAAAAATCAGCATTGGATACATCAGCCTCTGCCACCAGCCTTGCACTCTCCACAACTCCTGCTTAAGTGTGTCTTGCTTGTGTACACATAAAGGAATAAACTTTGGATAGTGTATTACCGTTTAAAAAAGTTTATTAGCAAACCTACAGGTCCCCTTATAATATATGCGTACCACAATGCAGTGAAACATAAGCATGAAATGTACTGTGCCTGTTTGAAAACAGTTTCTGGCGCTCCAGCGCGTTCCTCTGTTCCTGATCCACCAGGCTGACAGTCTCTGGGTCGTCTGATGTTGGCCACACACTGACGCGTTTCGTCATTGGCTGACTTCGTCTGAGGGTGTGGCTGCAACATTCGGCGACCTGTTAAATAATGGAGCGCGTCCCTAGGTACCGCCCATCCTAATGCCGTCATGGCGTCTGACCCGCGCATGCGTGTCAAGCATTGCGAGGTCCGTGCCAGGCATAGGGCGGAAGTGGGGCGTGTACTCACATTCCCTGTCCAATCCGGACCGGGAACGTGCGATGCAGCATAGTGACGCTGGTCTCACTCAGACGCACTGACGTCAGTGAGGCCAGTGCCAACAATAGGGCGGAAGTGAGCTCAGAGGCTCATTGTCCCGCACAGCCGCTCATTGTGAAATGAAGCCGCTGCCCACAATGGGTCCGGGCTTAACAACACAATTTTGTGACAGGCAGGATGCGCGCGCATCTCGATGGCGAGAACTGCAGGCGCGCTCATCCTTATCACATCAGCCAGTGGGTTTGTGGTGTCAGAATCTCTCAGTACAAGGTCACACATGGATGCTTGCTTTATACAATGTATAATCCATAGCGAGAGATCCATACATAAATGTGGACACCCTATAACTGTGCCATCAGATAATAGACAGATAATTAATAAAAATCATCAATATATATATAAAAAAATCATCAATATATATAAAAAAAACAAGACATCAGTAATAAAACAAACCACACTCACACATAAATAGATAAATATATGAAGCCCACATAAAACATAGGCAAAATATAAAATCTATAGAAAGAGAAGTGTATATTAATATATCTATAAAATCAATATAGACATAAAAAGTATATTAAAAGGGGCTCCTTAAATATAAAAATCAATATATTACATTATTAAAATAATAAATATTAAAATACATAACAACACTATGACTAGGGACCCCCCAGTCTCAAGGGAGCCTAGTTCATATTACTATGTGTCTGTTATGTTTAATCCGGAGAGACATGAGTGACTAGTCAAAGAGCTCAATGTGCTCAGTATCATAATGCAGGATTGAGAAGAATCAGTTCTATTTGGATAAAAGCTTATGTGTCACTTATAAAGCAGTTAATGTCCAGTTCAATGTTCATGCCTTTCGGAGCAAGCGATTCGGTCAAGTAAATCCATTTCGTTTCACATTTTGATAGTTCACGAACTCTATGGCTTCCTCTCCAGTTTTGCATTACATGTTGGACTCCCCAAAATTGTAGTCCAGCTGGATCCTGATTGTGCTTCAATTTAAAATGGAGGGACACATTGTGGTCTTTATATCCTATCTTTATGTTATTAATGTGTTCCATCACCCGTATTCTCATTTTTCTCTTGGTCCTTCCGATATAGAGTAGGCCACAAGGGCATTTCAGTGCGTATACAACATGATCAGTGTTGCACGTAATAAACTGGTCTATATCAAATTCTGTGTTGTTGGTTGGACAACTGAATTTTTCCAGACCCCTCATCGTTTGTGTGACTTCCCTGCATGGTTTACACTTTCTGCATGCAAAGAATCCATTTTGATTCCAAAAGTTTTCTCGTTTAGCGGGCGGATCAAGTACCTTTTTTACCACTCGATCACCATGATTGGGGGCTTTTTTATAAATAAACTGAGGTTTGGGGGGTAGAAGCGGTCCCAGTTTTTTATCAAGCAATAATATATGCCAGTGTTGATTGAAGATTTCTTCAACCTCTTTATACTGGGAGTGGAATTGAGACAGAAAACCCCACTCCTTTGTGTTTGTCATTGGTTCGTTGCTGGGCTGTTTAGTTTGTAAACATGTTTCTCTGGGGATAGTGCGTATTTCTTCTACCAGTTTGTGCATGGTGTCAGGGTGATAACCTCTGGCTTCAAACCTTTTAGTTATAATTTTTGACTGTATATTAAAGTTTTCTTCTTCCGTACAGTTCCTTTTAACCCTCATAATTTGTCCTTTGGGTATATTTTTAATCCATAGAGGATGATGGCCACTAGTGGTAGGAAGATAACTGTTTCTATCTGTTGGTTTAAAAAATACCTTAGTGGCCAGCTTGGTTCCTTGTCGGTATATAGTTACATCTAAAAAATTGATTTCAGTAGTGTTGGATTCAGAGGTGAGCTTAATATTGTTACTGTTGTTATTTAAAACATTTAAAAAGTTTAAAAGTGAATCAGTAGTACCTGCCCAAATAAAAAACAAATCATCTATGTATCGTTTATAAAACAATAATTCACTCCGTCTGTCTTTAAAAATCACCTTGTCCTCCCATTCAGCCATAAAAAGGTTCGCGATGCTTGGTGCGAACTTAGCGCCCATAGCAACTCCTCTTTTTTGTGAATAAAAACAACTGTTATACCAAAAAAAGTTATGTGAGAGGCAAAAATCTAGAGCGTTTCCAATAAAAACTTTTTGATTATGTGGTAGATCGTCTCTTTGACTCAGTGCCCAATTAAGGGCAAGTAATGCATCATCATGTTGTATGATGGAGTAAAGAGACGATACATCTGCGGTAACCAGTAAAATGGGTGCATTCTCCTCTAGAGTGATTTCTTGAAGGCATAGTAGCAGGTCTTTAGTATCTTTTAAATACGATTTAGTCATTTTTACACTCTTTTGTAAGAAGGTGTCTAGATACTGTCCCATTCGTGAAGAAATGGAGTTAATGCTATTGACAATTGGTCGTGCCGGAGGATTCAGGGGATCCTTGTGTATCTTTGGTAGAGTGTAAATAGTTGGGACCTTACTACTAGCAGGTGTCAGATAATTTTTCTCTTTTGATGAAAGGACACCCGATCGGGAACCCTTCTCCACCAATGCTAGTAGTTGTTTTCTGTAAGGTTTAGTGGGGTCCTGATCAAGTAGGCTGTATGTGGATTTATCAGCCAACATGTCAGAAATCTGGTTATGATAAAAAGTCTTGCTTAAAATAACCACTCCACCTCCTTTGTCAGCAGGTCTTATAACGATATCTTTACGCTTCTCTAGCATATCGATACTCTCCTGAATATGTTTTATGTTGACCTGTCTTTTCGGTTTCAAGTGGTCCAGATCCCTCAACACTAAACCTTTGAACACCTCTACTTGGTGATTTGGGTTATTGAGAGGGTTGAAAAGTGATTTATTCCTTAATCCACTGTTTACAACCGACTTTGTGTTGTTAGCTGTGGTGTCAATACGAGGAGTGATTCCAACAAAGTATTTTTTCATATTTAATTTGCGAATATACTTATGAATGTCTATGTAGACATTGAACTTATTGACAGGTTTCTTCATACCACATTTTAAACCCAAATTTAAAATATTAAGTTCTTTGTGTGTGAGTTCGACCGGACTTAAATTAAAAATGCCACCTATTCCTGCTGCCTTCTTCTTTTTCTCCGTCCTCCATCCGGCCCTGCACCCTCTGGTTCGTCCTTTTTCGGATAAGGGAAGCGGTCCTTTCCCCATTGGTTCGTTGTTTGCGATCCTTTCCATTCCTGTTCCTGGTAATGTCCTGGGGGGTATTGTGCTGGAGGATAATAAGGCGGGGGCTGTTGTCCTGGTGGGTATTGAGATGGAGGGTATTGTTGGGGTTTCCCCCTTCGTGGTGGGTGGCCTCGACCCCTCCTTTGTACTCCCCCTCCACCCCTCCCTAAAAAAGGACGCGGTGGTGGGGCATTTTCATAATTCTCTTGGTAGGTCCTCAGCGGTAAAAATTTGTTTTGGATAGGAACCTGATATCCCATATTTTGTGGATGCTGATGATGATTGTCTCTAGTGCTACCACCTCTGTTTCTTCCTCGTCCTCTAGGTATTGGTGTTGAAAAATATACCCAAAGGACAAATTATGAGGGTTAAAAGGAACTGTACGGAAGAAGAAAACTTTAATATACAGTCAAAAATTCTAACTGAAAGGTTTGAAGCCAGAGGTTATCACCCTGACACCATGCACAAACTGGTAGAAGAAATACGCACTATCCCCAGAGAAACATGTTTACAAACTAAACAGCCCAGCAACGAACCAATGACAAACACAAAGGAGTGGGGTTTTCTGTCTCAATTCCACTCCCAGTATAAAGAGGTTGAAGAAATCTTCAATCAACACTGGCATATATTATTGCTTGATAAAAAACTGGGACCGCTTCTACCCCCCAAACCTCAGTTTATTTATAAAAAAGCCCCCAATCATGGTGATCGAGTGGTAAAAAAGGTACTTGATCCACCCGCTAAACCAGAAACCTTTTGGAATCAAAATGGATTCTTTGCATGCAGAAAGTGTAAACCATGCAGGGAAGTCACACAAACGATGAGGGGTCTGGAAAAATTCAGTTGTCCAACCAACAACACAGAATTTGATATAGACCAGTTTATTACATGCAACACTGATCATGTTGTATACGCACTGAAATGCCCTTGTGGCCTACTCTATATCGGAAGGACCAAGAGAAAAATGAGAATACGGGTGATGGAACACATTAATAACATAAAGATAGGATATAAAGACCACAATGTGTCCCTCCATTTTAAATTGAAGCACAATCAGGATCCAGCTGGACTACAATTTTGGGGAGTCCAACATGTAATGCAAAACTGGAGAGGAAGCCATAGAGTTCGTGAACTATCAAAATGTGAAACGAAATGGATTTACTTGACCGAATCGCTTGCTCCGAAAGGCATGAACATTGAACTGGACATTAACTGCTTTATAAGTGACACATAAGCTTTTATCCAAATAGAACTGGTTCTCCTCAATCCTGCATTATGATACTGAGCACATTGAGCTCTTTGACTAGTCACTCATGTCTCTCCGGATTAAACATAACAGACACATAGTAATATGAACTAGGCTCCCTTGAGACTGGGGGGTCCCTAGTCACAGTGTTGTTATGTATTTTAATATTTATTATTTTAATAATGTAATATATTGATTTTTATATTTAAGGAGCCCCTTTTAATATACTTTTTATGTCTATATTGATTTTATAGATATATTAATATACACTTCTCTTTCTATAGATTTTATATTTTGCCTATGTTTTATGTGGGCTTCATATATTTATCTATTTATGTGTGAGTGCGGTTTGTTTTATTACTGATGTCTTGTTTTTTTATATATATTGATGATTTTTTTATATATATATTGATGATTTTTATTAATTATCTGTCTATTATCTGATGGCACAGTTATAGGGTGTCCACATTTATGTATGGATCTCTCGCTATGGATTATACATTGTATAAAGCAAGCATCCATGTGTGACCTTGTACTGAGAGATTCTGACACCACAAACCCACTGGCTGATGTGATAAGGATGAGCGCGCCTGCAGTTCTCGCCATCGAGATGCGCGCGCATCCTGCCTGTCACAACATTGTGTTGTTAAGCCCGGATCCATTGTGGGCAGCGGCTTCATTTCACAATGAGCGGCTGTGCGGGACAATGAGCCTCTGAGCTCACTTCCGCCCTATTGTTGGCACTGGCCTCACTGACGTCAGTGCGTCTGAGTGAGACCAGCATCACTATGCTGCATCGCACGTTCCCGGTCCGGATTGGACAGGGAATGTGAGTACACGCCCCACTTCCGCCCTATGCCTGGCACGGACCTCGCGATGCTTGACACGCATGCGCGGGTCAGACGCCATGACGGCATTAGGATGGGCGGTACCTAGGGACGCGCTCCATTATTTAACAGGTCGCCGAATGTTGCAGCCACACCCTCAGACGAAGTCAGCCAATGACGAAACGCGTCAGGGTGTGGCCAACATCAGACGACCCAGAGACTGTCAGCCTGGTGGATCAGGAACAGAGGAACGCGCTGGAGCGCCAGAAACTGTTTTCAAACAGGCACAGTACATTTCATGCTTATGTTTCACTGCATTGTGGTACGCATATATTATAAGGGGACCTGTGGGTTTGCTAATAAACTTTTTTAAACGGTAATACACTATCCAAAGTTTATTCCTTTATATGTACACAAGCAAGACACACTTAAGCAGGAGTTGTGGAGAGTGCAAGGCTGGTGGCAGAGGCTGATGTATCCAATGCTAATTTTTACTTTTGGTCTGGTGAGTGCATCCCCATAAGGGGTTAATATCCCCCCACATGGTGAAACACAACCTCCCTGGTGATAAGAAGCACACATTGATGAAGACACTGTATATTGCCGCTGTCCACCTGCACCATTATTTGGGATACCTATGTCACCATAGAACTTTTTTTCAGAGTGCACACTCTGTTTGTAGCGCTGCTACAGTACACATTGAACTGTTTTGACTATAGTCATTTATCCATTTCTTTTGTTTACTGTCATTCACGATATGCACAGACTCCTCAGAAGCACCTTCTCAAGCGTCGCCGCCATGTTTGGACTGCGCCACGTCTCATCTCCCTTCTTGGTCATAAGCCCGACTGCCCTCAGCCGGATTTGTGAGTACCAAAACACAAACAATGCGCACAATGTCACGCTACTATTACTATGGTGATCAAAGTCCTGTCTCTAAACGCTAGGGGCCTAAACCACCCTGCAAAGCGGTTTTCTTGTGGTCTGAGGCCTCGTACACACGACAGAGTTTCTCGGCAGAATTCAGCGAGAAACTCGGTCAGAGCCGGATTCTGCTGAGAAACTCTGTCGTCTGTACACTTTCGGCCCGATGGAGCCGCCGAGGAACTCGTCGAGAAAATAGAGAACATGTTCTCTATTTTCTCGTTGTTCTATGGGAGAACTCGGCCCGCCGAGCTCCTCGGCGGCTTCAGGGCTGAACTCGCCGAGGAACTCGATGTGTTTGGCACGTCGAGTTCCTCGGCCGTGTGTACGAGGCCTGAGGCTCGCAAGTCGGGAGCAGACATTTTATGCGTACAAGAAACGCACTTCCTGAGAGACAAGGCCCCGTACTGTGCGCATAAAGACTTCCCTAACGTCTATCTAGCCTCCAACCCTGATACCAAAAGTGGCGGTGTTCTAATGGCATTCAAGAACTCGCTTGCCTTTCAACCCAAAGATGTGGTCATTGATGACAGAGGCAGGTATGTGATAGTTTCTGGGGACATCAATGCCAGACCGTACACCATAGTCACGCTCTATGCCCCAAACTCCCACCAACTGCGATTCCTGGGACGTGTCCTCAAAAGAGCTAAGTCAATGAGATATGGTAGACTGTTGGTGTGCGGGGACTTCAATATCACCCCTGACCCAGTGTTGGACTCCTCCTCTGGCAAGCCAAAAGGCGCGCCGACGCTCCAGCCACTGCTTCACTCTGAGGAATTATTTGATGCATGGAGGTGTCTCCACTTAAACGAACGAGATTATACTTTTTTTTCCAGCAGACATGGATCCTATTCACGCATAGACATGTTTTTGACGGACAAATGGCTGCTGCAGGATGTGGAAAAGGCCACAATCCATGATATTACGTGGTCTGACCACGCTGCTATCTCATTGGTTGTGGTGGAGAGGAGTGTCTCCTCCTCCTCACCCATCTGGCGCTGCAATACCAGAATTCTTCAAATCCCACATTACCTAAAAACCATCACTGATCACCTCACTTCTTATTTCCAGCTTAACTTAGATTCTGTACAGGATCCCAGTGTCCTGTGGAATGCCCACAAGGCATTTATGAGAGGCATTCTCATACAGATTGGAGTGATAGAAAAAAAGAAACAGTCCAAACAGTTGCAAGAGGTCCTCACGGATTTACGTCTCACTGAAACCCAAAATAAAAAGTCGCCCTCACCAACCTTAGCCATTAAATTACAATCCCTCAGGGAAAAACTTAGGGAGCTTATGACCCAACAATATGACAAGCACTTGCGGAGACTAAGGCTAAATCACTACCACAATGAGAATAGAGCGGGTAAATATCTGGCGCATAGGCTGAAGGCTGCACGCACTAAATCTAGGATAGCTTACCTCATTGATCCGTCCTCTTCACACAAAGTAACGAACCCCAAAGAAATCGCCGACCAATTTGCGGAGTATTATAAATTATTGTACAACCTTAAAGATGATACCAGCACCCCCCAACCTAGTGTAGGCAACATACAGTCCTTCTTACATAAATTACAGCTCCCATCTCTGTCCTCTCACCAGCTTGAAAGCCTTAACTCACCTATCACGTCCCAAGAAGTAGAGAAAGTTATACATTCCCTTCCCATGGGGAAATCCCCAGGTCCTGATGGGTTTTCCAATGAATATTTTAAAACATTCCGGTCGGTCCTAGCACCACATATGTCAATAGTCTTCAATAATTTTGCACGCACAGCATCACTCCCACAGGAAATGCTAAAGGCCCATATAGTGACACTTCCCAAGCCTGGCAAGACTCCTGACACCCCAGCGAACTTTAGGCCCATTTCCCTCCTCAACACTGATGTCAAGGTTTATGCAAAACTTCTTGCCTCCAGACTTTCCCACTTCATACCTTCCCTTGTCCAGAGCGACCAGATGGGCTTTGTGAGGGGGAGACAGGCCTCGGACGCTACAAGACGTATTATCAATGTGTTACACTATGCTGCGAAGACTCGGACGCCTTCTCTGTTGTTATCTATTGACGCAGAGAAGGCGTTCGACCGAGTACATTGGACGTATATGGAAATGGTCTTAAGAAAATTTGGATTTCAGGGCCCCATCCTGAGTGCAATTTTAGCCCTGGACTCATGTCCCACCGCTCAGGTATACTCCTCGGGGTTTCTCTCCAAGTCCTTCCCAATAACGAACGGCACGCGGCAGGGGTGCCCGCTATCTCCGTCAATTTTCAATTTGATGATTGAACCGTTAGCCAAAGCCGTCAGATCCAATCCGAAGATCACGGGCTTCAAGGTTGGCCAGAGAGAACACGTCATCAGCCTTTTCGCTGATGACGTAATACTGCTCTTATCTGACCCTGCAAACTCCTTACACAAAGCTCACACGGTACTAACTTCATTTGGGGTGGTTTCATACTACAAGGTTAATTTTGCCAAGTCGCTTATTCTAGACTTGGGGGTCCCCTCCCGCACAAAGGAATCTCTGCAAACTCGCCTACCCTACTCCTGGAGTCATGGTAAAATCAAATACCTGGGCATAACCCTCACAAATACCGTTGCGTCGCTGGCCAGAGCCAACTTCTCCCCACTAATTACAAAAATAGAAGCACAACTTAAGGACATGTCTAAGCGAGAAGTGTCCTGGATGTGTAGAATATCGGCTTACAAAATGATAATTTTGCCACAAATTTTGTATACATTTCGCACCGTCCCAGTTCATATACCCTGCCATTATCTTAAAAGCCTCTCGAAGCTCAGCTGGCGCTATGTATGGCAAGGTAAGAGGGCTAGATGCTCACGGAACAACTTACTGTCACACAGGCGAGTGGGTGGAGCAGGCCTGCCAGATATACATGACTACATGTGGGCTACGCGCTTGGACCAACTTAAACATTGGTTCCATGACTCTGACAGTCCCCCTTGGGTCGGGTTAGAAACAGCAATGTCACCGACGAAAGACCTAAAACTCCTACTACTCAGTGACGGATGGGCTCCATGGGACCTTGACACCCTGCCCCCGACTGTACAGATCTCCGTTAGGGCATGGAGACACCTACTTGATCACGAACGCCGAGATGTACAGGACATCAACTTCACAATGCCCTTGCCGTTACTTGAAGCTAAAATACCTCAGTTACGGACTTCCGACTTGACCAAACACAGGGTGACGAATATATCAGATTTCTATGCAGACGACTCACCTCCACAAACTGCCCACATTATGGCACGTCACCACCTACCTGTCAGTTCTCTGTATACATGCATAAGAATCACACATTTCTTAAAGTCATTACCTCCTCCATGTATATCCTTGCCAAGGGGAGTGTGGAGATTTTACTCTAATGCAAAACTGGAGTCCAAAGGCATAGCAGTTTTTTACAATTTATTTCAGGATAAGTTGACTCTATCTAAAACGGCAGCAATGCAAAGATGGGAGATGGACCTACAAACTACATTCACAGTAGAGGACTGGGCATCTGCTTTTCAAACAATACACAAAGCCTCCCACTGTGTCATGCACTGGGAACTAGCAGTGAAACTGACTAATAGGTGGTACTACACACCGGTGAGACTGGCCACGTTCTTTCCTGGAACGTCCGCTGGATGTTGGAGGGACTGTGGCCAGGTGGGCACCCTCCTACACATGCTTTGGCAGTGCCCTAGCGTGAAGAGTCTTTGGAACCAGATATTCCAGCTCATCTCCTCCCTGACAGGTATACTGACGCAGCCAGACCCAGCACTGGCACTCCTAAATATACGTATCAATAGGTTCCTTACAGCTGGTCTCGTCACTTGTCCATCTGCTCGCCTGCTTACCTTCGGGGGTAGACGCTTTTCTGTGAGAGCAACGGCCCTATGGAATAGTCTCCCTGTTTCTATCCGGTCTCTCCCCTCCATTATGGCCTTTCGTAAAAGGATAAAAACTTGGTTTTTTGAGGGAAAAGCAGGCTGAGTCACGTTAGTTTTCCCTGTTGTTCCTTGGTAGTTTGCTTTTTTGTGCTCTCCTTTTTTCTTTTCCTTCTATTTTCTTTCCCTGACTTGATTTATCTATTTACAGGTATGTCTTCTGCGCTTAGACGCTTCCCTGACGGGTCAGTATTTGGCGCATTACAAATACAATAAATCAATCAATCAACATGCGCCCAGTCGTCACACATATCTTGTTGGAAACGCGTACGTCCGTCCTACGCCACTGGAAATCTAAAAATGCTGTCAATATCTCTGAAGTGTTGGCAGGAGTCCATAGAAATTTCACATTTGAACAAATTATAGCCTCTAACTCTATGAGAAGCAAACAATTTGATGATTGTTGGTCTATATGGCCCAAATGCTGTTGATGTGTTTTTTTCTTTTTTTTTTTCATTATCTGTTGCATTGAATACTGATTTTCTATGTATTGTGTACTTTTCGTGATTTGGAAGATGTGCATATCTCTTATCCCCTACTTCTGTCCTATCCCTTTCTCTCCCTTGTTACCCTTTGAAAATCTTTAATAAAAACCATTGAACTAAAAAAAAAAAAAAAAAAAATACAATTTCTTAACAAGAAAAATAAAAGTAGGGCAATTTGTTAAAACGTATAATTTCTGAGTTTTGCAGATGGTAAAATAACAAAAAATGTAATATTAAATACTTATCAAATTTTTCCTTTGCTGATGGACTCCATGGCAGCACACGATTTTGTAGCCCAGCCCACACTCCTACCCCATAGGACCCCAATCCCATAAATTTTCAGGCTGAGCCAGAGATTCCATAACTAGCATACTCATGAGTCAGGGAGGGACCTTGTGATGCCATGGAGTCTATCAGGAAAGGAAAATTAAGGTAATTTAAGGAAAGTACTGCATTTGATAGACAATGTTCTTTTTTTCCGACAGACTCCATGGCAGAATATGTTAACTAGCCCAAAAAACAAGGGTGGGATGTCCGAAAAGTAGGGTTTCAATCATAGTCAACAGAAACCCTATTGATAGATATTAACAGCATAAGGAAGTTAGCTACTACCCACAATGAGCCAGAAAAGCCTTAATGGAAGACATGTCATCCTCCTACAACTATTCCTGTCTCCCCTTTACAGGGAGCCCACAAAGCCTACACACTCCTGGATGAGTGTGTGGTGACTGCTTCCGTATGAACTAAGCCCTAAGGTTTATAAGCCTAATGACAAGCTGGAATGACCTATCCAGCAAAAATTCTGGAATAAATCTCCATCCCGCTGGTTCTGCTAGAGAGAGTGACAAATATGTCTTAAAACTCTGAGCAAAACTGTAGCTTGAGAGCATGTTCCAAGTATCCCAATATCCATGGCATGGAACCAGTTATCCTTGGTGATCCTGCATATGGGAAGAACAAATCGGTTGTGCTAATAGGATGTCAAAGCCACCACAGATTGCCACCCAGTATGGATATAAACACTACCTGTACTGGGCAGAAAGCCACTAAGATTCCTCTCAGCACAAGGTCCAAATCCTGGCAAATCTTCTGACTGAGGAAAATGAAACACTAGAAAGGCTGCCTTCATGACTGAGACTTTTTCTCAAAACTGGACTAAAAGAGATTCCATGTGGAGCAGTAAGTTGTCAAGGGGCTTTAAAGGTCCTGATTATGGCCAAGCTTCCTGCTCAGGATATAGTCCTAGAGAGATTGACATCATGACTCAATCCTTACTTCAACTGGACTGGAGGGGATCCCACCTGGAACCTGTAAGTCACTAAAGCATCCTTCCTAGGCTAAAGCTTTGATCTTGGCCTACTTCTTTGCTGAAGAGATAGCCCTTAGAGTGAATGTCTTAATAGGTCAGTCTTTACCCAAGCTGGACTGAAAATATATCTCATCTGGAGTCAGAAAGGAAGTCCAGAGCAGGTAGCAAACCCGACCTAGAGAGTCTTGGCTATCTTTTGAGTCTCAGATGCAGCCCCCCCATCAAAGTATTGGATGAGTGAGTGATAGTCTACACATGAGACAAATGCAGGGACTGCAGAGATCTTCCCTCTAAGAGAGCTTTAGGATCAGTTGAAGTCCGTAATGCACCTGACCAGAGGACTGAAGCAAAGAAAACAAAGCAGTCCAAACTGAACAAGCTCTACTCAAATCCTTTTGTAGGATTTATAGATATTAGCTTAGAGAAATAACAGCCAAGCCTGATCAATCTCCTCCTGCCAGAATGAAAAACTGGACGAGATTAACAAGGATGGAATATTGCTATCTACAACAGCAGATATCATCCGAGAAAAAGGAATTTAATCCGATACCCGGTCAAAGGCAGCAAACAATGCCTAGTTGGCCAATAGGAAATTATTTCAAAAATTGCCACAATCTTTAGCAACAGACCCCCCAGAAAATGTATATGGATCGAACGGGAAGCATATGGCTTGTGAGACACAGCCATCCATATGGCTTGTGAGACACAGCATCCATACCCAGGGCTTGGCCCAGACCCCTAGGGAAAAGCTTTCCAGCTTGTAACAGTAAGTAGATACAACCAGATCTAACGCTGAAATCTTGTTCAGAGATAAAATCCACTTAGAGGAATCTGGATGTAGGAACCACTTATTGCCCAATTAGACCACAGAATATTTCTTCCCAGAAATGTAGATTTAAAAGAGATGATAAAGAAGATTCTACTCCACTTAGATCACAGTCATCTCTACCTTTTCTTAGCTGATGGACCATGCAGGTTCTGACCTGGCCCCTGAAGTAGGACACCACTATGATATTTTTCAACCTCACTGGAGACTAAAAAGCCTGCTGTCAGGTGACAAAAGGTAAAGGGAGCATGAAAGATCTGGCCAGAAAACCAGAATGTTTAAAATAACTTCCCAACCAAGGTGTTCTACTGGCAAAACAACTTTCCAACAGGTTTGTTCCACTGACAATAACTCAGCAGCACCGACGATTTATTACTGTGGCAGCACCCAAAGTTTCATCTGCCTGTTTACAAGACATGAATCACTGAGTGTATTATCAACATTGAAAAATAAAACCTTCAGGACAGGAGGCCATTTCCATTGAGCACACCTCAGTATAAGGATTGGAGAGACCATGGTCCTGATCATCAGGTATTGAGATGCTGACAGGCAAATAGAGGAAAGCCAGGATTAACCAGCATCCTACCACCAGTGTGCTCTAGTGACAAAAACTATGTGTCCTGAACTGTGATGGATTAAGCTCTCAGATACGCAAGGATTTGCGTAAGAGTCACAAGACCCTTTTCAAAAGACTAGCCAGCCAATCTCTTGTAGGGTTCTGAGAACTCCCTCCGTATACTTGACAGGAATCCCTACCTAGAGGAGGAGTTGATCAAGAACCCAATCAGCAGCCATACATGCTGCATGACGTCTTAATCCATGTAGAAACAGAGGTATGTCAGAAAACAGCTCTGGGAGTTGGAAATAGGCATCCCTCTGAGCAACAATAGTACTCATCTTAAAATCACATCTGCTGGAATTTGTTTTACAACCCCTAGAGATGATAATAACCACATTGGCTGGCAGAACTGGTCTATTCTTGCTGAAGCAAAGGATTTCTCCAGGCACAGTCAGAGGCTTGAAGTTTACTGATTGACCAACATGGCCTAAAGTGCCTGACCTGAGGGTCCAACGGTCCGAGACCAAAGCTGTATCTTCTCATCAGAAGAGGAGCAACCAGGTACCTATAAGATATGGATGGCAAAAATATGAAAAAGGCCAGTAAGCAACCTCTCCCCCAGAAGTGGAGCTCTTTACTGATTACTTGGCCGAGCACTCTTTCTCTCTTCAATTCTTTCTGGACTCCAGGGCAAAACTGCAGAACTAAACCTCTTTGGATTAAGACACATTGAGCAGACATGTACTCTTAGGCAGGAGGCCAGACTAAATCAAGATAGCCATTGAATGGGATTGTTGAGACTCTCACAATGCAGACAAGATTATCCCACTTGTAGAATTATTCCATGCTATTTGCTATCAAACAAAGCTAGCCCTTGAAAGGGACTGCTAGACTTTAGCAATGCAGACATGATTGTCCCACTTGTAGAATTATTCCCAGCTATTTGCTATCAAATGAAGCTATTCCGTTAAGGGGACAGTTTAGACTCTCGCAATGCTGACCAGATTGTCCTACTTTCAGAATTATTCTTTAGGATAGAATTAATATACTTCATCCCAACTTCCATTGCATTGGAAGAGAGGCATGGGTTAAGTCAAGCTTCCAGGCTGCAACTGCAGACATATATACCCCTAAGGCCTCGTACACACGACGGGACATGTCCGATGAAAATGGTCCACGGACCGTTTTCATCGGACATGTCCGCTGGCGGATTTTGGTCTGATGGCTGTTCACACCATCAGACCAAATTTCCCGCGGACAGCGAACGCGGTGATGTGGCCGCGTCGTCGCCGCGACGATAACGCGGCGACGTGCGTGACCCTGGAAGGTCAATGCTTCCACGCATGCATCGAATCACTTAGACGCATGCGAGGGCTTTCGGCCGAGCGGACATGTCCGGTGAGTCGTACAGACGACCGAACATGTCCGACGGACAGGCTTCCAGCGGACATGTTTCTTAGCATGGAAGTGGGCGTGACCCATTCAAATGAGGTGTGACCCCATGCAAATGATGGGCCGAGCGCCAGACAGATACGTATCACGAACTGGGCATGCGCCGTGACATGGACGCATCCCCCTGCGCCTGCTCACAATCACATCGGAACAACTGCCTAAACTAAGCCGGATTACTGCGTACGGCGTGAACGTAACCTACGCCCAGCCAGACACACGTCCAATGTAAAATACGCCGGCTTGTGTTCCCTGGTGCAGACCTTTGCATGTCTGCTGCTGGGTTGCACCTCCTTTATTGGGAATAACTTTATGCCAGATGTACAACTTACGCGCACCTCGCGTAGCCTGCGTCGGGTGCATGCAGGTTTGTGAATCGCCGTTTTTCCCTCATTTGCATGTTTGAATGGCTAATCAATGGGAGCGGCACCATGCACCCAGCCTAAATGTGTGCCCACCCTACGCCGACGTAAGCAAGCTACGTCGGCGGGGTGTAGCCTGGTTTTAGGCGCATATCTGTTTGTGGGTCTGGCGCACAGATACGACGGCGCACATTTGCACTTATGTCGGCGTAACTTGTTATACGTCGGCATAAGTGCTTTGTGAGTCTGGGCCATTGTCTTCACTGTGCCCTGATTACCAAATTGGCAATATAATTCCAAGCAGGATAAACTCTGCCCCTTTAACTAAGGCAGCCCATATATTGATTACTTTTTTTTTGCGTTTTGTTGAACAAAAAAAATCATTCAGTTCCCCATCCATACATTCAATGTGGATGGGGAATCCTTCCCTCTGTGTTATTGTACTTGGACATCAGAACACAATAATCTAAGCTAAAGCCAGCAGCACTGATTACTCAGGAAACCCCAACAGGCTGGTTGTACACAAGTCGATCAATTGATCGACTTGTGTGCAACCAGCTTACCATACATGGATCAAATTCATCTGTTCCCTGCTGAACCAGCTGAATTTCCATACATGAATGGCCAGCTACCTTGGTTGAGTGCAATCCCTTGTCAGACATGTGCCATGGCTGGTGAAAACACCATGACCTTCTTATGCCGCGTACACACGGTCGTTTTATGTGATGAAAAAAAATGACGTTTTTAAAAACGTCACTTTAATTGACCGTGTGTGGGGGAAAACGTCGTTTTATGTCTTCTAAAAAACGACCAAAAAAAATTGAAGCATGCTTCAATTTTATGTGTTGTTTTTCAAAACGTCAACTTTTACTTCACAGAAATTGACCGTGTGTAGCAAAAACGTCGTTTAAAACGACGTTTTTTCATCCGCGCATGCCCAAAAGCTATTAATGAAGCGAGCTTCAATGGAAAAACGCGGTGGAACGTAACCTCGCTTTGCTAGAACATTGTGAGAAAAATGATGGTGTGTAGGCAACTTCGTCTTTGAAAATTGAAGTTTCAAAAACGTTGTTTTTTACTTCACAGAAAATGTTTTTTTTTTTCATCACATAAAGAGATGGTGTGTATGCGGCATTAGCCATGATTAGTTGTCACTGTACCTTTTCTCTCAACTATATACAGTATGTAAAGCACCTCCCTGCCCCTCCAGACTATCCCAGCCCCAGAAGTCTGTGGAGTTTCTTCTCTGCACATGCAGAGAGAGGGAAAAAGAGGAACAGCTGGCTGAAGTCAACATCTTAGTGGGACCAGGATGGACAGAATGCCAGAATTAGATAAAGATGCAGACAAGAAGGGGGTGGTAGTATAGATCAGAAAAGGGAGTTGAGTTTAAAAAAGGGTGGCGAAACAGTTTTGTCATACCATAACTTTTTTAAACCCTCCATATGCTGGTTCAATCATCAGATTTTTTGACTGGATGGGGAAAAATGTATAGAGAAATTAGCTGATGCTCATTTTTTGTCAAAAATATACCAACTTCCAGTATCGACTTATTCCTCTGAAGAATTACCTTTTGGAAAGAATGGGAGAAAGAACCTAACCAGGAGATTACATTATTTAACAGATTGAAAAAATTCACTTTTACTCATGTGGCCTCCATAAGTATGAAAATGCAAGAATCATGCTATAAATGTATTTCTAGGTGGTATAGAAAGTTAGAATATATAAGTTCATGGCATAGTCCAAATTGCTGAAGAGGCTGTGCTCAACCGAGAATGTTTATGCACTTATGGTGGCAATGTCCAGGGATTCAAAAATATTGGAAAGATATCTGAAGTGGGTGGAGAAAACATATATTTTCCAATCACAAAATAACCTCTGCATGTTCTGTTTAAAAGGTTTAAGACTTGTATGTTAGTTTGTATATTGATTTTATGTTGTATTTATTGTACTGTTTTGTAAAAAAATGAATAAAAGATTATAAAAAAAAAAAAAAAGGTTTAAGAATAGTGTCAAACCTCATATCTTACGCCGCGTACACACGATCATTTTTCAGCTTGAAAGAAAATGTTGTTTTTCAGCATGTCTAAAAAACAAAGTTTTCCCAACTTCATCATTAAAACAATACACGCCTACACACCATCGTTTAAAAAAAATGATCTAGCAAAGCGCGGTGACGTACAACACGTACAACGGCACTTTAAAGGGGAAGTTCCATTCGCCTTTGGGCTGCTTTAGCTGATTCCGTGTTAGTAAAAGACGATTCACGCTTTTTTGTCTGTTACAGCGTGATGAATGTGCTTACTCCATTATGAACGGTAGTTTTACCAGAACGAGCGATCCCGTCTCATAACTTGCTTCTGAGCATGCGCAGGTTTTTTTCGTCGTTTTAGCCCACACACGATAATTTTTTACAACTCGAAAAACGACATTGTTTAAAACAACGTTAAAAAATTCAGCACATTTTTTTAAAAAAATTGTCGTTTTTCAGAACCTGAAAATGATGTGAAGCCCACACACAATCATTTTAAATGATGTTTTTGAAAAACAACGTTTTTTTCATGCTGAAAAATGATCGTGTGTACGCGGCATCAGGCTGGGTTCGCATGACAGAAAAATGTGACCGGCTCTCAATGAAGCCAGTTCACACATCTCTGGGGCGGGCCGCAGAGCACACTGCAGAAAGGTCCTGTGCATCTTTGCCTCAGTTTAAAATCCAAATTCAGGCACAAATTCAGACCTAATTCAGACTGTATCCTACTGTATTGGCTTGGAAGTTGGAAGTATATAAAATCAGGGAGGCAGATAGGTGGGTTTATAAATGCAAAGGGGAAACTAAAAAATATCATAAAATATTGGATTTATGGCTCAGATTTAACTAGAAGGGGATTTTATAGAAAAACTATGTATTCTTGTATAGAGGAGGAACCCTTCTCTTATAGTTATAGAGCAGTGGTTCTCAACTCCTGTTCTATGGACCCACTAACAGGCTAGGTTTGTAACATAACTGAAACACATCACAGGTGATATTATTTGCTGCTTAGTGATTGCAATATTCTAGTCTGCATCTCCCCAAGGTAATACTTAAAATCTGGCCTGTCCTGAGGACAAGAATTGAGAACCACTGTTACAGGGCTTCTGTCAAGGCTGTATGAAGGCACAAATAATTTTACTGTTTGATATTACCTTCTTTAACTTGAGGGAATATTTATGACAATCCTGAGTCCCAAAATATGAATAATTTTGTATGATTATTTCTAACTGTCATACTATAAAAGTAATGGTAAAATTACACAAAGTTTCTTCTCTTTAACTCCCTCCCATCCTGTTTTTTTTTTTTTGTTCTCTTTTTGTGTTCATGTTACATCTTGAAGGATAAAGGACCAATGTTGATATCACAGTTGTAATTATAAATTAAATTGTGTGTACTGTATTACTTGAAGAGATCCATTCTTAGGATTTGCTATTTGAAAGTGGTTGTACCACGGCTGTGCATTTTTTTTTTTTGTATGCAACATAATATCAAAATAAAAATAAATAAAATTACAAAACAAAAACAAAACAAAAGCTGAGGGTACATTTTCCAATGGGGACACTTGCTCTGATAACAACTGTCCAAGGTATTTTAACCCTTTTACACTCCATCCAAAACTAAAAAAAGGTTGGCTTTATATAAATTGATCACAATGTTTTCTGTAGCTTTAAATAATTTGTTTGGACTAAGCTGGACCAAACTAACTATTTTCTTCACTTCTAATTCTGCACTGTCTCTAAGCACTGTATGTACTGTATGTATCTTCAGCTACATACCATACACAGGGGTCAATTCACTAAAGGTTACCACATGCAATATGAAGGCTCATTTTTCGGAAATATTGCATGAGATAATAAAAGAGTAAAATATTGAATGTGATGTAAATACTGCACATACAGTATGTTAAAATAGTGAGATAAATATCGCAAAAAACACAGATAAATCATTAGTCAATTCACTAATAAACACACACATTCCTTAAATATTACCTGGCGTTTGCTGGCGGTACTTTGGAAATGTATAAAATAACAATTATAGGAACTCTGCACTGGCCAGGAAATGAAAAGTATACAATGTGCTATCTGTGTGAAAATGTTCCCCTCTGAGCTCAGAAATAAAAATAAATTGTAACATTTCATCAGAGGGAGACTGTATTGAAAATGAAAGCACCCTAGAATTTTTTCATAGTTTTACAATATTGCTGTGTGCCTTCTGGTGCAGTATTAGGGCCCTTTCACACGGACGGATCAGTAATGATCCGCTCCGTGTGTCCGCAAAAGCTCAGCGGGGATCCTCATTAAAATCCCTGCTGAGCTGGCAGCTGACAAGGCGGTCCCCGAAAACTGTGCAGGGACCGCCCTGTCTTTCCTCTGCTCTCCCCTATGGGGATTGGATGAACACGGACCGTATGTCCGTGTTCATCCGATCCGGCAGACGGAAGAAAAATATGATTTTCTTCCGTCCTCAAAATGCGGATCTTTGCGGAGGCGGACGATTACGGGTGTCAGAGGATGGTCATCCGCTGACACCCGTAATCACATAGGGACCAATGTATGTCCCGTTTTTATCCGCAACGGACGGATGAAAATGCGGACATATGGTCCGCACGTGTGAAAGGGCCCTTAGCCTGCAAAAAAAAATGTGTAATACGACCGCCGAAAATAACGCAAAATGTAAGCACTAAATATCGCCAAACATAAATATTGAATGGATTCAGTAGTAAACACATGTTTTTTAGTGAATTGACTAATTTTGAAATAAATATCTCATGATGAGTTATTTTAACTCAAAAGCTATTGCGGTATTTATCTCTTAGTGAATTGGCCCCACAGTTCTGGGTTCTGGTTGTGAGACAGAGACAGAGGCGGCTCTCTAATTAGGCAAATTAGGCGATCGCCTTAGGCCTCACTCACACTCAGGGGCCTTGTGGCCGCCTAGTTTACCTTATTACAGAGTCGCCTCTTCTAGCAGTATGAGCCTGATCCATCCAACCATCCATCCAGCTCCTCATGAGTACACTGATGTAGGGGTGCCCTTCTTTCCCTTCTTCCTTCCTTTCTTTCTCTTTCTCCCTTCATCCTTCCTTTCTTTCTCTCTCTCCCTTCATCCTTACTTTCTTTCTTTCTCTCTCTCCCTTCATCCTTACTTTCTTTCTTTCTCTTTCTCCCTTCATCCTTACTTTCTTTCTTTCTCTTTCTCCCTTCATCCTTCCTTTCTTTCTTTCTTTCTTTCTCTTTCTCCCTTCATCCTTCCTTTCTTTCTTTCTTTCTTTCTTTCTTTCTTTCTTTCTTTCTTTCTTTCTTTCTTTCTTTCTTTCTTTCTTTCTTTCTTTCTTTCTTTCTTTCTTTCTTTCTTTCTTTCTTTCTTTCTTTCTCCCTCATGGGCATGAGTGGGGCCTCATGTCTAGGTTTTTTTGCCAAATCCTTACAAAGCCTAGAGCCACCTCTGGACATAGACTTCCCTTCTCACACCTGGAACTGTGAGTCGGTCTTTATATTCATTCACAAAATATAAAGCTGCCTATGAATGACATTGACTGACTCTATTTTTGTCCTGGGTGTAAGTCACAGCCCTGTGTACATTATGTAGATGAAGTTACATAAAGTACATGCTTAGAGCTAGTGCAGCACTTAGTGAAGGACATTGTTTGTTTGGATCAGCTTAGTCCAAACAAACTATTTAAAGTGGCAGGAAATATGGAGATCGGCTTTATTGATGCTGCTATGGGTACAACAATAAAAAACATGTATGTCTCAACCCAGTTACACATCCCTATTCAAACTCAGTATCTATTTGAGTATCTCAATTAGATAATATACACCTTACAAGTTCTGTTTCCAGCTCCCTATACATCAAGCCCGGACCTTTGGTGTTTAATACTTTAACAGATTAGGTAATCAGCTGACTGATCAGACAGGCAGCAACTGTAACTTGCAGTTTACTAAACAGGTGTTACAAAAAATAATCCAAAACAGGTTTAGGATTGCTAAGAGGATGCAGGCACTGCAGGATAATATAAAATATATTATGAAAGCCACACAAACATGGACTCTCCACAATAATGATGACACTGTTGCTCAATCAGGGTAAGATGCTGTTGCAGAGTATTGTCTCTGTAAGACTTTGTAAGCAGGGATAGTCTAGCCGAGAGTGGCTACTTAGTAAAACAGTTCAGAACACACACTTCTATTTCTGCTTAGCCTCATAAGCAGCATTCCTCTTAGTAGTCCATGTAGAGGACTACTAACACATACCAACAGCTGGAGGGATCCAAAGCCCTAAGACAATGTACCACCTCACAGAAACCATACTCTGGTAGCAGTTGGGGCTCTCCTCACTATAGCTGTGTCTTTTCGGGGAAGTTGCATGCTACTAGGCTCCTGTCTGGCTGTCCTAATGCTATCTCTGACAGTGGAGGGATGTTTAACTGTTCCAGTGTTCTCTCTCTGAGCTGGGGGGAAGCATAGAAACATACCCTCCCAGGGCATGTCCAGCAATCTGGAGAGTTGTGGAAAATGGAGTTAAAGGGGCATGGGCCTGCATATAAGTATAGTGCATAAATGGGCTTCTCTGCTACAATACTTCCAAACATACCTGGAACATTTTCATCCCCCAGTCCCTATTACCAATTAGGTATTTGTTGCACCATTACAAATTCAATTGCCAATACAGGCAAAAAAGAATTTGCTGTTTTTTGTAGACATGTGCACAGAAATTTTTTTTTTTTTTGTTCTGTTTCGTATCGTCCCGTAGGTTCGTTTCCGTTCGTTTTTCTTAAGACGGCCGTTTTCCTGTTAGTTCCTGTTCGTTTTTCGTATGACGAGATTTTTTCGTATTCCGAAAGTTTCGTATTTTCGTTACCGTTTTATTTTCGTACATGCGGGATGGTTCGTTATTCTGTTTAATTCATGTTCGTTACTTGTTAGACAATAATTTTCGTCAATGATTTGCATTCTGTGTTTTGGATTCCTTTTTCTGTTCGTGTTTTCGGTCGTGTGTTCGTGTGACATCTATGACAATTTGTTGTGGATGTCATGTGGGAATGCGACTGAAGATACGAACAGAAAAAGGATTTTCATCATTTTGTACTTTCGTAAATATATCGCGGGGATTCGCGGCACTTTCAACACGCGGCTCATCCATATTAACTATTGTTAAGCCCCATACACTTGGTCAGACTTTTTTAACAACAAACATAAAAACGATCGTTTTCCGTTCGTTCTCAGAAAATTTGTTCGTTTTTAAACTCCATCAGAAAACCATTTTTGGGTTCAAAAGTCTGGCCAACTGATCTCCCTTCAGATGAAAATCCACAGAAAAGTTTATTTGGCTTTAATGTACTACTCAGCACAAAAGAGAAGCTGCTTTACTAACTACACTCACTGCCCATTCAAAAAAACGAAAATTACATCTATAATAAAAGATTTCTATTCTGTGTCCTTTTTCTTTTGGTGTTTTCGGTCGTGTGTTCGTGTGACATCTGTGGCAAAAGATTTGCATTCTGTTGAATCCAAAATACAAACAGAAAAAAGGAATTCAAAATACAGGGTGCGGGTCCTTTGTTGTGGATGTCGTGGGAGCATACTGCTGAGGATACGAACAGAGAAGGGATTCAAACATAATACAGAGTGCAAATCTTTTGTTATAGATGTAATTTTTGTTCCTTTGCCGTTTTCGTTTTGTCGTATTTTCGTCAGATCGTTCATTCGTATTTGCGGTTGTTCGTTATGCAGCTCATTCGTAATCCTGTCGTTTTCGTATTTTGGTGCTTTATTTTTTTCGTATGTACACATTATTCTGCGGGTACGAAAATGAACATTTTCGTACGAAAATAACATTCGTACGAACGGGAATGCACATATCTAGTTTTTTGTTGCTTTACTTCTTCATTGTGTAATACAGACATTTTGGTAAGAATATTATTAGATTTTACAAATCCGTAAGATTTCCTCTAAATCATTGTTTCAGTAATAAAGACAAGTAAAAAGTCTAAAAAGAAGTAAAAATAAGTAGCATAATAAAATATACAATACATGTTTTTTAATTATTAGAATGTACACTGTCTTGTAAACCTCAAATATTATGCTAATTAGAAGCATCAGTTCACAAACATTATTCCACTGTTGGATGTAACGCAACGCCTCTAAATATAAAAACGTATTTCTTTGCATTTCTTTGCATGTCTAGGCTGCATTTAGACACACATTGGGGGTTATTTACTAAAGGCAAATCCACTTTGCACTACAAGTGCAAAGTACACTTCAAATTGCACTGAAAGTGCACTTGGAAGTGCATTCACTGTAGATCCAAGGGGGACATGCAAGGAAAATAAAAAACAGCATTTTAGCTTGCACATGATTGGATGATAAAATCAGCATAGATTCCCCTCATTTCAGATCTACCCCTTAGATTTACAGTCACTGCACTTCCAAGTACACTTTCAGTGTAATTTCAAGAGCACTTGTACTTGTAGTTTGCACTTGTAGTGCAAAGTAGATTTGCCTTTAGTAAATAACCCCCATTGCGTCATATGTTTGGCTGTTGTCTCTGAAACATGGTACTGTAATTCTTTAGTTTCTCCTAACAACTGCCTCATCTCTGGAGTGTAGGTGTGTGGTTTTGAAGGGTTTTTATGCACTTTTGGCTGACATTTTGTTAAACTTTGCATACAATACAGTGTGGTACTGAAAGGAAGATTATACTCTATATGCAAAGGATTTGTTTTGACACTTATTGACAATTTGTGTGAAGCTTATAGTATTATTTAAAAAAAATCCAAGCTATATACTTTGTAGTAGATGTTAGTAATATTGTCCTTGATACTTCAGTTCTCCTGCAACACTAAACAATAGTCATCAAAAATCTACCTATAAAGCTTTTTTTATTTTTAGAAATCAACCATATTGGGTCGCTGCTGCTTTATGTACTATAAGTCAATAAATAATGTAAAGTGATTGGATACCAAGAATTGGTGTGCTATGAATGAGGTATATGCAAATAAAGCTGCCCCTTGAAGGTGAACATTTTACAAAAAAGATGGAAAAAATATATAACAGGTAGAGCTAAGCATATACAAGTGAATATATAGTATATATCATGAACCAAAATAAAAAAAACATATATCACTGCAAAAAAACACATATATTGTTGAACATATAGCAAGCTAAAAAGTCCATTAGTGAAAGTGGGCTAGATTCAGAGAGGAGATACGCCGGCGTATCTTGAGATGCACGGCGTAAGTGTAAATTTTTGCGCCGTCGTATCTATGCGCCGTACCCACAGAACCAGATACGCCTCAAAATAGGCTTCTTCCTATCGGCGTTACTTTTCTACGCCGGCGCGGCGTAGGCGCATATTTACGCTGGACGGATCTGGCGCGCCCATGGATTTTGTATTCAAATATGCAAATGAGGGAGATACGCCGATTCAGAAATGTACGTTTGGCCGGCGCAGGCTACGCGCAGTGCGCGTAACTGGAAAGTCCGGCGGAAAGTTACCCCTCATAAAGCAGGGGTAAGTTTGCACCAGAGTTGCACAGGTCAGCTGGAAAGCAGCTACAGCAGCACCGTTACAGACGACCTGAGCACCAACACTTGCAGGACAACACATCTGTATGCCAACATGCCAGGGGCAGCCGTGGTCATAGCACTACTGCGTCGACGGGCACGTAGGAGGGCACGGGAGAGGATATACCGCACGCGCATTGACGTATTTGGCATGGGTGATTTGGAGGTGTATCGCATCTTCAGATTCAGCCCTGAAGCCATCCTGGATTTAGCCACAACCCTGCATGATGACATCACCAGCAAGACACATCGCGTACATGCAGTGCAGCCACTGGTCAAGGTACTGGCAACACTGCATTTCCTCGCCAGTGGATCATTTCAAAGAACAGGTGGAGTTGTGGCTGGTTTGTCACAATCCACCATGAGCAGATGTGTGCACCAGGTTGTCCCCGCAATCCTCAGACGCATGTCCCACCACTTCATCAAACCCACCCAGGAGCATCTGCGGCAGAAGGCAATGACAAATTTCTACAGAATTGCAGGATTCCCACGCACCGTGGGGGCCCTTGATTGCACCCATGTGGCACTACGCCCCCCCCCCCGTGACACAGAGCACATATACTGCAATCGGAAGCACTGGCATTCCATCAACGTACAGGTGATAGCCGATGCCCAATGCCTCATATGGCACATCCGTGCCAAACACCCAGGGGCCAGCCATGACAGCTTCATATACCATCAAAGCAACATCCCAACAGAATTTGAACAAAACGTGTATGGGGACAGCTGGCTGGTTGGTGAGTGACATGGGAGTCAGGCATGACTGTCCCACCCCATGATGCAGACATCACAAGGGGCACATGCATGACTAACATCCTCCTGTCTTTTCCCTTCCAGGTGACGCGGCATATGCACTTGGACCCCATCTCATGACTCCATTCCAGAATCCCCAAACCCCAGGAGAGAGAAGATACAATGAAGCAAACTTCCCCCAGTCTCTCCCTGGCTGCCTGGCTGCCCTCCATTGCCACGGCTAGCCGGTGGAGATAGCAATTTGTGGCAGCCTGCATCCGCAGCCGGCGGGTGGTATTGCTGCGCTGTTGGCGCCGTCACTGCCTCCCCTCCTCACGGACAGCAGCTGCCAGGCTCCGGACCTCACTGACAAGTCCAGATGTGGTGGTCTGCAGGTCCACCATACAGGACAGAAGGGCTGCGCCGTTGCCAACCACGTCCTGCAGGCTCTCATTAATGTTCCAATTCTGGCCAGCCACATACCTTAGTGCAGTCCTCCTTCACTTACCTCATCCTTCGATTTTGCTTTTAAATATCCTTATTTCTTCTGAGAAATCCTCACTTCCTGTTCTTCTGTCTGTAACTACACACAGTAATGCCAGGCTTTCTCCCTGGTGTGGAGAAAGCCTCTTGAGGGGGCGAGCAGGCAAGTCAGGACACTCTTTACTTTGTAGATAGAGAAAGGAGCTGTGTGTTAGTGGGCGTCCTGACACTCCTACTAGCCCCCTCCCCCCTTTAAGAGGCTTTCTCCACACCAGGGAGAAAGCCTTGCAATACGGTGTGTAGTTACAGACAGAAGAACAGGAAGTGAGGATTTCTCAGACGAAATAAGGACATTTAAAAGCAAAATGGAAGGATGAGGTAAGTGAAGGAGGACTGCACTAAGGTAAAGGAAGCTATTTAGGGAAAAAAATGTTTTCCTTTACAACCCCTTTAAACCTGCAATGTGAGGGGCACATCCCTCTATGGCGTGTACTTTTCTGAATCCAAAGCACCAAGTCTGGTTCTACTTTAATCTCTGATCCCTCTACGGTCTGCATAAGCACTGAAAGACTCTAAACTGACACCTTTACCTCCCAAGAGACAGTTCACCCCCCTCCACCACTCAGTAGGTGACTCACAGCCTCAGCTCTTTAAGTTTTACCAATGAATAAGGATGAGCCGAACACCCCCCTGTTCGGTTCGCATCAGAACTTGCGAACACACCAAATGTTTGTGTAAACTTTAGAACCCCGTTAAAGTCTATGGGACTCGAACATTTGAAATCTAAAGTGTTAATTTTAAAGGCTAATATGCAAGTTATTGTCCTAAAAAGTGTTTGGGGACCTGGGTCCAGGAAACATGTATCAATGCAAAAAAAGTTTTAAAAACGGCCGTTTTTTCAGGAGCAGTGAATTTAATAATTCTAAAAGTGAAACAATAAAAGTGTAATATTACTTTAAATTTCGTACCTAGGGGGGGTGTAAAGTCAGCATGTGAAAAAGCGCATGTTTCCCGTACATAGAACTGTCCCTGCACAAAGTGTCATTTCTGAAAGAAAAAAAGGCATTTAAAACCGGCTTTGCGGCTCTAATGAATTGTCGGCTCTGGCAATTCAGAGATGATTCATTCATAAAAAATAAAAATAAAAAAGCTGGGGGTCCCCCCAAATTCCATTAACAGGCCCTTCAGGTCTGATATGGATATTAAGGGGAACCCCGCCGTCAATTAAAAAAAAAATGACGTGGGGGTTTCCCCCAAATATCCATACCAGACCCTTCAGGTCTGGTGTGGATTTTAAGGGGAACTCCACCCCAAATAAAAAAAAACTGGCGTGGAGTTCCCCCAAAAATCCACACCAGACCCTTATCCGAGCACGTTAACCTGGCTGGCCGAAGAAAAGAGGGGGGGACAGAGTGCGGCCCCCCCTCTCCTGAACCGCACCAGGCCACATGCCCTCAACATGGGAAGGATGTCCCCATGTTGATGAGGACAAGGGCCTCATCCCCACAACCCTTGCCCGGTGGTTGTGGGGGTCTGCGGGCGGGGGGCTTATCAGAATCTGGAAGACCCCTTTAACAAAGGGGACCCCCAGATTCTGGCCCCCCCCTATGTGAATTGGTAATGGGGTACACTGTACCTCTACCATTTCACGAAGGAAGTGTAAATAGTTAAAAAAAACACACAGACACCGTAAAAAAAAATCCTTTATTAATAAAATAAATAAATAAATCCAGCGATGTGAATCCACTCTCGGCCCGGCCCCCCGCTCCAACGTGGTCTTCTATCCTCTATTCTCGTACGTCACTGGGAAAGACCGGGAAATACCGGGCTTTCCCAGTGACGTACGAGGGTGCGTCAGAGGGGGCAGGGTCACGTGACGGGTGGCCGCTTCCCCTTTATAAGAAATGTCACAGCTCCAGCGCGTCATTCCGCTGGGCTGTGTCCAGCAGAGAGAGGAGCTGCCTGCTGCGCTCTTGACGGATGGATCTTCTCATCGCTGGACCGGGCTGCTGATCACCCGTCGCTGGAGAGATCATCCGTCGCTGGATAGAAGACCACGTTGGAGCGGGGGGCCGGGCCGAGAGTGGATTCACATCGCTGGATTTTTTATTTTTTTTATTAATAAAGGATTTTTTTCTACGGTGTCTGTGTGTTTTTTTTTTAACTATTTACACTTCCTTTGTGAAATGGTAGAGGTACAGTGTACCCCATTACCAATTCACAATGGGGGGGTCTAGGATCTGGGGGTCCTCTTTGTTAAAGGGGTCTTCCAGATTCTGATATGGATATTAAGGGGAACCCCGCCGTCAATTAAAAAAAAAATGACGTGGGGTTTTCCCCCAAATATCCATACCAGACCCTTCAGGTCTGGTGTGGATTTTAAGGGGAACTCCACCCCAAATAAAAAAAAATGGCGTGGAGTTCCCCCAAAAATCCACACCAGACCCTTATCCGAGCACGTTAACCTGGCTGGCTGAAGAAAAGATGGGGGGACAGAGTGCAGCCCCCCCTCTCCTGAACCGCACCAGGCCACATGCCCTCAACATGGGGAGGATGTCCCCATGTTGATGAGGACAAGGGCCTCATCCCCACAACCCTTGCCCGGTGGTTGTGGGGGTCTGCGGGCAGGGGGCTTATCAGAATCTGGAAGACCCCTTTAACAAAGGGGACCCCCAGATTCTGGCCCCCCCCTATGTGAATTGGTAATGGGGTACACTGTACCTCTACCATTTCACGAAGGAAGTGTAAATAGTTTAAAAAAAACACACAGACACCGTAGAAAAAAATCCTTTATTAATAAAATAAATAAATAAATCCAGCGATGTGAATCCACTCTCGGCCCGGCCCCCCGCTCCAACGTGGTCTTCTATCCTCTATTCTCGTACGTCACTGGGAAAGACCGGGAAATACCGGGCTTTCCCAGTGACGTACAAGGGTGCGTCAGAGGGGGCAGGGTCATGTGACGGGTGGCCGCTTCCCCTTTATAAGAAATGTCACAGCTCCAGCGCGTCATTCCGCTGGGCTGTGTCCAGCAGAGAGAGGAGCTGCCTGCTGCGCTCTTGACGGATGGATCTTCTCATCGCTGGACCGGGCTGCTGATCACCCGTCGCTGGAGAGATCATCCGTCGCTGGATAGAAGACCACGTTGGAGCGGGGGGCCGGGCCGAGAGTGGATTCACATCGCTGGATTTTTTTTTTTTTTTATTAATAAAGGATTTTTTTCTACGGTGTCTGTGTGTTTTTTTTTAACTATTTACACTTCCTTCGTGAAATGGTAGAGGTACAGTGTACCCCATTACCAATTCACAATGGGGGGGTCTAGGATCTGGGGATCCCCTTTGTTAAAGGGGTCTTCCAGATTCTGATAAGCTCCCCGCCCGCAGACCCCCACAACCACCGGGCAAGGGTTGTGGGGATGAGGCCCTTGTCCCCATCAACATGGGGACATCCTCCCCATGTTGAGGGCATGTGGCCTGGTGCGGTTAAAAAAAAATGGCATGGAGTTCCCCCAAAAATCCACACCAGACCTTATCCGAGCACATTAACCTGGCCAGCCGCAGAAAAGAGGGGGGGACAGAGTGCGCCCCCCCCCTCTTTTCTGCGGCTGGCCAGGTTAACGTGCTCGGATAAGGGTCTGGTGTGGATTTTTGGGGGAACTCCACGCCATTTTTTTTTATTTGGGGTGGAGTTCCCCTTAAAATCCACACCAGACCTGAAGGGTCTGGTATGGATATTTGGGGGAAAACCCCACGTCATTTTTTTTTTAAATTGACGGCGGGGTTCCCCTTAATATCCATATCAGACCTGAAGGGCCTGTTAATGGAATTTGGGGGGACCCCCAGCTTTTTTATTTTTATTTTTTATGAATGAATCATCTCTGAATTGCCAGAGCCGACAATTCATTAGAGCCGCAAAGCCGGTTTTAAATGCCTTTTTTTCTTTCAGAAATGACACTTTGTGCAGGGACAGTTCTATGTACGGGAAACATGCGCTTTTTCACATGCTGACTTTACACCCCCCTAGGTACGAAATTTAAAGTAATATTACACTTTTATTGTTTCACTTTTAGCATTATTAAATTCACTGCTCCTGAAAAAACGGCAGTTTTTAAAACTTTTTTTTGCATTGATACATGTTTCCTAGGACAGGACCCAGGTCCCCAAACACTTTTTAGGACAATAAATTGCATATTAGCCTTTAAAATTAACACTTTAGATTTCTCCTATAGACTTTAACAGGGTGTTCCGGCTTTTCAAATTTGCCGCGAACACCCCTAATTGTTCGTTGTTCGCAGAACAGACGAACAGGCAATGTTCGAGTCGAACATGAGTTCGACTCGAACTCGAAGCTCATCCCTACCAATGAACCTTGGAGCCTATTAGAGAGGAGCAATCAGACTTTATGGAGCTCTGTGTTTTAGCTCTGTAGTGTGCATGACACCAGATCCCCATCCCCTTTTTCTGCTGCCAAGAGATGCTGTGTAAATGTGTTTTGGAAGACTCTAGGTGATAGGGCTTCAGATAAACAGGTACAACTTACGTGGGAGGATGTTTTTTTCATTCCTGTGTATCACCTGAGGCTAATCACTTTACTGGGTGTAGGTAAGGGATGTAAGGGTTCACAACCACTTTTTTATAAACAGCCTATTTGCATTCGCTAAATAAACACCTTGCCTCTGAATGATAGTCTCATGAAATTTCGGAACTGAGATTTGTTGATGTCAATGCTGTACTGTTTCCTGGAAAGGACCTGCAGTACAAGGCTATTTCTACTTCTCCTCCATCCATTCTTTTGCTTTGTGCTTTCTGAATCTCTTCTGCTTCTTTTAAAATATTTCTCTACCAGTCTTCAAAGGACAGACATGAGGAAGAAAATTGTCAGGGAATCCCTAAGGTGTCTGGCACATAGATGTGCGCAAGCGCATAGAGTTTGCCTGGCGGTTTCCCCTTCCTGCTCTGCACATCGCAGTCTACTCCAGACCCCTGAACCCTGACAAGCAATTCACCCGGGACCTTCTTCTTCAGGCTCTTGTGTCCCTCTTGTCCTTTGGCTTCCTCTGTCTCACCTTCAGCGGAGCCAGGACAGGAGATATAAGAGAGACCGACCTTGTCAATTCAGTCTCCCACCTATTCCCTGACACAAATTCTTCTCTACCAAGTTGGCTAAACCACAATATGGTAATTAAATAATGGGAAAATACAGGCTAGACTTGTGTCCTCTGCTTGCCCTTTTGGCACAACTTTCACAGTTCAGATATGCATTATAAAATACACATTTAATTTTATGATGCTTTAGGTGTTGGAATATAAATATTTTTTAGACAGGTGACAAGTTTCAGCTGGAATCCTTATAGATATGAAACTAGGTTTATACAGTATATTTTCTAATATGAGCAAAATTGTGTGTTCTGGATGAATATGGAATGTGTGTGACCTTTTAAGCACAAAAGTCATTCTCAACAGTGCTGTGGAAAATCTCTTGTGTGACTTTTGAAACATACCTTTTAAAAGACATAGAAAGAATGCATCAAATACATTCTTTAAAAAAAAAAATTTAAGCAGATCAATGGAAAACCATTTGTTCCTGAAGGCCCTACAATAGCAACATGCAGGTTGGAAAGGGCAAAGCTCTTACGCACACAAAAAGACAAGAATCTTGTCAAGCCGAACCAACTGTTCTGTTTATGGATGAAACTATACAGCTTTACTTGACATACACCACAGATCACTATATCAGAAAACATTACAGATGATTAAATCTTTACTACAGTACAAAATTAGGTGGCTAGATTTTATTATGTGGAAAAAAGAGTTATGCAATACATATAATAAGGAGCATGGTGGAACTATGTAAAGTATCTGTTACTTATAAATCAGATACAGATTTAAAAAAAAAAACACTTATGCCTTAACATGAGTTCATTTTACTACATTCACCCTTCTAGGATCATCTTTTCTGGAGCAAATGAAAATTCAGGCTTAAAAAGGATTCACAAGCAGACTTCAAACAACTAGTGGTTTTCAAACTGACAAGCAGATAGCAAAATAAATCAAATAAGCAGAAAATAAATCCTAGCACTCAGTCACTAACTACACATTATTCAGGTACCTCCCTATCTGTTGATACGCTAGACCCAGCCAACTTTAAATACACTAGTTTCCAGCAACCTTACACACACAGGGCCAGATCCACAGTAGAATTACGCCGACGTATCTATTGATACGCCACGCAATTTCAAAGTTCCCGCGTCGTATCTTTGTTTTGTATCTACAAAACAAGATACGACTGCATCAGGGCTCGATCCGACAGGCGTACGTCTTAGTACGCCGTCGGATCGTAGGTGCATTTTTCCGCCGGCCGATAGGTGGCGTTTCCGTCCAATTCCGCGTCGAGTATGCAAATTAGCTAGATACGGCGATCCACGAACGTACATCCGGCCGGCGCTTTTTTTTACGTCGTTTGCGTTCAGCTTTTTCCGGCGTATAGTTACCCCTGCTATATGAGGCGTACTCAATGTTAAGTATGGCCGTCGTTCCCGCGTCGAATTTTGAATTTTTTACGTTGTTTGCGTAAGTCGTTCGCGAATAGGGATTTGCGTAGAATGACGTCACTGTTGTAAGCATTGGCTTGTTCCGTGTTAATTTCGAGCATGCGCACTGGGATACCCCCACTGACGGCGCATGCGCCGTTCAAAAAAAACGTAATTTACGCCGGGTCACGACGTATTTACATAAAACACGCCCCCATCACATTGATTTCAATTGCGCGCCCTTACGCCGCCAAAGATACACTACGCCGCCGTAACTTACGGCGAAAATTCTTTGAGGATAAGGAAATTACGCTGTAAGTTACGGCGGCGTAGTGTATCAGAGATACGCTACGCCGGCCGCAACAATGCACCGATGTACGTGGATCTGCCCCTCAGTCTTTTTGTAGCTTTCAATGGTTAGCTTCCTGTGCCTTAGGAGAGGGCTCTTCTACAAGCCTTCTTTATATTTCTGCTCACAGCTGTAGCAGTTACAGACTAATAGAAATAAAGCCTGGCCTGGATTAAAGCTAAATATACGGTAAGTGACAAAATAATGTAAATCAGGGTTACATATACTGTACAAGCTTTACTCTCTCACATATAACAGGAATGAAATAAAAATATTTCTCCTCTCGAAAGGCGCCTTGCGCAATAGCTCCAGGGATGGCGGCATAATCTCAGAGCTCCCTCCCACTCCAGCCAAATCTGACCCACCATGTCAAGGGGGTCAACCAGAAGGGACTTAACCCAGCAGCTTAGCTCCGGCCTCATACCCCAGGAGACTCCTCAGCTCCAGCAATTACAGCATCAGTATACCCCACAGTAAGTACTCTCCTCACGGCACTGGTGTCACCGTCCTCGACTGTATTTCTCATTGAGAGAACACTGGATGACATTTTGCTTACTCCACTGAGGGAACTGGGAGCCTCAACAACAAACCCTGCTAATCCCTTAGACTTCTCCACTATGATGACAACCTACTCCAAGATGCTATCTAGGGGCCTGGCACAAACAGCCACCCAAATTACATCTATCAACCAGGCAGATCTACAAAACTTGGGCACCTGAATTGAAACAATAGACATTGAAGTGGATAAAACTGTGGCCAGGGCCAATCAGAACACTGCACATGTTCCTTCATAAAAGAAGTATTCCCAAATATCCCAGAACACTGCCTGGAGCTGTACAGAGCTCATAGAGCCCTTATTGCTGGTCCTGTCACAGAAATCCATCAAATATTGGTGGTCTTTTCCATTCCGTCTATCTTTCCTCTTTAAGTAGATAAATAAACAAATGATAAGCGCTTCAAATACGTGATCTAATTCACAGTGGAGGGTAATACCAGTGATGAGTGCACAAACACAATAAGAGGTTAAATGTGATAAATAACCAAAATATTTTCAAAATATCACAAATGATATGAACCTGAGAAGGTGCAAATAGTGCAATGAGATGTCCTTCAATATTAAATGCAAACAACAATTGGTGCAAGTAGTGGTTCAAAAAATTGAAAAATATATAAAAGAAAAAATGAATGGATGATAATGAGATCAGAGTGTGATCGACAGTCTATATAGGATGGATCAAATGAAATCAATTTCTGAATCTCTGCTCTCCTCCCTCAAGTGGTAAGCAAATATCCTCATAAGTGTTGTAGTTCCCTTACCTGCAGGGTACTATATATGAGCATATAGTATAGACTCCACGACGTGATGGTCCTGCTCCTCCGAGTATGGATGACTCCTCCTGCTCCAGCTGATGGGTCTCTCCAAGCTGCAGGGTACTATATGTGAGTATATAGTGTAAACTCCACGGCGTGATGGTCCTGCTCCTCCGAGTGTGGATGACTCCTCCTGCTCCAGCTGATGGGTCTCTCCAAGCTCCGTGGTCCGGGGTGAGCAGTGAGATGGGGGAGAAAGGAAAAAAAGTGCCTCCAATAGTGCAGTAGGTATGGGCTCAATCCGGTTTATTATAGTAAAAGTTAGGTGTGCAGGTACATTTTGCAGGGATGGGCACATGCAGATGACAAATTTTAAAAATCCCGGGGACGCGGCGTTCTAGGTACCGCCTGACGTCTGGTGGCCTCCGGCTTGTGCGGGTGTGTGAATATTGGTCTGACTTCCTACGGCGTTACGTCACGCACCTCGTGACTTCCCCTGATGAAGTCACGAGGTGCGTGACGTAACGCCGTAGGGAGTCAGACCAATATTCACACACCCGCACAAGCCGGAGGCCACCAGACGTCAGGCGGTACCTAGAACGCCGCGTCCCCGGGATTTTTAAAATTTGTCATCTGCATGTGCCCATCCCTGCAAAATGTACCTGCACACCTAACTTTTACTATAATAAACCGGATTGAGCCCATACCTACTGCACTATTGGAGGCACTTTTTTCCTTTCTCCCCCATCTCACTGCTCACCCCGGACCACGGAGCTTGGAGAGACCCATCAGCTGGAGCAGGAGGAGTCATCCACACTCGGAGGAGCAGGACCATCACGCCGTGGAGTTTACACTATATACTCACATATAGTACCCTGCAGCTTGGAGAGACCCATCAGCTGGAGCAGGAGGAGTCATCCATACTCGGAGGAGCAGGACCATCACGTCGTGGAGTCTATACTATATGCTCATATATAGTACCCTGCAGGTAAGGGAACTACAACACTTATGAGGATATTTGCTTACCACTTGAGGGAGGAGAGCAGAGATTCAGAAATTGATTTCATTTGATCCATCCTATATAGACTGTCGATCACACTCTGATCTCATTATCATCCATTCATTTTTTCTTTTATATATTTTTCAATTTTTTGAACCACTACTTGCACCAATTGTTGTTTGCATTTAATATTGAAGGACATCTCATTGCACTATTTGCACCTTCTCAGGTTCATATCATTTGTGATATTTTGAAAATATTTTGGTTATTTATCACATTTAACCTCTTATTGTGTTTGTGCACTCATCACTGGTATTACCCTCCACTGTGAATTAGATCACGTATTTGAAGCGCTTATCATTTGTTTATTTATCTATTTTCATTTTGTGTTATGTGAACACTCCTAGATACAGCGGCCTCAGATTTATTTATTTTACACATCCTATTATCACTGCTATATTATCACATTCGTTTACTCACAGTAGCGCACTGAATTTCTCACCAATTTTCCTCTTTAAGAACAAGACACATGGATTTTCCTTGCTACATGAAGGGGAACACCTGATGCTCCAGTTGGACCTTGTCTCCCAAGACTTATCCTCCTCATCATCCCACAAATCTCTCGGCTCTTCCAAAAGGCTGTCCCCACCGAGCCCGCTCACCACGGTCTGGCAAAAACAACAACCAAAGAGATCTTGAGACTTTCATCCTCCATGATTCCTGAATTTTTCTTTACTGGTTGAAACAAAATATTTTCACCATTATTGGTTTAATATGTAGGGTTCTCATAGTGGATCCATCTGTTCTTTCTTCAGTCTGACTTATCACTCTCACAGGTTTGCTGTTTTATCCAAGTTTTCCAGGAACTTTTGCTCCCCTTCCCTCACAAATGTTGTTTCAGTCCTTCGGGGCGCTTTAAGAGGGGAAATTACTAACTTTTGTTTAACAAGTTCTTGGACCTTATCTTTTAGGATCTCTAGTGCTCAATAGGGACCTTGGAGGTCCACCTCAGTACAGTGCCCTTTAATAAGCTACACTCTTATGTAATATGGTTGTATTCTTCTTGACCTGTAAAGTTCCACTCCGAAAGTGCCGGCCGGTCATGTAGTAGCCTTTCAGATTAGGTTGGAATTTCACAATCTGTCACCTCCGAGACTGGAATTCACACATTTTTGGGGTCATAACGACTCTGGGGGGACTATTCGACTATTCCAGCCAGAGTCTTGCAAATTAGGTGGTTATTAGGCTGAAACAGATACCATGCTCCTCCATTTGCCTCTGCATTGTGGATGTTTCCTAATGCTGAGTCAGATTATTGTCTGCATATCTGGCGGACATTTTTGTTACTTTGTAAGGAGGAGTTAGGAATCAGTCGCATAGATACGACGGCCCAGATTAGGACTTACAACGGCGTACATGGCGTTGCGCCGTCGTAAGCCCTTTGAGAATCTGGGCCCTTATGTCTAAGATGATGATAAGCCCCCAGACCCCTACAACCATGGCCAGGGTTGTGAAGAAAAAAGCTTTTACCCTCAGCAACATAAAGTCAATGGCCCGGATTCAGATACAAGTTACCACAGCGTATCTCCGGATACGCCGTCGTAACTCTGAGTGTGCGGGGTCATATCTATACGCCTGATTCTTAGAATCAGTTACGCATAGATTTCCCTAAGATTCGACCGGCGTAAGTCTCTTACACCGTCGTATCTTAGGCTGCATATTTACGCTGGTCGCTAGGTGGCGCTTCAATAGATTTACGCAAGGAATATGCAAATTAGGTAGATATGCCGATTCAGAAACGTACGTCCGCCCGGCACATTTTTTTACGTCGTTTACGTAAGGCTTTTTCCGGCGTAAAGTTACCCCTCATAAAGCAGGGGTAAGTCATGTTAGGTATGGACGTCGGAAACACACGAACAGCATCGTATTTTACGTCGTTTACGTAAGTCGTTCGCGAATAGGGCTTTACGTAAGTTACGTTCACGTCTAAAGCATTGACAGTTTGCGGCGTAATTTGGAGCATGCACACTTGGAAACGCTCACGGACAGTGCATGCGCCGTTCGTAAAAAACGTCAATTACGTGGGGTCACAAGTAATTTAAATAAAACAGGCCCACATCATCCACATTTGAATTAGGCGGGCTTACGCCGACACATTTACACTACGCCGCTGTAACTTAAGGCGCAAGTTCTTTCTGAATACGGAACTTGCGCCCTAAGTTACGTTGGCGTAGTGTATCTGAGATACGCTACGCCCGCCGATAGATACGAAAATGTATCTGAATCCGGGCCAATGTGTTTTGCCAGAGTGGTCCTCCCTGCCAATGCCCCCCTATATTGAGGATATATGACTTGGTATCGTTTAGGAGGGGGGGTACATGATAACGATATGAAATTTGGGGGATCACTATTTTTTGTTTTGTCATGCCTCCATTAGTCACAAAAAGCTTTGGTTTTTAGTTTTAGGGAGAGCATTTTAGTCTTGGCTTCTATCAGGAGTTCGAATCGAATGTGCCTAACCTTAACTCTATTAGTGCAATATTATTCTACATAAAGAGAATCTTCGGTATCTGCGATACGTTACGCCGCCGCAGTTCTACGTGAATCTGGCCCCATAAACCTTCAATGACAGATTCGATCTTAATTCATTTGGATTTTCGGACTAATGCATTTTTTAACGAAAAACAAAATTAATAAAAAAGAATTTCGGGAGTAACTAAATTAATTAATTTTTCGGACAAAAACAAAATTCCGAAACAAAATATTTCAGTGTGCACATGTTTTTTGTATAGTAATACCTAGATTCAAAGACGCCGCCGCAACTTTAAGGCGGAGTAGCATATCGTATTTACGCTACGCCGCCTTAAGTCAGAGAGGCAAGTACTGTATTCACAAAGGGCCAGATTCACAAAATAGATACGACGGCGTATCTCCTGATACGCCGTCGTATCTCTGAGAGTATCTATGCGGCTGATTCATAGAATCAGTTACACATAGATAGCCCTAAGATCCGACATTACAATTGACTTACACCGTCGGATCTTAGGATGCAATACTTCGGCAGCCGCTGGCTGGAGTTCGCGTTGTTTTCCAGCGTCGGGTATGCAAATTAGCTTTTACGGCGATCCACGAAGGTACGCGCGTTCGTTACATCGTCGCTAGTCGTTTTTTCCCGTTGCAAAGTTAGGCCTGCTTTTTCATGGCTTAACTTTAGACGAGCCATGTTAAAGTATGGCCCTCGTTCCCGGGTCAAATTAAATTTTTTTTTTTTTGGCGTAAGACGTGCAGGAATACGAAAGTACGTTACGCACGTCGCCATTCAAAACATTATGACGGGCGACGTCATTTCGCACGGCGGGAAATTTCAAAACGGAGCATGCGCAGTACGTTCGGCGCAGGAACACGCCTAATTTAAATGGTCCCGCCCCATTTGAATTAGGCGGGATTGCGCCGGACGTCTTTACGTTACTCCGCCGCAAGTTTACACTCAAGTGCTTTGTGAATCAAGCACTTACGAGGAAAACTTGCGGAGGTGTAACTTAAAGACGATACGTTACGCCGCCGCAGTTCTCTATGAATCTGTCCTTGCCTCCTAACTTACGGCGGCGTAGCATAAATGCGGCCGGCGTAAGCGCGCCTAATTCAAATGAGGATGGGGGGGCGTGTTTTATGTTAATTACTCGTGACCCGACGTGATTGACGTTTTTTACAAACGCATGCGCCGTCCGTGTACATATCCAAGTGTGCATTGCTCCAAAGTACGCCGCAAGGACGTATTGGTTTCGACCTGAACGTAAATTACGTCCAGCCCCATTCACGGACGACTTACGCAAACAACGTGAAATTTTCAAATTTCAATGCGGGAACGAGGGCCATACTTAACATTGACTACGCCTCCTAGGGGCAGCTTTACGCGGCGTATCTCTTACGGAAACGGCGTATCTTTACTGCGACAGGCGGGCTTACGTTCGTAATTCAGCGTATCTAGTCATTTACATATTTTATGCCAAACTCAATGGAAGTGCCACCTAGCGGCCAGCCTAAAAATTACACTTTAAGATACGACGGCGTAGGAGACTTACGCGGCTCGTGTCTTAGTCTAATTTAAGCGTATCTGGTTTCCAGAATACGCTTAAATTAACGCCGCCGTAGATTCAGAGTTACGACGGCGTATCTACTGATACGCTGGCGTAACTCGCTATGAATCTGGCTTTAAGAGTAAATTAACCACTTAACCCCCGGACCATATTGCTGGTCAAAGACCAGAGCACTTTTTGCGATTCGGCACTGTGTCGCTTTAACTGACAATTGCGCGGTCGTGCGACGTGGCTTCCAAACAAAATTGGCATCCTTTTTTTCCCACAAATAGAGCCTTCTTTTGGTGGTATTTGATTACCTTTGCGGTTTTTAGTTTTTGCACTATAAACAAAAATAGAGCGACAATTTTGAAAAAAATGAATATTGTTTTACTTTTTGCTATAATAAATATCCACCAAAAATATATAAAAAACTATTTTTTCCTCAGTTTAGGCCAATACGTATTCTTCTACATATTTTTCGTAAAAAAAATCACAATAAGTTTATTGATTGGTTTGCGCAAAAGTTATAGGGGCAGATCCACAAACAATTGCATGGGCGCAGCGTATGTGAGATACGCTACGCTGCTGTAACTTACTGGGGTAGATTCAGGAACAATTTCCGCCGGTGTAGACTGAGATGCGCGGCGTAAATGCCAATTTGCGCCGGCGTATCTCCGCGCCGTATTCAGCAAACAATATTACGCCGTAACGTAGATTTTTTTTTTTCGTTTGGACCTTTCCACGCCGGTGCGGCGTGGGCGCCCATTTACGCTGGTCTGAACTAGCACGGCCCTGGTTTTTCTATTTTAAATATGCAAATGAGGGAGTTGGTCCGATTCAGCAAATTACGAATTGCCGGCGCAGGCTACTCCCGGCGCGTGTAACTCTGGTTTGCAGTGGAAAGTTACCCTTTATAAAGCAGGGGTAACTTTACACCAAACTTGCAGAGGTCAGCTGGAGAGCAGCTAAAGCAGCAGCGTTACAAACGACCTGAGCAACAACACTTGCTGGACAACACATAGAGGCGGTCCCCATGTTGGGAGAGGCCCTCAATAATTACAGCCCTCTCCTCTGGGCTGAAATTGGTCATCCGCCCACCTGAGGATTCCTCATCAGCCATAACTGCCCCACCACAATGCAAACCACCTAGCTTGGAAAAAAAAAGCTTCAGTACATTTGCACCTGCAGGGCGGAAGTCTGGGCTGATTCATGGACTGGGCTTTGGTAGTGGGTCGGCGGAGCTCAGGGATCACGCCGGGGCGCAGTTCTGAGCATGTGCAGATTGGGGCATTTACCCCTGGATGTCACTGAGCATGTGCGGTCTAAGATGCGCCCCGGCGTGACCCCTGCGCCACGCTCCCCGCTTCATTAGCATAGGGAGCCACCCATTTTATTCTACCCCGCCTTACGCCGCGCTACGCCGCCTTACGCCGTGTAAAATCCGCCACGCCGGGGCAAGAGACAGGAAAAAAGTTTCCTGAATCACTAGCATGCCTCTCTGCGCTGCTCCGGCGCAGTGTAAAAAAGATGCACTGCGCCGGACCAAAGATCCGCTGATGTTCCTGAATCTGGCCCACTGTTCCCAGCTTCGAATCCACAAAGAATTTGCGCCGTAAGTTACGGCGGCGTAGTGTATCTCTCGCAGCGTAATGGCGCGCAATTCAAATGCGGCAAGTAGGGGGCGTGTTTCATTTAATTGAAGCGCGTCCCCGCGCCGAACGATCTGCGCATGCGCCGTCCCTAAATTTCCCGCCGTGCATTGCGCTAAATGACGTTGCAAGGCACAATCATACTGAACTAGTTCAAAAGCTATTGGACAGCTAGCAGTGCGGTCCATGATAACATGCTCCACTACTACAGCAGCTAACAAGGCAGCTGACTGCAACCATTTTCTAGTAAGATAATTGAGATCATGCATTTAAGACCTTTTACTGTACACCCAGTAGTACACTCGCTAAGCCCAGATCATGAAGTATTTTGGGTCCCGCCACTTTTAAAGATGATAAAATCAGATCTCCCCACTGTGCTCTCTGCTAACCTTCTCAGTTTAGTCGAATTTACATAAATCTCAAAAGAAGCAGTGATTGTAAAGGTTCCAGTTTTATTTATTTTTAAATAACAAACATGTCATACTTACCTCCACTGTGCAGCTTGTTTTGCACAGAGTGGCCCCGAACGCTGTTTTCTGGGGTCCCTCTGCGGCTCTCTCGGCTCCTCCCCAGAATAGCTAACCACCTCTGGAAAGCTCTCTCCTGAGGGGGCTTCCTTGCGGGCACGCTCCCGTGTCATACACTCAGTGTACATAGCCGCCGAGTCTATGACTCGGTCCCGCCCCCTGGTGCCCGCATCATTGGATTTGATTGACAGCAGTGCGAACCAATGGCTGCACTGCTATCAATCTATCCAATGAAGAGCCGAGAAGCCCGGGCAATGATCGAGCGTGTTCGCGATGCGGGACATTCCAGGGCTCAGGTAAGTAAAACGGGGGGGCTGGGGGGCCGGCAATCATCAGATGTTTTTTCACCTTAATGCATAGGATGCATTAAGGTGAAAAAACATGAACCTTTACAACCCCTTTAACTACTTGCCGACCAGCTGCCGCAGTTCTATGGCGCATGGGCGTAGGAACCGGGGGGGACGGGGGGACGCATCCCCCCCAGGAAATAATGCGGGGGGGACAAGTATGGTAAAATCCCCCCCAGGTTAGGATAGGGAGATCGTCCCCGGATCGCAGGCAGGGGCCGCCGAGTCCAGCTGCGGTCACTGCTTTTCTCCCCCTTCAGTGGCAATGTAGTGCCGATCCAGCCCCAACCCCTCCCCTCCCCTCCCGAGCGGTGCACAGCTGATTGCACACAGACATGCATAGCTGTGCTGGCCGCTCTGCTGAATAGGAGAAAGGAGCAGGAAGGGGGCGGGGCCCAGACTGACACTCGTGGCCACACTACACCCGACCAGCCTGCAGAGCCAGAGAGACTAAGTTGCATGTGATGGAGAGCCAGAACGACACAGTTGAGGTACAGGGGGAGGAGGTAAATGTTACAGAGAGGGGGGAAGTTACAGTTTACAGAGAGGGGGAGGTATAATATTCAGAGAGGGGGGGGTGTTACAGTTTACAGAGAGGGGGAGGTATAATATTCAGAGAGGGGGGGGTGTTACAGTTTACAGAGAGGGGGAGGTATAATATTCAGAGAGTGGGGGGGTGTTACAGTTTACAGAGAGGGGGAGGTATAATATTCAGAGGGGGGGGGGTGTTACAGTTTACAGAGAGGGGGAGGTATAATATTCAGAGATGGGGGGGTGTTACAGTTTACAGAGAGGGGGAGGTATAATATTCAGAGAGGGGGGGTGTTACAGTTTACAGAGAGGGGGAGGTATAATATTCAGAGAGGGGGGGGTGTTACAGTTTACAGAGAGGGGGAGGTATAATATTCAGAGAGGGGGGGGGGTGTTACAGTTTACAAAGAGGGGGAGGTATAATATTCAGAGAGGGGGGGTGTTACAGTTTACAGAGAGGGGGAGGTATAATATTCAGAGAGAGGGGGGGTGTTACAGTTTACAGAGAGGGGGAGGTATAATATTCAGAGAGGGGGGGGTGTTACAGTTTACAGAGAGAGGGAGGTATAATATTCAGAGAGGGGGGGGGTGTTACAGTTTACAAAGAGGGGGAGGTATAATATTCAGAGAGGGGGGGGGTGTTACAGTTTACAGAGAGAGGGAGGTATAATATTCAGAGAGGGGGGGGTGTTACAGTTTATAGAGAGGGGGAGGTATAATATTCAGAGATGGGGGGGTGTTACAGTTTACAGAGAGGGGGAGGTATAATATTCAGAGAGGGGGGGGGTGTTACAGTTTACAGAGAGGGGGAGGTATAATATTCAGAGAGGGGGGGGGTGTTAGAGTTTACAGAGAGGGGGAGGTATAATATTCAGAGAGGGGGGGGGGTGTTACAGTTTACAGAGAGGGGGAGGTATAATATTCAGAGAGGGGGGGTGTTACAGTTTACAGAGAGGGGGAGGTATAATATTCAGAGATGGGGGGGTGCTACAGTTTACAGAGAGGGGGAGGTATAATATTCAGAGAGGGGGGGGTGTTACAGTTTACAGAGAGGGGGAGGTATAATATTCAGAGAGGGGGGGGTGTCACAGTTTACAGAGAGGGGGAGGTATAATATTCAGAGAGGGGGGGGTATGGTATACAGGTACTAACCTGGCACTGGATAGTCATAGATTCATGCTTTTAGTGCAGCTGATGGAAATGGGGAACAGGACTCTTGTTCATGTCATGTATTTACTCTGGCACTACCACTCTAACCACTCTAACCTGGCACTACCACCTAACCTGGCACTACTGTATACCACCTAACCTGGCACTACTGTATACCACCTAACCTGTCACTACCACCTAACCTGGCACTACCACCTAACCAGGCACTACTGTATACCACCTAACCTGGCACTACTGTATACCACCTAACTTGGCACTACCACCTAACCTGCCACTACCACCTAACCTGCCCCTACTACCTAACCTTCCACTTCCACTTATCCAGGCACTACTGTATACCACCTAACCTGCCACTACCACCTAACCTGGCACTACTGTATACCACCTAACCTGCCACTACCACCTAACCAGGCACTACCACCTAACCAGGCACTACTGTATACCACCTAACCTGGCACTGCCACCTAACCTGGCACTACTGTATACCACCTAACCTGGCACTACCACCTAACCTGGCATTACCACCTAACCTGCCACTACTGTATACCACCTAACCTGCCACTACCACCTAACCTGCCACTACTACCTAACCTTCCACTTCAACTTATCCAGGCACTACTGTATACCACCTAACCTGCCACTACCACCTAACCTGGCACTACTGTATACCACCTAACCTGCCACTACCACCTAACCAGACACTACTGTATACCACCTAACCTGGCACTGCTGTATACCACCTAACCTGGCACTACCACCTATCCAGGCACTACTGTATACCACCTACCCTGCCACTACCACCTAACCAGGCACTACCCTATACCACCTAACCTGGCACTACCACCTAACCTGGCACTACTGTATACCACCTAACCTGCCACTACCACCTAACCTGCCACTACTGTATACCACCTAACCTGCCACTACCACCTAACCTTCCACTTCCACCTGTCCAGGCACTACTGTATACCACCTAACCTGCCACTACCACCTAACCTGGCACTACTGTATACCACCTAACCTGGCACTACCACCTAACCTGGCACTACTGTATACCACCTAACCTGACACTACCACCTAACCAGGCACTACTGTATACCACCTAACCTGGCACTACCACCTAACCTGGCACAACTGTATACCACCTAACCTGGCACTGCCACCTAACCTGACACTACCACCTAACCAGGCACTACTGTATGCCACCTAACCTGGCACTACCACCTAACCAGGCACTGCTGTATACCACCTAACCTGGCACTACCACCTAACCTGGCACTACTGTATACCACCTAACCTGGCACTACCACCTAACCTGGCATTGCCACCTAACCTGGCACCGCCACCTAGCCTGCCACTACTACCTAACCTGGAACTATTGTCAATCACCGAACCTGCCACTACCAGCTAACCAGTAAATTTTTGCTAATGCCATGTGGGTTAATTTTTACTAATGTCATGTGGGTTAATTTTTACTAATGTCATGTGGGTTAATTTTTACTAATGTCATGTGGGTTAATTTTTACTAATGTCATGTGGGTTAATTTTTACTTATGCCATGTGGGTTGGTTTTTACTAATGCCATGTGGGTTAATTTTTACTTATGCCATGTGGGTTAATTTTTACTTATGCCATGTGGGTTAATTTTTACTTATGCCATGTGGGTTAATCTTTACTTATGCCATGTGGGTTGATTTTTACTAATGCCTTGTGGCCCACAAGGCATTAGTAAAAATCAACCCACATGGCATAAGTAAAAATTAACCCACATGGCATGTGGGAGTCCAAGTTTACTGAATAAAAAATTTACCTGGCGAGTAAAAATGCTGTCCCCCCCAGATTTGTAAGGGTTCCTACACCCATGCTATGGCGGCAGGTCGGCTCCCCTGCGCGAGAGCCTGTACAATAACGTCGGCTCTCTAAGCGGCCACTAGGGGAGCGTGACTCCCGCGAGCGTGCCCGGCGGGCACGATCGCCGCCGGGCACCCACGATTGCTCGTTACAGAGCGAGGACCGGGAGCTGTGTGTGTAAACGCACAGCTCCCGGTCCTTTCAGGGGAGAAATGCCTGACCGTCTGTTCATACAATGTATGAACAGCAATCAGTCATTTCCCCTAGTGAGGCCACCCCCCTATAGTTAGAACACAGCCAGGGAACATACTTAACCCCTTCCCTGCCCCCTGGTGCTAACCCCTTCCCTGCCAGTGGCATTTTTATAGTAATCCAATGCATTTTTATAGCACTGATCGCTATAAAAATGCCAATGGTCCCAAAAATGTGTCAAAAGTGTCCAAAGTGTCCGCCATAATGTCGCAGTACCAAAAAAAAAAGCTGATCGCCGCCATTACTAGTAAAAAAAAAATATTAATAAAAATGCCATAAAACTACCCCCTATTTTGTAAACTCTATGGGGCAGATCCACAAAAAGAGTATGCCGGCGTATCTACTGATACGCCGGCGTACTTTCAAATTTTCTGCGTTGTATCTTTGTTTTGAATTCTCAAAACAAGATACAACGGCATCTGGGTTAGATCCGACAGGCGTACGTCTTTGTACGCCTTCGGATCTAAGATGCAATTCTTCGGCGTCCACTGAGTGGCGTTCCCGTCGTAATCTGCGTCGAGTATGCAAATTAGCTATTTCCGACGATCCACGAACGTACAAGTGGCCGTCGCATTCTTTTACGTCGTCTCAAGTCGGCTTTTTCCGGCGTATAGTTAAAGCTGCTATATGGTGGCGTACTCAATGTTAAGTATGGCCGTCGTTCCCGTCTATAATTTAAAAAATTGTATTTTGTTTGCGTAAGTCGTCCGTGAATCGGGCTGGACCTAATTTACGTCCACGTCAAAACAATGACGCCCTTGCGACGTCATTTAGCGCAATGCACGGCGGGAAATTTAGGGACGGCGCATGCGCAGTTCGTTCGGCGCGGGGACGCGCTTCATTGAAATGAAACACGCCCCCTACTTGCCGCATTTGAATTGCGCGCCATTACGCTGCGAGAGATACACTACGCCGCCATAACTTGTGGATTTGAAGCTGGGAACAGTAAGTTACAGCGGTGTAGCGTATCTCACATACGCTGCGCCCATGCAATTGTTTGTGGATCTGCCCCTATAACTTTTGCGCAAACCAATCAATAAACGTTTATTGTGATTTTTTTTACGAAAAATATGTAGAAGAATACGTATCGGCCTAAACTGAGGAATTTTTTTTTTTATATATATATTTTTGGGGGATATTTATTATAGCAAAAAGTAAAACAATATTAATTTTTTTCAAAATTGTCGCTCTATTTTTGTTTATAGCGCAAAAACTAAAAACCGCAGAGGTGATCAAATACCACCAAAAGAAAGCTCTATTTGTGGGAAAAAAAGGATGCCAATTTTGTTTGGGAGCCACGTTGCACGACCGCGCAATTGTCAGTTAAAGCGACACAGTGCCGAATCGCAAAAAGTGCTCTGGTCTTTGACCAGCAATATGGTCCGGGGGTTAAGTGGTTAATTTACTCTTATAGCCAGATTCAAAGCGAGTTACACCAGCGTATCAGTAGATACACCGTCATAACTCTGAATCTACGGCGGCGTTAATTTAAGCGTATTCTGGAAACCAGATATGCTTAAATTAGACTAAGATACGAGCGGCGTAAGTCTCCTACGCCGTCGTATCTTAAAGTGTAATTTTTAGGCTGCGCGCTAGGTGGCGCTTCCGTTGAGTTCGGCGTAAAATATGTAAATGACTAGATACGCCGATTCACGAACGTACGCCCGCCCATCGCAGTAAAGATACGCCGTTTCCCTAAGGCCCCGTACTCACGACCAAACATGTCTGCTGAAACTGGTCCGCGGACCAGTTTCAGCGGACATGTTCGTTCGTGTGTAGGCAGTAACGTACAGAATTCCAGCAAACAATCGTCGGCCAGACCGTTTTCCAACGAACAACTGTTTCCTGGTCTTGCTTTAAAACAGTCTGCTGGAATCGTGTCCGTCAGACATGTTCGGTCGTCTGTACACAAAAGCAGCGTACAAAAACCCCGCGCATGCTCAGTCCAAATGAGGAGACGGGAGCGCTCGTTCAGGTAAAACTCGCGTTTGTTTGGGATATGGCACATTCGTCATTAGAAACCTTTTATTCTAGCAAGAGAACAATGTCTTAAAAAGGCGCACTAAACCACATTTTCAAGCCTCGTTTTATTAATTCTTCTCTTGCTAGAATAACCCCGTTCTCTTGCTGATGCAATTTCAATAGAGTTGTCCCATACTGAAATGTCACATTTCTTGCTTGTGATGTAATCCTTTAATAATGTTTTCTATGCCAGACGTGTGTTTTGGTTGGTGGTCCTCCATAATTTATAGTAGTCATTTTTGTAAAGGAATGTGCATTTTTTTATTTTTTTTTGTTGTTTCTAGTTATGTCACCATTTAAATAATTTTTTTTTTACATGTTTTTTTTTATATTTTTTTTTTTTTTTTTTTTGGTGTTTCATTAGAGAATATTAAACCATGTTGGCACACCAAATGTCCCCCCCCCCCCCAAGGAGTGTGTCCTTTGTAAATTACCCATTGTATATTTATTAAAGGTTTGCTGCCTAATAATCCCCACAGTATAACAAACAATAGACATGTTTTCAAATGAAAGCAAAAAGCCTTTTATTCAGGCAAATGTCATCCAAACAAAAAAAGAACGGCAGCACTAGAACAGATAGCAAACTATATGCAAACTTGCATTTCCAACATGGTGAAGGATAAACTTCCAAGCCTCAGGAGCCAAACACAAAAATATGAAGCAGCAGCACACAAACAAAGGAACCCAAACTGTGGTAGTACAAACAAGATGTCCTTTATGTGGAAGGAAATGGAAGGCAGAAAATCAACGTTTCCTCCTCTTTCCAGCCTTCCCTCCAGGCAGCCTTCCAGCGGATCGAACACGGGGTCTTGCAGGTGGGGTCGATGTGGCAGCAGGAGGATGGTGTTCCGCAAGCCGGGCCGGGTCACATAGCCCAGTGTCTGGGGTCAGCAGGCCCCTCTGCATCCACCAAAGGACCTGGTTCATCAGGGCCTTTGCCAGTCTTCTCTGGTCCTCCTCCCCTTCATTTAAATCATGGGCCAATGAGGCACTGAAGGCCTCTGTGGGGTTGAGGGGGGCCCTCATGATGGCGCTTGCCTCCTGGATCATGCGGAGGCTTGCCTCCTCCACAGGCCTCAACTGCCTCCTTCGGCCTGATGGCCTCACCTGGGGGGGAGAAGACTGGCTGGTGGTGGTTCTCCTGGCCGGGTGGACCTGCTGCAGGCCACTGGGCCCAGCCTCCTCCTGGCTGCCACTGACCCCGGCCTCCTCCTGGCTGCCACTGACCCCGGCCTCCTCCTGGCTGACAGACACCTGAGGATCTGCCACCTCCTGGCTGATCTCTTCTTCCTGTGTGGAAAAAAAATGAAATTTTTTACAATTTCGCTAAATAAAACCACACTCATTTTCATGTTTTTCGTTTAGTATTTTATGTTCATTATTACTTGAATACACTCTACTTCTGACCCCTGCAGTTGTCATCTCTGACACCTATTTGTCTGAACACCTTTTTTTTTGCTTTTTCCCAGCTTGGTTTTTTTTAAACAATATCTAATCATTAATCCACCAAGAATTATTTACGCCAGAAATATAGAGGAAACTACTATACCTCCTCATCGAAGGGTGGCAGATCTGCATCTCTGTCAGCCAGGCCCTCTTCCTCCGACTCTGCAGGGCTGTGGTCATCTGGGGAAGGTCCGCTGGAAGGTAGCATGGAGGAAAGGTTGGAAGAAAGACTCAACATCGTTTTCCTGCCTTCCATTTCGTCCCGCAAAAAAGCCATCTGTTTATAATACCACAGTTTGGGTTCCTTTGCTTGTCTTGCTGCTGCTCCCGATTTTTTGCTTTTATTAGCTTTGTATGCTCTCCTGTATGTGCTTCTGAGGTTGGCAAGTTTATCCTTCACCATGTTGGCAGTGCATCCTGGCACCCAAGTTTGCATATAATTTGCTAGCTCTTCTAGTGCTGCCGCTCGTACCTCTTTATTGCAATATAAAGAGTGCTTGGAATTCCACAGGATGGGCGTCTCCTGATATTTTTGGAGTAAGGCCTCTATAGATTCCTTGGTTTGTAGGAGGTCCATTGTAATTTTTCCAAAATTATATTTCTTTTTGAGTCTAGATTACAAAAACATAAACCACAGAAAAATAAATATTCCAAAGGATCAGCGTTGACCTTGATCTAATATGTGTCTTCAAATTTATTACCTATATCTAATTACAAACACAGTCTCTCTTGTTTAAACAATGATTGGCAGCTCGGCCGCATTGCTTGTACCAAACATTGATTTGCTAGATGCAGAGCCATTGTTCACATTGCAGTAAATATTTTTTATATAGAAAAATAAACAATGCTTACAAATGACAGTTTTCATCTAGGCACTCTTTCATGTGTAAATCTCATGCCCCTGACAATGGATGACATAAAAGACACTTCCTAATGACCTCTGTACAACCAACACTTGAACAATACTTTGCCTGATCTGAATACACCATTCAAAAACTTGTCAATGAGGTACAGCATTGTTCACATCTCTATTTTGTGAGGTGTCCAAAAGCATTTGGAAACCAAAATAACATTGTGGTACCCCATAGACAGAATAGCTTAAAAAGGGTGCAACCAACAGCCCAAACCCCCATCCCATGTGTCTACATTTTCAAGGCCTCTGCTGATCACATTTTTAATTTCCTTACCTTCCTGTCTCTCGCTCCTCGTTTCTCACGCTCGCCTAATTACCGCGTAAGATGCGTAATCACGGCGTAAACCTTTTAAACACTCCGCGTATTTATTAAACCCCGCCCTCGTCACCTTTGCGAGGCCCCTAATTAATGAGTTTAGGAAATATGGCGTTAACTGTGTATGTTCTGGATGCGCTCGAAGATTCTCCGCGTAACCGACGTAAACACGTTGTTTGCATTCTCTACACTCCGCGTATGTATTAAACGCCGCCCTCTTCTCCGCCCATGGCGTAAGAATTCATCTTTTCCACGCCCATAATCTCTGTGGGAAAGGAAAGATGGCGATGTCACACGAGCGGGCACGATGCTCTCATGCCACAAGTGAAGGGACAGAGGCAGGGACGTCCCGATCAAGGCAAAGAAGATATAAAGCCACTAATATGCGGTTCCAGGAAATGGTGGAGTTAGTTTACATCATGCGAAAGAAGGACTATGATGGTGAATTAGGGCCATACAAGACCCCTAACCGCCGAAAGGCACATATTATGGACAAGGTGGCGAGGAGAATGCAGAGGATGTTTGGGATCACCAGGTCCAAGGAACAGCTGAGGAAACGATGGTCAGACTTAAAATTGAGGGAGCCACATCAGATGAAGAAAATACTTAAAATTCTGCGTAAAAGTAAGTAAATATATATTGGGGTTGGGGGGGGGGTGATTGTCTGCAATAATGTGTTGCCATGTATATTTCACCATCTGCCTCCTTGGCCTGCTTGTAATTTTAAAGACATGTTGTCATTTATTTTTTAGGACATAAATAACTACATATTTACAAATAGTGTTCTTAGTAAACAACGTAACATCACATAGTTTCTCAGAAAGGCTCGGTTATTCCAGGAACAACACACCTGGACATGGCTCACTGGCCAAAAACTTTGTTTGTAAACATTGTGTAAAAGCTAGTTCTAGAAAAAAAAAGTATGAGAATGGGAAAGGCAAACAGGATTCATTCTAAAAACAGTGGTAATAAAGCAGATGTTTTCACATCTGCAATGCAGAGCACCTGTGTCTCCCCAAATCAAAAATGGGTTTTGGTAGGGTCTCCCAGAAATACAGTTTAGGGGGGACATCCATGTGTGTCACTTTGCTAAAAAGGGGCAGGATCAGAGCTTGCCATATAGAAGTAATTGCAAAATGTAGGTTTGGTGAAAGATAAAAGTAACTAAATGAAAGCATCTTCTAAGCAATGTGTGCGATTTATGCTCTCCAATATCTGTGTGCTGATGAGTCTACATTTTTTTTTGGTTTATTTCAGGGGAAAGAAGTCGCCAGCATTTGGAGGAGGCAGAGAGGGCCAGACAAGGCCAAAATCTGCCATCTCAACATGTGGAGGAGGAGGAGGATGTGGAAGGAGAAGAGGATGTGGAAGGAGAAGAGGATGTGGAAGGAGAGGAGGATGTGGAAGGAGAGGAGGAAGGAAGAAAGGAGGAAGGAAGAGAGGAGGAAGAAGTAATTTTGGACTTAGAAGTTATAGCAGATGAAGGGCAAGTGGCGGAAGAACAATTTGGCGAATTGAAAGAAGGTGGATTGATGGATGAAGGAGGAGTCCAAGATGATGGGGAAGTGGTGGAAGAAGGAGGAGTGATAGAAGATGATGGGGAGGTGGTGGAAGAAGGAGGAGTGATAGAAGATGTCGAAGAGGTGGAAAGGAGAAGCCCATCAGGTCAGTGTCACCCTAGCTTGATTCAAAAAAACATATGTAGATAGGCCTCATCGAAAAATAATGTTGTAAATGCCATTTTTAATTTTTTTTTTAGGGGAGGAGGATGGTGTGCCAATATTTTCACGTGCAAGTGCTGCTATAATTATTCAGCAGGTAATGGAGTGCAGCACTGAAATGCACAATATGCGTGAAAGGATGGTTGTCATGGAAGAGAATTTAACAAATGTCCTTTTGGAATGCTGCACGGAAATGGACAATATGCGGCAAAGAATGATGGTCATCGAATCTAATTTTAAAAACATTATTGACATGATGGGCCGTGTCAAAGACTGAAACACCCCCCGCCCATCCCCCGCCCCCACAAACATTTTTACAGTTTGAATAATGAATACGCCAAAATTTGAAGATACACACACAGTGTGCCAACATGTGCTATCTGCCATCACAGAATATCTAATGTCTGTGCTTTGTGGGTCCAACCCCCTCCTCCATCCTCAAGTAGTTGAGAGGAAGGGTTTGCTCCCACAGAACACAGACATTGATCACCCATGATGTCAGATAGCACATGTGGCCATTTGTCTGTTGAACCAATGACATTTGGCGAGTTTGCACTGAATGTGTGTATCTTCCAATTTTGGCGTGTTCCAGTGTGAAAGCACACCATGACTGACTGCTGTTGTGAGTTTTTATATTTTTGGAATTGGATTTTGTTACTTTTTGACCATGTTGAACATTTTGGGATACTATAAAGTTTAGACCATAAAGAATAAACAACGCCAAAAAATTTCAAATATATATATATAGAATTATAAATCTCTCTAATCACTGAATTTAGTGAAGTAGAGATTTGACTCCAAAATCTCACCTAAAAATTTACTTTTAGAAAAACACACCAAAAACAAAAAAAATGGTTAAAAAATTATTTTTTTTTGTGCATAAAAAATATGCCCAAAAAAAAAAATTAAGGCGGTAAACACCCCACCAAAAATAATCTATATATATATATATATATATGTAAACAATAAATCTAACTATATTTGATAAAAAAAAAAGTGAACTTGTTAATAAATGTATAATCTGCATAATATTTTTGGTTGAATTACCTGAAAAAAAAAAAAAAATTAGAAAAAAAATTTGTAGACTCCTAAGTACAAAAGCAGGGAGTAATGAAAAACTATAAAATAATTTTTGGGGTCATGAACAAGCAAAAATTAAAATACTGGACCTCAAAATTTACAAATGGAGTTGCTTCTTATTTCTAGACTCAATACCCTGTTTGTAGATGAGTGAATACTGTGCAAAATGTGGTTAGTTACTAAAAGTGGAGAAATCAATTATGCATTACAATTGAAGAAGTTAGTTAGAGAACCAGGAAGACAGAAAAAGAGAAAAAGCATTAATGACAAACAACTGTATAAAGTCCAATGGTCTAATTATTTATTATTTTTTAGAATATTCCTTTCTTTGGGGGCCGAATTAGAAAGAAATATGATCTGGCATAGCAATGGCCCCCCGACCCATGAAGTACTCAACATATTTGTCGCGTACCTCACGAGCTGATTGGGGGGCCAAGCCAGCGCGACCAGTGTCCAGCCCGGGAAGGGGATCTGAGGGTAGTCTTGCCTCAGAACCGATGTCGGGTAGGTACGTCTGGGAGTGCCTGCGTAAAAAGTTGTGCAAAATGCAGCAGGCAAATACAACGGTGTCCAATTTATATTCCGCCAGATGTATCGATGTCCTGAACAGGCGGAACCGGTTGGTGAGTATCCCAAAGGCATTCTCGACTACCCTCCGAGCCCTGCCCAACCGAAAATTAAACACACTCCTCTCTGAGGTGAGGGTCCTCTGGGGAAAAGGCCGCATGAGGTGAGGACCAAGCCCGAAAGCCCGTCCGCTAGGAACACAAACGGAAGTCCTTCCACATTATCTTCATCTGGTGGCAATGCCAGACCACCAGCTTGGAGACGATCATAGAAATCAGTCCGTGCGAACACTCCCCCATCAGACATCCGGCCGTTCTTCCCCACGTCCACATATAGAAACTCATACTGTGCCGACACCACCGCCATCAACACAATACTATGATAACCCTTGTAATTATAATAGTAGGACCCCGAGCGGGGTGGGGGCACAATGCGGACGTGTTTCCCATCTATTGCTCCACCGCAGTTTGGAAAATCCCACCGCTGGGCAAATTGGGAAGCCACAGACTGCCATTCCTGTGGTGTGGAGGGTAGCTGTGGGGACAAACAAAAATAGAGATTTAGTACTTTGTAACAAAAACATCCTACAAGCATCCTTGTGACAGTTCACAGTATTAAAATTGCATTAGAAAAATGTGCATGGAGAATTTGGGAAATGAAATATATAGGGCCACTTCATTAAGAGACTCCACAGCCCTCTGATGGGGACAATAAAAGTTTGAAGGGGGGGGGGGGGGACACAAAAAACAAAAAGTCCTGTTTTAAAAAATGGCAAGGTGGGTTTGTCCCTAGGATAGCATGCTGGACAGGTTAATATTGGGTAAGGGACAAATATGCAGGTAGGCCAAGAATAAAACATGTAAAGCTTATATCAACATGCATAGGGAGAAAAGGTAACACACAGCATATCTGGGAAAATAAAAATAAAGTTAGTTGGCCACATTATTACAGCCAGGAAACTTACCTTAATATACTCCTCATGCATAACTTTGATGATGGCAGCACACGTGTCCGGTATGATGACCCCAAGCGCCTGCGGAGAGATGCCTGTCGAGAACTTGAGGTCCTGCAGGCTCCTCCCAGTCGCCAGGTACCGCAACGTGGCAATAAGCCTCTGCTCGGCCGTGATGGCTTGGCGCATCACAGTGTCCTGCCTCGTGATATAGGGGGACAGAAGTTCCAGCAGACTGTTGAATACGGGGTCCGTCATGCGGAGAAAATTCCTAAAGTCATTAGGATTATTCTCCTGGAGTTCCCTAAGCAGAGGCATATGTGAGAACTGGTCACGCTGGCGCAACCAATTCTTGGTCCAGAAACGCCTCCGCCCCCTGTTTCTGGCCAAAGTACTGGACAAATGAACATATCCAGCAGCCATCCCATAAACAGCACCAACTCGCGAAAATTGACGCTGCTGCTCCATCATGGCTTCAAACCGGCCGGCTGGTCAGTCAAGAACACACTGAAACAGAAAGCACTCGCAAATCCAGCACTACCTGCGACAAACGCGTGACAAACAGATACGAGCGCACAGAATGCAACTGCTAAAGCAGAAACAACCTGCTAGCCTATAGCCGAATGACAACTACGTTACCGCAAGCACACGCACTGAACCCGTGAATACACGCTGTCAAAGCCTGGAGACCGAGAAGCGCGAATCAGCTCTAACCAAACCTTCACTAACACGAGCAAACCCGTAACTAGCAAAAGAGGAACAGAGGGCGGCGCCATTAACTTTCGTCTTCCCCTTTATAGTGACGTCGTACGTAGTTTACGTGCACGCGTTCCGGTACGACGGGAATTTGGTCCGCTGGTGTGTACACGCCAGCGGAACAAAACACAAATCAGCCTTGTACGCCGGAAACTGTCGGGCAGACAGTTTCCAGCGCACAGATCCGGTCGTGAGTACAAGGCCTCAGAGATACGCCACGTAAAGATAAAGCTGCCCCTAGGAGGCGTAGTCAATGTTAAGTATGGCCATCGTTCCCGCGTTGAAATTTGAAAATTTTATGTCGTTTGAGTAAGTCATCTGTGAATGGGGCTGGACGTAATTTACGTTCACGTCGAAACCAATACGTCCTTGTGGCGTACTTTGGAGCAATGTACACTTGAACATGTACACGGACGGCGCATGCGTTCGTAAAAAACTTCAATCACGTCTGGGCACGAGTAATTAACATAAAACACGCCCCCCATCCTCATTTGAATTAGGCGCGCTTACGCCAGCCGCATTTACGGTACGCCGCCGTAAGTTAGGAGGCAAGTACTTTGGCCCAGATTCATAGAGAACTGCGGCAGCGTAACGTATCGTCTTTAAGTTACACGGGAAAAACCGACTAGCGACGACGTAACGATGCCCGACGCTGGAAAACAACGCGAACTCCACCCAGCGGCGGACGTAGTATTGCATCCTAAGATCCGACGGTGTAAGTCAATGTTAAGTATGGCCATCGTTCCCGCGTTGAAATTTGAAAATTTTACGTCGTTTGAGTAAGTCATCTGTGAATGGGGCTGGACGTAATTTACGTTCACGTCGAAACCAATACGTCCTTGCGGCGTACTTTGGAGCAATGTACACTTGGATATGTACACGGACGGCGCATGCGTTCGTAAAAAACTTCAATCACGTCGGGTCACGAGTAATTAACATAAAACATGCAACACGCCCCCCCATCCACATTTGAATTGGGCGCGATTACGCCGGCCGCATTTACGCTACGCCGCCGTAAGTTAGGAGGCAAGTACTTTGGCCCAGATTCATAGAGAACTGCGGCGGCGTAACGTATCGTCTTTAAGTTACACGGGAAAAACCGACTAGCGACGACGTAACGATGCCGATGCTGGAAAATAACGCGAACTCCACCCAGCGGCGGACGAAGTATTGCATCCTAAGATCCGACGGTGTAAGTCAATTACACCTGTCGGATCTTAGGGCTATCTATGCGTAACTGATTCTATGAATCAGCCGCATAGATACTCTCAGAGATACGACGGCGTATCAGGAGATACGCCGTCGTATCTCTTTTGTGAATCTGGCCCTTTGTGAATACAGTACTTGCCTCTCTGACTTAAGGCGGTGTAGCGTAAATATGATACGCTACGCCGCCTTAAAGTTGCAGCGGCGTCTTTGAATCTAGGTATTACTATACAAAAGACATGTGCACACTGAAATATTTCGTTTCGGAATTTTGTTTTTGTCCGAAAAATTAATTAATTTAGTTACTCCCGAAATTCTTTTTTATTTATTTAGTTTTTCGTTAAAAAATGCATTTGTCCGAAAATCCAAATGAATTAAGATCGAATCTGTCATTGAAGGCTTATGGGGCCAGATTCACGTAGAACTGCGGTGGCGTAACGTATCGTAGATACGTTACACCGCCGCAAGTTTTCATCGCTAGTGCCTGATTCACAAAGCACTTGCAATGAAAACCTACCCTGGCGGCCTCCGGCGTAAGCCCGCGTAATTTAAAGGGGCGTGTGCCATTTAAATTAGGCGCGCTCAATCGCCGGACCTACTGCGCATGCTCCGTTTTGAAATTCCCGCCGTGCTTTGCGCGAACTGACTTCATTTTTTCGAATGGCGACATGCAAAGCAAATCCGTATTCCCGGACGTCTTACGCAAAAGACGTGAATTTTTAAATTTCGACGCGGGAACGACTGCCATACTTTATACAGCACATACGTGTGCTGTGTAAAGTTAAGGCACCCAAAATGACGACTAACTTTGCGACGGGAAACTAGACTAGCAGCGACGTAGCGAACGCGAAAAACCATCGTGGATCGCCGTAACTCCTAATTTGCATCTTAAGATCCGACAGTGTAAAACAATTACACCTGTCGGATCTTAGGGCTATCTATGCGTAACTGATTCTATGAATCAGTCGCATAGATACTCTGAGAGATACAACGGAGTATCTGAGATACTCCGTCGTATCTCGGCTGTGAATCTGGCCCATGGTGTCTGTCGAATGTTCTAAGAAGATTCAACAGAATCTTTAAAAAAAAAAAGAAGATTCGACGGAATCTTAAAAAAAAAGAAGATTCGACAGAGCAACGAAACTGTACGACACCTCAATCGTACATTTCCAGTCAAATGTTCTGCCTACAATCTATAGTAGAATTCTAATGTTGTATGACTAATAATAATTATATTTATTAATTATTATTACTATAAAAAAGATTATTTCCCTAGGGAAAAAAAACCCTACGCTAACACGTGAATAAATATATATAAACCTAATTAAAGAAGCCGCCAGTACCTATTACTCAAGATACCCAAAGTAAAAAAACATAAAATACAAAAAAGGTACAGCGCTAGAAATATTGAGTGATAATAACCAAATAAGTGAAAAATGGTGACAAATTAAAAAAAAAATGTGAATAAGATGATATAAAATAAACGTTTGAAACCAATATTATATCAATGTAAAAGTCCCAAGTAGTGAAGTGGTTAATAATTTGAAAAAAGAAGGGAGGTGCACTGAAAAAATCTTCTTCCACCAAAAAGGGACACCCAAGTAGTGGAAAAATGAGCAAAAACACTCCATAGTGAAGTACTGCAAAGATCGCGGGTTTAATAAAGGTTGGGTTGCACGTTTCGTCGTAAATGACATCGTCGGGGATAGGCCAATTTGCCTATCCCCGACGATGTCATTTACGACGAAACGTGCGTAGGAATGGCCGGATTTTGCGTGGAACGACATCACGCTCACGAGGAGATACACACACACACACGGAGACCAGCTGACAGGACTGGATCGGATCAAAACGCCACTTTCTGTCTATCCCATGCTGTTTTAATTCATCTTAACTGTAAGTGCAACCCAACCTTTATTAAACCCGCGATCTTTGCAGTACTTCAGTATGGAGTGTTTTTGTTCATTTTTCCAACATATATGAGCCATATTATTCCATGTTTTGGGGACTGTTGCTGAGGATCTGCCCTTTTCATTCACCTGCCGGAGAAAGTCTGATTGGGAAGACTATAATCATCCCTGTGCCTTACTGACCGCTGATATAGCGGTCAGTGGATTCGGTAAGGAGACTACATCTCACTACTTGGGTGTCCCTTTTTGGTGGAAGAAGATTTTTTCAGTGCACCTCCCTTCTTTTTTCAAATTATTAACCACTTCACTACTTGGGACTTTTACATTGATATAATATTGGTTTCAAACCTTTATTTTATATCATCTTATTCACATTTTTTTTTAATTTGTCACCATTTTTCACTTATTTGGTTATTATCACTCAATGGCCCAGATTCAGGTAGATCCGGGCAATATTTGCGTGGGCAAAGAGCAAAGATTTTTCTCTGCGCCCACGCAAATATTTCGATTTGCACGCGATTCACGGAGCAGTAGCTCCGTAAATTGCGCGGGCGCTATGCTAATTAGCCCTGCGTAAGGGCGCCTAATGTAAATGATCCCGCCAGGGGCGGGAATCATTTAAATTAGGCGCGCTCCCGCGCCGAGCGAACAGCGCATGCTCCGTCGGGAAACTTTCCCGACGTGCATTGCGGCAAATGACGTCGCAAGGACGTCATTTGCTTCTAAGTGAACGTGAATGGCGTCCAGCGCCATTCACGAATCACTTATGTAAATGACGTGAAATTTAAATTTCACGAGCGGGAAGCGCAGCTATACTTTAGCATTGGCTGCCCCTGCTATTAGCAGGAGCAACCTTGCGCTAAAGTTGCCGTACGGAAACTCCGTACCTTGTGTGCCCAGGGCCCGCGCAACTTTTGTGAATCGGTGGTAGTATGCAATTTGCATACTATACGCCGATCACAATGGCCGCGCCCCCTAGCGGCCAACGCAAGAATGCAGCCTGAGATATGAAGGCATAAGGAGGCTTATGTCTGTCATATCTTAGGCTGCATTCGGTGTAACGAGGTTCCTGAATCAGGAGCACTCGTTACACCGGAGCAAGTAAGCACTTGCGCCGCGCAAACTATGGTTGCGCGGGCGCAAGTGCTTCTTGAATCTGGGCCAATATTTCTAGCGCTGTACCTTTTTTGTATTTTAAATTATTATTACTAGTCAACCAACATTAGAATTCTTCTATAGCCTATGGGCAGAGCATTTCACCATAAATGTCCGCTCGCTGCGATCGTATGTTTTTAGCTACTTCGTCGAATCTTCATGTCTCTATAATGTCGAATCTTTTCTCTCTATGTCGACTCTTCTTCATGTCTCTATAATGTTGAATCTTTTCTCTCTATGTCGAATCTTTTCTCTTTATGTAGAATAATATTGCACTAATAGAGTTAAGGTTAGGTTTGTTTATGTCGGATATTTCGGTTTTCGTTTTCTGCACTTTCGTTATCGTTTGTTAAAACAATAACGAAAATACCTGAAATTCGGACGAAAATGCATTCGGAAGAAAACGAATGCAAATGTCTACTATACTATACAATAAAAACATAACTGTGACTTGACCTCAGCCCAGATATCTAACACCTTCACAGCCTAGTATGAGTTCTCTATGTTTTAGAGACATTGCTCTTGTAAACATTTATAATTTTAAACAAGTAACTTAGGAGTTCCCAGGAAAATTGCAGAGCAATATAATACATATACAAATACAACTAAGCACACAATTTTCCACAAATAAGTAATTGGTGGCTGGTCATAGATATAAGATGATTAACTCTCAATCCAGCCATTTTCTTCACTATGATGTCTGTTTTCCCACTGCGACTGGGGTAAAAAAGCTGTTAAAGACTTCTAAATACCTTGCATCCAAGTTAAGAAAATAGTCAGCTCCTGACTCCCTCAGCTGTATAATGTAAAGCTTAACCTTTTTTGGCAACCCAACTGTAAAATATTATGCCCCAAAAGCTGGAAAGCCCTCTTCCCCTGGCCTGCATCTCTGACTATTAAAAAAAAAAAAAATGATTACAAATTTATAAATGAATACATACATGCACAAGAGGAGACAATCTGTCATATTATAAGTTCATGAATAATATGATATACAATATACTGCATGCAAATAATTTAAAGCGGGAGTTCCGCGGCAAAACAGTTTTTTTTAAAGAGCATTTTGAAACGCTGGTGGTACAAAGTAATTAGTACTCACCAGTCTAATCCTCATAGCCGCAGGCATGGCGATATCCCTCCGAAAGATGAGTTATAAAATATTCTCATGGACATTGCCATCTTTAGTCAGGGCACTCTGAAGCCCTCCTGCAGTATCTTCCGGGATGCGGTGAATGCTGTCCCAGCATTCACCGCTCTATCCCGCGCATGCGCAGTGTGACGGCGAGGCGCGCCGTCAACACTGCAGAGTTGCTAGGACAACGGCCGGCCTAGCATATAAATGACCGTCACGTTCGAAATATCGCGAGATTGCTCCTCTGGCTGCTGTGTCTCGTCACCGTCCAGAGACACACGTGTTAGCTCCCAAAATCCTTTGCGGAGCTAACCGACACGCCCATTCCCGAACCCCTACAACCCGGATGTGCCTGCTCGAGATGCTGCAAAGGGGGTATGTAGATTTTTATATTTTTTTTGAACCGCCAAATCGTCAGGTACAGCGGGGGGAGTATTATATTAAACAAAGTGACCTAATAGGGTGAACCTCCGCTTTAAGTAAATCATATATTTTTTTGACATTTTTGCTACATTTTTGTTATGTGTGGTCATTTTGAAATATATTTTTCCTTTTCTTGTATTTTTTTTTATCTAAATTGAACTTTGGAGTTTAATCAGAGCTAGACTGATAATAATAAAACTTTTCTAAACTTTGTCTGTGAGATACTCTTTTCTGTATGAAATCTGGGAAATTCAGAATCAAATAGAGATAAATAGCTAGATTCAGAAACACTTACGACGGCGTATCACTAGATACGCTGTCGTAAGTCCGAATCCACACAGTCGTAAGTCGGCGTAAGTCTCCTATGCCGTTGTATCTTAGTTGCATATTTACGCTGGCCACTAGGGGCGTGTACGTTTTTCCGGCATAAAGATAAACCACCAAAAAGATGGTGCAGCCCATGCAAGGTATAGGCGACGGAACAGCCATCGTATTTTACGTTGTTTGCGTAAGCGTACGTGAATGGGGCTGGGCGTAGGTTACGTTCACGTCGACAGCAAGGAGTATTTGCGACGTGATTCTGAGCATGCGCGCGCATGTGCCGTACCAACGGCCCTTATTTACATGGGGTCACGGGTATTTTACATGGAGCACGCCCCCTACCTGCCTAATTTGAATTAGGCGGGGTTACGCCTGCACATTTACACTACGCCGCCGTAACTTAGGACGCAAGTTCTTTGTGAATACAGTACCTGCCTCTCTAAGTTACGGCAGTGTAGTGTATCTGAGATACGCTACGCCCGCACAAACTTAAGCCAGTCTTTCTGAATCTGGCTAAAAGTCTCTGGGCCAGATTCAGATAGAATCGCCTATCTTTAGGCAGGCGTAGCGTATCTCAGATACACTACGCCGCAACTTAGTGAGGCAGGTCCCGTATTCAGAAAGAACTTGCGCCCTAATTTACGGTGGCGTGGTGTAAATGGGCCGGCGTAAGCCCACGTAATTCAAAGTAGGCTGGTAGTGGGCGTGTTGTATGTAAATGACTCGTGACCCCACGCAATTGACGCTCCTAACGAACGGCGCAAATTCTGGCGTATCTGATTCATTGAATCAGGCGCCAAGATACGACGCCTCACACTCAGAGTTACGACGGCGTATCTGGAGATACGCCGTCGTAACTCCTTTCTGAAACTGGCCCTTTGTTGTCAGTGACATACAGGTCCTCAGTGAATGTGCCATATATCTGGCTTCAAACTCCTTATCCTACTCAACTGGGATTTCACATACTGTAGACATTTTATATAAAAAAAAAAAAAGTCAAAAGTTATAATATTAATACAATTATTATTTATATAGTAAAATAGGTAAATAAAATTTAAATCTTCAGTTTATGTGTGTGTGTGTGAAGGGGAGGGGTCACATGGGGAGGAATTACTGTAATCTGAAACTCCAGTTTCCTTGAATAGCACTGAACAATGATTTGCCAGCATCTAGTAGTACTGACAGTTACTAGATTTAGGACCAACGCTGTATCTTGGCCCAGGGAAATAAGGCACAGGCCTAGGGCAGCACTTTTTAGGGGGGCAGCATGAAAAGAGTCCCCGTCGGCTTGCACTACACGTTTAGTCTTATGAGGTGGACTGGGCCACAAGACAAATCGGTCTGGCACCCCCATAAAGTGTCAGCACTGCTGCAGGTATGATAAGTATGGTGCAGACACAAGGGACACTGGCATGGTCACCTATATCTTAAACAGGAAGGTGTGTGACCTTGACAGGAAGGGGTGGATCATATTTAAATTAGGGGTGGCACAAGTTTAGTCAGGCCTAGGGCAGCACAAAACCTAAATACACCACTGTTTAGGACGGGAGAGATTCAGCAATGTAGGGGTGGTGTAAGTAAGGGTGATTATTCTCTTTATTCTAGAGAGTGTCCCACTAACAAAATTTAGCCTAAGCACACACTGGCCTATATTTTTGTAAATGATTGTAGCGCTCCCTTACTTCCAGTATGGGCACTACGCTAAAATTAGTGGGGAATGGGAGAGTTATTTTTTTGCTCCCATTCACAATTCGTAAAATTTGGGCTGCTGTCATTCCAGAAATGTCCTTTAGGTCAGCCTGTGCTCCAGGGGTGTTGTTTCCCCCCCTGGGCGACAGGTGGCGCTAGAGGGGTTCTGGCAGAACAACTTTCCCCAGCAGCCAATTAGAGGAGTTTTTCCTCACAGAGCATGCTGGGGAGGGGTATATCTGTGGCGGACGCCATCTTTGTTGGTTCTTCCCGTGGGTTCCAGGTTCCAGGTGCGGCATCCACCTTTAGGGTGTGCGCATCCAACGGACCCCGGCGATGGCCTTCCAGGCTGGGGTCAAATGCTACGCGGAGCTCTATGTTACTAAGAGGGGCCCCAGTGACTTACTGGGTCCCCAGTTCTATTGAGAGGATCCCAGGCTGGATGCCGTTCGATTGGGGGGTCGGCTTGAGGAGAACCCGGAGGCAGGTTGTCCAACAGGGCTTGAACGAACCAATCAGGGATCTGGGGCCCGGAATGCTGACAGGTACGCTTTGCTGTCATCCGGTAAACTATGCTAAAACCTACTGGGAGGATTCGCTCAATTCATCCATTTAGCTCATTCAAGTAATAGGCCTGTGGCAGAGGCCCTAGAGCCGGGTCTGTGAGAGAGATCTGTTCCTCCCAGCAATCTAAAGTGACATTTCGGCTGCCAGACTTGTGGCAGGAGTCTGTCCGGGGGCACTTCACCCACTATGGCTAGAGTGGCGACGAACTGCAATTTGATACTACTGAGAGCAGGATTGTTCGGTTCTTATCCAGGCCTGATAATGCACAGTTCTCCCTTTTTCTTCATCAACCTTTTCCTTCCCATTTGATGTTGATGTTGGCCGTGTTGGCCTGGAAATAAAGCATTGGAAAACCTTTATTCACTGTCTGGACATTTGCTCAATACTCTGTTCTCCAACTGCACCCCTAGACAACACTAAGGTAACTTAATACGCCGATCCCAACAACAGATCAGTGGCTCCTGAGGGGGTAGCGCTACATGATCTTACAGCATGTGCAAAGGAAAACATGCTTGCTCAAGAAGTTGGCATTACCCAGAAACTGTCAGCTATAGTGAGAATGTGTCCAAACTATTGTATTTTTTACTATATTAGAAAGAACTGAGTAGCCCACAGAAATTTTCCTGAACCCACCATTTCTTTGAGAACTGCAAGCCCTTCTGGTAACTATCATATTCTCCAGGTGGCTAGTCTAGGCTTGGTATTAAAAAAAAATATATTCCTATATAAAATATGCAAAAAAAGTCTAACTTTATTATCGCTGCATTATTAACCACCTAAGCACCGTCTCCTTTAGATTTACGTTGGCAGAATGGCACGGACAGGCAAATCTACGTAAATATATGCCCCTTGAAATTTGCTGCCGTGTGGGCGTGCGTAGAAGAATATGTAGAAGAATACATATCGGTCTAAACTGAGGAAAAATTTTTTTTTTATATATTTGTGGGGGATATTTATTATAGCAAAAAGTCAAAAATATAGCTTTTTTCTCAAAATTGTCACACTATTTTTGTTTATAGCGCAAAAAATAAAAACCGCAGAAGTGATCAAATACCACCAAAAGAAAACACTATTTGTGGGAAAAAAGGACAAACATTTTGTTTGGGAGCCACGTCACACGACCGCGCAATCGTCAATTGAATCGATGCAGTGCCGAATGGGCAGCCAAATGGTCTGGGGCTGAAGTGGTTAAAATATGCCACAAAACTTTACAGATGGTGATAATGTAAATAAGGGGAAAAGGGGACACACTCACTGCTGATATGGGTTTGTCAAACCTCCAGATTTACTTATCCCTACTCAGACCTGTATTACATTGACTTGCGAGAACATAGGGGAATGTAGTTCCAGCATCTTCAGAACTTAATGTATGTAAGGGCAAGGGGTGCTGGGGTATGCTGGAGATTTATTTATACGGGTTCCTGGGGGATCTATTGTCACTGGAGGTGATACTTTTTTGCTGGGGGGGGCTCTATTGTTTCTGGGGAGGTATTACTGTTGCTGGTGGGGGATCCTCTGTTGTCGGGGGGTTTTATGCTGCTGGGGGATCTATTGCTGCTGAGAGTTATCTACTGTTGAGGGAGAGGTCTATTGTTGCTGGCTGCTGAAGGGTCTATTAATGATTGCTGCTAAAAGATTTATTGTTGCTGGTAGGGTCTGTCTATTTTTGCTGGGGTGGATATATTACGGCGGGGATCTATTTTTGTTGGGAAGATCTATTATTGTTGCTGGGCAGATTTATTGGTGCTGGGAAGGTCTATTGTTGTTGACTGCAAGGGATCTATTTTTACTGCTTTTCTTTTTATTATTAACAAATTCCTTACAAAATACTGAGCACAACAAAATTACACTTGGTTATGTATTCTCTAAAATTAGCAGTACAGGAAAGTGGGTAGGGGGTGGAACCAAGGGACAGAGCTCGAAGTTGGGTATGGGTGGAGACAAGGAGTGACTTAGAAGGGGAAGTACCTGCACATATTCTGTGAGGAAAAAAAGCCCTGCCAAATACCCACTGCTGAGGAACAACTTTTGCGGTATATGAGGAAATAGTAGGGGGTTGTAGTGCACATGAGGTGAGGGTTTGAGGTGTTTTGAAAGCACAGTGTTTTAAAAAAATACTTTCAAAGGATGCAGTGAGGTGCTTTGAAAAAATTCATCTCTTGAACAGCAACAATTGCCTGATGTGCTCTAATTACCCCAAGCTGAAAGCCATAATCTAAAAGAACGGAAAATACTCAAAATAATTGTGATCGCTTAAAAATCCATGAAACACTTAAATTCTGAATTTACAATCAGGAATCTGAACTAGGCTTTAAAAAATATGTATTTCAGAACATCACATGATATAACGTTTTGCAGAATGATTTGCAAAGCTCTTTGCTTCCCTGTCTGACAAGGTGATGGGGAAAAACATGTACAATTTGTATCTGGCTCATCTGAATTCATGAATTTTGACCAGAAAATAGCATTAGCCAAACTTGAGGATCAGCTTTTCAGACATATAAAATTTGACAATATTCTTTCTTGTTGTTCATCTTTTGTCATTCGCCACTTGTTATTTGTGTTTTTTCACAGCTGATTCTTCTCACCACTGTGAGTCCCCAGTGCCACCATCTTGGATTTGGGAGACAACTTCAACTTCCTAAGGAATCACACTAGGCTCTCCACTGCACATGCATGAAATTACATGGTGCCGTGAGACAGATCCAGCAACCTCCTAGGATAGGTGACGTGTCCCAGGAGGCTGTGGGCAGGGTAAGGGGCTGGGCGAGTGACATTGTTCTTGTCCAGTTGAGAATCGAAGAAGCGGGAGTGGGTACCTGTCAAAAAATACCCTCTCTCTGTAAAGAAAAGAAAATATACAAATGTGTTGGGCAGGGGCGGGAAAGAAGATGAGTGGTACTTTGACTTTTGAGTGAAGCTTTGCTTTAAATGTGACAATTAAAATTCATTTATACACTTAACTTTTGTTTGATAGCCAATGTTTGATATTTCTGCTAATTACAAAGGTAAAATGTGTTACTGCATGTAGATGTTAAAAACATATGGCAAAATATAAGATGTGAACATCCTTTCATTTTCCAATAACAAATGCCTGGGAAAAAAAATGTTTTAGATAAAGTATATTGCTAAATGTCTTCACAGCTTTTCTTTTATTTAGTTTGCTTTAGTATACAGTATACTTTTAAAAACCTTAGCATTTTCAAGGTAATATTGTAGGCACTGTACAGAACAGTACAGATACAGTAGCATAAACTGGAATGTTATCTAATACCGAAATGATATATATTCATAGAATGTTTAAAGCGGGGGTTCACCCTATCGACGGCAAAAAAAAAAATTTTTTTTCTTTTACCTTTAAATCAGGCATTGTAGCGCGAGCTACAGTATGCCTGTCCCGAATTTTTTCCCCCCATACTCACCTTGTAGTCGTCCATCGAAGATACCGGGGAATGGGCGTGCCTCTGGAGACGGAGGATGATTGACGGCCGGCTCTGGCGCGTCACGCTTCTCCGGAAATAGCCGAAATAGGCTTGGTCTTCACGACGCGTGCGCATAGCCTGTGCGCACGCGCCGTGAAGAGCCGAGACCTACTCCGGCTGTCTTCGGGGAGAGTGACGTGCCAGGGCCGGCCGTCAATCATCCTCCCTCTCCATAGGCACGCCCATTCCCCGCGGGAGCCGGAATCTACGATGGACGACTACGAGGTGAGTACGGGGTTAAAAAAATCGGGACAGGCATACTGTAGCTCGCGCTACAATGCCTGTCTCGATGGTAACATCATGGGATAGTGGGTGAACTACCGCTTTAAGTGTTCATAAAATAATAAATGCTGAGAGCAACATGTAGTGATTTATCTATATTGTCATCTATGTGTCAAAAAATAAACCACTTTATCAACATCTCAGGGTAGAATTGTCAGTTATTCATACAAAAACTCTGCACATTGGTATATCTCTTAATATAGATTAGGTCCTCACTGGCCAACACATACACACCAGTGTGAATTCAATCTTTATTTAAGATTATGTTGTAGAGTATTGATTCACAACTGTTAAACTTTTACAGATAATAACAGATGGATCCAAACTGACACTATTCTTAAAGACACAGCAGTGAAGCACTGATATACTTATTGTAAACTTGAGAAAGTTTTATACATCCTTGCCTGTTTTTGTAGGACTTGTCTGTACCAATCTATGAACAGCAATTAATACATTTTGATATATTTTTTTAAATGTCAACTACATTAATAATATAGAAATTTACTATTTACAATTGGTGGGGGCTCTAAGAGGTAGGCTTATTCAAAAAGTGTAGGCCAACAGCTAGTTCACAGTAAATCAGAGCACCATATGGAAGATCAGACTAGGCAGTTAGATCTGCAAGGTTAGAACCATGCTTGAGCACTCTGGAAGAGGATGGTCCTGGAAACAAGATTAGGATTGTTCTTGAATGTTTAAGACTGGAAGTAAGATCAGGACTCGATGAAGAAGGCAGATGGTCCCCAGGTTAGAGTAAGTAACAAGGAATTCTCCAGAGTGAGAAGTTTAAGAGTCAGACGTTATTCAGAAGTGGATTTTTCTTTGTACTGATCCCATATTGCCATGTCCAAATGTATCCTAAAGATATACTAAAGAAAAAATACAATTGTGGCCCCCGTTTCAGTTTAATGTGGCACCCTGGTAATTTGGATATATATCTTTTGTGGCCCACTGGGCCACAAAAGATATATATTGTATTTATCGGCACTGCCTCGGAGGGGACAGGGAGGGGGGGAATGAGTGTTGTCAAATTACATAAGGAGAATCTCCTGTTTAGTGGCATCTAGAATAGGAAGTCCCTTCTCCTGGGCTGCTATTGGACGACTCCTCTGTCTATCATAGGAGGCGGGACATTGTATTAAAGAGGCTGCTGTGTAAACAGGAGATTCCCCTGTATGTAATCTGTTGGCGCTCGTCCCGCCCCCATCCCCTCTGAGGCTGCAGATGGGCAGTGATCAGGCTGCATTTTTTGGCAATGGCGAGGCTGCAGATGGGCACTGATTAGGCTGCATTGATGGGCACTGACCCTTATTTTGCTTCACAGTTCTTTATTTATTTATTTTTTCTGAAACTTCTCTCCTAAAGTGAAGGTGCGTGTTATACGCCGATAAATACGGTATATCCAAATAACACGCCTGAGCTCATCTCTTCACCACACACGGCCATAGAGCCAAGAGAATTCTTGTTGCGTAGTGTATTAGTGCTCAAGCGAACACACTTAGACCACATTTTAATGGTTCAAAGAATGTCTGGCCAAATGGTCGGCCCTCACGCATGTTCACTTCAACAAATCTGGCCATCTTTGAAAAAAGTTTGGACACCCCTTACTTAGAGACAAGAAGCTTCCAGGAAGTAGGTCTATAGTAGGAAGGTACACTCCAAAGGACAGAGCAGGTAACAGACTCAGATAGGGAGTAATGAAGCCAAAGTTCAGGACCAGCAAAAGGCTTGCATAATCAAGATATAAAGCCAGAGGCTAGTACACAGAAGTCAATGGAGGAAAGCAGACAGGATAGCAAGCAGGTATAGTGCATAACAGCTAGCATGCCAGCCGAGAGCTGAGATTAAATAGACAAGACAAGAGGAGGAAGACTTTCTGATTGGTCGAAGCCCAACAGGAGGGGAAGGGTGCCAGTCAGATTGGCTGCAGAATGACTGAGAATCAGATTGCCTGTTTGGGCAGAGACTAGCTGTGTAGCTGATTTTAGAACCCAGCCCTCTGCAACAACAAGGTAAGAACAGAGCACATGTTTGCGGAATTACAAGAACCAAAACAGCTTTGCATTTTAGAGCTATGGAACTACAAGTAACATATTGGCTTGGCATGCTTTCTGGTCCATGTAACCAAAAGTAACAGATCAGCAGCAGTTCCACTGCTGATCTGTAACAAAAGGTTGGTGTGCTATGTAGTTTGTATCCTACAGTAAAAACAAAACCCCACATATAGTGTTTGGTTGTTACATATGTCTTATACTAAAATGTCCATGTGGGGGTGAGGGTGAAATAATCAATGCTAATCAACAATGCTATTATATCGCTGCATCTGTGTACTGCACTATGAACCATCAGAAAGATGACTTTCAAAGGGTCATTGGGGTTATATAGGTGGTGGAGACTAGGGATGAGCCGAACACTCCCCGGTTCAGATCGCAGCAGAAAATGCGAACGGGCAAAACATTTGTTTGAACATGCAAATGCCGTTAAAGTCTATGGGACACGAACATGAAAAATTAAAAGTGCTAATTTTAAAGGTTAATATGAGAGTTATTATCATAACAAGCGTTTGGGGACATGTATCAATGCAAAAAATGCTTAAAGTGAAACAATAAAAGTGATATATTCCTTTAAATGTTCTTTCCAGTGGGGTGTCTATAGTATGCCTGTAAAGTAGCTCATGTTTCCCGTGCTTAGAAAAGTCCCTGCACAAAATGAAATTTCTAAAGGAAAAAAGTCATTTAAAACTACTCATTTATTTATTTATTTATTAAAATTCTTAAAAGTACAAAAAAAGTACAAAACGCAGTCAGTTACCCGTAGGCCTCGATGCGCCGAGAACAACAATACAGCAACAACCAAAAAAACACACACAGGCAGCGGAACAGATCAAATTTAAAATAGTAGCAGATCAAAGAACTATAAAAACCTATGTAATTCCATAGGCTAGACTGAAAAGCTCAGTTTTTAAAAGCTTCCTGAACTTAAAAAGATCATTCTCAAGCCTTAATTTTAGAGGCAGGGAGTTCCAAAACTGTGCTCCCTGGACCGCACTCGTCCTCCCTCCGCATTTTTTCTTACGAAATTTAGGAATCACCAAAGTTTCCAAATTAGCCGACCTTAAGGTACGGTTGGGCACATACTTGGTGAATTTTTCCTGCAGGTACACTGGCCCCTTGCCATGGGTAGCCCTGTGCACCATGCATCCAGTCTTAAACAGAACCCGTTCCTTCACGGGTAGCCAATGCAGGGCTCTCAGCGATGGCGTGATGTGGTCACGACGACCAACACCCGTGAGTAGCCTCGCAGCGGCATTCTGAATAAGCTGTAATTTGTGCATGATGTTATTAGGTAAACCCAGGTACAAAGCATTACAATAATCTAATCGACTTCCAATAATGGCATTGACCATGGAGATCTTATGCGATTCTTCAATGAAGCGAAAAGTCGACCTCAGGAGTTTCAAGTGGAAGTGACAAGAACTCACCACCTGGTTTACCTGTGGTCGTAGCGTCAATCTCTCGTCCAAGATGATTCCCAAATCCCTGACCTGGGTGACTGGCACTGGGACCAATGAAAACGAGTCCGGCCAGGTAGGGAAACCGTTCGACCATGGCTGATTGCATAAAACCATGCACTCAGTCTTGGAGCCATTGAGCATAAGATAATTGGCCCCCATCCAGGCTTGAATTTCCTCCAGGCAGGGGGCCAGAGTTATCTGTGCCCCCCCATCCCTGGGCAGAGGAATGTAGAACTGGGTGTCGTCAGCGTAGACATGAAAAGATAGGTTGTGGCGGCGGATGATATATAGCAGAGGCCTCAGATAGATGTTGAACAGGAGCGGCGATAACGCCGACCCTTGAGGGACTCCACAGAACAGGGGACTATCAGAAGAGCAGTGCAGTCCCAGCCTTACTCTCTGAACCCTGTCCAGCAGAAATGAGGTCATCCATGCCAATGCTATACCATCAATGCCTGCCACAGTCCCTAATCGATCATGGCTATAATGAATTGTCGGGTCCCAGTAATACAGATAAAAGTCATTGAAAAAAGTCATTGCATTAAAAAAATTAAAAATGCGTGGCGTTCCCCCAAATTCCATTACCAGGCCCTTCAGGTCTGGTATGGATATTAAGGGGAAACCTTTGCCAAAAAAAAAAATGACATGGGGTTCCCCCCAAAAGCCATACCAGACCCTTCAGGTCTGGTATGGATTTTAAGGGAAACCCTGCACCAAAATAAAAAAAAATGGTGTGGGGTTCCCCCCAAAAATCCATACCAGACCCTCATCTGAGCACGCAACCTGGCAGGCCACAGGAAAAGAGGGGGGACGAGAGAGCGCCCCCTCCGGAACCATACCAGGCCTCATGCCATTGTACACATCACTGGGTAACCCCAGCATTTCCCATTGCATCAGAGGGGGGCAGGGACTTGTCCCAACCTGGTTGTGTTTTTTTCCTTTTTTCTCACTTTTTTTGTGAAATGGTAGGGGTACAATGTACCCTTTACCAATTCACATGGGGTGGGGCGGGATCTGGAGGACCCCTTTGTTAAAGGGGGCTTCCAGATTCCGATAACCCCCCCGCCTGCAGACCCCCACAACCACCGGGCAAGGGTTATGGGGATGAAGCCCTTGTCCCTATCAACATGGGAACATCATCCCCATGTTGAGGGCATGTGGCTTGGTATGGTTCAGAAGGGGGGGCGCTCTCTTATCCCCCTCTTTTCCTACAGCCTGCTAGGTGGCGTGCTCGGATAAAGGTCTGGTATGGATTTTTGGGGGGGACCCCTGCACCATTTAAAAAAAAATTGGCACAGGGTTCCCCTTAATATCAATACCTCACCTGAAGGGCCTGGTAATGGACTAAGGGGGGAACCTATGTCGTTTTTTTCAATGACCTTTATCTGTATTGCTGGGACCCGACAATTCATTATAGCCGCGAGTAGCTTTAAATGACTTTTTTTCCTTTAGAAATGTCATTTTGTGCAGAGACTGTTATAAACACGGGAAACATACGCTACTTTACAGGCATACTATAGACACCCCCCAGGTGCGAAATTTAAAGGAATATTTCACTTTTATTGATGCACTTTAAGCATTATTAAAATCACTGCTCCAGAAAAAACGTCAGTTTTTAGAACTTTTTTTGCATTGATACATGTCCCCTGGGGAAGGACCCAGGTCCCCAAACACTTTTTATGACAATAACTTGCATATTAACCTTTAAAATTACCACTTTTGATTTCTTCCATAGACTTTTAAAGGGTGTTCCGCGGCTTTCGAATTTGCCGCGAACACCCCAAATTGTTCGCTATTCGGCGAACAGCCAATGTTCAAATCAAACTCATGTTCGACCCGAACATAAAGCTCATCCCTAGTGGAGACCTAGGTGTACCTTTTTCAAAAACAAGTTCAACACATTCTTGATGGCAAAAATTGTACTAGAAACATGATATCTAAAATGGCAGTGATGTTAACAGGAAATTTTAAAGTGATGATCAACCTGCTATCCCATGTAGGATATACAGCATATATTTGTGTGCCTGCAAAATTAAAGGTGTATTATCAACATTAGGCAGATAGATGACTACTGGAATGCTATGCTTCCAGACTCTCAGGCCTCGTACACACAACCGTTTTCCTCGACAGTATCCATCAAGAAACTTGGTGGCAGAGCTTTTTTGCTAAGGAAAACGGTTGTGTGTGTGTTTTTCGTCGAGAAAACTGTCGTGGAACTCGGCGAGAAAAAAAGAGAACAAGTTCTCTTTTTCCTCGTCGGGAGTCTCAATTTCCTCATCGTGTTTCTCATCGTGCTGGTTTACGACAAGAAACACGTTCGTGTGTATGCTTAGAAACCCGCGCATTCTCAGAATAAAGTCTGAGATGGGAGCGTGCCTTCGGTAAAAGTAGGGTTTGTAATGGAGATAGCACATTCGTCACACTGTAACAGACTGAAAAGCGTGAATCGTCTCTCACCAAACTTTTTCTTAACATGCAGTAATATGAGATTAGCAAAAGCAGCCCCAAGGGTGGCGCCAGTGGAATCAAACTTCCCCTTTATAGTGCCGTTGTACGTGTTGTATGTCACCGCCTTTGAGAATTACAAGATTTTGTCTTGACAGTGTGTATGCAAAGAAAGCTTGTCAAGATTCTCGACAAGCCTAACAAGGAACTTGTCAAGGAAAACGATGTTTCATTTATGACGAGTTCCTCGGTCGTGTGTAAGAGGCCTCATAGACAGAAACTTTTTTGGGCCCTTGCCTTCTTCTACCTACTTCCCAGCTAGAACCTGCGCTAAAGCTTCCTGTCCCACACTCCCTGCAAGATGCACTGTCAATCAAACATCTTGGTGGGATGTGAGGTCTGGCTGCCTGTAATGTTACAGGCTGACTATGCCGGACTAAATTAAAGTATATGTGAAGGGGCGTGGCCAGGCAGCGGATGTAGCCGGACGCAACCTAAGCGAGCTCCGCCGAAAATCCTTGCTACTATCCTGTAAAAGGCAACTTTACCTATCCCTGAGCACACCGGAGGAATCCTCAGCTCCCGAGGAACAAATACTTACCTCTCCCGGCGAAATCGTCCCACGATGTCACACAGCAGACGCAAACTAGTGAACAAGCCGGCGGAAATGATGGCTCAACATGGCGCGCATGCAGGCCGCAGCGCGAAAGAGAAGCACCGCGAGGCGGCAGAGAAATTGTTCTCCCAGCCACTGCTAACGGAACCCGTGGCATCCTCCAGCTCTCCGGATGATTCGGCAGGCGGTGGGTCGGAAACGGACGACACTGTCCCCCTGGAAGAAGCGGTTCAGGCCGGACTCACGTGGGACACAGTGAGTACTCCAAATCAGGCTCCAACTAGGCCGCAGGGCCGGGAGAGCCCTGTAGTTGAAGGGGAACCCACATTAAGAGACATATTCACAGCAGTAACATCATGCAATGTGTCCCTAGCGGCATTAACCACGGAGGTGAAGGGGATGAAGTCTGAAATGTCATTCCTCAGGCAAGATGCCCAAAAAATCAGGGAAAGAACCTCTGCTTTGGAGGAACGGGTGAGCACCATAGAAGATGACATGGGGCCCATGCAGAGAGACCTTGCCTATAACAATCATCTGGTAGATCAACATTCTGCCCGTTTGGAGGAATTAGAGAACAGAATGAGGAGGAATAATGTGAGGGCCATAGGCCTCCCTGAAAAGATAGAAGGGAAAAATCCTGTGGAGTTCATTGAGAAATGGCTGATCGAAGCGTTTGGGCGAGAGGCATTTTCCCCTATGTTCACTGTGGAACGTGCTCACAGGGTTCCCTCCAGACCCCCGCAGCCAGGAGCACCTCCAAGACCTTTTTTATTTAAATTCCTGCATTACAGGGATAGAGATGCCACGCTATACAATGCCAGAATTAACCCGACGGCCCTGAAGTTTGATAATACTAGGGTTTCTTTATTTCCGGATTTTTCTGCCGAATTACAAAAGAAAAGAAGCAAGTTCATTGATGTAAAACGTCGCCTTAGAGCTCTCGATTTAAAATATGCCATGTTGTACCCAGCCCGCTTAAGAGTGGAAGTCTTTGGCTCAGTTCAATTTTTTGATTCCCCTGCCAATGCAGCACAGTGGCTGGATCGTGAGGAGCAAGCAATTAAAGAAGCCAGAGGGAGACGACCAGCAGACTGAGATGGCTCAGATTATGGATCTGGTGCAGCTCACATGCACACTTGCCTTTGTTCTAGGTTGCCTATAGATAGGCGATGACTGTTCGCTTGGTTTGCTAAGGTCCAATGTTTAGCTGTTGAGAAGCACCAGGACTGTTTGGTTGCTTCCACTGTTGCCCCCGAGAGGGTTGTTATTGGCCCTTGCCAGCCTAATATCTGAGTGGTGTCAATCAGACTAACTACACCTTATATGTCTCAGTTAAGTGGAGGCCTCTCCACATCGTGCACACTGAAACCATCTATTTGTTTTGTTTTTCTCTCCATGATTTTTTTTTTTCTTTGGTCTTTGTCCCTGTCATCTCTGACCAGCTGCCACCTTGGCCATAACCCAGGATGCTTTCTACCTACTGACTGCCTGCCCTACTACTATAATGCAATTTTAGTCTTTAATGTGTTACTTGATGTCAGTATGCTCCATAACTTTGCTCCAATGCTTTACTCGTATGCTGTTCTTGAACATATTCTCCTGATGTTACCCAAAATTGCAAGCCATGTCGAATGTCGTTAGATACCTGTCTTGGAATGTGCGGGGTCTTAATAGCTCTGTTAAGCGCATAGAAGTGCTACGCACTATCAAGAGATTAGGTGCGGAGGTGATATGCTTACAGGAGACTCACTTCCCCTCGGGTTCTACCCCGAAACTGGCGAGTAGACAATTTTGCTACCAATACCATTCAACTCACACGGTTTACTCAAGGGGAGTGAGTGTCCTGATCCGTAGAGGATCCCAATTCATGTGTATAGATACCAAAATAGACCCAGAGGGTAGATATGTCTTTTTATACGGTTCTTTTTATGGAGTTAGATGTGTGTTGGCAGGAATGTATATCCCCCCCCCCGTTCTCCTCTACTATACTGAAAACTCTAGCTAATTTCATATCCAGTCTCCCTGGTGTCCCAGTTATGGTCCTGGGAGACTTTAATAACTTGATGGATTACGGTCTGGACAGACTTAGACACACCATGGATGTGGAGGAGGCGGGTAGGAGGGGCCCCACCCCTTTTGCACGGCTAATGGGCGAACTAGGCCTGACTGACATCTGGAGGATGCGCAACCCTGAGTCCAAAACATACTCATGCAAGTCAGCCTCAGTGGGTGGGTTATCCAGAATTGACATGGGCTTTGGCAATGGTCTTCTGCTTCCTAAGGTGAGGGACTCAGAATACCACCCGAGACACACCTCCGACCACTCTCCATTCACAATAGACTTGGGGTTGGGTGAGATAAGAGACAGAAGTCTCTGGAAACTTAACCCATTTTGGTTATCGCTCTTCCCAGAGCCAGATCCAATAGCACCACTCCTTACGGAATTCTTCCAGGTAAACTTGAACACAGCAGATATCCACATTGTGTGGGATGCGGCTAAAGCCTTTTTACGGGGACAATTTATTAGAACTATTAACCACATCAAAACCGACACTAAAGAATGGGAGAAGAGGGTACCAACAGATGCAGGAAATGCAGAAATAGACTATATTGCAGACCCCTTTAATGATGATTTTAAAAGAAAATGGTTAGCTTCCCAGACCCTGCTCAAGGATCTCTCGTTTCAATTGGCTGAAAACAAGAGGTTCTTTCTGCAACAGAAGCATTTTGAGGAAGGTGAGAACACAGGCCACTTACTGGCGATGTTGGCCAGATCACAGCAGCCTTCCTCCCACATCGCAGCTATTGCTGATGCAGGGGGAACGCTATGCCATTCCACTCGTTCTATTACAAATTGTTTCAGAGAGTTCTTCCAAAGTGTTTACTCATCAAAGGTCAACCCCACTCCGGAACAGTTGAGCTTGTTCCTGGACAAGTGCCAATTACCACAGCTCCCTAGGTCTGAGGTAGTATTGCTTAATGCTCCCATCACTAGTGAAGAACTTCTAGAGGCACTGGCGCAAGCACATAATGGGCGGGCGCCGGGAGCCGACGGACTTCCCTCGGAGATATATAGCAGATACTCTGACCAGATTATCCCCATCCTATTGAAAACTTACAACGCAGCATTCGAAACGGGAGTACTCCCACCGTCTATGAATGAGGCCTTGATTGTGGTCCTGCTGAAGCCGGGGAAGGACCCTCTTTCCCCGGATTCATATAGGCCCATCTCTTTGCTGACGTTCGATATCAAACTTTTGGCTAGAGTCCTGGCCACTAGGCTCTCTAAATGCATTCACCTCATAGTTCATAGGGACCAGTCCGGCTTCATTCCAGCCAGATCCACAGCACAGAATCTACGAAGATTATTCCTAAACATACAAATCCCGGTAGATAACCCAGGCAATAGAGCCATATTCTCCCTTGACGCCTCAAAGGCATTTGATAGTGTTGAATGGCCTTATCTCTGGGAGGCACTGAGTAGATTTGGGGTAGGTCCATCTTTTTTAAAATGGGTGAAACTGTTATATAGTTCCCCAACAGCAAGAATGAGGATTAATGGTGAGGTGTCTGACTCGTTCCGTCTCTTCAGGGGCACACGGCAGGGGTGCCCTTTGTCGCCCCTGCTGTTTGCCCTAGCTCTTGAACCCTTGGCTATACACATGAGATCTTCGCCTAACATCACAGGATTCATTAGAGGGAATAGACGAGATATCATCTCGTTATTTGCAGACGACACGCTAATATATTTGGGAGATACTCAGGAATCTCTGAAGAATGTGATGGCATTGATCGCGGACTTTGGAGAACTATCAGGGTTCAGTATCAACTGGAACAAATCAGTGCTTATGCCTCTAGACCCCCTGACTGACCGACTACCTGACTGTGCTAGAGACATTTTAGTGGTAAACGAATTTAAATATTTGGGCATACAGATCACACCAGAACCTGCCCAATACCTTTCTCTTAACCTAGCTCCCCTACTCCTTAAATTTAGACAAAAATGCACAGCCTGGAAGAAACTCCCGTTGTCAGTAGCGGGCAGAGCAAACCTGGTAAAGATGGTGTGGGCCCCTCAGCTCCTGTATGTTTTCCACAATGCTCCAGTTTGGATCCCACATAAATGGTTCGCCCAGATTGACGCACAGTTTAGAGATCTGATCTGGGGGGGAAAGGTAGCACGCATAAAACTTACAACACTACAGTTAGCCAAAGACCAAGGCGGCCTGGCCGTCCCTCATGCCCGCCACTATTTCATAGCATCTCAAATTCAACATTTGGGACATTGGGGGGAGGTAGACTCAGGAGACCCTGTACGAGCCCCACTGATTCCTTCAGAGTCAATGCTCCCAGCGGTCTCTTTTTTTTTATTCTCCCTTTTATTATGGTTGTTATAAACTCCCGATACAATGGATACAGGGGCTGATACTAAGAAACTAGTCCCAAGGATACAGGCCTAACATAGATGTAATATGTATAGATCAATCCCATCGAGGAGAGGGAGGGGTAGTTATAAACTATTGACCGTCATATTATGTAGTGAGTATATTAATATTCATTTTTTTTTCTGTACCCTCGCGAATATTTTTTCAAAATGTTTGTATACATCCTACCTGGACTGTATGATTATGATGTATCAATAAAAAAACAACTTTTGATTAAAAAAAAAAAAAAGTATATGTGAACCTTTACCTTGTAAAAAAAATAACATTCACTTTAACCACTTGCCGACCAGCCACCACAGTTATACTGCAGCAGGCTGACTCGGCTGCGCAAATCGCCATAGGTGTACGTCTGGCTCGTACGTCAGACTCATCAGGCTCATGCGCCATTTGGCCATCGGGGGAGCCAATCAGCAGGTCCGATGTACTCGATGTCCGCTGGCCACCCGCGATCATTCCCGCAGTCTCTTTTCTGTCAGGGGATGACACACATATCCTGTTCTAGTTGTGGGGAAGAAAAGAGGAAAATAAAATATTTATAATATATATATATATATATATATATATATATATATATATATATATATATATATAAAATAAATATTTTATTTCGCACTGATCTTCCCAGTGAATGGTTGTGCAGAGGGACATGTTATACATTACAAAATAATCCACGCTGAAGTGATACAGTATGCAAAAAACTGAATAAAGCTGCTACCATATAATTATGATACCAGTTAAACAAGTTAAAGTAGTTAAAACCAGCGCTAAATTCTTAAATAAATATTATAAATCAATACTATTCAATGTAATGCAAAAAAGTATACAAATATAACTTACAACATATAAGTGCAATACTTATGTGATATGTGACAGTTAATTTTTTAACTCCAGGTGTCGGTGCACTTCCGCTTCCAAATATGAGACCAGTGCTTCCACCACTGTGCACAACCAAATCAAGGGACCTCTTACCAGATGGAGTGGACCATTAAAGTGACTGTAAATTAAGCCAAATCACCTTGTAAAACAAGCCATTCAGTTTACAATAGAAATGAAAGTCAAAACATGTTTGTATAGATTTAAAAAAGTTATAAATACCCTTTTTCCCTTTTTTATAAGTGATCACATACCCTCTGTTCTCAGCTGGTGGAAGGAGAAGCAGCACAATGAGCTTCCCAGTGAATGGCTGTGCAGGACGTTTCAGGACAAGTCTGATCATTGGAGGAGAGTATACTGAGTTCCCAGCATAGCTAGAGAATTGACCACGCTGTGCACTCCTGCTTAGGGTAGTCAGGGGGACTAGCAAGATCACCAGGGATTTCACATAAAGGAAGCAATACAAATAAAACCAGATACTTTGTACATGCTACAGCAGACACATATCAGGAATATGAAGTGTTGGGGTAACAAACACTGTAAATTATAAATGGTCAATAGTGCTCAAACTTATTTACACATCACAGGGCTTTGTGGTATGAATCACATCTTCAACTTAGATCCCTTCCGCCACTAAAAAGTGTCACCATTAGAAGAAAAAACTGTATGGACCCATTGTGAAGTAATGACTCAACCTTTATTAAAACACGCCAATGTGCCAATCAAATAAAACATCCAATTTAGTATTACTAACTAGGTATTCCGATGTAGCAGGCTGTTCATCCACACCGGACTCTGGCTGATAGACATGCGCAATGATGTCACATGGGGCATGTTAACTCAAGTTAGATCATTGGAGGACTGGCAGGATGTGCTTCCAGCACAGCCAAAAAACTGACCATGCTGGGTGCATGTGCTTCTATGCCTAGAATGATCAGTTTGAAATAGAAAAGCAGGGGGACTGGCAGGATCACCAGCTATTTCACACAAAGTAAGCAATACATAGAGAACAGTAACGTTTTAGCATAAGTACATGGTACAACAGGAATATGAAATATTGGGGGTAACATATTCTTTAATGGCTGACAGGAATCAGACTTGTTTGCCCAAATAACAGGCAGGTGACAATGCTGGAAGAATCAACAAGAATTTCCTTTGACAATTGTCAGTGCAGGCATTTACAAGACAATCAGCTCTTTGGTTCTCCAACATGTTTGACCAAAGGTTTATGACAATACCAATTTTGCATTTTGGCTTAATTTATACATATCAAATCTTTCAGATTCAGTTATTTGTGTATACAGCCAGTGGGCCAGATTCATGAACAATGGTGCAGATTTGCACCGGCGTGGTGCATCATGTTTAGACTACACCGGTCCAGCGCGGAGAGGCAGTTAGGTGATTCAAGAAACTTTTTTTGTCTACGATGCCCCAGCGGGGCGGATTTTAGACGGAGTAAGGCGGGGTAAGGCCAACTGGGAGTCACCCTATGCTAATGAAGTGCCGACCGTGGCGCAGGGGTCACGCCGGGGCGCATCTTAGACCGCACATGCTCAGTGACATCCAGGGGTAAATGACCCAATCTGCACATGCTCAGAACTGCGCCCCGGCGTGATCCCTGAGCTACGCCGACCCACTACCAAAGCCCAGTCCATGAATCAGCCCAGACTTCCGCCCTGCAAATGTACTGAAGCTTTTTTTTTTCTAAGCTAGGTTGTTTGCATTGTGGTGGGGCAGTTATGGCTGATGAGGAATCCTCAGGTGGGCGGATGACCAATTTCAGCCCAGAGGAGAGGGCTGTAATTACTGAGGGCCTCTCCCAACATGGGGACAGCCTCTATGTGTTGTCCAGCAAGTGTTGTTGCTCAGTTCGTTTGTAACGCTGCTGCTTTAGCTGCTCTCCAGCTGACCTCTGCAAGTTTGGTGCAAAGTTACCCCTGCTTGTATGAGGTGTAACTTTGCACCGGAAATTTCAGCTCCGCTCACCGGGAGTAGCCTGCGCCGGTCAAGCTTAAGTTGATGAATCGGCCCAAAAACCTCATTTGCATATTTAAAACACAAAAACCATGGCCGCGCCAGATCCGACCAGCGTAAATCTGCGCCAACGCCGCGCCGGCGTGGAAAGGTTACACCGAGGCGATGAAGTCTATTTGGAGGCGTGATCTGGTTCTCTGGGTAAGGCGCAGCGATCCGCCGGCGCAAATCTGCACTTACGCCGTGCATCTACCAAAAAAACGGTGTAAGTGCTTCATGAATCTGGCCCAGTGTCTTCAATGCTGAGCTCAAGACCACCATGTTTCAGTAAAACAGCTTTATAATACAGTAGAAAAAGTTTAAAAGATTTCAGATTCAGCAATTGTTTTGTGACATCCATTTCATACTTGGCTAGAATCTACACAGTTCATTACAACTAACCCACACTAAATTGAAATTACCATTATAAAAAGTACGGTACTTGAAAATGTTACTATATTCAACCGAGCTTTGATATTAGAGAGTACTGTTCCTTACAGACTCAACATTTTGCTCTTATTTTGTGACAAGCTATAGAAAAGGTTCTTTCTGTTATAACTACATTATTAACTATGTTATTCCAGTCTGTGACATTTTGAGAACTCTAGACTCACTAATATGTATTTCTATGTATTCTTTTAATGTCTCTACTTGTGGCATTTGTAACTGTTTGATAAGTGGTGAAAATTAGACTGTCGTGTTCTTTTGATACGTTTATTGTAAGTTAGGTCCTATAATTGCAAGTTGTACTGCAAAGCTCAAGCTCTTACCATTCAAACTAAGAAAACTTTTGATATTGTGTCAGAGAAAGCCAACTAAGATTATGCTATAAGAATACATTTTAAGGCCAAGGATAAGAGACAGAAGCTATTAGATGCTAACTATAATGGTTTTTGATCGGTTTTATGTTACAATTTTAAATGCAATAAATTATACATTTGTACAAGATTTTTATTTTTTAATTGAACGTTTTATACAGTAAGCTTCCATGACACTTTGCTTGAAGAGCAGGCTAGGCTTTCTATTAAGGATTCCAGACATGCTGTTGAATTGTTGACTGCTTCTGTAATGCCCCGCTCACATGATCGGAATTTCCGATGGAAAAAGTCAAACTGACTTTTTCCATCGGAAGTTCTGACCGTGTGTATGCCCCATCGGAGTAATTCCATTGGACATTCTGATGAATTCCATCGGCATTTACATATTCTCTTTTCCGCCGATGGCATTCCATCGGAATTCCGATGTGAATTTGGTCGGACAAAGGTCCAATTGTGTGTACGGGGCATAAGAGTCCCTTTTTTGACTAATCTTTGTAATTATAATTTGATCTCCTGTTATTCAAGTCTATTATGAGAGCTAGTCAGGGTTTTCATAGCATCGTTTGTAACAAGCATGGTTAAATGTTATGAACCTGTAAGCATTGAAAAGTGGAAGTGGTTGAAAACAACTACTCGGGGTAAAACATAGGTGTTCTGGTTCACTACTCGCAGTTTTTGATTTTCCCTCACTTTCAGTCCTGGTGACAGTGGTCACCAGGACAAAAACAAATCGCGAATCTCCCCATTGCAGACAAATAGGTAGATTCAGTAAGAGTTAGGCCGGCTTATCAGTAGATAAGCCGACCTAACTCAGAATCTATGCCGACTTATGTTTAAGTGTATGCTCAAACAAAGATACGCTTAAACATATCTAAGATACGACAGCTTGCGCCGTCCTATCTTAGATTGCAATATTTCGGATGGCCGCTAGGTGGCGATTCCATTGCGATCGGCGTAGAATATGTAAATGAGTAGATACGCCGATTCACGAACGTATGCCCGGCCAATGCAGTACTTTTACGCCATTTACGTAAGAGATAGGCCGCCTAAAGTTAGAGCTAGGCACTAGTTGGAATAGTAATGTTAAGTATGGCCGCCGTTCCCCGCGTCGAAATTCAAAATTTTTACGTCGTTTGCGTAAGTCGTCCGTGAATCAGGATTTACGTCGTTTACGTCCACGTCAAAATCAATAGGCCCGTGCGGCGTACTTAGCCGCAATGCACACTGGGAAATGTAGGCGCCCGGCGCATGCGCAGTTCGAAAAAAAATGTAAAAAACGTAAGGTCAAGCACTATTAACTGAAAACATGCCCCCCTCAAACACATTTGAATTAGGCACCCTTACGCCCGGCGCTTTAGGCTACGCCGCCGTAAACTTAGCAGTCAAGTACATTGTGAATCATGTACTTGCCTCGCTAACTTACGGCGGCATAGCTTAAATTCCGTAAGCTATGCCGCCGCAAAGTTGCGGCAATGTTACTGAATCTAGCTAAAAGACAGCAATAAAAACCTATTCAAATCTCTCATCAGTCCAAATATGACTAAATAAACATGTTTTGTCTTTAGTTTCACTTTAATTAACAAAAAGTGTAGAATAATAATATGAGCACATTAATAATCCCATACCCATACAATATCCTATAAAGATAGGCATGCAAATATATTGGAGACTACCTGGGAAGTTTTATGGTACTAAAATATCAATGCTTGTTACTCTAGGGAAAGCAGAAGAGGATGAAATACTTGCCTTACCCCTTGGTGCAGAGTTGATCGTCTCTCTGGTATTCTGGGCTGTAGGTCATTCCTCTGCATCGTCAATGCAAAACTAATATTAATCCAGCATTGTATGTGGGGGACAGGCCCAGACTGGGACAAAAAATAGGCCCATTTTAGACTGAGCAGCCAATTTTTCCAGGGATGGGGGGGGGGGGGGATGTGGGGGCAGTGTCGGTCCTCCACGCTGCAATGTGCAGGGACACTGTGATATACATATAAATGATTACAGTGCAGTCCCCTTTATGTTACAGTGTCCCTGCAATCATGCCCCCCCATTTACTCTCTACTCACTATGCAGATCTCCAGCTCCTCCCACCCCCTGCTTCCTTAAATGAGAGTGTGCACTGAGCCCCTTACATCAGAGTTTGCAATGAGCCCCTTACATCAGAGTGCGCACTGAGCCCTTTACATCAGAGTCTGCAATGAGCCCCTTACATCAGAGTCCGCACTGAGCCCTTTACATCAGGGTCTGCAATGAGCCCCTTACATCAGAGTCCGCACTGAGCCCCCTTACATCAGAGTCTGCAATGAGCCCCTTACATCAGAGTCCGCACTGAGCCCCTTACATCAGAGTCTGCAATGAGCCCCTTACATCAGAGTCCGCACTGAGCCCCTTACATCAGGGTCTGCAATGAGCCCCTTACATCAGAGTCCGCACACTGAGCCCCTTACATCAGGGTCTGCAATGAGCCCCTTACATCAGAGTCCGCACTGAGCCCCTTACATCAGAGTCCGCAATGAGCCCCTTACATCAGAGTCTGCACTGAGCCTCCTTTCATCAGAGTCCGCACTGAGCCCCTTACATCAGAGTTCGCACTGAGCCCCTTAAATCAGAGTCCGCACTGAGCCCCCTTACATCAGAGTCCGCACTGAGCCCCCTTATATCAGAGTCCGCACTGGGCCCCTTACATCAGAGTCCGCACTGACCCCCTTACATCAGAGTCCGCACCGAGTCCCTTACATCAGAGTCCGCACTGAGCCCCCTTACATCAGAGTCCGCACTGAGCCCCCTTATATCAGAGTCCGCACTGGGCCCCTTACATCAGAGTCCGCACTGAGCCCCCTTATATCAGAGTCCGGCCTGGGCCCCTTACATCAGAGTCCGCACTGACCCCCTTACATCAGAGTCCGCACCGAGTCCCTTACATCAGAGTCCACACCGAGTCCCTTTCATCAGAGTCCGCACCAAGTCCCTTACATCAGAGTCCACACCGAGTCCCTTTCATCAGAGTCCGCACCGAGTCCCTTACATCAGAGTCCGCACTGAGCCCCTTACATCAGAGTCCACACTGAGCCCCTTACATCAGAGTCCACACTGAGCCCCCTTACATCAGAGTCCGCGCTGAGCCCCCTTACATTAGAGTCCGCACTGAGCTCCCTTACATCAGAGTCCGCACTGACCCCCTTATATCAGAGTCCGCACTGAGCCCCTTACATCAGAGTCCGCACTGACCCCCTTACATCAGAGGTGTGGCAGTCTACATGCCTCATTCAAAGTCCCCAACCATGTTCCATGTCATATTACAGGGATGGAGATGCGATTTTGATATATTTTTTTATACATTTACCCTTATGCGTCTTTTCCAATGCTTCTCACTACCATACCATTCCTAGGTGGAGGCGGGGACACATACTCCCAGTCACCTGTCCTCCATCTACTCATTAGTATTTGTATGCCTCCTATTGAGGAAACTATATCAGTTTAGTTAGGACTACAGAAACACAGAGAGCCGTGAAGTGGCCTGTAGCTCATCCATGCATTTGCAAATGTGTGCAACCAATCCTCTGCTTTTAACATACAGTTAGACAGTTGAATTTGGCTTGCTGTTTGGGTGGCAAGTTTGAGCTTGGTTATTACGCATTTATTACTTTACTACTGTTTGCATCAAATCGCATCTCATTTAAAGTCCCAACTTCTTTTCTTATTCCAATTTCGGGGATGGAGGCATGTGCTGGTGCGGCAGTCTACATGCCTCATTCAAAGTCCCCAACCATGTTCCTTTTTTTTTTTTTTTTCACAAAGTCTTTATTGGGTGGTCAATAGTGCAAAATACATAAAAAAAATGTAAAAAAAATACATCAAGTATGTAATGAGAACAGGAAATAATTTTGGCAAAGGTAATATATGTTCCATGTCTTACATCAGAGTCCGTACTGACCCCCTTACATCAGAGTCCACACTGAGCCCCCTTGTATCAGAGTCCACACTGAGCCCCCTCGTATCAGTGTCCACACTGAGCCCCCTTGTATCAGAGTCCACACTGAGCCCCCTTACATCAGAGTCCGCACTGAGCCCCCTTACATCAGAGTCCGCACTGAGCCCCTTACATCAGAGTCCGCACTGAGCCCCTTACATCAGAGTCCACACTGAGCCCCTTACATCAGAGACCGCACTGAGCCCCTTACATCAGAGTCCGCACTGAGTCCCTTACATCAGAGTCCGCACCGAGTCCCTTACATCAGATTCCGCACTGACCCCCTTACATCAGAGTCCACACTGACCCCCTTACATCAGAGTCCACACTGAGCCCCCTTGTATCAGAGTCCACACTGAGCCCCCTTATATCAGAGTCCACACTGAGCCCCCTTATATAAGAGTCCGCACTGAGCCCCCTTATATCAGAGTCCGCACTGAGCCCCTTACATCAGAGTCCGCACTGAGCCCCTTACATCAGAGTCCGCACTGAGCCCCTTACATCAGAGTCCGCACTGAGCCCCTTACATCAGAGTCCGCACTGAGCCCCTTACATCAGAGTCCGCACTGAGCCCCTTACATCAGAGTCCACACTGAGCCCCCTTGTATCAGAGTCCACACTGAGCCCCCTTATATCAGAGTCCACACTGAGCCCCCTTATATCAGAGTCCACACTGAGCCCCCTTATATCAGAGTCCACACTGAGCCCCCTTATATCAGAGTCCACACTGAGCCCCCTTATATCAGAGTCCACACTGAGCCCCCTTATATCAGAGTCCACACTGAGCCCCCTTAAATGCATTTTATGTATACACTGGTCTGGTGGAGAGAAGGTGATTTTACTCACCCCAGGATGGACGCTCAAGAGAAGGCTGCCTGCAGCCTTGTTTCTTCACATCCCCCTGGGATGTTTGGGCGGGACAGACGCAGGGGGTGTGGGCGCGGCAGACAGGAGTAGAGATGCGGGAAGAGGAGGAGCAGTGTCCGAGGCTCCGAGCACACAGCACCATGGGGATGTGTGTGAGAGAGGGGGAGCTGTGTGTGAGAGAGACACACCGCTCAGCTGCTAATGTAGATGTGCTGGTGCCCGGAGATGACACAGGCACGGCCGCATATCGGTAGGTCGCGGCCTGTTTTAACCCTCTCCAGGCCGCGGGCGCCACTTACCTCCAGCTGTGCGGCCTGATCATCAACAGGCCACAGAGCAGCGGCCCGGCCCACCGGTCATATGCCCAGTCTGCCCTATGGCCAGTCCGGGCCTGGTGGGGGAGTAAGGTGTAATGCTGCAGCCAGAGTGCATTAAAGAGGATGCTTCTTGGAAGCAGTCTCGCGGATGGTGAAGCCTACAGAAAAGCAGGTTATGGTAAGTCTTACACATTATTCATGTAACCCTTGATTTAATAAGCAGTTAACACTTACATTGTTGGGACTCCCCACAAGGGAAATCTTTTACATGTGCCTAGAGTTGGGCCCTTAAAACACTTAATACATTGTAAATGTATTTTGATAAAAAAATATCCATTTACATTACTTGATTAATCCTCATTTCTACCCATGAGATGTAACATTCCTTTATTACATTGTATCAGTATTACAGATGTTGCAGTATTCAATCAGAAATTGATGGGGAGATTATGTTTGCACGTTCTTATACCAATGTTGTATGTCTGCAATATAGCTCCGTGGTTCTAAACCTCAGTCCTCAAGTAACCCCAAAAGGTCATGTTTGAAGGTTTTCCTTTATCTTGCACAGGTGCTTTAAATCAGAGTCAATGGCTTGGTATTTTGGACAGCAAAACATGACCTGTTGGGGTACTTGAGGACTGAGGTTGAGAACCACTGATATAGGTAACAGTTATACCATAGTCACTAAATGATAAATGTACTGTCATGCAACACTGTAACTAAATGATTTTGATATAATTTTCCTGTGACAAGAAAAACTTTATTTTGGTGGTATTTAACCACTTGCCGACCACACTATAGTTGAATGAGGGCTACAGTGTAATCATCCAATTTTGGGACGTCTATTGACATCCTCCCAGAACCACACTCCCCATGCACCCAGTGCACTCTGTGTACGCTGTGTCCTTCAGACATAGCTGATCACGGATTGGGGTAAAGAGCCAATCACAGTGGCTCTATACCACATAATCAGCTGTCATAGCATGAGGAGAGGAGAGAGACAGTAAGCAGCTAGTGTGAAAGGGAACATCTACACTCATAATAAGGCCATTGATCATCAGTGTCCTGATTATCAATGCAGCCCCAACAGTTCCAATCACTGCTGCCTATCAGTGGTAATCAGAGCCCATCAGTGCTTCCAATCAGTGCTGCCAATCAGTGCCTAGTCATCAGTGCCACCTATCAGTGCCCATCAGTGCCACCTATCAGTAACCATCCATGCCATCTATCAGTGCCATCTGTCAGTGCCCATCAGTGCTGACTATCAGTGCCCATCAGTGCCTCCTATTAGTGCCCATAAGTGACACATATTAGTGCAGTTTCATCAGGGTTTTCTCACCAGTGCCCACCAGTGTCACCTCACCAGTGCCCATCAGTGCAGCCTAACATTGCCCATCAGTCCCACCTTATCAGTGTCCATCAGTGCTGCATATTAGTAAAACACATATTAGTGCCTATCAGTACAGCCTCATAAGAGCACATCAACTTTATAACAGAAACGTAAAAAACTTTTTTCTTTTTTTAAGTGTTGTTTTTTTTTGTTTGTTTAGCAAAAAATAAAAAACCTAGTGGTAATTAACCACTTCCAGACCTTAGGTGTTTTTCAGATTCGGTGTTTGCAAGACTAAAACAGTTTTTTTCTGCTAGAAAATTACTTAAAACCCCCAAACATTATATATTTTTTTTTCTAACACCCTAGAGAATAAAATAGTGGTCATTCCAATACTTTTTGTCACACCGTATTTGCGCAGCGGTCTTACAAGCGCACTTTTTTTGGAAAAAAAATCACTTTTTTGAATTAAAAAATAAGACAACAATAAATTTGGCCCAATTTTTTTATATATTTTGAAAGATAATGTTACGCCGAGTAAAATGATGCCCAACATGTCACGCTTAAAAATTGCGCCCGCTCGTGGCATGGCGTCAAACTTTTACCCTTAAAAATCTCGATAGGCGATGTTTAAAAAATTCTAGAGATTGCATTTTTTGAGCTACAGAGCGGGCGCTACTCGCGTATGCGTTCGCTTCTGCGCGCGAGCTCGTCGGGACGGGGCGCTTTAAAAAATTTTTTTGTTTGTTTTCTTATTTATTTTTATTTATTTTATTATTTTTTACACTGAAAAAAAAAAATAATAATAATTTGATCACTTTTATTCCTTTTACAAGGAATGTAAACATCCCTTGTAATATAAAAAAGCATGACAGGTCCTCTTAAATATGAGATCTGGGGTCAAAAAGACCTCAGATCTCATATTTGGGCTTAAATGCAAAAAAAAAAAAAAAAAAAAAAAAATGTCATTTTTTCAAATGACCAAAAAAAAATTTGTCTCTTTAAGAGGCTGGGCGGGACTGACGTTTTGACGTCACTTCCGCCCAGCCGAGCTATGGGGACGGGCGAAGGAGATTTTTCCTTCAGTCTCGTCCCCGCTCACCAGCCGACAGCATCCGATCGCCTCCGCCGCTACCGACGGCTCCTGTAAGCGGCGGAGGGCGCGGGAGAGCGGCGGGAGGGGGGGGCCCTCCCTCGCCACCGATAACGGCGATCTCACGGTGAATCCGCCGCAGAGACCGCCATTATCGGATTCCAGACCGCGCACACTAAAGATGGATACCTCGGTTGGGACAGCAGCTGCTGCCGTTACCGAGATATCCATCTTTAAAAATAGGACGTACATCGTCGTGCGCAGGTCTGGAAGTGGTTAAATACCACTAAAATAAATCTCTATTTGTGTAAAATAAATGCTAAAAATGTTATATGGGTACAGTGCTGCATGACCGCGCAATTGTCATTCAAAGACCAACAGCCCTGACAGCTGAAATTGGCCTGGTCAGGAAGGGGGTAAAAGTGTCCAGTAGGCAAGTTGTTAATAACCACTGTGGGCCGGATTCAGAAAGGTCTTACGCCGACGTATCTTCTGATACGCCGCGTAAGTCCACGGATGCGCCGTCGTATCTATGCGCCTTATTCAGCAAACAAGATACGCCTGATTTTTGGCTTCATACGACCAACGTAAGTCTCCTACGCCATCGTATCTTGGGCGCATATTTACGCCGATTCACGAACGTACTTACGCCCGTCGCAGTAGTCTACGCCGTTTACGTAAGGCGTACGTCCGGCGTAAAGTTATTCCACCAAAAGCAGGGGTAAGTCATGTTAGGGTATGGACCAGGGAACAGCCGTCGTGTTTTACGTCGTTTACATAAGTCGTACATGAATGGGGCTGGGCATACCTTCACGTCGTAGGCATTGAGCCGTCGTATCTTAGGGAGTATATGTAACATGATTCTAAGCATGGGCGCGCATGCGCCGTTCGTTCGGCCCTTCATTTACATGGGGTCACGCTTCATTATAATTGATTACGCCCACTACCTTCCTACTTTGAATTAGGCGGGCTTAAGCCGGCCAATTTACGTTACGCCGGCGCAAGTTTGGGAGCGAGTGCTTTGTGAATACAGTTCTTGCCTCACTGATTTACGTCGGCGTAGCGCATATGAGATGCGCTACGCCGGTCTAAAGATGCGCCGCTGTACGTGAATCCAGCTATGTGTGTTTTACTGTTTAATATGGATACCAACTAAATATTGAAGAAAACTGTTATCAATAGTTTCTGTTAAAATAAAAATGGCAGTACAGTGTGAAAATCCCAAAATTACCCCTTTATTGAAAGTAGACACCGCAATTTTTGGAAATAAAAATTGCTGGTATTGAAGTTAATGGAGCTTGGTAGAATTGTACTGGATACAATGCATACAGGTCATATACAGAGGGAGGAGGTAGCGAAGGGGTTAACATACAGGACACATACAGTAGGTGGATGTAGATGAGGGGGTATTATGCAAATGTGCAATATAAGGGAGGTGAAGGACTAATACAACAAGGAGACTGTATTAAGATCAGTTGTATAGGATTGGAGGAAGGTTAAAAAGGTTAAAAAAAAAAAAACTTTACTTGCATCTGCTGCTTCTATGATCTGGACATTGATTGATAGTTCCTCTGTTGTGAGAGGAAAGGTAGGTGCACAGAATAACCACTACACTGTTTACATCTGTCATCACTGTCACTTGTCTCCCTATCACCAATCACAACAATCAGAAGATACAGAGCTTCTTAACCACTTCCATACAGGGAACTTATACACCTTCCCGCCCAGACCAATTTTTAGCTTTCAGCGCTGTTGCACTTTGAATGACAATTGCGCGGTCATGCTACACTGTACCCAAACTACATTTTTATCATTTTGTACCCACAAATACAGTTTTTTTTTGGTGGTATTTGATCACCTCTGGGATATTTATTTTCTGCAAAAAAAAAATAAAAAAATTACCGAAAATTTAGAAAAAAAATGTTTTTTTTTTGTTTCTGTTATAAAACATTGTAAATAAGTACGTTTTCTCCTTCACTGATGGGCACTGATGGTACTGCACTGACGGGCACTGATAAGGCAGCACTGATGGGCACCTATGTGGTGGCATTGATGGGCACTAATATGCGGCACGGATGGGCACTGATAGGCGGCATGGATGGGCTTGGATAGGTGGCACGGATGGGCATGGATAGGTGGCACAGATGGGCACAGATAGGCGGCACGGATGGGCACGGATAGGTGGCATGGATGGGCACGGATAGGCGGCACGGATGGGCACTGATAGGCGGCATGGATGGGCACTGATAGGTGGCACGGATGGGCACTATCGTATGTGTTGTACTAATGGATACCAATCAGTGCCAAACAATACCTGCCAATCAGTGATTCCCATTGTGGGCACTGATTGGCATCCATTGCAGCACTGATTTGCATCCATTTTTTGTGTCCTTCTCATCCCTGTTGGTCTAGGGTTACATACCTTTTTTTTTTAATCCCTGGTGGTCCAGGGTGGGCATCCCTGGTGGTCCAGTGGGCATCCTCGGGGGGGGGGCTGTGCTGATAATCGATCAGCACAAACCCCCCCTGTCACAGGAGCAGCCGATCGGCTCTCCTCTACTCGCGTCTGACAGACGCGAGTGAGGAAAAGCCGATTAACGGCTTTTCCTGTTTACATTGTGATCAGCCGTGATTGGACACGCTGATCACGTGGTAAAGAGTCTCCATGAGAGACTCTTTACCTTGATCGGTGTTGCGGGGTGTCAGACTGACACCCTGCAACAACGATCGCCGCGGTGCGCACCCCTGGGGGCGCGCATCGGCTAAAAATCCTGAGGACGTCATATGACGTCCACTCAGGATTCTACAACCACTTTGCCGATGTCAATTTGTCATTGGCGGGCGGCAAGTGGTTAAATCAGCTCTGTACAAGGGGCCAAATCCACAAAAGGGATACGACGGCGTAACTGCTGTTACGCCGTCGTATCCCTGTTCCTAACTATGGAACTGATCCACAGAATCAGTTTCCCATAGTTAGGCAGAAGATCCGGCATGTGTAAGGGACTTAGAATGCCGGATCTTAGGATGCAGTACCGCATCCGCCGCTGGGGGCATTTCGTGTCGAAATGCCGCCTCGGGTATACAAATTAGCACTTACGGAGATCCACGAAGCTTTTCAGCTTCGTTTTTACTCCGTAAGTTTTAGTTTGCATACGCAAAATTAGGGCTGCTTTTACAAGGTGTAAAGTTAGTACACCATGTAAAAGCAGACCTTTCTGTCCAGCGACGCGATTTTTTTTTAATTTTTAATTTTTTTTTCCCGCCGTATCTTTTTTTCTTCCCGACGCAACTTTATTGACCCGTCGCAATCCACAAAGCTCGATGTAACGTAATTTTGCGCTATGCACGTCGGGAAAGTGACGTCACGAGCATGCGCAGTACGGCCGGCGCGGGAGCGCGCCTAATTTATATGGGAATCGCCCCCATTACAATAGGAACGCCTTGCGCCGGCGGAATTTAAGTTACACAGCCCAAAATTTCTAGCTAAGTGCTTTGTGAATCGGGCACTTAGGTAGAAATTTTAAGGCAGTGTAACTTAAATGGCAAAAATTAAGTTAGGCACGATCTTTGTGGATTTGGCCCAAGGTGTCTATGAACCAAGCCATCTGATTCAGTTAACAGGCATTACCAGTTGCATTGGCAGTCCAGCAGGCTTATCTGTGGTGACATTTAAAAAAGGCCACACAAAAATAAGTGTCTACCACATTGTTGTTTAAAGACATACAGTGATAGTAAAGTGGTTAACATGTATTCTTTTGGTTTGTAAAAGGTGTCTTGAAGTTGTCACTGTAAGCAAAAAAAAAAAAAAATGTGCTCTCTCAGTAAATTTTCCAAGTTTTGTCAGTAAAATAGGTTATGGGGATTGGCAACCCTGTCTCTCTGCTCTTTAAACCATTATCACATTGCATGTCTACCTCAATCACCTCAATCAGACTGCTACCTTGTCAACAACACCATGCCAACCTTCCACAGGTTTCCTTTGAATTGGTATAATATACTGTGTCTTCATATGTCAGGCAGCGGCTAATCTTGTCTTGGTTGAGAAAATGTTACCTGGTTGAGCCAGAATTAAAGAGAGTTCTACTTCTCTTCCTTTGAGTAGGTAGTAGGTAGTTCAAATATGGTACTTCAAGGGATCACATGGTTTGTCAATAATAATAAAGATATGTTTTAGATATGTTAGGTATGTCATATTAGAGTTATGGTGATGCAGATTAAGTTTGTGATTTATAGAGGAGATTACAAAGGTGCCATTGTCACTGGAAATTCAATCACTGATTTTTACAATTCCATCTTATTAAGTATGTTTGTTCTTTTAATTACAAATATAACATACAAAGGATTTGCATGGGTATGTTTATAACAGCTTTAGCTTGTAACATTTATTTTAAATGAACACATTTCAAGAATTTAAATATTTCATAGTAAAATGAATTTTCCTTTGCACATGCATCACAAAATAAAACAATTTTGTTTACCATTGCAGACTGCGGTCTAGCGTTTGCATTCACCTATAGATGTATAGTGTTGCTGTTTCATTTGAGCTTTTCCTGTATCTTTCAACTTTTCACAGTCTTCTATTTGCTCATCAAGTCAAAGTCATAGAGGAAGCCAGTGGAAATATTCTGTTGCTGCCAATCACTTGGTGAAAATGGAAATTTCTCAATCAGTATGTGCTATTGCTGAAATTATGTGCATAGAAAGGATGTCAAAGTATGTTTTTAAAGCGGACTTTTTCATGCTAGAAGTAACAGACCATATCCTGGTCTTTTTATTAGCCTCAGCACAACATTCACAGGATTTTGCATTTCTAGCTTTTATTTATCCTGTCTTTGCAATAGAAAAAAAAACTATGTATTTGGCTTTATAAAAGTTAATCTTAAGTAGGATGGAAAGGTAAATGAATTACTACTAAATGACTAGATTTTCCAAATGTGGGTGTGTATAGTCAATGTTAATTAATTTGTATTACGTAGACATAATCACTAGTGTTGCTCACGAATATTCGTATTGCGAATATTCGGCTTGAATATGGCATATTCGAGTATTCGCGAATATCTCGAATTTCGCGGCCAATATTCGCTATTCCGAATATTCACATTTTTTCAATTTTATTTTTAAAACAGATCACATCCTATCGACGTCTAAAAGCATTGCTGGTATGATTAGAGACCCTGGGCTGAGTAGCTAAGCTGAGGCGATCCTTTTATGTTGCCGAATATAAAAAAAAAAGTTGCGAAATTTCGCTAATGCGAATGCGAAAATGATTGCGAATTTTCGATAACTGTGGTAGGAGAACTCTGATTGTCTCTGATGCAAAAGGGGGGGGGGGCTTTGTGTATGTTTCTGTTATGAATATTTGTAAAATTGCGCATACCTTAAAAAAAGGGGAGAATACAGCAGCAACTCAAAAATGTTATACAACATAAATTAATACAAGACAGAAAATGGAGTCGCTCTACAAGAATAAAAAATATGTCTAGTGACAAGACATGTGGGCAAATTATAAAATAAGCAAGCGCAAATAACTTGTGAAATACACAGTGAAACAAATATATAAAGAAATATAGTCCCAATAATAGAAAAATAATCTTTCATAAAAATCTCTTTGATATGTGAAGTGAAAAAAAGTCCAAAGCATGCAGCATGAACGTGTTCAATCTTCAAGGTGTTTCATTGACAAACGGCTGTGACAGATGGATAGAGTAAAGAATCACCACCAATGCAAAACACTTTTTATTTTCTATTGTAAAATATCACGAATATTCTGAGCCAATCAGAGTGCTCCTTCCGCATTTGCCGAATATTCGCAATTATTTTGTATTGTAAAATATCACGAATATTCTGAGCCAGAGTGCTCCTTCCGAAATTTCGCCATCAATATCGCATTCGCATTTTGCGAAATTTCGATACAATATCACGAATATTCTGAGCCAATCAGAGTGCAAAATATAACGAATATTCTGAGCTAATCAGAGTGCTCCTTCCGCTGTTGTCGAAATTTCGCAATTATTTTCGCATTCGCAATAGCGAAATTTCTCAAAAATTTCATTTCGATAAAATATCACGAATATTCGAATTTAGCAAATATTTCTCGAATATTCGGCTATATATTCGTGATATATCGCAAAATCGAATATGGCGTATTCTGCTCAACACTAATAATCACATCTTATTAAGTATAATATTTCTAAAATGTATAATATTCTATGTACAGTATGTATATCCATATATATTTTTTAGCTTAGAGCCACTTAGCATTAGTTGAGAAAAAAATTGAAAGTCACAAATGCTGTACTGAATAACAACTTTGTAAGCAATTACACATTAATAGCTAAATAGAACATAAAATCATTAATTGGCTTCCTGCTGGTTTCCCTGACAAATTATATCAAAAGTTAAAAAATGGCAACAGTAATATGATTATCATCATATAAGTAAGATGGCTGTCTATGCATGATAGTCTACATTAATTGCATCAGTATTAAGTGACTGAACAGAGCTTCCAGTTGTGAAGCCTGCGTTACTAACAAGGGCTTCATTATTAGAAAGTACCGTATTTGCTGGTGTATAAGGTCACTGGGCGTATAAAACGACCCCTAATTTTCCAGCTAAAATTTGGATTTTGGGATATACTCGCCGTATAAGAAGACCCCCTTCCTACTAGTCTGTTTGGAAGCTGAGGGGTAGCCGGAACAACTGCTGACAGGAACAACCGCTGACAGGAACATGCTTTATTCAGTTTTTTTCAAATCTCACTGTGCCATTACATTCCTCACTGTGCCATTACATCCCTCACTGTGCCATTGCATTACTCACTGTGCCATTGCATGCCTCCCCTACCATATCCCTGACATGCAGAGTCATAGTCAGATTGCAGGCGTCCATTGTTCAAAAGCCACGCCTCCTCCTCGTGCTGTTCTGTGATAGGCGGAACACTCAGTTTCCCAGCAGAGCCTGTGTTCAGTGTTCCGCCTATCACCGATGTCCCCTCGTCCGAGGATGAAAAGACATCTGTGAGTGAGTGAGTGACTGAAAAACTTATAACACATGCGAACTGAATCGCCTCTGGGCGCTTGTTTGACCACTTCTCCCTTGAGCTCAGAAGAGGTGGGTTTTGATATTTCTCCTAAAGGCCAAGTGGTTCTCCTCTAACGGAATGGAGGTTGGTAAAGTGTTCCAAAGTCGAGGGCCTTGGACAGCAAATCTTCTTTCTCCTTTGGACTTGTATCTGGTTTTGGGGATTTTGAGTAAATTTTGGTTGGAGGATCGCAGAGCGCGATTGGGGTTGTAGGCTTTTATTTTGTCGCATAGGTATTGGGGGGCATTTCCCCAAATACATTTATGCGTTAGACAGAGTGCTTTGAAAGTGATTCTGTCTGTGATAGGCAGAACACTGAACAGGGTCCTTTTGAGGCAGATGTGCTATTTACAAATATACAAAAGCCTGTGATATTTATAATATTTAACTGTGGCAAAAATGAACATTATGAGGGTTATTATATCCTCTTACTTCAATATAAAGACTCCAGGCTATCTAGATGATGTGTTACCACAAGGTCTACTCATTAACACCAACTTTATACCGGTTGGTGTTGGTGAGTAGACAGTGGGGGTTATTTAAAAGCAAATCCACTTTGCACTACAAGTGGACTTAAAAGTGCACTTGGAAGTGCAATCACTGTAGATCGCTGTATATCTGAGCGGAAGATCTGAAATGAGGGGAAGCTCTGCTGAATTTATCATCCAATCTTGTGCAAGCTAAAATGCTGTTTTTTATTTTCCTTGCATGTCCCCCTCAGATCCCCCTCAGATCTACAGTGACTGCACTTCCAAGTGCACTTTCAATGCACTTTCAAGTGAACTTGTAGTGCAAAGTGGATTTGCCTTTCATAAAAATAATCCCCATTGAGTTTACATATACTCTAACATATCCTCTAAATAGTCTGGAGCCTCTATATTGAATGTAAGAGAATATAATAACCCTCATATTATGTATATCAAGAGAGCCTGTTGGATAACTTTTGCACAACATAACTAAACCAGAACTTGCAGCAGACTTGTTTGCAAAGAAAGTTGATCTGGGGTCATGCAATGCAGACTTGCTGCAACTGTGCAACAAACTTGTGAAACCTAGCAAGTCTAGCAATAGCTTAGCAAGTCATTTTCAAACTTGCAGCTCAATTGCTTGCTACCTGGGTCAGGAACACATTCCATGGTGCTGCTCAGTGGCACTGTCCCCCCAAGCTGTAAAAAAAAAAAAGATAAGAGTGACCATGCGCCGGACATGCAGCTGTCTTTGGGAAGCTTCCCAGCCTGCAATCAGCTGATTGCAGTCTGTGAAGCTAATTTGCCTGTGTTTAGGGCGTGTGCAGGGTGCAAGCTGTGTGCCCACACACACTCCCACTGCAATTTGATTTGTTAGTATGCTTGAAGTGTCATCATGGGATTGGCGTGGCGGGGACAGAGGAGAGAACAGTGGGCGTGGTCAGTGCCATTACATCACTTCCGGTCTCTATGTGGTGGCGTCAGAGAGGAACGGCACCATTGAAGGTAATTGTTGCTAATCACACCTTCAGCCCCCGCGCCAGCATCCCCCGCCCATAGCTGAATCTGCTCTCCAGAGTCCAGCCAGACCCCCGCCAGCACCAACAACACCCCCCGCAGCTCAATCGGTTCTCTCCGCTCCAGAGTCCGGCCGCCTCACTCTGCTCAGCCCCTGCGCCAGCAGTATAATGTCCTTTCCTCCTGCTCCTTCTCACTGATCACATGGCTTGGGCGTTCTTTCCTCCAGTCAGATCAGTTCACACAGCCTGCAGCGATGTCCTCTAGCACTCTGATCCTCCCCCCTTCACCACACACTGATCTCCAGTGCCCCGCTGTCAGAAGCCAAAGCATGGTGAATGACACTGCAGAGAGGGAGGTGAGGTGAGCTGAGCTGCGGTCTGAGACTCTGAGGAAAGTTTGGGCAGATAAGCAAAGCAGGTGGCCTTTCATGTCGGGAATTGGATGTATTTGTTTGCAGGACATTAGCATCAAGTGTCAAAAGAGCATGGGAGTGTGTGCATGTGGTGGGGGGGGGGGGGCGACTAAGTCTGCAGTCTCCCCATAGCTGGTACACATCTCCCAATCAGGCAGAAAATCACTGCCTAAGCATTCCACAATCACTCTGTGTATGTCCAGATAATGTGACTGTAATTGTATGACCATTCCTGTCTGTGTTAAACGAAACATTTATATATATATGGAATAACAATCCTCAATAAACAGAGCATAGCACAGTGTTCACAGCTATTTGCATGTTAACACTATTGTATGAACACTGTTTATTTAATGAATAATTTCTGTTTATGGAGGTTTGTTATTTTGTGTTTACTCACAGGCTCAGTTCACACTAAGACCACTTTCACACTGAGCCGCCCATAGCGTCGGCTGTAAAACTGCTATTTTTACCGCCGGCGCTATGGGCCTGAGCCTGTGAGTAAACACAAAATAACAAACCTCCATAAACAGAAATTATTCATTACATAATCAGTGTTCATACAATAGTGTTAACATGCAGATTTGCGGTGCATTTCAGCCAATAGCTGGGCCGAGAAAGGGTTAAAAGCAGCGCTTTGCCTGTGGTATAGCCGCACTGTCCCATTGATTTCAATGGGCAGGAGCGGTAAACACACCGCTCCAAAGATGAAGCTAGCAGGACTTTTTTTACCGTCCTGTTAGCGCAACACTCCAGTGTGAAAGCCCTCGGGCTCTCACACTGGAGACAATGGAGCAGCTGTTTAAGGGTGTTTTGCAGGCGCTATTTTTAACACTATAGCAACAGCTATAAAATATATATTTAACACTTTCCCTACCGAGTCATTGTAAAATGACGTCGGCGGGAACCCTCCCTCCCTCAGAGTGGACGTCATATGACGTCCTTGCACTCTCGGGCAGCTAGGGTGGCTTTGGCCAATTATGGCTCAGGGGGTTTAGTACACGCCCCACACTATAAAAGGCCGCCTGCAGGTCGGCCTTGTGTAGTGTGTTGCGGTGGTTAAAAGAGAGAAGACAGAGAGAGAGAGAGAGTGTAATTTTTAGTAGGTAGATAGAGCAGGCAGGCAGGCAGGCTAGTCAGTTAATTTTACAGTGTGTAGAGGATATATATGCATCCCAGGTGTTGTATATATATTTATACACTGTATAGTTTAGCTAGATCTGCACTTCCTAATTTACTGGCAGGCAGGTGATTGTGCTAGCTGCAGTATTCTCACATGGTGTACTGCCTGTGTCCTCTGCAGTGTGCACCTAAAGCTACGTGGTGTGTGTACTGCCTGTGTCCTCTGCAGTTTGCACCTAAAGCTACGTGGTGTGTACTGCCTGTGTCCTCTGCAGTGTGCACCTAAAGCTACGTGGTGTGTACTGCCTGTGTCCTCTGAAGTGTGCACCTAAAGCTACGTGGTGTGAACCAGGGCTGGGACAAGGGGTGGGCAGAAGGGGGAACTGCCCTGGGCACTGTGGTATCATGTCAGATGGGTGGGGCACCGCAATGAGGTTGGGGGGAGGGGATTTGTGTTGAGAGGGGTAATTTGGGGGTTGGCAGGGGATAAGAATTGGTCTAGCACACCTCCCTAAATTTCCCCTACTAGGAGATTTGTTTTGGGAGGGGGAATGGTGGAAGATGATTTGTGCTAGGTGTAGACATTTTTGGGGGTTTGTGCTAGAAAAGGTGGATGAGAGGGGATTTGTGCTAGGAGGAAATTATTTTTTGGGGACGGGGGAGGATTTGTGCTAGCAGGTATGATTGGAGGTAATTGTACTAAGAGGGGGCAATTTTTTTCAATGGGTGGGGTGTATTTTTGCTGGGGGCATATGGGGATTAAGAGGATTTGAGCAGGGGGGACAAAGATTTGTGCTGGGAAGGGGATTTCAGCAGGGATGGATTTGTATGTGGGGGAGGGGTTTATGCTTAGGGGGTAAGCATGCAGATTGGTGCACAATTTATTTTTTAGGGGGAGGGGATTTTTGGGGTGCGCCATTTGGCATGTTCACCCTGGGCTCTAGGTGACCTTGTCCCAGCACTGGTGTGAACTGCCTGTGTCCTCTGCAGTGTGCACCTAAAGCTACGTGGTGTGTACTGCCTGTGTCCTCTGCAGTGTGCACCTAAAGCTACGTGGTGTGTGTAGTGTCTGTGTCTGTGCTATTTTTCTCAATGATTTTCATCCATATTGCAGGGACCAGACATTACATTAAAGCCGCAAGCAGTTTTAAATTACTTTTTTCTTATAGTAATCTAATTTTGTGCAGGGACAGTTCTAAACATGTGCCACTTCACAGGCATACTATAGACACCCAGCAGGTACGATATTTAAAGGAATTTTTTTTTTCACTTTAAGCATCATTAAAATCACTGCTCCAGAAAAAACAACCGTTTTTAAAACTTTTTTTCCATTGATACATGTTCCCTGGGGCAAGACCCGGGTTCTCAAAGACGTTTTACGACAATAACCTGCATATTAGGCTTTAAAATGAGCACTTTTGAATTTGAACATTCGAGTCCCATAGACGTCAATGGGGTTCTAAATGTTTGCGCGAACGTTCGGTCCATTCGAAGGTTCTGGTGCGAACCGAACGGGGTGGTGTTCGGCTCATCCCTAATCACTAAAAGTCCCTAAATCGCCTAATCTGCTGTTATTATATTTGAAAGTAACACAAAAGGAACAAAACATCAGATTATCAGAACATACAATCACTTACAGGCATGATTTAGATTAACATAGCTTAAACCATATTAAAAACACATCCCCATTTTGGATATCAATCTAAACTGTTATGGTTGCCAGTAGTAACAGTCTTCATTTATATACAACCCAAAATGGCTTTAAATCTTAACATTCATAGCAGTTACCTTTGTATGTATAATGCATGTATTCTTAAATTCTCAGCCAAAGTTTATGCATTTAAACTCATGTGCAGTTTATATTTAAACCTACTGTTAGACTTCATTGTGGAGCAATTCATCTCTAAAGTTCACAATAGAATCAATAAAGCCATTAAAGTTATTCTTTCAGACAGCTCAACTCCCCTTGCTCCCTCTCCTAGAACACCTGCTTTATGTTTACATTGGACATTAGATGGTTGGAAAGATGCCATGTCAATGCTGGCCATGGTGAGCTGGGATGCTAAGGAAATTACTTCAATGACTTCAGAGCTTTTGCTGTGACTTTTCAAGATAAAGGCACACTACCTTGCAGCTACGGTGGTCAGTAAGAGCTTGTTTTACTGCTTGTTAACAATATGCAAATACTTGAATACCCATAGCCTTGCCACAAATTAATTTTAAGATCAACTTTAACATTGCTGGTGTAGTGTAGTTGGTGTAGTGCTGTTCCTAAGCTCCTGTGGTGTAGTACTGTTTTGAGATCTTTAACACCTTTTGTGGGAATTGTATTCTTATGTTGACTTAAAACACTCCTTACACAATGATTTCTTGTAAACATAAAAACAAAAAAAAGGGCACAACGTACACAACTCTCCATTATATAAAACCAAAACACTTCTTTATTTCAAAATAATGAAATTAAAATAATTTAATTAACCACTTAAGGACCTTGGCTGTTTTTCAGATTTGGCGTTTACAAGACTAAAACAGTTTTTTTTGCTAGAAAATTACTTAAAACCCCCAAACATTATATATTTTTTTTCTAACACCCTAGAGAATAAAATGGCCATCATTGCAGTACTTTTTGTCACACCGTATTTGCGCAGCGGTCTTACAAGCACACTTTTTGGGGGAAAAAATATCACAATTTTTAATAAAAAAATAAGACAACAGTAAAGTTAGCTCAATTTTTTTATATATTGTGAAAGATAATGTTACGTCGAGTAAAATGATACCCAACATGTCACGCTTCAAAATTGCGCCCGCTCGTGGAATGGCGTCAAACTTTTACCCTTAAAAATCTCCATAGGCGACGTTTAAAAAATTCTATAGGTTGCATCTTTTGAGCTACAGAGGAGGTATAGGGCTAGAATTATTGCTCTCGCTCTAACGATCGCGGTGATATCTCACTTGTGTGGTTTGAACACCGTTTCCATATGCGGGCGCTACTCACATGTGCATTCACTTCTGCACGCGAGCTCGTCAGGACAGGGCGCTTTAAAAAAAAAAATAGTTTTCTTATTTATTTTTATTTTGTTTATTAAGTTTTACACTGAAAAAATGGATCACTTTTATTCCTATTACAAGGAATGTAAACATCCCTTGTAATAGAAAAAAGCATGAGAGGTCCTCTTAAATATGAGATCTGGGGTCAAAAAGACCTCAGATCTCATGTTTAGACTTCAATGCAAAAAAAATAAAAAATTGTCATTTGAAAAAATGACAACTGGAAAATATTGCTTTAAGAAGCATGGGCGGAAGTGACGTTTTGACGTCACTTCCGCCCTGCTATGCTATGGGGACGGGTGGGGGCCATCTTGCCCTCACTCGTATCCCAGCCAAGCAGGGGACAGGACCCGATCGCCTCCGCCACTACCGACGGCTCCGGTAAGCGGCGGAGGGCGCGGGAGAGTGGCAGGAGGGGCCCTCTCCCGCCGCTGATAAAGGTGATCTTGCAGCGAATCCGCTGTGGAGACCACCGTTATCGTTTACAGGACCGCTCACAGTAATGATGAATACCTCGGTTGTGGCAGCAGCTTCTGCCGTTACAGAGATATCCATCTTTAAAAACAGGACGTATATAGTCGTAAGCAGGTCCTTAAGTGGTTAAAACATTTCAAAAGTGACCCCAGTTTTCCATGTGCAATGCATAATTGTGGTTTAGATATTTACCAGTTAGCAGACCAAGCCACTCCAATTGTATTTTCTATAAACAGATGATTTTGTGGCTCAACGTCTTTTTTAGATAATAATCCACTTGTTCAGGAGTCGGCGGTAGGGAGTGATAAAGAACATCGCAGAAAGTAAACTTACAAAATCAGTTTACACAATATTGTACAACGTACTGATATAGTCCAAAAAACATGTTTTGACCAAGAGTGCCTGGAGCAGCTCAGGGGAGATGTTAATGTGCAAATCGAATGATCCAAGAAAAGGACCCAAAAAAAAGGTAGCTAGGGCTGGTGAATGATACCATATGCCACACCAAATGTACACAATGTAAAACACTACCAGCAGTGTTCCAGAATAAGTATGTTACCCAATTGTTTTTAAACTTCTAACTAATGACTTGATAGATTAAAAAGAGGGGAATTTCATGACTTCAACTCCCAGGAAGCCATCAATGAGTAACTTAAACCATGTAAGCAAAATATAAGGGGTTTCAAAATCCTAAAAAGATATAGGCATATATGAAACACTAAAACCACAAACAAGGGACACTTTTTGTAACAGATGCTTTTTTTAAATATTTATTTTTATTACCAGTAATTATTCTTTCACCATGTGTAAACATTTGGTATACCATTTTCTGTGTTTGTGATTTGCTTGTCCCATGAGTGGATCTTTGCAGGCTTTGGAACCCATTCATTTATGACTTGACAGTTCACATTCTAAATAAAGTTTGTATTTTCAATGAAGACTCAAAATCTTGTAGATTATTAGAAATTAGAAGTATAACATGTTGCATAAAAAACTTACTAAAAGGGCAACTTGAGCAGTTAGGTGCCAGATGAAAAAAAATACTGAAATTGTGAGATAATGCAATTAAAGCTTGGTAACATCTTTGCCTCCTAGAGATTAAATAGAACACAGAGGGAATAGCTCATAAATGTGTCAAGATTCTATTTTACAAGCATTTGAAACATTTGCAGCATACAACATTTTGATCCACTAATACTTGCCGACCGCCTAACTGGAAAAATGCATCATGACTTTGACATTTAATACTGGAGTTGTGGCAGCTAAAAAACATAATCTCAGCATTAATTTGGAGAGGCAGAGTCGCTGCTGGATCACTTTTAGAAATAGCCGGAGGGGGCATCATCCCCTTCCTAATGCTTTCCAGTGGTTCCCAGGCTTACCTGGACAATTGGTAACTCATGGAACTGATCCGGCACTGGTAAAAGCTGGTCACAGAGATGAGCGAAGAAAAGATGGCCTTCACTCATCTCTATGGCCTAGGCAGATCAGAGCGACATCATGCCCTCACTTCTGGTTCTGGCCAGATCAGGGGCATGATAACATCATGTATGATGAAACTAGTAGGGCAGAGTTTATGTCCAGCGATACCACGCTACTGTGATCTGCAGATTTTTATGTGAGAAACTTTTTATCCACTTGTTACATTGTATTGGACCTGTGGTCACTTTTAATGGCATGTGTTCAATAAAACCACCCTGGTTTTACACTATGTGGTGCCTTTTTTTACATAAACCTCCATGAGAAAAAGTGATTGACCAGCACCAGCGGTCGTGACGCCACCCATCTCTACCTCCAGTGGATGGATCCTTTATGATATGGCACACCTGGGTTCACTATCATTTGGACACGTGTTGCAACAATATCTCACTTTTATGGAAATCCTATGGACTGACTACTGTCACTTTATTTCATTTCACATGGTATATTATTATTTTTGGATTTAGCGCAGCAATTGTTGCTTATATGCAGGCTGTATTATTATTGCAATGGACGTCTACATTTCTTGGTGAATGCATATGTAAAGGATGTTTTTACCACACATGTAAAGTATCGTCACAAACATCAGAGTGAGAGCAATAATTCTAGCTCTAGACCTTCTATGTTACTCTAAACTGGAAACCTGTAGACATTTTTAAAGCTTTGCCTATAGAGATTTTTAAGTACTGTAGTTGGGTGCCATTACACGAGTGTGCACAATTTTAAAGCATGTAATTTTAGGTATCTATATACTTGGTGTAACATCATCTTTCATATTTTCCCCCAAAATGTGGGTATATATTGTGTTTTTTTTTACATGAAAGCGTATTTTTCCCCAAAAATTACATTTGAAAACCTGCTGCACAAACACCATGTGACATAAGAAATTACAATGACCACAATTTTATTCTCTAGGGTCACTGCTAAAAAAGTGTATATAACGTTCTAAGTAATTTTCAAGCAAAAAATACAGATTTTTACCTGTAAACAAAGAGTGTCAGAAGGCCTGGTCCTTAAGTGGCTAACTAGTGGCGGATATTGTGGAGTCATTAATATTACCTGTTTTTTTTCTTTCCAACCAGGCTGACATTTGGGAGGTATCTGAGCCTGTATGGGCAGATTCTTTGGCTCTGCCAAATATACAGTTTGTTTCAGCTGGGAGCTTTTAGCTGGCTTCATTTGGTGTCTGTGGGTCTTTCTGGCAGCACCTTACATGTAAGCATTAACTTGTGATGTTAGTTCCCAGTTCTATGTGAACCAACAAGGTAAATCACCATAGGTTTCACCTATACTTCTAGCACTATGGGGGCTATTTACAAGGTAAATCCACTTTGCACTATCCCATGATATGTCAAAGTTTAATGGCTTCAATATGTATATGTGTTTTTTACATGCCTTGTGTTTATGTGATTTTGTGTATGCATTTTTTGTCATTGAGTATGCTGTATATGATTTCACAAGGTACAGTAAAATGTTCTTTGCAATGACTGCTTTTAGGTATACATCTCCCATTTAAAGTCCTAAACCCCCCCCCACCTTTTCATTGGATATTATGTAATAAACCCATACAACCAATACTGTGATTTATATTCTATGTGCTCACTCTTAATAGTACTGTAATTGACCTCATTCAAAGTCCCCCTGCCCAAAATTCTCCTTCTTCCTGTCCAAATTTGGGATGGAGGCCAATCACTGACGGTTACTCCATGGGCCACATCTTTTTTCTCTAACTGTTATGAAGAATCAATTGTTTTTGTCCACCTGACTTGGCATATCCTTAATGTGGGCAGTGTGTGCAGGGAACATGGGCCTCAATGGGGATAAGTTCACAGTCCACTCTCTGATGCACAGATTAAGAATTCAAGTTAGCAGGTGCTGCCTGTGCTCTCTGCATTTCACCCTTGCAGCCTCCAGAGTAGCATGCTTTATTCTGTGTGCTAGCAACCAATAGTGTGCTTGCCCAACATTCACAGCATGACAGAACTTTCATCACAGAAAGAACCTATCTAGAGTCTGCCTCCAGACCTGTTCTGCCTTTTGTTCCCACTCTCTACCATGCTGGCCATCAAATGTCCATTTAAAGTATGTGAAAATTGAATCTAATGTTCATAGGACTCTGATGTAATGGAAGGCCTCTAATGTGAATGAGAGATTTCTAATGTAAACTGTGGAACTCCTGAGATAAACATGGGGGCTCTGGCATGACCAGGAGGACTCCTTATATGAACTGGGGAACACCTAATGTAAATTGGGGGATCCTAATGTGAACATGGGGTCTCCTAATGTGACTGGGGGACTCCTGATATGAACAGGGGGCTCCTGATGCGAATGGGGAACTATGATGTGAACAGGAAGACTCTGATATAAAGAGAGGGCTAGGATGTGAAGGGTGGGCTGTTTGATGTGAATGAGGAGCTCCTGATATATAGGATTCTAAAGTGGTTGTAAACCCCAATGACCTATTTTTACATATAGATAAGACTATAATAAGGCTTACCTATATGTACTGGAAATATCTCCTAAACACGCGCCATTTAGGCGATAATTCATGTACACTGCGCTGATGATGTCATTGACGCATGCGCAGTGAATGAACGGCCCCTCCGTGCCGTTTTTCCCAGTGTTTCACGTGACTGGCTACTCCTGCGACATCACGCATCAAGCCAGTCAAAGAGCCAGAGTCAATGGCCCTGGAAGTTAGACAGCGAAGATGGATGCCTTCACCAGCGAGGACATTGCGGGCTTCCTTTGCAGGTAGGTGCCACATAATGGGCTAGTATGCAATGCATTCTAGCCCATTATGCTTTTAATTTGCAGGGCAAACAAGAGGAAGTAAAACCCATCAGGGTTTACTTTCTCTTTAAGTTTTCACTGCCTAGGACTTCCTGCTGCCTAGGTAGGCTAAAAATCATAAATAATGTTTTATTTTTTTTTAATGATTGGGCTGAGGGTTGTACATGTCTTTTAGACATAGATACAATCTGGTCACAACCATAATTTGACAAGGCACGCCTCGCTTTATATTTTTTGTATAGAAAGATTTTCATAAGTTTGCACATGTATGTGGCAGGAGGCTGTTTTTTTATGTGGGTCAAGGGGACAAACATATGGTAATGCATACAGACTGACTGCATTAAAAAAATTACCCTGTCCCCCAGTAAAGCTAAATGGGGAGATGTCACTCAATTTTGTTTTTCTGTCCACTAAGACAAAATCATTAGAAATTATGAAAGTTGTACCTTTTTTCAACTTGACTAATCTTTAAATAATGAAGGAATAAGAAATAAAGGCCCTAAAAAGTTGGAAATAAAACATAATTAGTGTCATAATTCTGTAGATAATACTTCAGATAACACTGTAAGGATTTACATGAGCAGATCATAATGACATCTCATGAATTTTTCAACTGTTTTTGTTACTGTACATGTCGAGCACTAAGTCTGCAGAGACAAACACTTCTAGTAGAGAAATTTGCATTGTTGGCAGAAGACTTTTCCTGTGTGTCCTAACATTTGATGGACAAGCTGAGAAAGTGTCTAAAATCTAATCCACGTCTCATTATTGCTGTAGTCATGAGCTTAATGTTTTAAAATGATTATATTGCTAAAATACAGACACTTTTTGTGGATGCTTTATAAATGTATACATCAATCGAAAAAGTTTTGATGAAATATAGTGGCATACTTGTTTGAATGACAAAGTTATGGGAATAGTATATGTTTCCAAGTGAATTTATTAAAATAGGTCAAATGTAGTTTTGTTTTTAATTTAAAAAGTATATATATATATATTTTTTTCGGATAACTAATGTTGCAGCTAGCAAAACAACAAACATCTTAAAAAGCTGTGATTAAAATGATGATGGCGGTGACATACAAATAATATCTTAAAATCCTCAACATGTGTTGTACACAATTGTAAATGTGCTCTCTGTGAGGCTTATATAGTGTAACATGGGATTTTCATATTTTGGAAAATTGTTTTGCTGTCTCAACACCACAAAAAAAAGTATTTTGATTAAGCAATTTAAAATAATAAACCTGTGCTTAAGAGCTGGTTCACACTGGGGCGACTTGGGATCCGACTTGAAGTCGCCTCAAGTCGTCCCAAGTCGCGCTGTCGATAAAAACAATGCAAGTGAATGGGAGCGGTGTTAATACACACGACTTGAGTCGCTCAGACTTCAAAAGAAGTTCATGTACTACTTCAATCCGACTTGTAGGCGATTTGTACCCATTGATTTCAATGGAAGTCGCCTCCAAGTCTGATCCAAGTCTGATCACTGTCTTAACTGAAGCGACTTTCCAGGAAGATAAGATAAATTTCTCAGGCAAACCTCTCCCTCCCCCTCCCTCCCCCTCCCTCCCCCTCCCTCCCCTAGAGCTGATTGTTGTTTGATTGGCCACTGGAAAGTCTCCTGTCCTGGAGACGACTTCAAGTCGTGTTGAAAATCGCCCCAGATCGCCCTGTGGTTCATGCTCAAGTCGTGTCGGAGTCGACTCTGAAAGTCGCGCTGGAAGTCGTGTGTGAACCGACTCTAAAAAAGATCCAGGTGTCAGTATTTTTACATATTTACATGTCAGCAACCCAGCTGTGTTGTTGAATATTGGGAACAATATATTTGTTTTAGTTTTGTTTTGCAGGGTTTATTTCCACTGAACTGCATATCAGTGCATTTTGAACTCTGCTGCTGAACTCATCCACCACTTTTTAACTTTTAATCCTCTTTATGAGTCGGGTTGCCAGTTGCACAGAAAATACATATCAAATGAAACCTGAATTCCATATGTGACTTTCTCCTTAAAACACATTTCAAACTAAAAATGCAACTCATTTGGCAAGTATATAGTAATACCTAGTTTCTTCTCCTTAGTCACTGATCCATCACTGCTTGTGTGTAACAGCAGTTTTCAGGACAAACTAAAAGGGGCATACCCCTTTGTATTCAAGCAATATGTAATACCGTAATTGAATTACATCTTCGCTCTTTTTGTTTGAGTGAAAATTCTCAAATCTTTTAAGTCAGCTTCAAGCTGTCAATCAGAAATGGGCATCTACCATGGTACCACAGCCAGTTCAAAGGATCAAAAGCATGTATAGAAATAAATGGACTTCGAGGTACCCGCTAAACACAAGTAGTTATAAATAATACAGCTTTATTACAACTGTTAAAAGTAGACAAATAAAAAAGGTTTTAATGACCGAAAACCTGTACCTATTCTCTCTATTGGTATGCAGAAGCAAACCATACCATTTTTTTTATTTCTCCTTTCTGGCTTTTTTTGCCTTCATTTTTGACAGGCAGACAAGGGTTAAACCTTGGCGTCCCAACAACTGCTCTCGTGGGGGATTTGCTATGATGCTGACATCACCCTGTTTACACCCGTCTTCCTCCCGAAGAAACAGATTTATTCAAAGCACCTCCATATCCCTCACCACATATTAGTTGCAATTCTGGACTTACAGCGTCTCCTTTTTAAGATATCTTATATAGCAATAAATGTATAGGTGTTGTATTAGATGGTGACTATGTATCCGTTTTTGGTCAGTGAAAGCTTTTTATGTGTCTATTTTAACAAATATACTAACAATTAGGATACAATTTATGAGAGTCAAAGTAAAGTTTAAGCTTCTGTACTGCATACTTATTGAAGGTCAGTTGTCCAGAAATCTATTGGGTCAGAATAATGGGCTAGCATCTTCCCAAAAGGAGTTGATATGAAGCAAATACTTTTTTAACTCCTCAATGTGACATATAAATATGTTAAATATGAGGAATTGGGATTGTAAAATATGTGAATAATAAACAAAAAATCCAATACAACACTACTGCTTGGCTTCATAATTCAATAACTTGACACACTATTTCAATTTGAGTTTATCATGTGTAATTCTGATTAACAACTTCAAATGTATTTGTTAAAAGCCTCCTAAATAGTGAGAAGATCTCTCTAATGAATGTTACAGAAGTATGATACCAACCTACCAAAGCTTTTCTCTTTTCACAATTAAGTTTTGCTGGTACATATTTGAAATGCCAAAGCATTCATCAAATGTGTGATTGTAAAAAATGTGGCACTATGTAAGCAAGTGATTCAATATTGTAATGGCAATGTGTCCTTAAACAACTTGGCATGCAGTATATCTAAATACAATTTTTGGGTCACTACTGATAATGTTTATGTTTTTGCACTGCTGCTGCAAAATAAATCTTTATGATTAAATAGAGATAAATGAGGATATACAGCTTAAACCAGGGATAAGCAATTAGTGGACCTCCAGCTGTTGCAAAACTACAAGTCCCATAATGCCTCTGCCTCTGGGTGTCATGCTTACGGCTGTCAGAGTCTTGCTATGCCTCATGGGACTTGTAGTTCTGCAACAGCTGGAGGTCCGCTAATTGCATATCCCTGGCTTAAACCAATACAAAAATGTTCTCAAAAACACTAGTCATTCTGGCAAATGTCAAACTAACTACATTAAGAGTTCATGTCTGAAACGTAATCACTAGTATTAAATAAAACATTTTTTATTGTATCTTGTTTTCTTTGAAATGAGCTATAATAATATACGGTAGATACAATCTGAAAATACTGTACTGAGTATAATCATAAGGTTACTAAAGTAGCATAAGAGTATTAAAAAATGTAATTACTCTTAGTACAAGGAGCTGAAAATACAAGGTAATATAACAAATATTACTTTTACAAAGATATGCTAATTAATTATTCTTGATGTACTTAAAGCAATTAAAGTTACTCATAATACATCGATGGTTACCTTCTAAGTGGTTTGTTTTGATATTTGTGAAATGTACAGTATATTCAAGTGAGGCACTTAATGTTATGTTCTTACTTGTGTCATATTATCTTACTTATAATTAGCAAGACAGCCCACAGTAAAGTAAAGTAATGAGTTAATCCTTACTTCAAATGAGAGCAAGAAATTAAACAGGGTGCTGTGTTAATATGCTTAATATACTAGAGAATAATAGTTGTTACACTTTCCATCATTTAATGTGCAGGCTTTAATGTATGTACAGTAATGTGTTTTAAAATATTCTTGTGAGAGAAGGAAAAAAATGGGCATTGGGGTTGATTTACTAAAGGCAACTGGCTGTTCACATTGCAAGGGAATATGCAATGTGTATGAAAATTTCCCAAGATCTTAGTGAATGTAGTGACATTTCACTTTACAAAAAATGCCTCATCATTTGCAAGGAAAAAACATGTTTGCACAGGATTGGATGATGGAAGTTAGCAGTGTTCAGCTCATTCACTAATCTCTGAGGATAATTCCTGTGTAACTTGCCTTGCAATATGTACAGTCTATTTGCCTTTAGTAAATCAACCCCAGAGTCTGGAGAAGGTGTATGCAGTTTGATTGGGGTCTAAAGTGGCATTGTACAAGGACAAAATATAAGTCAAATGGAACTACAGTACCAAAATTCTTTCATAGCTGACACTTTTAAAAGTCTTACAAGTTATTTGTTTAGAGTAAAATTATTGCTCTCACCCTGACATTTGCAGTGATAACTCACATTTGTTGGCATTACTGGCTATGTGCAGGCATGCTTTTACATTCAAGTGTATGCACAGATGGGATGGGTGTGCTTTATTTAAAAAAAAAAAAAAAACTTTTTACACTTTTTTTTAATTTAAACCTTTTGCTATCACAATGGGGGTAACACGCTTTTTATGTGATAGCATGGGCAGATGACAGGTTCTCTTTATGGATACATCAGGGATCTATTAGACACCCAATGTCTCCTGGGCTCTCCACTGCAGCTAATCTAGCTCAGAAAATCTTTTATTAGCTACTTTCCTAACTACAATAGCCAGGGAATGGCAGATCTGAAAATGGAAGTGACAAAATCATCATTGCATCATTTCTCACAGGGGATATCAAGAAATATATGTGTCTTTATCTCCATCTGCATAAAAGGAGGGGTGCTGCCTTTGAGACTATTGTAAAAGTGTAAAGCTGCCCAGATAACTTTTGCTAAACAGCTGATCGTGGGCTAAAAAAAAAAGTATTTTAGCTGCAGCTGCAACCATGAACTTTAGGCTTGAACCACTTGAAGTCCAAGATATTTTAAATGGCCTGCGATTGGCAAGTGGTTAAAAAACATGAACAGTGTATTTTTTGGAGACTGAAAACTGAAAAATTTGCATTATTGCATTTTTTAAGCCTTGTTGACAGCTTGCTTTTCAGACGGAAAGAGCATGCAGATTGAATGCACCAAAAAGATTGTATATTTCCTAGAGCTCAATGCCAAAGAATAGATTTGCAGCACACATTTTAGGTCTTTCTTGGATAGACCCCACACTCTGAGTATTTGTCAGGAGACTATAGATGGAATAATATTACAGATTTGCACCATTGCTTTTAAGCCTGTATGGACATGCTGCAATTTCTGAGCAACTGAGCAGACATATTGCATCTGAAAAAAATGGTATCTTGATTTAGTGAATGAAAATTGAAAACACATTACAGTTTAGCACTACAGCTATTAAGCCTTTTTCAGACAGGATACCGTATATACTCAAGTATAAGCCAAGTTTTTCAGCACATTTTTTTGTGCTGAAAATGTAAAACTTACCGTACATACAGGGCTGTGTGTATAGGAAGTCTGCAACGTCCACTGTAACAAAGCTCCGCCTCCTCCTCATCACGGACAGACGAGGAGGAGGTGGAGCTTTGTTACAGTGGACGATGCGGACTTCCTATACACACAGCCCTGTATGTACGGTAAGTTTATTGTTACACTAATGCTTCAAATGTGTTTAATAATGTGAGTTTTGAAAACTTTATAGAGAACGAGGCAATAATGTCAAGAAAGAAGATTGACTACTTAAAATAGTGCAGGCTGAAAATAAGATTTGGATTTAGTATAAATGCTTGGTGGGTATTTAATTAATATAAACTAATCATGCTTGCAATGAGCACAGTGAGGCTTGCAATGGGAACAGTGAGGCATGCAATGGGCACAGTAAGGCATGCAATGGGCACAGTGAGGCATGCAATGGGCACAGTGAGGCATGCAATGGGCACAGTGAGGTGGAAAATGGGCACAGTGAGGCTGCAGATGGGCATTGTTGACCTTTTTTTCCACTTACAGTAGCTGCTGCATTCTCACCCTAGGCTTATACTTGAGTCAATACGTTTTCCCATTTTTTTGTAGTAAAATTCGGGTCGGCTTATACTCGAATATATACGGTACAATTTATTCAGGGATAAGGAGGCATTTTGCATCTGTAAAGAAATACTTACTGTCTTTGTGTTTACAATTTTAAACAAAACACACATTAAGCATTTGAAAGGGCCATCGTTTTTGAAGGATAGAGCAAACACATTGCATTTGGAGATGGAAAAATGTTACATAATTACACCACAGATTTTAAGCCAGTATAGACATTCTCCAATTTGAGTAGTTAAAAGAAATCTGAAAAAAAAAAAAAAAAAAAATTCTTGATTCAGAGAATGACAATAGAAAAAAAAGTTAGTTTAGCACCACATCTACATTTATTATGCACAGCCAATATTTATTTTTTGACAGGCTGCAAATTCTTATGGATTCTGCAGGCATATTTCAGATTGGGGATCAGAGTAAGGGCCAGATCTGGTCCCTACCACATAATTAGCTGTCAGCCAATGACAGCTGATCACATGATGTAAATAGAAGGTTGGTAATTAGCTTTCTTTTCCTCATGCTGAAAGTGTGAGGAGAAAAAAAATTGCCGATCACTGGCTTCTGTCAGAGTGACATCGGTCCTGAACATAGAGAGCCACTGCTGCTATGCAGTGCCCACCAGTGCCACCTACTAGTGCATATCAGTACTGACTATCAGTGCCCACCAGTGCCACCTAACAGTGGCCACCAATGCCACCTATCAATGCCTCCAGTGCCACCTATCAATGCCCATAGTGCTACCAATCAGTGTTTATCAGTGTTTATCAGTGCCTCATCATCAGTGCTGCCTATCAGTGACACTTAACAGTGCCTACCGGTGCCCATCAGTGTCCATCAGTGCCACCAATCAGTGCCCTTCAGTGCCACCTATATGTGCCCTTCAGTGCTGCCCATGAGTGCCACCCATTAGTGCTACCTATCAGTGCCACCTCTCAGTGCCCATCAGTGCCCAACAATGCCACCTCATCAGTGCCCACTGGTGCCACCTATTAGTGCCCACTGGTGCCACCTATTAGTGCCCATAAGTGCCGCCTTATGAGTGCATATCAGTGTAGCCTATCAGTGCCCATCAGTGCAGCCTCATCAACGCACATCAATGAAGAAGAAAAGTTACCTGTTTACAAAAATGTATAACAAACTATGAAACAGTTTTTGATTTTTTCTCAAAATGTGTGGTCTTTTTTGTTTTGTTTTAGCAAAACATAAAAAACCCTGCAGTGATTAAATACCACCAAAAGAAAGCTCTATTTGTGTGAAAAAAAATGATAAAAATGTTATATAGGTACAGTAATGCATAACCGTGCTATTGTCATTCAAAGAGTGACAGTGCTGAAAGATAACATTTGGCCTGGACAGCAAGGGGGTGCAAGTGCCCAGTAAGCAAGTGGTTAATTTAAAAGGATAAGAGCACCTGTTTGTTTTTTCCTTTTTGATCTATAAGTATACATATGTACTGTACACCTGTTCCAAGTGATCCTTAACCTCTCTAGGACTGCCCTACCACATTGTACTGTGGACGGGTGGCTCCTAAAGGCACAGCGATACACCTGTACATTGATGGCCTCTTCTGGGTGCAGGGAGAAGAAACAAAGATTGTTTGTAAAAAGCAGCACATAATTCACACATTAACACTTGTGTGGCACACACTTGATTGCCTTGATTACCCTGAGATGTTATCCCCTTCACAGACAGTGTCATTAGTATAGTGACAGTATTATCATTGATTACTGTATTAGTATCACTGGTGATGTCAGTGTTAGTCAGTTCCCACCCAATGTCAGTTAGTGTCAGGTTGCCCACCGCACAGTGCCCTATAAGTCACTGATCACTGCCATTACTACTTTAAAATAGAAAAAATTCCAGTATGTTTACCATAGTTTGTAGATGCTGCAACTTTCATACAAACCAATCAATATACACTTATTGATTTTTTTTTTTTTTTTTTTTTTACCAAAGGCAGAGTACATTTTCGACAAAATTTATGAAGAAATTCGATTTGTTATTTACATTTTTTATTGGATATATTTTATAGCAGAAAGTACAAATATAGTTTTTTTTTTAAATTGTTACCAAAAACATGAAGCAGAAAACATTTTGGTCTAAATGTATGAAGAAATTAGATTTTTTTCTTTACATTTTTTTATTGGATATATTTTATAGCAGAAAGTAAAAAATATTTATTTTTCAAAACTGTTGGTCGTATTATTATTTACATTAAAAAAAAAATATATATCACCAAGAGAAAACTCTATTTGTGTGAAAAAATTACATAATTTTAATTTGGATACAGCATTGCATGAACATGCAATTACCAATTAAAGTAGCACAGTGATATTTAGCAAAAAATTGAATTTTCATGAAGGGGGTAAAACCTTCTAGAGCTCAAGTGGTTAAACGTTCTGTCCAGCCATATGTATGGGGGAAAAAAATATTGGCTAAAAGTTTGGATTTTCTGAGGCAAGAAGATCTCATTAAAAATGTGATGTTTAAATATCTCTAAAGTAATTAAAAAAAAATATTTGAAATTTAAAATGTAAAATTTAATTTAAAAGTACATACAAAGTAGGTACACTTTGAATCACATATGTACAATATATTCATAAAATGATACACAAAGCAAAAGCAATTTAAACACCTAGGTAATATTCCCTCTGTTTGTCATAAACTTTAAGGCTCCATGCACACTGGAAGCTAAAAGAAGCTATAAAAAGCCAGTAGCTTTGCAGGGAGCCTTTCAAAGTTTTTTTTAGCATTTTTGCAATATCGTTTATTAGCGTCTTTCAGTGTAGCTTTTTTTTTTTTTTCATTGGATAAAAAAAACGCTAAAGAACGCTGGTGAGCAGCACTTTTGAGCGTTTATTAGCATTTTTCGGCGTTTTAGTGTTTTTTTTGCGTTTGAACGCAAATTTCTGGCGTTCAGAAAAAACTTCACTGCTCATTAACACTAAAAAACTTCCATGTGTGCATGGACACATAGGCTAACATAGAGTTATGGCCTTTTAAAAAAAAAGCCAAAACTCCAATAAACTACAGTTTATCAGCTTCAGTGTACATGGAGCCTAAGAGCTGATAATAGAAGTATATTCTTTTTGGTATAGATATTAATCCCATTTAACTAACCCATCTACCTTAATTCATAGATTATTCTGCTGCTTGGCTGCTTATTTATCTTCTGGTTTCAATTACATTGCTGCATCTCAATTGATTAACATAAGGATTACAATAATTAAATTGAAAACAGGTCATTTTGCATGAGTACATTTTTCTTCTCTAAAAACATGTCCAATTATTTTTTATTGGGTACTGTTCGAATAAGGAAATTGATTGACTTTTAAAAAATGACCTTTGATTTTTTTTTCTTAAATGCTTGTACTAAACATTTTACAGAAATCACTTACTAAATCAGACCCCAAATGCATTTAATTTTAACATAGTTATGTTGTCCAGGTCATTTCCCGTGCTTCTTAATTGAATCCTAATATTAGAGACACACTTTGTAACCGAGCAGCTGCTTCCATTAGGTAAATGCTATAATGACCATTGTTATAGCACAAAGTAGCACATGCACATTTATCATCTGCTTCATACTGAAACATATGCAGTAGGTGTAGAATTAAATGTATTTAAGCAGAGGACCAGTGCTCACTGGTTAGTCATATTGTATTGATTGGAGGCTAAGATATTCATTCTATCTCTGGGACATGCCAATGAGAAATAGCATCTGCAAAATGGCACCATATGGCACTATTTACAAAACCTGAGCATTTACTTTCCCTATCCTTCTAGAGTTCTTTGTCAATTAGTATTCAAATATGCCGGAGTAGAATATATTTCATTACAGAAAAGGGTTCTCAAATTTCTTTACCATTTTAAAACTTCCTTGCAAATGTATTTAAATACTTAAAGTACCGTATATACTTGAGTATAAGCCGAGTTTTTCAGCACATTTTCTTGTGCTGAAAATGATCCCCTCGGCTTATACTCAAGTCTGTGTCCATCTTCAACTTTGTGTGCCTAATCCCAGCTAAACTTGGCACACATGTAGCCCCACTCTTTCTCTAAAGGTGTGTAAAGGTTGTTGTCCTGGAGACCTACGACGGGGGAGCACAGACTTTTCAAATTCGGGAACCCCTTCCATAGACTCCCATGTTAAATGGTCATTACTCTTGTGAATTTGGGGACCCGGTATCGGACGGCCCTAGGCCCCCTGGACCCCACACTTGGCACACATGTAGCCCCCCTTTTCATCTACAAATGTGAACAATTTGTTGTCCAGGGGACCTATGGCCGGGGAGCACCGATTTTTCAAAGCTGGGCACCCCTTCCATAGACTCTCATGTTAAACGTCAGTCTAGTCACACAATGCCAGAGATCAGGTAGGGAGATTGGGCACAGTGAGGCATGGGCACAGTGAGGCATGGGCACAGTGAGGCATGGGCACAGTGAGGCATGGGCACAGTAAGGCACAGTGAGGCATGGGCACAGTAAGGCACAGTGAGGTATGGACACAGTGAGGCACAGTGAGGCATGCATATGGACACAGTGAGGCACAGTGAGGCATGCACATGGACACAGTGAGGCATGGACACAGTGAGGCACAATGAGGCATGCACATGGACACAGTGAATCAAAGTGAGGCACAGTGAGGCATGCAGATGGACACCCTAGGCTTATACTCGAGTCTATATTTTTTCCCATTTTTTGTGGTAAAATTAGGTGCCTCGGCTTATATTCGGGTTGGCTTATACTTGAGTATATACAGTATTTTTTTTTTTAGACAATCATTAAATTGTACAAAATCAAAATAGAATTATTGTCATTCTTGCAATACACAAAATACATAATACAAAGCATGCAAAAAAATACTAAATTTACCAATTCCAGCCTGTAATTGTAGCCACACACATATATTCAGATGTTATCATAGTTTTCTATAGTATTTGCAAATGTTTTATTTCAGTTGTGCTGCAAATGTTTGCTATTTTGCAGAGTTTGACTTGGTACATTTGGCTATTTTTATTGCATACCAAAAGTGGATTAATTGATTTCGCATTTCAACTTGGAAACACACATTTGATTATAATTGTGGAAATGCAGAGTGATTTTTGTGAGATTTCCTTTAGGAATGAACTCTCAGTTTTATTCACTGAGATGCTTAGATGATTTTACTAAAAATAAATGCTTTTGTTTTTCTTTATTTAGAGAGTTTTTTGTGGGGATATTTATCATATTTGAATTTATATAATTGGTATCACAATATTGTCCAATGCAAACCTTTAAAGGGAAACTCCACTTTGGTGGGGGGAAAAAAATAGCAAATAAAAAAATAATAATATAGCGTGTACAATTGCAATACAAGTCATATTGTAATGCTTTTAAAAATCACCTTTCCTTTTCAATCTGTAGCTGCTGTGATTTTCAATAAATGCAAAGCAATATGGCTGCATAGAGTTGTTCTGAATGAATGAATGAATGAATGAATGAAAACTTATATAGCGCAGCACATGCGAACTTAATCGTACACAGAATGTACTGACCACTCCCCAGAAACATAATTTTCCGCTTGTGTGATTTGCTCACCAATTTTCCCAGAAGTCTGCCTAAGATAGAAGTCAGATTTCAGGCATCCCCTGCAACAACAAAAAAAAAATTTGGTGAGATATTTACAATAGGAATACTTCTAAAGGGATGCAGGCCAAGTAGCTTTCCTCATTAGTGTCCTGCAGCTGCCACAGCTGACTGATAATTATGAAACCACTCCCATTAGACCCACATTGGGTCCCAACACTTACATGCTTGCTTAACATCTTCAGCCCCGAAAAATGTATCCCCTTCCTGACCAGGTCATTTTTTGTGATGCGGCATTGTGTTGATTTAACTGACAATTGCGCGGTCATGCGACGATGTACCCAAACAAAATTGACCCCCTTTTGTTCCCACAAATAGAGCTTTTTTGGTGGTATTTGATCACATCTACAGTTTTGATTTTTTGCACAATAAACAAAAAAACAGACTATTTTGAAAAAAAAAGCTATATTTTTTACTTTTTGCTATAATAAATACCCCCCAAAAATATATAAAGAAACAAATTTCTACCTCAGTTTAGATATGTATTCTTCGACATATTTTTGGTAACAAAAATCACAATAAGCTTTTATTGATTGGTTTGCGCAAAAGTTATAGCATCTACAAAATAGGGGATAGATTTATGGCATTTTTATTATAATTTTTTTACTAGTAATGGCGGCGATACGCAATTTTTATTCGGACTGCGACATTACGGCTGACAGATTGGACACTTTACACACTATTTTGGGACCATTGACATTTATACAGCGATCAGAGCTATAAATAACTATTGATCACTGTATGAATGTCACTGGCAGGGAAGGGGTTAACACTAGAGGGCGATCAAGGGGTTAAATGTGTGATCTAGGGAGTGATTCTAACTGTGGGGGGATGGGACTGCCTGGGTGAGGAGACCGATTGTTGTTCCTAAGCAGTTGGAACAACAGATCACTCTCCTATTTACATTGACAGATATCTGTTCTCTTCTTCTCAGGAGCAATAGTGAATAGCTGACGGCCATCGTGGCCACTGGCCATGCGCACAGGCTCCTACGTCACACGCGCCCTATACTACTGAATGTGTCTGCCGATTAATGCAGGAGTGCCATTTTGCTGCCATCAATCGACAGTGGGCGGTTGGCAAGTGGTTAATAAAAAGGGCCAGATCTATGAAAGTGTGGGAATTAAGACCTGTTATTAAGATGCACATATTCACCATAAACCAAATTAGATTTGATAATTTCCCTGAAAACATACCTTTATAACAAGCCCGTTTACACTTGCCCCCCAGACAAAACTGCAGCAGATTAGTCTGTCCGTTTTGGATGGCAGACAGGTTTGGTGTGATGCACATTTTATTGCATCACACTGCTCCCTTTTTTTGTGTGAACTTTAAAGGAAGTGCACAAAGGGACACTTCATTTATGTCACCACACAACAGCCCGGTGACATGCAGAGGCATCCAAAAAGATGCAATAATGGGGGGTGTATCTAGCCGGCGGAGCGGATGGCTGCTTTCTAATACAGCTCCTCTCCACAGCGGGCCAACAGAGATGAAAAGAGCGACTAGAAGCCTTGTTTCAGCCCACCGGAGGCACTATATGGCTCAGTAGACTTCCAGTATGGCACCGCGAAACAATGCCCAATATCTTTACCCTGCAGCGCTGGTATACAGTCCAAGATGGCGGTGACAGGCAGTGGGGGAACACACGCGGCTCCTTCTCACAGCACGGCGCGCCTCCAGGTGCTCATCCTGACTGCAGCAACACCAAGCAAGGAAAGGCGAGGAACCTTTCACTATACACATCGGCATCATCCAGCCCAGCTAAAAGCAAGCAGAAGATGCATGACACACCAGAGGTAGACGGCCTGGAGGTAAGCCTGGATTCATCCCTGGATGATACCAGGGAACTTCAAGATTCCATATCCGACTTCCCTACTGCTAACAGGCCTGTCATAGATACCACGTTAAAAGACATGCTAGTTTCATTAAGACCTACTCTGTATGCTGATATTATTTCACGGACAAGCCAGTTTAAATCTGAAATTGTATACCTATTAGATGGACACAATCTTCACCTCCTACCATCTCAGACTGGTTTAAGAAAATTGAACACATTGCCGAAATGGAAGAATTAATTTTTCAATCCAGGGATTCACCAAAATCCTTCTATGACAAGTGGGCTTGTTGGTTAAACTTTAAAAATTCCACTGAGTTTCATTCGTTCAACAATGCATCACTGTGACATTTTTATATTTCATTCTCTCCTAACACTCCTTCTTATATGATCTTTATGAGGTTATTATCCGTTGTTATATGTATGTATTCCCTCTCTTTTTCCTCTTTCCCTTCCCTTTCCCTTTCCACCCCTTCCCCTCTTCCTCTTTTTGTTTTTGTCCTTTATTGGACATGACATGTACCTATGCAACATTTGAATTCTCCCTTTGTGGAGCATTTTGTGTAGTCTACTTATTATATGATTTATATAATTTATGTATACTTACTGTTATATATTTAATTCTTAAAACTTCAATAAAATATTTGAAACAGAAAAAAAAAAAAAAAATCTGAAATCTCAGCAGTCTCCAAGCGGGTCTCCCACGTAGAAACAAAAATTGGCGAATTCACCTCCACATTTAACGAACTGGTCGATGCTCATAATGATAGAGATGATGAGATACTGCAGATACAACAAAAACTGGCAAATTTAGAAGACAGATCAAGGAGGAACAATGTTAAAATAAGGGGAATACCTGAGACAATCAAACCTCCTGATCTAAAAGAGTACTTTGTTAATGTCATAAAAGCGGTACTCCCTGAGGCCTCTCTGGAATATCTCATAGTGGATCGTATTCACAGTCCTTCTAAGCCCAAGCATATTGCCTCACACTTGCCCAGGGATACTATTGTCAGGATCCATTTTTTTCATACCAAGGATCAATTCATGGCTGCTGTTAGACACCGTGATATTTTGCCGTCTGATCTGCAAGAGCTCTCATTTTTTACCGACTTATCTGCATTTACTATGCAACAACGCAGACAACTAGCTAGAATTACAAAACCTCTGAATAGCCACAGATAGTGTACAGATGCATTTATCCAGCAAGGCTCCTAATAATTAAAGATGGCAACAACCACATGATTGCAAGTGTCAAGGAAGGTATGCGCCTCCTGCGAGAATGGCAAATTATTCCTTATGGGGATACAGAGGGGAGTCGGGCTGGAACATCTGTATCAACTAGAGGTGACTCGGATTCCGAGACAGGCTAATACTTGGACTCATATGCCACACTCATTTGCATCTCTGTTGGCCCAGGGGTTGGCTGAGTTGATTTATCCCTTTACTTGACTCCCTAAGCCGAGCGATTGATCTACCGCACAGATTCTAATTAGAATCGCATTTTGTTCTTCAGTTGTGCCATTGCTGTATTTTCTTTTTCTTTCCCTTTCTCTTTTTTTTTTGATTGTTTTCAATAAGGTGGTTCCACAAGAAGCATCAGATCTGTCTTCCGGACTCAGGAGACTGTAACTCAACATCTATTGGAACCCTACCTTCCGTGGAAATCCAACAAGTTGTCCCGTGCCAGGTAATTCTCACCGCTTCAGCATAGAAGTTCTCATAGCGAGTTCAGTTTGTTATACTGATTCAAGATGCCTATCATAATATCCTCTCTCAATGTTAAAGGACTGAATAGCCCTCAAAAAAGACAGATGGCTTGGAAAGAAGCTATTAGACTTCATAGTGATGTTTTTTGCGCCCAGGAGACACATTTTAGCTCTTTCAAACCTCCTACCTTTAGGCATCACAAATTTTCCCATGTTTATACAGCCAACGGTCCCACAAAAAACGGGGGAGTGGCAATAGCTGTCAGAGACTCTATCCAATTTAAAGAGCTGGATGTACACTTGGACAGCATGGGCAGATACATAATCTTAGGCCCCGTACACACCATAGAATCCATCCCCTGAAAAATCCCAGCAGATGGGTTTCAGCGGATAGATCCTATGGTGTGTACACGCCAGCGGATCTGTTTCCGCGGATATTTCTCCCCTGGGATGGATTCCAGCAGATCGAATATTCGCTGACATGCAGAACAAATCCATCTGCTGGAGTCCATCCCAACGGATGGATCCGCTGGTCTGTATAGACTCACCGGATCCATCCGTCCGAAGGGATCCCCCGCATGCGTCGTAATGATTCGACGCATGCGTGGAATTCCTTATATGACAGCGTCGCGCACATCGCCGCGTTATAATCGCGGCGACAGCGCGACACGTCATCGCCAGAGGATTTCGGCGCGGATTTCAATGCGATGGTGTGTACACTCCATCGCATGAAAATCCGCCGAAATCCTCGAGAGGATTTATCCGCGGAAACGGTCCGCTGGACCGTATCCGCGGATAAATTCTATCGTGTGTATGGGGCCTTAGTATGTGAATTGGAGAACACCGTATATACTTTGGTCAACATATATCTCCCCAACACAAAACAACTAAAATTTCTGAATACGTTTGGAAAAAAGTGTCCTCAATGAGACAAGGAGCAACTATATTGTGTAGTGATTTTAACACGATTCCTGACAGGGATATGGACTTATCCAGTGGGACCAAGTCCCGACATCGAAGAGCCTCATTGGACCATTTCATCTCCTCATCAGACCTATATGATGTGTGGAGGTGTCAACATTCCTCAGAAAAGGACTTTACGTTATTTTCTAATATGCACAGATTATATTCTCGCATAGATTTGTTTTTGGTGGACAAATTTATTTTGCAAACAATTGTCAAATCAGACATACATTGTATTACGTGGTCTGACCACGCCCTGATTTCCATAGCTGTGGGGGTTCGTCGGGCCGAAACCAGGGCTAACAGATGGCGTAATGACATTTATACACTGTCCCAGCCTAAAAATTTAGAATTAATACGTTCAGCTCTCATGGAATTTTTTACTATTAATGCCCCTTCGGTCGCCGATCCGTTCACGCTGTGGAATACTCATAAAATCTACATTAGGGGATTACTCATACAGATGAGCACTAACTTTAAGAAACAGAAATCGAAAAAGCTTAGTGAGTTACTAGCCAGAATAAATCAATAAGAAACTATCAATAAGCAGAATACTACCCAGAAAATTAGAGATGATCTATTTAACATGAGACAAGACCTGAGAACTCATCTGGTAGCCCAGCATGACTATCAGATGCGTTCCTTAAAAGCCCAATCCTGCAGGTGCTGGAATAGTCAGCTGAAGGAAAGAGTAGTTAAACAAACATATCCCACATCTTGAACCCCAAAACTAAAGTGAAAGTTACGAATCCGAAAGAAATTGCGGACGCCTTTAGCGACTACTACAAAGCACTCTATAACCTTAACCACTTTAAAACCGCACGCCATCATATGACGTCCAAAAAGGGGATCTGTTATCCCGGGTGGATGTCATATGACGTCCTGTACTTTGTGCAGGGATATCTGAATGATGCCTGCACCTAGAGGCATCATTCAGATATCATTTTCTTCCGGCAGCGATCCTGAGCACCGTAAGAACAATCATAGAGGCGGTTCCGCCGCTGGTCACCAGATGGTCACCAGTCATCTCTATGACCGTCGGAGGCCCGTAAGTAAACAAACCGCAATTGTGGCTAGTAAGAATGAGATCTGTGAATTTTTTTTCACGATCTCATTCTTTCCAGCCTGGAGGAGAGATGTGGGGTCTTTTTGCCCCCGCATCTCTTCTTAAAGAGGACCTGTCACACACTATTCCATTACAAGGGATGTTTACATTCCTTGTAATAGGAATAAAAGCGAGACAAAAAAAAATGTAAAAAAAAGTGTAAAAAATAAATAAATAAGTAAAATAAAAAAATAAATTAAAAAAATTAAAACGCCCCTGTCCCCGGTAGCTCGCGCTCAGAAGCGAACGCACACGTAAGTCCCGCCCACGTATGTAAACGTTGTTCAAACCACACATGTGAGGCGTTGCCACGTGCGTTAGAGCGTGTGCAACAATTCTAGCACTAGACCTCCTCTGTAACTCTAAACTGGTAACCTGTAAACATTTTAAAGCATCGCCTAGGGAGATTTTTAAGTAACAAAGTTTGGCGCCATTCCATGAGTGTGCACAATTTTAAAGCATGACATGTTAGGTATCTATTTACTCGGCGTAACATCATCTTTCATATTTTACAAAAAAATTAGGCTAACTTTACTGTTTTGTTATTTTTTAATTTGTGAAACCATTTTTTTTACACGAAAAAAGGCGGTTGAAAAATGATTGCGCAAATACCGTGCAAGATAAAAAGTTGCAATGACCGCCATTTTATTCCCTAGGGTGTCTGCTAAAAAAAAACATATATAATGTTTGAGGGTTCTGAGTAATTTTCTAGCAAAAGAATGATGATTTGTATATGTAGAAGAGAAGTGCCAGAATAGGCCCGGTATGGAGGTGGGTTTTAAAGCCCGGTATTGAGGTGGTTAAAGATGATCCTACTACGCTCCAACCTACTGATAACATAATTACAGACTTCCTTGCATCCGTAGATTTGCCCACTATATCACAAACAGATTTAGACAGACTGAACCAACCAATAATGACCCAAGAAATAGAACAGATAATAAAGACTCTTCCCCACAACAAGTCCCCTGGCCCGGATGGCTACTCTTTAGAATACTATCAACTATTTAGTGCTATCCTGTCCCCGCATCTACAACGAGTATTTAATACTGCAACGGCGGAGGCTGGTTTTCCCCCGGAAATGCTTATTGCCATGATAATCACCTTACCTAAGCCGGGTAAAGAGCCTAACTTACCCCAAAACTTCAGGCCCATTTCATTATTGAACGTGGACATGAAGCTGTACGCTAAGTTATTGGCGCGCAGACTGACGGATATATTACCCCGATTGATAAACTATGACCAGGTGGGTTTCGTGTCGGGCCGTCAAACAACCAACGCTACTAGAAGAATGATGAATCTTCTACATGTGGTGGAAAAAAGGGGAGAGCCTTCTCTGCTTCTCACATTGGATCCAGAGAAGGCTTTCGATAGAGTTCACTGGGGGTACCTCAGAGGGGTACTGAATACATTTGGTTTCTCCGGTCTGATACAAAATGCGATATTGGCATTATATTCCTCAGCTTACGTTTTTGCGGAAGGGATGTTTTCCAAGAAATTTAATATTACGAACGAAACGAGGCAAGGATGCCCCATGTCTCCACTAATTTTTGCATAAATTATGGAACCCATGGAGGAGAGAACCAGATCTGATTCAACCGTACAAGGCATCACATCGCAAACGCACCAACATAAAATTTCATTGTTTGCTGACAATGTCATTTTATCTCTTTCCAACCCGACCGTGTCCCTGCCTGCTGCCCATAATATTCTCCAGATATTCAGTAGAGCGTCCTACTACAAGGTTAATGCAACAAAGTCAAATATACTGGGTATTGCAATAGCCAAAAACTTAGAGCAGCAGTTACAAAGAGCACTTCCATACCCATGGACTAAGAAATCCATCATGTTTTTGGGTATAGAACTCGCCTCTTTCAAATTTATACCAAATCAATTATGTCCCACTCATTAATAGTTTTCAAAAAGAACTCTCAAGGATCCAAAAATTCTATTTGTCTTGGTCTGGATGTTTAGCAGCATATACAACACTAATGTTGCCAAAATTGCTTTATGTTTTCAGAGCACTGCCAATACGAATACCCTCTGCCTTCTTCACAACAATGCAAAAACAATTATCGAGATTTGTATGGGCGGGGAGCAGAGCTAGGTGCTCTCCTTGCATAAAAAATAAACATAAATCTGCAGGGGGTATGGGCCTACCAATATTAAAAGATTACTTCACAACAGCGGTCATTGATCAGATAAAATATTGGTTTGTGAAACCAGTTATCAAACCCTGGTGTCAACTGGAACTTGCTAGGCTTCGTAAACTTTCACCACTTTCACTCCTTATGGCCTCCGCTATTTCGGCGGATGTCGGTATTGAGGATCATCCTACAATTCAAGCAGCGTGTAAGGCCTGGCCCAAAATCAGTTCGAAGGGTAGTGCATATTACCCGACAGTCAATATTCCCATCCCCTTGGAATCTATCCAGTGGATGGTCCCCAACGTGAGACTAAGTCAGTGGCTTGAGAATAAGTCATTCAATTTGGTAGATGTGACAGCAGGAAACAAAATTATGCCCTTTGAATCTATTCAGTGAAAATTTCACATCCCAAACACAGAGATGTCTTTGATAAATATAACCCCTTATTAAAATGGGAAAAAGAACTGGGTAAGGCCCCTTTCACACGTGCGGACCGTATGTCCGCTTTTTCATCCATCCGTTTGCGGATGAAAAAGGGACATACATTGGTCCCTATGTGATTGCGGGCGTCAGCGGATGAACATTCGCTGACACCCGTAATCGTCCGCCTCCGCAAACATCCAATTTTGCAGACGGAAAAAAAATTAAATTTTTTCTTTCATCTGCAGAGCGGATCGGATAAACACGGACATACAGTCCGTGTTCATCCACTCCCCCCATAGTGGAGAGCGGAGAAAAGACAGGGCGGTCCCTGCACAGCCTGCCCTGTCGTCCGCCGGCTCAGCAGGGATATACGGAGCGATCCCCGCTGAGCATACGGACATACGGAGGTGGATCATTACTGATCCCCCCCGTGTGAAAGGGGCCTAAGGAATTCTCAGAACTTCAATGGAAAAATGCAATTAAATGCAATTATAAGTTCTCCAGATGCTGGAACTATGAAGAATTCATTCAGAAACTCCTCCTGAGGTGGTATTTCACTCCGTACATAGTAGCCAAATTCTCTAATGAAAATTCTAATTTATGTTGGAGGGGTTCTGCCCTCTGCTTCGTAATTTCTGGACAGATGTATTTAATCTGATATCAAAGGTATTTTTATTAAGCCAAATATAGAACTCGCCATTCTGAGCATAAATATGGTGGAGCTTTCTTGCCCCATTAGGTCCATCACTACCCATATACTGCTGGCGGCACGTTCAGCAATAGTAGGCAGATGGAAATCCAGTGAAACCCCCAGATTGATTGAGTGAATATGATTTTTGAGTATGAAAAAATTCTGACTAATAGAGTTGGTACTTACTTAGCGTTTGAGTCCAATTGGTCTACATGGAATACCTTATCCAAGGCCCAGATTAGAAGCAACCTATGTTAAGTTGTGTTTTTTATTGTCCTTTCTTCCTTTTCTATTTTTCTTCTTTGGTGCTGCCCTGAACCATCAGAGCTGGGTTTGTTAAACCTTAAGTTGTGTTATTGTGATTATATTAATGTCTGACAAGAAGTGTGGCGGCTGGGAAGCTCTCCTCCAAGGACACAGTGTGTTTCCATGGGGGTGTCTGGGGGGGAGCTTCTCCATCATTGGACCACTAGTTAGATAATTGGTCATTTCTTAAACAGTTATACCCATAGTGAAGTAATGGTATTTAGCACGCAGTGCTATTGTGTCAATTAAGGTAATTTATATTATATTATGTTATGGTTGTTTTATAAATTTTTCTGAAGAAATGGTGAATGAAATTTATATATTTTATGTAAATCTCTAATAAAAACGATTGAAACAAAAAAGATGCAATAATATGCAAACAAGTTGCATAATATTGAACAGCTCTGGAAAGCAGGGAAACTGCATTCTGTTGTAAACATGACACCTTAAAAACTGATTTCTATGGGCCCTTACACAAGGGGCGGATCAGTAATGATCCGCCCTGGGAACCTCCGCTTGCTCAGCGGGGATCGCTCCGTTGATCCCCGCTGAGCCGGCGGATGACAGGGCGGTCCCCGCACACTGTACAGGGACCGCCCTGTCTTTTCTCTGTTTTCCACTATGGGGGGGATTGGATGAACACGGACTGTCTGTCCATGTTCACCCGATCCGCAGACGGAAGGAAAAATAGCGTTTTCCTCCGTCTGCAGAATCGGAGGAATGCGGAAGCGGGCGAGATCGGGTGTCAGAGGATGTTCATCCGCTGACACCCGTGATCTCATAGGGACCAATGTATGTTCCTTTTTCATCCGCACAGGATGAATGAAAAAGCGGACATACAGTCCACAGGTGTGAAAGGGGCCTTAGTGTCATTCAGTTACCTGTGTTTATCAATGAGAAAAAAGGCAGGTAATTGCACAAAGTGTGAACGGGTCCTAAATGCTTTTTTATATATTCAAATAGTTTGTTTTATAGGCAAACAGATTGGCATGGCAATGCTGTAAAGTTCATAACAGGCTGGGGGCGTGGCCAGGCAGCGGATGTAGCCGGACGTGTCTGAAGTGAGCTCCGCCGAAAATCCTTCTATTCATCCTGCGGAAGAAATTTATACTCACCCACAGTCACACCGGAGGATTCCTTGTTGCTCGGGGAACACGTACATACCTTTCCCGGTGTCCTGGTCCCGCGATGTCGTCCGGCAAACGGCAGCTGGTGAACAAGCCAGCAGAACTCATGGTCCAAAATGGCGCGTATGCAGGCCGCACAGCGAGGGAGAAACACCGCGAGGCAGCTGAAAAACTGTTCTCCAAGCCACTGCTGAAAGAACCTACGGCCTCCTCCAGCACTCCGGAGGACTCACCGAGCGGAGGATCCGAGGCGGATGACACAGTGCCCCTGGAGGACTCGGTACAGGCCGGACTACTATGGGACACAGTGAGTACTCCAGAGCAGGCCTCAGATAAGACACAGGGCCCGGGGAGTCCTACCATAGAGGGAGAACCCACGCTGAGAGATATATTCACTGCAGTCACTTCATGTAATGTATCCCTGGCAGTACTGACCACGGAAGTAAAAGGGATGAAGTCAGAAATCTCATTTCTCAGACAGGATGCCCAAAAAATGAGAGAAAGAACCTCAGCATTAGAGGAAAGGGTGAGCACCATTGAAGATGACATGGGGCCTATGCAGAGGGACCTGACCTACAATAACCATTTAATAGACCAACACTCTTCTCGTTTGGAGGAATTAGAGAACAGGATGAGAAGAAATAACGTAAGGGCTATAGGCCTACCTGAGAAAATGGAAGGAAAAAATCCTGTGGAGTTTATTGAGAAGTGGCTGATTGCAGCTTTTGGAAGAGAAGCATTCTCCCCTATGTTTTCTGTTGAACGGGCACACAGGGTGCCATCTAGACCCCCACAGCCTGGAGCACCGCCTAGACCATTCCTGTTTAAATTCCTACATTATCGGGACAGGGACGCCACTTTATACAATGCCAGAATTAATCCAGCAGCACTGAAGGTTGACAATACTAAAGTCTCCCTATTCCCGGACTTTTCTGCCGAGCTACAGAAGAAGAGAAGCAAGTTCCTGGATGTGAAACGCCGTCTGAGGGACCTCGACTTGAAATACGCCATGTTGTACCCGGCCCGCCTTCGGGTAGAGGTTTTTGGTGCTGTCCAATTTTTTGATTCCCCGGCCACTGCAGCACACTGGCTGGATCGGGAAGAGCAATCCATCAAAGAGGCGAGGGGTAGACGACCAGCAGACTGAAAAGAAAGTCTAATCTGATGACCCAGCATATTATGTGCTCACTTTCCTAGTTGCCTTTGTAAGGCGGTTTTTGTTCACTTTGGTCACTAAGGCCCAGAGTTTTGCTGTTGAGAAGCTCTAAGACACTGTGGTGCGCTTCCACTGTTGCCCCCAATAGGGTTGTTTCAGGCCCTAACTTGCCCCCTGGGTAAACTTTCGTTAGCCATGTTGGCTACATTACATATGGTACTAAGGAGCGATGATCCCGCCATGCTCTGCTCTCAGGAAACTGCTCTATATACTTCTTTGTTGTTTTTTCTGTTTTTTTTACTATTTTTTTCTATGCTCTCCCTAGCCTGTAGCCCACATGATCATGAAATAGGGTTCCCTTACTGCAGTAGACAAGGGTCCCAGAATGGTAGTATGCTTATTGCTTGTGTTATGCCTCTAATCTCCAAGATGGTCATAGATGATGCTTTAGATAATTTTTACTTATACGGTATAAGATTGTATTCTCCTACTGATATTAAGATTCCGGTAGCATGTCTAATATAACTAGGTGTCTGTCGTGGAATGTCCGAGGCCTGAATAGTCCGGTGAAGCGCCTTGAGGTACTGCGCACTATTAAAAGATTGGGCGCGGAGGTAATCTGTCTACAGGAGACTCACCTCCCCCCGGGTTCTACCCCGAAACTGGCAACTAGGCAATTTTGCCACCAATATCATTCTACCCATACGGTTTACTCGAGGGGAGTGAGTGTCCTGATCCGTAGTGGTACACAGTACACACTTATAAATGTTAAGATAGATCCCGAGGGCAGATATGTCTTTTTATATTGTTCCCTTTATGGGGTCAAATGTGTATTAGCGGGAGTGTATATCCCCCCACCATTCTCATCTAATGTCTTGAAAACACTGGCTGAATTTGTGTCCTGTCTTCCTGGTATTCCAGTCCTAGTAATAGGGGACTTTAATAACCTAATGGATCACGAAAAGGACAAACTTAAGACTGGTGCGGGACAGGGGGGACATGATAGGAAGGGTCCCACACCTTTTGCCCGTTTAATTGAGGAATTAGGCCTGTTTGATGTCTGGAGACTGCATAACCCTGATTCTAGAATTTATTCCTGCAGGTCAGCTTCTGTAGGGGGATTGTCAAGGATAGACATGGGTTTCGGTAATGGTCTATTACTACCATTGGTACGGAACTCGGCATACCACCCGAGACACACTTCCGATCATTCCCCGTTTACGGTAGATCTGGGCCTGGGTGAAAGACGAGGTAAAACACTGTGGAAACTCAACCCGTTCTGGTTGTCTCTTATTCCGGAACCAGACCCAATCCCGGCATTACTTAGTGAGTTCTTTAGGGATAACTTAGGCACGGCGGACATTCATGTGGTGTGGGATGCGGCTAAAGCCTTTATGAGAGGCCAATTTATTAGAACTATCAACCAAATTAAATCGGGCACAAAGGAATGGGAGACACGTGTGTTAGAGGAAGCTCGCAGCTCAGAGGCAGCCTACGTAGCAGATCCATCTAATGATGGCTTAAAAAGACAGTGGATGGCCTCCCATACCATGCTTAAAGACCTATCGTTTCAACTTGCAGAAAACAAAAGGTTCTTCTTACAACAGAGACATTTTGAGGAGGGTGAAAATACAGGTCATATGCTGGCGATCCTGGCTAGATCACAGCAACCCCCTTCTCATATTGCAGTGGTAGCGGATGCGGGGGGGACACTATGCCACTCCACACGTTCCATTATAACTTGCTTCCAAGAATTTTTCCAAAACGTATACTCATCTAAGGTCAGCCCCACTAGTGAACAGTTGCACTCTTTCTTGGATAAATATCAGCTACCAAAATTTCCTGGGTCGGATGTAGCCATGCTTAATGCTCCCCTTACTAGTGAGGAACTTCTGGAGGCACTGGCGCAGGCACATAATGGGCGGGCGCCAGGGGCTGACGGTCTTCCCTCTGAGATGTATTGCAGATACTCTGAGCAACTCATCCCCATTTTACTAAAAGTTTATAATACAGCTTTTGAAACTGGAATTCTACCCCCGTCTATGAATGAGGCCCTGGTTGTGGTTCTGTTGAAGCCTGGTAAGGACCCTCTCTCACCAGACTCCTATAGACCGATCTCTCTCTTGACATTTGACATTAAGTTGCTGGCTAGAGTTCTGGCCACCAGACTCTCCAAATGTATTCATCAAGTAATACATAGGGATCAGTCGGGCTTCATCCCTACGAGGTCCACAGCACAAAACCTGCGTAGGCTATTCCTAAATATACAGGTGCCGGTGGACAACCCAGGTAATAGAGCTATATTCTCTCTAGATGCGGCCAAGGCATTTGATAGTGTTGAATGGCCTTATCTTTGGGAGACTCTGCATAGATTTGGGGTGGGACCATCCTTCCTAAAATGGGTTCAACTACTGTATAGCGCCCCGACTGCAAGAATGAGAATTAATGGGGAGGTCTCTGACTCTTTCAGGCTCTTCCGGGGCACGCGGCAGGGGTGCCCCCTGTCACCCCTGCTGTTTGCCCTAGCCCTAGAGCCCTTGGCAATACATATGAGAGCTTCACCCGACATTACAGGTTTCATCCGAGGTGCAGGGCGGGATGTCATTTCTTTATTTGCAGACGATACACTGCTGTATTTGGGTGATACTCAAAAGTCGCTGGGGAATGCGATGTCCTTGATCGCAGGCTTTGGCGAACTATCAGGATTCAGCATTAACTGGAATAAATCAGTACTTATGCCTCTAGACCCCCTAACAGACAGCCTGCCTGACTGCGCTAGGGATATTGTGGTAGTGAATGAGTTTAAGTACTTGGGAATTCTGGTCACGCCAGACCCCTCCCAATATCTCTCTCTGAATCTGGCACCATTGCTACAAAAATTCAGACAGAAATGTGCGTCCTGGAAAAAACTTCCACTATCAGTTACAGGCAGAGCGAACCTCATTAAAATGGTGTGGGCCCCCCAGCTTCTGTATGTTTTCCACAATACCCCGATTTGGATTCCCCACAGGTGGTTTGCTCAGATAGATGCCCAGTTCAGAGATTTAGTTTGGGGTGGTAAGGTGGCACGTATAAAACTTGCCACATTACAACTAGCCAAGGATCAGGGTGGTTTAGCTGTCCCTCATGCCCGCTACTACTTTATAGCATCGCAAATACAGCATCTAGGAAACTGGGGGGAGGTAGACCTCGGAGACCCAATACGAGCCATATTACTCCCGTCGGGGCCAATGCTACCAGCGGTGTCTTACTTGGAAGCAGGACTCACACACCTGGACCAGACCTTACCTACGGTGGTGCTGCTTAATACGTTGTGGAAATACGTTCGTTCCAGTCTCAATGTCAGGGGGGTATGCCCCTTTACTCCCATTTGGAAAAATTCCTACTACAGGGAACTTTTTAAATTAGAAGGCTTCAGGACCTGGGTAAATGCAGGTATACACTATATCACACAATTGTTTAGTGGCCCAACCCTCAAATCGTTTGTTAATCTGCAGGAAGAGTATGGTCTGCACAGAACTCAGTTCTATAAATACTTACAGCTGAGACATGCAGCCCAGAGGGAAGTCAGGCTCTCTCCAATCTTGCTAATAAGACACCCCCTTCATAAAGATGTGCTTTTTAATGTGGACAAGAAGGGCATGATTTCCCTTGTATACTCCAGACTGCTTAATGTAACACATGATGCATCGGCATTACCATGTAGGAAAGGGTGGGTATCGGACCTAGGTCCCATCGATGGGGATACATGGGAGCTGTGTTTGACTTCCGCCCCTCTGGTCTCGGTATCGGCGCAACACAGACTTTCTCATCTATTTCTCCTCCATAGAGTATATAGAACACCCACTCGACTACATAAATGGGGTATACGGGATTCCCCAATATGCCCAAAATGTAATGTGCAGGAGGGAGATTTATTACACATGATGTGGAAGTGTCCAAAACTCTTCCGATACTGGAAATATGTTATTGATACTATATCCCAGGCGTATGGCTTTCCGTTGCCTCATGACCCGGTGGTGTGTCTGCTGGGTGGCCTCGAGGTACCCTCGCTGTCTCCCGGTGGCCATACAGCCGTACTTAGACTACTGTATGTGGCTCGCAAGGCCATCGCCAGATATTGGATCACTCCCCGAGTGCCTACAGAGGGTCAATGGGTAAAGCTGGTAAATAATCTACTGATAAGGGAAAAAGTCACATACCAACACAGAAATGCTCTTAAGAAATTCTACTCATTATGGCAACCCTGGCTGGACGTACCAGGCCTGGGACCCACGCAATTGATTATGGAAAGGCTATTGCAGGGATAAATAGATAGGATATGAGTCGAGATGGGCTGGCAAAGTGTGGGATGAATAATGTTCAAATAGTTTTTTGATCCTTGGAGCAGAGTGTGGGGCGAGGGATTCAGAACCAGGAGGTGGTTTAAGAATCAATGTGTTTGTTACAAATGTAAATGTTATTGCTTGCATTATGGCGGGGTAGGTTAAATAATTACTGCAATTAGAGGGTAGGGTAACATAGGATAGACGGCCTGAACGCAAATTGAATAAGGTTATATCCAAAGTACAGGTAGAATCTGGCTTTTCTTGGCCGCTGTCTAGGGGGGGTAAGCTCCTCTCATGTTTGATTTAGCTCATGTAATTATGATTGCACGACGTTTACCTGCCTCTCTCTTAATTTGGCATATGTTCACCCTGAATGTAATGATACTGTCTGTGTATGTATCCTAAAGTATTGTTTTACTATTTTTTGCATCAATAAACCTTTTTCTTGATTTAAAAAAAAAAAAGTTCATAACAGGCTAAGGTGTTTCAGTGCTGCTCTGGGGTGAGGAATTGGACAAACATGGCTTGAGTACCTGCTAAGTCCCTTACCAGTAAGAAAGGAGGACAGAGTGATATATCCAGCAAGGTTTCCTGTTGGAAGTAAGACCCAGGGAAGTGTAGAATTAACATGATATATGATTGATTATTTATTCCACCCCTTAGCATCCATCAGTCAAAGAGTGAACTGTAATCAGTAAATTAAATTACAGTAAAATAGATGTGTATCTTGAAATATGTCTGTGTCAACCAATAATTTTTGGAGTCTGACTCTTTCAGGAAAGATGTGTTTCCTTATCCATCTGTGAAAATTATTGTTGTAATCTGGCCTGTGTAGTTGATTCCTTCTTGGCTCAGTAAAGATATCTAGCAACTGACATTGCAGACACAAGTGTTGTTTTTTTTTTTTTTGCTGTTGGGAAGTGCAATCATCAGTTCTGGGAGTAGTAGAGACAGGCATCTGTTAGTCCTGATGAGATTATGAATTGTGTGCGAGTTTTAGGGGACAATGTGCAATGTCATTGTCAGGGGGTTGTGGGCAGATTTTTGTTAGTTCCAGTGAAACATACTGTAGATCGGGGATATGCAATTAGCGGACCTCCAGCTGTTGCAGGACTACAATTCCCATGAGGCACAGCAAGACTCTGACAGCCACAAGCATGACACCAGAGTCAGAAGCATGATGGGACTTGTAGTTTTGCAACAGCTGGAGGTTCGCTAATTGCATATCCCTGCTGTAGATCATAGGTCTTCAAACTTTGGCCCTCCAGTTGTTCAGGAACTACAATTCCCATCATGCCTAGTCATGTCTGTGAATGTCAGTGTGTTACAATGTCTCGTGGGATGTGTAGTTCTACAACAACTGGAGGGCCGTTGTTTGAGGATCCCTGCTGTAGATGTATGTCTGCCGGTCCTAAAAGTTGCAAGTGTCTTACAGTCTCTGAGATTGCAGACAAGTAAACAACTGGGGCTCAAACAATTATTCCCTTTTAAGGTCATTTTATTATTAATTCGCTGTTAGTAAACATAGCACATATTAAGTTTTTTTTTTTTTTTTTTTTAATGGGATAATATATGTAACCCAGTAATTGCCAGTATGCAATTTAGTTCTATACTTATGAGAAAAATAAAACTTAATTAAGCCACAAACATCACATATTAATAGACCACACAATGTAGACTTCATTGCCATTCATAGTGAACAACTCTAAATAATAAAACAAGAAATTAAAGAAAACTTTACAGTTTAATAAGCATTCAGATATTATACTGTATGCTGTCAATTATCTACAATTTCAGACTGTGCTAAAAACCGTGCTAACAACAAATTACACACTATAGAAGCAGACTGACACAAATCCCAGAATAAAAAAAAAACATTCAGAAATTAACATTAGAGTTCTGTTCTAATGAATTTAGATTCTGTCAGAATCTGTAAATTATTTGGTGAAATTACCATTATTAACCAACCTTTATGTTTCTGCTAAGTAGGTGTTGAAAGCTTGGTCCATTCAAAGATTGCATTTCAGCTGCAGGTAGAGCCTGGGAGAATAAGTACATAAGTTACCCCACGTGCCTTGGAGTGCTGGGTGGTTGCATCCACTTGTTCATTAACCAGAAGTGTAATAGCTTTGCCTGTCATAACAGCAGTGGCAGCTGGTGCTCAAACAAACTTACAAATTCAGAAAAATACAAAAAATAAACATTAATTGCAGCCTTACTGTGCCATCAATTGCAGCCACTGTGCCCATAAAATGCAGCCACTGTGCCCATCAAATGCAGCCACTGTGCTCATAAAATACAGCCACTATGCCCATAAAATGCAGCCTCTGTTCCCATCATATGCAGCCACTTTTCCCATAATATGCAGCCTCTGTGCCCATAATATGCAGCCTCGGTGCCCAGCATATGCTGCCACTGTGACAGCCCTGCCCACTCACCGTCTCAACGGCACTTACCTCATCCTGGTGGTGGGACAGGCAGCAGGTGACTACGGCAAGTTGTGGGACATGCAGCAGGTCAGGCGATGCATTCTGCATCCTCCATGGTTCCCGTGTGTCTCTTCTTCCGTTTTTGCTAGAAATCCAATAGGGATGCCTGTGCCTTCAGCCAATCAGGTGACAAGGTATTAGACTTGTGCCTACTAAATGGCGGAGAGGCTGTTCAGTGTTAAAAAAGCAAATATTCATTTGCTTTTCTAACACACTTGGGTGGGCTCTGAGCGAAATGCTCTGTGCTCCGAGTCCACCTTTTTTGAAGCCTATGCCGCTAATCAGGTGCTTCAAAAAAACACCCCCGCCGCTGTAATTCAGCTGCCGAAAAGGTGCAGGAGGCCTGAATAGGGGGTGACTACAGCGGCCATGGATAAATTCCTACTATGCACAAATCTATCCATTTTACATATAGGGGGTGGTGTGACAGAGGGGTCAGCACCCGTGCACCCTTAATGGACGCATCACCACTGCATAACAGTCCTGCATTTGTCTGAGGCAGAAAAGTTCAGAAGGCTAGTGCAGGTATTTTTGAAGGTAAAGTTTATTATTCCACAGTTTTCACAGCAGCTATTTATTGATTGCTAGAAGGCTGTGATATTAGAGAGGGAGAAATTCTGATCTTACAGGAGGTATCATTAGATGAGATAGCAAGAAAAAAGTCAGGCCTCATACACACGACCGAGGAACTCGTCGTAAATGAAACATTGTTTTCCCCGACGAGTTCCTTGTCAGGCTTGTCAAGAATCTTGACAAGCTTTCTTTGCATACACACTGTCAAGACAAAATCTCGTCGTTCTCAAACGCGGTGACGTTCAACACGTACAACGGCATTATAAAGGGGAAGTTTGATTCCACTGGCGCCACCCTTGGGGCTGCTTTTGCTAATCTCATGTTACTGCGTGTTAAGTAAAAGTTTGGTAAGAGACGATTCGTGCTTTTCAGTCTGTTACAGCGTGACAAATGTGCTATCTCCATTACGAACGCTACTTTTACCAAAGGTGCGCTCCCGTCTCATACTTTATTGTGAGCATGCGCGGGTTTCTAAGCATACACCCAAAGTGTTTCTCGTCGTAAACCAGCCTGACAAAAAAACTGAACGAGGAAATTGAGACTCCAGACAAGGAAAAAGAGAACTTGTTCTCTTTTTTGCTCGTCGAGATCCATGACAGTTTTCTCGAAGAAAAACATACACACGACCGTTTTCCTCGCCAATAAAGCTCTGCCACCAAGTTTCTTGATGGATTCTGATGAGGAAAACGGTCGTGTGTACGAGGCCTCACAGTTTACTTTAAATGGGTTGTAAAGGTAATTTTGCTTTACCTAAATAGCTTCTACTTACCTCATCCTTCGATTTTGTTTTTAAATGTCCTTATGTCTTCTGAGAAATCCTCACTTTCTGTTCTTCTGTATGTAACTCCACACAGTAATGCAAGGCTTTCTCCCTGGTGTGGAGTGTCATGCTCGCCCCCTTCCTTGGACTACAGGAGAGTCAGGACACCCACTAACACACAGCTCCTTTCTCTATCTGCAATGTAGAGAGCATCCTGACTCTCCTGTAGTCCAAGGGCGGGGGCAAGCACAACACTCCACACCAGGGAGAAAGCCTTGCATTACTGTGTGGAGTTACAGACAGGAGAACAGGAAGTGAGGATTTCTCAGAAGAAATAAGGACATTTAAAAGCAAAATCGAAGGATGAGGTAAGTAGAAGCTATTTAGGTAAAACAAAATTACCTTTACAACCCATTTAAAGTAAACTGTGAGGCCTCGTACACACAACCGTTTTCCTCGTCAGAAGGAAGGCAGTGAGTAGGCAGTTAACTGCCTACTCACAAGCTAAATTTTTAAGTTTAAGAACAACACATAGGCAAGTATTAACTGTAAAAAAAAAAAAAAAAACATTTATTCTGGTATATGATAATAATAATAAAATAAATAGAAGGCAATTTGTTCAACTCTGCGTGGACACTAAAATTGGGACCTTGAGAAGCACATACAGAAGGGAAATAAATCTGATCCTGGACTCCCAGAGGTCAGGAACAGCAGCAGGTGATATATATGTCCCAATTTTGTGGTACTACAACAGGCTGCCTTCTGTCAGACCACCTTGAAGCGAAGCTATCTCTTCCTGGTCTTCTTGGTAGCCCTCCCTCCAGCCTTCTTTGCTGCCTTCTCTGCAGCCTTCTCTGCAGCCTTCCTTCTCCGCTTGCCGGGAGCCTGTGCCTCTGGAGGTGTACTCATGTCAGGAGGAGGAGAAGAAGGTGAAGGTGGAGGAGGAGGTGAAGAAGAAGGAGGTGGAGGAGAAGAAGGTGGAGGAGAAGAAGGTGGAGGAGGTGTAGAAGAAGTAGGAGGAGAAGGAGGAGGAGGTGTAGACGAAGGAGGTGGAGGAGGATGGCCGTGGTTACAAATTCTGTAAGTGTCCCCATCACCCCCTAATGAGCAGGGGCTCACATAGGAGGCATTGGCCCATCACCATCTGGCTCATTTTGCCGCTAACTAGTGTGTCATAGCCCTCTTCAGGGGTGGTTGGTTATTGGAGGGTGGCCTGTGCCTCCTTAATCAGGGCCAGTGCCGCCTCACTCACACTCCTATCCCTCCTGGCCCTTCTTGGCGGATGGGAGGCACCTTGCACCTTGTTTGGCTACTTGGCCCTGCCACCTCCTCTCTGCCACTCACCCCTGCCACCTCTTCTCTGCCACTCACCCAGGCCTCCTCCTGCCTTACATTTTCCAGACCCTCGTCCTGTGTATAAAAAAGGGACATAGTTTGAGTTAAATAGAAAAGACAATCATTCTGAACCCAGCAGTTTTCATTCTTTTCCCCCCAACTTTTTGGGCCACTACTGTCTATTGAATGAATGAATGAATGAATGAGAAACTTATATGGCGCGACACATGCGAACTGAATCGCCTCAGGGCGCTTGATGTACCTGTCTCATTTGATATCAAAAGAGATGAGTTTTGATCTTTTTCCTGAAGGCTAAGTGGTTCTCCTCCAACCGAACGCTGGTTGGTAAAGCGTTCCATAGTCTGGGACCTTGGACCGCGAATCTTCTATCTCCTTTGGACTTGTAGTTGGCTTTCGGTATCTGAAGAAGATTTTGATTGGTGGATCGCAGAACGCGATTGGGATTATGGGCTTTTATTTTTTCGCATAGATAATGGGGAGCATTCCCATGGATACATCTATGGGTTAGACAGAGTGCTTTAAATGCAATTCTGTCTTTTACTGGCAACCAGTGAAGGGTTCTTAGTGAAGGTGAGATTGATTCCCAGGGCTTTTTCCCAGAGACAAGTCTGGCGGCTGTATTTTGAACGACTTGCAGACGAGCGATTTGGTACTTTGGGAGTCCGAGGTAAAGGGCGTTCGCATAGTCCAGTCTGGAGTTCACAATTGATCCCACTACGACCGCTAAGTCTTCTTTGGGAATAAAAGGAGTCAGTCTGCGTAGTAGGCGCAGCAGATGGTGAGAACCGCTGACTACCGACCCTATTTGTGCGTCCATTGTCATGTCGGAGTCGAAGATGACCCCGAGACTTTTGACTTTGGCGCTAGGGGAGATGATTTTGCCCAGAATGGGCGGGGGTATCCACGGTGTTGCATGTTGATTCCTCCGTTTGGTGTGAAACAGGAGAAGTTCTGTTTTTGCTCCGTTGAGTTTAAGGTAACTCTTTGTCATCCAGTTCTCTATCAAAGAGAGGCATGTCTCTAGATTGAGGTGGTGATCCTTTCTATTGCAAATGCGGAAATATGCTTGCGTGTCATTTGCATATGAGTTATAGAGCATTTTTTGGCTGCTGATGATTTCAAAAAGAGGACGAAGATAGATGTTGAATAACACCAGCGACAGAGGCGATCCTTGAGGGACTCTGCATGATACTGTGCATTTCTCAGAAGTGAAGGGTCCTAACTTCACTGTTTGAGATCGGTTTTCCAAAAAAGAGGAGAACCAAGATAAATCGCCCTCTGCAACTCTGGCTACTTCAGTTAGCCGTGTCAATATTGATATGTAAAACACTTTTAGATCAAACATTATATATTTTTTCTATATTAACATCTATTTTACAGCATTAATTTGTTCACAATAAATATTTATAAAATTCTATACCTGGCTCCAGACGGCAACATCCGGGTCTTCCTCCAGGATGGAAGGCTCATCTTGCTCCAGAGAAGGATCATCTTGTCTGGAGGGAAGGCTGGAGGGAAGGCTGGAAAGTGAGTGCCTTGCTTCAAGGTGGTCATTTAGAAAGGCCAGTTTGTTGTAGTACCACAACGTCGGGACATGTACATCCCCTGCTGCTGCTCCAGACTTCTAAGAAGCCAGGACCTTAAAGCGCTTAGTCCTGTATGTGCCTCTCAAGGTCACAATTTTAGTGTCCTGCTGTTGGGGGGTTACGTGGGGAATGCGAGTATGCACAAATGGGAGCAGGGTCACCAGCGCTGCTTTCCTTACCCCTCTTTTTTTGTGTATGGTCTCCCAAAGAGTGGGCACCTCCCTTAACCGATCTATAAATTCACTTAAAAACTCTCGGTCCTGAAAAATTCATTTTTTCTGCAAGACAAAATATACTAATGTCAATCACAGTCTAAACTCTAGTAATCTTTTTCCTCTATAGACCTTCAATCTCTATGCAGTATAGGCCACTGATGTCCCAAATTAAATCATACCTTTCGGTCAGACGTTCGTCTTTACTCCTTCCTCCGCACACCGTACGTACGTACGTACGTACGTACGTACGTACGTACGTACGTACGACACATGTGTGTTAGCGTTATATACACTATGCATGCGTGACACTCCGCACACGTCGCCCGCCAATGATGTTCTTTCTCGATGTTTCCCCGCCCCTTCTCTTTCGGTGCGCACACGAGATGGCAGAATCTGATGAGCAGGTGTCTGCAATTAGGCCAATTTCTTCAAAAAAAAACGACGACATGGCGGAGTCTGATGAGCAGGTGTCTGAAATTATTATTTTGTCTAATGACGACACAAGCCCGGTGCCTGAGGAAACGTCACAAAGAAGGAGCAGATACAAGGCATCTAACATGTCCTACGCGGAAATGGCGGAAATGGTGGACATATTGATAAAGTCGGATTATGATGGCAAGCGTGGGCCCTATACCCATCCTAATCTAAGGAAGGCCAAAATAATGAAGAAAGTTGTCAGAAGTCTGAAGAGACATTTTGGGGTGAAAAGATCAAAGGAGCAGCTAGGAAAGAGATGGTCAGACCTCAAACTGAGGGAGCCAGAACAGTTCAGGAGCATTAAGAGAATGCTAGAAAAAAGTAAGTACTTCTCCTGTGTCCCTATTATTGTATTTCAGAACTTGCTCCATGTTGTTGCTTTTTACTATTGGACCTTAGAAAATGTCATCTTTCTAAATTTTGTGCACACAGTAATCGGTCATTTCAGACACATCGTTCGGCCACTACATATGATGTTTTTTGAAGCTATGGGGTTAAAAAAACTTTAATATGCCTGTTTGTATTCAAGAAATGCTATTACATTGTTGTCTAGCAGATGTGTTTGTAACTAGAATGAAATGCAAACTTAAATCAGTGTAAAGGAGAGGACACTCAGCAGCTGTTTACATATCTGCACTGAAGAGCACTAGTGTGGGCCACCAGAACAACCTTTTTAGGGTGACCCACACAGGTGCTCCAGTGGATTTTTGGGATGTCTACATGTGTGAAACGTGTCCCAAAAAGGTGAGTAGTCAAGATTTGTGTTTGGAAAAATCATGTCTTCTGCATGTAACTCTGCCCAAACAGACACTTGTACCCCACTTCCAAGCAATGTTTCATATTCCTATTTTTGCCTATTTGCCTATTTTTGCACCTTTTGAAAGGCCACAGAGGATGCAACACCTAAGCAAGAGGCACCACTTACCAAAACACTGCCATGAAGACCAAGGGACTCTCCAAACAAGTAAGGGACAATGTTGTTGAGCAGTACACGTCAGGGTTAGGTTATAAAAAATATCCAAATCTTTGATGATTCCTAGGAGCACCATCAAATCTATTATAACCAAATGGAAAAAACATGGCACAACAGCAAACCTGCCAAGAGATGGCCGTTCACCAAAACTCACAGACCGGGCAAGGAGGGCATTAATCAGAGAGGCAGCACAGAGACCTAAGGTATCCCTGGAGGAGCTTAAGAGTTCCACAGCATAGACTGGAGTATCTTTACACAGGACGACAATAAGCCGTACGCTCCATAGAGTTGGGCTTTATGGCACAGTGGCCAGAAGAAAGCCATTACTTTCAGCAAAAAGCAAAATGTCACGTTTTGAGTTTGTGAAAAGGCATGTGGCAGACTCCCAAAATGTATGGAGGAAGATGCTCTGGTCTGATGACACAAAAATTTTACTTTTTGGCCATCAAAGAAAACGCTATGCTTGGCTCAAACCCAACACATCACATCACCCAAAGAACACCAGCATTTTTCAGCAGTCAGGACTGGGAAACTGGTCAGAGTCGAGGAAAAGATGGATGGTGCTAAATACAGGGATATTATTGAGCAAAACCTGTACTATTCTGTGTGTGATTTGAGGCTAGGATGGAGGTTCACTTTCCAGCAGGACAATGACCCCAAACACACTGCTAAAGCAACACTTGAGTGGTTTAAAGGGAAACATATAAATGTGTTGGAATGGCCTAGTTAAAGCCCAGACCTCAATCCAATAGAAAATCTGTGGCCAGACTTAAAGATTGCTGTTCACAAGTGCAAACCATCCAACTTGAAGGAGCTGGGGCAGTTTTGCAAGGAGGAATGGGCAAAAATCCCAGTGGTAAGATAAGGCAAGCTCATAGAGACGTATCCAAAAGACTTGGAGCTATGATAGCCGCAAAAGGTTGGTCTACAAAGTATTGACTTTAGGGGGGTGAATAGTTATACACATTGGGGCAGATCCACATACATCGGCGCAGGGCACAGCGTATGTAAGATACGCTACGCTGCTGTAACTTACTTTGCATTTGTTTGAATCCTCAACGAATTTGCGCCGTAAGTTACGACGTAAAAACTCCCAGGGTGCATTGCTCCAAATGACGTCGCAAGGACGTCATTGGTTTTGATGTGAACGTAAATGTAAGCCCCATTCACGCACGACTTACGCAAACGACGTAAATTTTTCAAAATTATACGCGGGAACGACGGCCATACTTAACATTGAGTACGCCACCATATAGCAGCTTTAACTATACGCCGGAAAAAGCCGAACGTAAACTACGTAAAAAAATGCGACGGCCGGTTGTACGTTCGTGGATCGTCGGAAATAGCTAATTTGCATACTCGACGCGGATTATGACGGGAACGCCACCTAGCAGACGCCGAAAAATTGCATCTTAGATCCGACGACGTACAAAGACATACGCCTGTCGGTTCTAACCCAGATGCAGTCGTATCTTGTTTTGAGGATTCAAAACAAAGATGCGACGCAGGAATTTTGAAATTATGCCGGCGTATCAGTAGATACGCCGGTGTAATTTCTTTGTGGATCTGCCCCATTGACTTTTTCTGTTATTTTGTCCTATTTGTTGTAAAAAAAAAAAACTATTTAAAGTTGTGGGCATGTTCTGTAAATTAAATGATGCAAATCCTCAAACAATCCATGTTAATTCCAGGTTGTGAGGCAACAAAACAAGAAAAATGCCAAGGGATTGAATACTTTTGAAAGGCCCTGTACTAAACTGACTGCACTACATACTCTGAACATACTCTGAACTGCATTATATATACTATACGGACTGCACTATATACTCTGAACTGCCTTATATATATTACACTGACTGCACTATATACTCTGAGCTACAATATATATATATATATATATATATATATATACTACACTAACTGCACTATATGCTCTGAACTATATAATATATACTACAATAACTGCCCTATATACTCTGAACTGTATACTACTACACTGACTGATTGCACACTACACTACTTGGCTAACCTCCATTCATTCAGTATATAAGGCCGTCATGTAAGCAGCAGCCTTATAAAGTGTGGGGCGTGGACTTAGCCCCTGAACCATGATTGGCCAAAGGCACCCTGTTTTTGGACAATCATAGCTCTCACAGCACCTCCCACTTTGATATGCCAAAGTATGCAGGTCAGGTGCATGCTTTGGCCAATCAGCAGCCGTCAATGCACTGCGATCTCGCAGTACATTATGGGGCACTACACGATACTCAAATTTTCCACGAACGCCCCATATGGTCGTTTGTTTTTTGAGCAAACAAACATCTGGACCATCCCTAGTATCACACATACATTATGCTTCTTCAAAACCCCTTTTTTGTTTTGTTTTGAAGAAGCACAATGTATGTGTGAAATGTCATCACCCCTTGGTCCTTTGTTTTAGTCCTGGTGGCAATCTTTCAATAAACCTGTTGAATGGATGTTGGTATGCAGCTAATTTTTCTAGGACACTAGCAAAATAATAAAATAAAAACAATTGGAGAAGGCTTAATGTTTTGCCAGGGCACTCTCCTCCTGAAAGCAGCAGGATAACCCTCCAATCATAGAATATTTCTCAATACTGTGTCCCTCAATAGACGATAAAGAAATTGTGTATAATTATTTTTTTGCTAAGCCAGGTATGAAAAAAGGAAACAAATAAGGAATAACTGTACTTGTAACTGTCACATTTCTAAATCTTGAACATGACCATAATATCATGTTGGTGGTAGAAATAATTTTGTAAATATTTTGCTAAACTGGTCTGGATGTCTTTAACCACTTCAGCCCGGACCATTTGGCTGCCAAATTACCGACCACTTTTTTTTATTGGGCACTGCATCACATTAACTGACAATTGCGCAGTGGTGCAATATGGCTCCCAAACAAGATTGATGTCCTTTTTTTCCCACAAATATAGCTTTATTTAGGTGGTATTTTATCACCTCTGTGGTTTTTATTTTTTGCGTTATAAACAAAAATAGAGTGTCAATTTAGAAAAAAAGCAATATTTTGTACTTTTTGCTATAATTAATATCCCCAATTTAATTTTTTAAAGAAAAAGCTAATTTTTCCTCAGTTTAGGCCGATATGTATTCTTCTACATATTTTTGGTAAAAAAAAATCACAATAAGCATACATGTATATTGATTGGTTTGTGCAAAAGTTATAGCTTCTATAAAATAGGAGATAGTTTAATGGCATTTTTATTATTATTATTTTTTTACTGGTTATGGCGGCGATCTGCGATTTTTATCATGACTGCATCATTATGGCGGACACATCGGACACTTTTGACACTATTTTGGGAGCATTCACATCTATACAACGATCAGTGCTATAAAAATGCACCGATTACTGTATAAATGTGACGGACAGTGAAGGGGTTAACCAGTAGAGGAAGGGGAAGGGGTTAAGTGTGTCCCAGGGAGTGATTCTAATTGTTAGTGGACATGGCTTACTGTAACACGTCACTGATCACTGCTCCCGATGAGAGGGAGCAGACAATCAGTGCTGTGTCACTAGGCAGAACAGGGAGATGCCTTGTTTACAAAGGCATCCCCCATTCTGCCGTTCCTTGACCCGATCGTGGAACACCGGCAGACATTGAGTCCGCAGGTATGGTGGGCATGGTCACAGAGACCACGGCGGGTGCGCGCACGCCCGCCAGGGGGCGGATTCAAAGCAATGTATATATACACGTTGCTTTACCTGCCCGTGCCATTCTGCTGACGTAAAAGTGCGTGAGGCAGTCAGCAAGCAGTTAAACAACAAAAGTATAATTTCAAATATAGAACAGTTGCAACTGACGAGGAATTTGTTCCTATGAAAGTTAAATCCTTTGTCAAAACTCAGCTTGACTTTAAAGCATGAACAAAGAAACCCCTAAGAAAATTCCCAGCATGCAAACATAAATATACCATTGTAGAGGGCACATTGTGATAAAAAAAATGTGGGTATTAAAAGTAGAACATTATTTTAACATTAATATATCATGTATTATAAAATAAATCATTGCAAATAATGGCTTAAAATATCTCTGCAGTTTTGTGGTAGCAAATTCAACACAATTCATGTCCAAATGTATTTGTGTGCCAATATAATAAAAAAACAAACAAAACAAAACAAGACTTTCTCCTTATAATTTAGTCAAACAAATACAAAAGCTTTCAGTGAATTATAAAGATTTTCATAACAAAGAAAGGCTAATCCTTTATACATGTTTAATGAAATGACAATCTGAACATTTTACAGAACAAATAATGGATGTGGTTTGCGCTAAAAGTATTTGCAATGTTTGAATCTAATAGGAAAATAGAGTTTATACTTTTTAACTAAAGACTACATTTGGAGCTCCATTATTACTGCAGAAAAATTGTTAGCAAAGGTCATCTGAGAAAAACATTTATTTCACATGTAAAAGTGTAGACAGCTGGTCTAGTAGCCCAAGTTTACCATACTAAAGGAGGGGAACACAATACATAACTAGATAAAAAGACTGGTAACTGTTGACTTCTGTGTAAAAATGTTGACATATGATTCACTTTTGCTGACTTTGAATATACCTAAACTATGTTGCCAAATATAGTAAAAAAGATGTACTGATAATTATACAAAATAATATTGTGTTACTGAAAAAGAGTTCAATGCAAAACAGCATACAAAGTAACAGACATAACATCTTGATCTTGCATGATCTTCCATTTTCCAAAATTAATATTATTATAGTGATAATGCAATAATTTGCTTGTGAAAAAAGACAGAGGCTTCTATTATTAACCACTTATTTTTCTTACTAGATTTAGGATCCTCAACAGTACTGGGAGAATGCTGTAAGAATCTTGGTATCATCCTAAACAATGCAGAAGCTAGATATAAGGTGAATATATTAACTAACTTTTTTTCCACAGGTTTTTTATTACAGGTATAATGCAGTGATTTTAGATGGGGAGAGGGTAGAGTAAGTAATGGGTAGATCTTACATTTTAGTTCAAGGCCTTTAAAGTAGTTTATTACTGGGATGAGAAACATAATCTCTTATGGTTGTTATGCATTGTCTGTACACCTCAGGCCCGTTTGGGTAAACATGATATTCGAACAAGAATTGTGGTGTGCACATTAAATATGCATTATTTTTCAACATTAGTGCTCATGAAATCTCTGAACATATGCAGTGCTGAAACACGTTTTACATCTTGAAGGCCTACAGTGCACAGATAACATATAATTATGCAATTAGCCTCGATGAATTTTCATCTGCAGCACAGTAACCCTTTAAACAATACCACGTTAAAGCAGCTATACCATTACCAGGCAACAGGGAATGGTGGCTAGCTAATACAGAACCACAAGGAGTAACATTACTGGAACAGGAACTTCAAAGATGCAAAAGTCTCACTGCCCTCTTATTCTTTGAGAGCATACAACTGAATTTGAAGTATCTTAGGTACAATAGCAAAACATTCTTTAAATTAATGTTCAAATACTGTGTAATAAAACTCCAATTAAAATAATAGTAGCATTGCTAGTATAGTATAAGAGAACAGTCCTTTCAGCATTTTTTAATGATTTAATATATTAGACTAGTTGGAACAAAATGTCTTGACAGCATCCAATGCGAAATGATTGCTTAGATCAGTGTTTTCCAAAGTGAAGGATATGTTTCACTCTTGGCATACATACTCACTGGGTGTAGCACAGGGATGAGCAGACTGAGCCCATAAAAGAGGATAACTCCATCAATTTTTTTAATATCTGTGCTGCAATAACTGCCTGGTACTGTAGCTATCATGTGGTGAAACGGGTTTGACAATTGAACATAAAACATATATACATTTGTGCCAGGGCACCAAATTTGTGATTTTAGCTGTTGAAATTTGATTTAACAGCTTAACTGAATAGTTTGTTGAGTGGCTGAACTTGATGGACAAGTTTATGTATTTAACTAAATAATATGTAGAAGCATTTAACATTCATACCCAGATATTTTGTATAAAAAATATCAGCTACTTCAATTTATTACATATAGGTGGTAGTACAAAACATGATATTTAAAGGTAATATTTCAAGCTCTGTCCATCTCTTTGTCAAGCTGGGAGAAACTATACAATATATCACAAACACACAATCATATCTCTCTTCATTTATCACCTCATATGGGGTGTTAATCAAAAGGAGGAGGAAAAGTAAGATGAGCTCATTTTCAAAACCCTACAAAGCTGTAAAGGACGACAAAAGTAGAATTAATTGGGAATTGCTAAAATGCAAGCACCCCACAGGCTCTGCCTATTTCAACACTTGTAATTACCCATAAATAACATAGAAACAAACCCACTGTCACTCAATTCCAGAGTAGAACTGATGGGGATTATTGTGCACACATTCTTCAGCCTCTGTCCACTCCTCTACAATGTCAACAAACAGTGGCACAGCTCATGAGTGGACCCAATAGGAAACAATGTGCATACATCCCCTATCCATTCTTTACTTCTAAAAAGAAGGCTTGATTGGGCACTGGGCCAGTGATGTCACAAGGGGCGAGGTCAAAAGGTGACATCACCAGGTGGCCTTGCCCCGTACCTTTTTTTTAAATAAAGGACTTATCAAAAACTTGTCTAGTGTTTTATTTAGTTTTGACATTTTTTGGGGGGTAAATTAGTAGGGGTACAATGTACCCAATACTCATTCACATAAGTGGTGGCATGATGTAACAGCCCTGGCGAACGGGAGTGAACCATATCTGCGGATTGCAAAGATTTATGTGAGATTTCAGTACTAAGCCCCAGGAGTTTGGGGGTTCTCTACATCATCTCTCTCTCACATAAAGGAATGCGTTGAGCTACTAGGGGTTGACGTATTACAACATGCGACCAACCCCTAGCATTTAAAAGTATGCAATACACGTGTAGATTCCAATGCACTTCTGAATGCAAGCGACTATCAGTTTGTGATCCCAGGCGTCACTCCAGTCAGGGAACAGGAGTTTTGGGGGTTCCCTACATTATATCACTTCAACATAAAGAAGTAAATTAGGCCACTAAGGGAGTAGGTATGGAATACCTTCTACCCTTAGCATAGGAATGTTTAGAGCGAACATGTTCAGTAACTTTGGGCATTGGCCCTTTACCAAGTAAGAACGTATGTCAAGCACGTAGTAAATAGGAATACTGTAGCAACTAGTAATTGCATAAGAGAAACATATATAGCGCAGCTTATTTGAGAGTATATATTCCTTTAAGATCTTGCGCAGCAAACAGCCAAAACACAACAGACAGTCCCAAGTAGTATGATGATAGAAAATAGGCCAGCGTTATGTATAGGACTTGTATAACAGCAATATGTGTAGCAGATCTTCTTAAGGCACTACAAGTAACACAATGTCTACTTATCCGTTTTCAGGGCTTTTAGGCCATGGGATCCTGTAGTGTAGGGTGTCAGCAGCAAGGCAGGGATTCTGTACTGTAGGGATCCAAGAAGGAAGGTCTGCAACTTGGGGATGGCTGGTACCTGTAGTTCTATAGCACCCAAGCCAGCTACGGCCGACAATAATAGAACAACATTACTATGGGCTGTAAATGCCTTTATAGGCAGAAGACAAGTGCAGTGCTTAAGCACTGAGTGCAGCGCAGCGGTGATGTGCGGCACACTTCCGCGTTCCAAGCTGGAACGCATGTGGCGCCGGTCAATGACGTCATCGTGCGTTAGCCGTAATGCGTTCCAGTGTGGACCACACTACGGCGCTAGGAGCACCTGTTACACATGATCTGAAAGCCCCCTTGTTAAAGCACCCACCCCCCATGTTGAAGGTATGTGGCCTGGTATTGTTCAGGAGGGGGGCTGCTTGCTCGTCGTCGTCCCCCCCCTTTCCTGCCAGGCTGCATGCTTGGATAAGAGTCTGGTATGGATTTGGAGGGGGAACCCACAGCAGTTTTCTTTTTTTCGTTTTGGCATGGTGTCTGCAGGTGGGGGGCTCATTGGAATCTGGAAGCCCCCTTTAATAAGGGGACCCCCATGTGAATTTTTATGGGGTACATAGTACCTCTACCGATTCAACAAAAAAGTGTAAAAATGTATAAAGACAGTACAAGAGTTTTTTACATTTCTTTTATAAAAAAAAATGCAGTTGTCATAATAATACATTTTTGAATAAATGAAGAACAATGATCACAAGGGGAGGATAAGAAAAAAATACCTCACCACTGCACTTCAGAAAAATAAAGCACAGTTTGTTTATGTATTCTAATCCCTGCCTATGCAGTTTTTCATCTCTCCCTATTCTTTTCCCAACAGAAAATTTGAATACACTGACACTGTGGCTTCTCTGAAGGAGCTGGCTTTAAAAGCCCCCTATTGACCATAATAAGCCTGTTATCGCTGGGTCATGCAGTTCATTATAAAGAAAAAGGTCAGGGTGAATTTACATAGAAAATCATAAAGACCACAAATTGTAAAGCTTATGGTCACTGTAAATCCAAACCTCATACCTAACAGCAACACAATTGGGGGAACTTCCAAAATATGGTGGAAGTAAAGCTCTTGCTGGTTTAGACTTGACAAGCTATTGAAGCAAATGCAGTTACATCATATGTATTATTTTTCAATATTAATATTAAAGTGGATGTAAACCCACTCTCATCCTTCCTAAACTACTGCCATAGTGCTGATCTATAAGGATTGACATGCCTCCTGCATGTATCCTTACCTGTCAAATGTTTCCCCTCTGTCTGTTATAAGAACTGAAAAACTGCAGATTCTGTGAGTTGGATCTGTTGTCTGGGCTCTGTGGGTGGAGTTGTGATGTCAGTAGACTCCCCGCCCTCTTCTACACTCCCCTTGTCAACATGCATTTTTTCCTATGTATTCCTTACACTAAATTCTGCTATGATCACTAACATCCAGTCAAAATCCAGAAAAGTAACCACATGACTTCAGAAAAGTAGTGGGGGTGGGAATTAAAAAATAATGCCTATCTCCAGGCTAGTATATGAGATATGTAAATAACCTGTCACTCACAGCAAGACTGGACACAGATGATAGGAAATCTTATACTGTACACTGTGACATAAAAAAAAAAAAATTGGGTTTACATTCGCTTTAACCTTTATTCATGCTATTCAAAGCTAAACAAAAAGTGTTGTCTTAGGTTGGGCTATAAGGATAGTCCTAGCAGGTTTCTGTAGTTACCAGAACTCAACTTGACACAGACAATTACTTGCCACCACTGGGAGAACACTTCCCTATAGATCATTTTGAACAGGTTTGGGTTAAAATCTGAAAGATCTCAAATTGGGGAATAACTTGACGGTTCAATACATTAATGGAAAAATGTAATTGAAAATGGAAAAAACTATTTCAATTTCATTGAAAGCAATCAGATTTTTCTGCCAGGTTAAATTTTGAACCCGATTTGCGAACAATCAAAACCACCTCTATATGCCATTTTGACAAAAAAAAGTTTGGTTGCAAATTTTTACATTGTATGTACAACTTAAGCTTTTTTTTTAAACTGTACAATAGCAAGTAGGTTTGTGGTCAAGTACAGCATGCCTGAGCTTTATTTTAACAGAATTGATCAGTTGGCAACTTGAAACATTATTTTCAGAGGGTGTGTAGGAAAAACTGGGTAGGTTTAAACTTTTAAAACATAAACTCCTTTCTTAAGATTCTATACCCTACATTTAAATTAAAGTCCAATTTCATTTTGACTACTAATTTATTATTAACAAATATGTTGTTTTCTCATCTACCAATATGTTTCTCTAAATGTTTACCCGTCTCCTTAAAAAATCCACTGTTTCCCTAAAATGTTCCTGTTCCTGTCCTGGATACTGTGGATTGCCAGCCTCTACTGTAGCTTCAGATATGACAACTGATGTTCAATATCACTCACTAAGCTGTGCAACATCTTCTTAGCTGTGAAAAATGTAGCGCAAATATATACATTGATTATATAGAGACATTGAGCCATGAAGCTGCCCTTTCAACACCCTAGAAAGAAAGAGAGAACAAAACCGGCAAGAGTGGTCATATGAACACAACGTATAACTATTTTGTTCAGGTAGATATACTGATTTTTACATGTACCAAAGAAAATGTATGTTTTGGGGTGGGAGTGGGAATAATATTTTTTTAACTTTGCTGAGGCATGACACCTGAGCTAAAAAGACAAACTGGAAATAAAAGCCTTTTGACTTGGGCCAACTGTTGCAACCACTTTGTTTGTTGCACTGTCATTTAGGAATATACAGTTAGATGAAGAAATTAAGTACTATAAATTAGCATGTGTCATTGGCAACAGGTCACCACCAACTGTAGATTTTGTAGGGTCTCCTGAATCATAAAGGCCCAATAACAGGACCAACATGGATATCCAGGGCAGAACAGGAACACTAACCTTCAGAGTACAGAAACACAGCAAAGGGACTTGTGTAGCCTAGGTGTACAATAAACAGGGACTGAAGTGGAGGTTAAGGATGAATGCATTTAAGTAGGGAATGGGGTGCAGGTTCATGATTAGTGCAGACTAATAAAGACAGGTGTAGTAGATGGACTAGCTAAGGATGGGATCCAAAATGCCTGTACCTTACCAGAGCTTCTGATGGTGGAGATCAATTTTCTGGAGTAGAGCTTATAGAATGAAACCTCTAATATTTATCAAAAGCTGATTAGGAGTATTAGTCGTGAAGATGACATGAAGTTAAGGCCAAATGAGACAGCCTTAGACTTGGGCATCTTGATACAGATACTGGGTACAACTTCTAGTGGATCAGAAGCCAATACAGGTCAGTTCAACAATCATACAAGGTCTGAAGGACAAGATAAGGCAAATACAAAGGCTGAGGCCCTGTACACACGATCAGACATGTCCGATGAAAACGGTCCGCGGACCGTTTTCATCGGACATGTCTGCTGGGAGCATTTGGTCTCATGTGTGTACACACCATCAGACCAAATTTCCCGCAGACAGAAAACGCGGTGACGTGGCGGCGACGATGACGCGGCGACATGCGCTAACCAGGAAGTTCAATGCTTCCACGCATGCGTCGAATCACTTCGACGCATGCGGGGGATTTCGGTCCGATGGTTAGGTGTACTAACCATGGGACATGTCCGACAGACAGGTTTCCACCGGACAAGTTTCTTAGCATGCTGGAAACCTGTCCGCTAGGCCCTACACATGGTCGGACATGTCCGCGGAAACTGGTCCGCGGACCAGTTTCAGCGGACATGTTCGGTCGTGTGTACAAGGCCTGAGAGTCAGTAAAAATACATAAGCTGTCAGACTAGGCACACAATCCAGTGCTGTCTGGCAATGACAGAGCCCCGACATAGCCAAAAGCAAGGGGCAAATAAAACACATATGTTAAAATGGAACACATGCACAAATTAAGCTAGATACAAGTAAATCAGCGATGGTGTGGAGGAGAGAGGCATATAGACTCACAGAATAGACCAGGATCAAGGAAACTAAACACAAAGGCCCGGATTCACAGACGACTAAGTTCTGAGATCCGCCGTCGTATCTATGCGCCCTATTCAGGGAAAAAGATACGCATGAATTTTGCAAAGATAAGACCGACGTAAGTCTCCTACGCTGTCGTATCTTGGGTGCATATTTACACTGGCCACTAGGGGCGCTTCCGTAGATTTACGCGTCGAATATAAAAATGACCTAAATACGCCGATTCACGAACGTACTTGCGCCCGCTACGCCATTTACGTAAGGCTTACGTCCGGCGTAAAGTTACCCCTGCTATATGAGGCGCAGGTAATGCAAAGTATGGACGTCGGAGCAAGCGTATGTTTTTACGTCGTTTACGTGAATGGGGCTGTGCGTAGGTTACGTTCACATCACAGGCATTGAGCCAGTGTATCTTAGGGCGTAGATTCGATGTGATACTGAGCATGCGCGCGCATGCGCTGTTCGTTCGGCGCTTCATTTCATGGGGTCACGATTCATTTCCATATAACACGCCCACTACCAGCCTACTTTGAATTAGGCGGGCTTACGCCGGCCCATTTACGCTATGCCGCCGTAACTTAGGGAGCAAGTGCTTTGTGAATACAGTACTTGCCTCACTAAGTTACGTTGGCGTAGCGCATATGAGATGTGCTACGCCCGACTAAAGATACGCCGCTGTACGTGAATCTGGCCCAAAAGCAATAGACAGTTTAAATCTAGTCAGACTTTTTAAATATACCAACATCAACTGCCCTTTTACACTGCTGAGAATGTTAATTTTGCAGTTGTTTAACTGTTGTTAGTGGGACAGAGATCGTATTACGCACAACCACATTATTATCATATTAGCATATTTGAAAATGCAAACAATTCTTTTGTCGCCAATAGATTTGGGTAAATATTTGTTGGGCTTAAGGATATAAATAGCTTGTAATAAATATTGTTAATGAAAAAAAAGATTTCTATGTTTTTCTAGCAAGCTTTCATAAAACATTAAATGATGCCTAACTCACAAAAGGATTGTTTACAAATATTAAAGTAGAAAGCCGCAAGGCTTGTGGTTATGACATTTTGCGTGTGTGTGAACATCAGATATTTTCTATTCACACAAACTAAGCAGGACTATAAAGAATTATCTTAGTCAGGGTGACTGCTCTTTTTTTATCTTACCATATTTAACTGTAAAGCAGCTATTTGATTTGTTATCTGCACATATGTTGCCATTCAGGCTGGGGTCTCTTCTGCAGAAATTTAGATGAGGATTTAATGTGGAGCTTGATATATGATGTTATCCTTGTTGTTAACAATGTTATGTGGGCAGCTATGCAATCATGTTCACAATCTTTTAACTTATGTGATAAAGTGTTTTTTTTTTCCAAGGTTACAAAAGGCGGATTGTGTGATTTTAGGCCTTTTGGGGTCAGACATAATAGCTATTAGGCAGAAAGCAAAACACTGGAATTGTTTCTCTTACCCAAACACACATTTACACACACTAATATTTATTTATTATTTATTACAGGCATTTTATTGTGAAGCCACAATAACATCTAACCACATGATATTCCAATAATATAATGTTTGAGTTGAATTTTATTCCATTTTTAAACAGCACTTTACATATACAATATATTGTACATTCGCATCAGTCCTCGCCCTCAAGGAGCTTACAATCTAAAGTCCCTAAGTCACATCCATACATAGACATACTAGGGCCAATTAAACTACCAGCATGTTTTTGGAATGTGGGAGGAAACCCACACAGGTAGAACATGCAAACTAGAGGCAGGTAGTGCTGTGGTTGGGATTCTAACCAACAACCCTAGTGCTGCAAGGCGGAAGTGCCAATCACTTAGCTACTGCATTTCCCATATTTACCAAGGGAATAGTATATGGCTTCTACTTATATTTTGTGTCCTTATATTTTAGATTTGACAACATTCTTTAATACCATATATACTCGAGTATAAGCCGAGTTTTTCAGCCTTTTTTTAAGGGCTGAAAATAGACCCCTCGGCTTATACTCAAGTCAGTGTACCTGTCGGGTCACGGGCGTCCATTTTTCAAAATGTGCGGCTTCCTCCTGGTCCGTGATAGGCGGTTGACACTGCGTCCGTTACCGCCTATCATGGAAGTCCTCTCATCCTCAGACTTTCCCAGCAGACACTGTGTTCCGCCTATCATGGATGTCCTCTTGTCCGAGGATGAAAGAAGGTCCATGAATGGGCACAGTCAGAATGGGCACAGTAAGGCTGCAATAGGCACAGTAAGGCTGCAATGGGCACAGTAAGGCTGCAATGGGCACAGTGAGAATGGGCACAGTAAGGCTGCAATGGGCACAGTAAGGCTGCAATGGGCACAGTCAGAATGGGCACAGTAAGGCTGCAATGGGCACAGTGAGAATGGGCACAGTAAGGTTGCAAATGGGTACAGTGAGGCGTGCAAATGGGCACAGTGAAGCTGCAAATGGGCATTGTTGACCCTCTTTTCCGCTTAGAGTAGCTGCTGCATTCTCACCCTAGGCTTATATTTGAGTCAATACGTTTTCCCAGTTTTTTTGTGGTAAAATTAGGGCCTCGGCTTATACTCGGGTTGGCTTATACTCGAGTAAATACAATATGTATCAAGTACAGGTCTAAGTATTTACATTGCAATATGCAGCTGAGATATGGAATCACTACATTATCTATATAGATCCATAGTGCTCAACCTGTGTTTTTGAGACAGCTTAATCACATAGAGGGTTAATTTTTTGCATTTTATGTTTATTAATAAAAAAAATAAAAATTTGCTACCAGCCAAGAACACCGAGAATCTGGGCTGGCATCCCCATGGCAAGGGAACAACAATTAGTTGAAATCTTAGTGATACTGCCTGTGTGCCCTTTAGCTTTGGAATTTCTTTGAAAGGAATCCCAAAAAATAGGGCAGATGTTGATGCTCTTTGATATACACTCACTGGAATGGAGAGGTAGCTGCCAAGTAGGGTAATGTATTTTTTAGGGTCCTTTGAACTGCCTTACCACTTTAAATTGTGTGTAGGTATGCAGTTAAACAAGAAAAAAAAGGGGGGGAGCGGACTAAAGTCCTGTTTCCATCTGTGTCTCCTTCTTTTGATTATGTTGGTACCTTGCACATAACCACATTGCTTTGTGACTGTTGCTGCATTCAGCTGATCATCAAATTACCATGCTGATGAACTTGATCTTTATGCTGCTATTTTGCTAACCTGCTTTCTGCTCATATGACTTGGCTGCACAGTGTCCTTGACCTTCATGAATGCTATTTGCCAAACTGATTTCTGCCTGTATGACTTGGCTGCACAGTGTCCTTGACCTTTGTGAATGCTATACCATGATAGCCCTCTCATACTGAATTGTGTGTTATTGAGCACAGCGCATAGCTAACTTATCCAATTTTACTCTGATATATGTCCTGTTTGGACTTGATCAGCTTATAGGCTGATCATCCTATCATATGCTGGAAAGTCGGCTGGACAATTTCCAGCTAATTTTTCCAGTCTGAATAACTTGCATGCATGCATCCCATAGGTAGTCAGTGTCTATTTAGATAACGTTATCTAATTATTTTAATTTTTATATTGGGTGTTGGTGATGGGTGTCAAAGTGTCTGATTTATGTGATTGCTAAGTTGTTGTATCAATAAACCCCTTTTTTATGCGGCACGGCCCACTTTTTGGCATCTTTATTTTCGGGAGGATACATTTCTTTGTTTTTCCCCCCCGGGGGGGGGTCCTTTGTAATGCAGTTAAACAACCCCCCTATACACACACACACACACTAGTGGACACAGAGTACACTTTAATTTTCCTAATTTAACTAAAATAACTTTACAGTATCCAACATATTCCAATTATGCCCCATGCTGGTTAATTTTTATGGTGTATCAAAAACTCTGGCAAAAACATTTGGTAGGGGTCTCTCTGGAGTTCCCTATAACATCAGTGAACTTGCAAATTATTTGGTATTAGTGCCAGTATGGCTAATAATGGAACTTCTACATTGTGATAGACCAACACAAAGTGGCACATAACTGTGAAGTGGAAGAAAAATTATAAATGTTTTATTCTAATTTTTTACAAATTAATATCGGAAAAGTGTGGCATGCATTTGTATTCAGCCCCCTTTACTCTGATACCCCTAAATAAAATCTAGTGGAACCAATTGCCTTCACAAGTCATATAATTAGTAAATAGAGTCCACCTGTGTGTAATTTAATTTCAGCATAAATACAGCTGTTCTGTTCTGTGAATCCCTCAAAGGTTTGTTAGAGAACCTTACTGAATAAACAACATCATGAAGGAACACACCAGACAGGTCAGGGATATGGTTGTGGAGAAGTTTAAAGCAGGGTTAGGTTTGAACATCTCATGGAGCACTGTTCAATCCGTTTTCCAAAAATGAAAGGAGTATGGCACAACTGCAAACCTACCAAGACATGGCCGTCCACCTAAACTGACAGGTCGTGCAAGGACAGCATTAATCAGAGAAACAGCCAAGAGGCCCATGGTAAATCTGGAGGAGCTACAGAGATCCGCAGCTCAGGTGGGAGAATCTATCTACAGGACAACTATCAGTCATGCACTCCACAAATTTGGTCTTTGTGGAAGAGTGGCAAGAACAAAGACATTTTTGAAAAGAAAGCCATATGAAGTCACATTTGCAGCTTGCGAGAAGTCATGTGGGGGACACAGAAAACATGTGGAAGAAGGTGCTTTGGTCAGATGAGACCAAAAGTGAACTTTATGGCCTTAAAGCGAAACTAACACTTCACATCACCCTGAACACACCATCCCCACCGTGAAACATGGTGGTGGCAGCATCATGTTGTGGGGATGCTTTTCTTCAGCAGGGACAGGGATTCTGGTCAGAGTTGATGTGAAGATGGATGAAGCCAAATACAGGGCAATCTTAGAAGAAACCCTGTTATGCCACGTACACACAATCGGTTCATCCGATGAAAACGGACCGATGGATTTTTTCATCAGATATCCGATGAAGCTGACTTTCATCAGTCTTGCCTACACATCATCAGTTAAAAATCCATTTGTGTCAGAATGTGGTGACGTAAAACACAACGACGTGCAGAGAAAAATGAAGTTCAATGCTTCCGAGCATGCGTCGACTTGATTATGAGCATGCATGGATTTTTGACCGATGGATTTCCCCACAGACGATCGTTTTTTTCTATTGTTTTTTTAACCATCAGAAAATTTTAAAACAGGTTCTAACGATGGGGCCCACACACGATCGGTTTGTCCAATGAAACCGGTCCATCGGACCGTTTTCATCAGACGAACCGATCGTGTGTACAGGGCATTAGAGTCTGCAAAAGACTTAAGACAGGGACGAAGTTCACCTTCCAGCAGGACAACAACCCAAAACATGCATCCATAGCTACAATGGAATGGTTTAGATCAGGGGTAGGCAACCTCGACACTCCAGCTGTGGTGAAACTACAAATCACATCATAAATGTAGAAGTAGTGCTGCACTGTGCATAAATAGGTAATAAAGTGCAAATGTGCTCACGTGACAGGTACACTTGAAAGGCAATAAGTGAATGGTCAAAATAACAACAATAAAATATAAATAATCAGCTGCAACAGTATAAACAATGGACTGAAAAATTGTCCAAATACTGTGAAAAGTGTACCACAAAATAGATGTGATAATAAACTCATAAAATCTTTAAAATGGCATCATCATGTGACACGTGCAACCATAAATAAATATATGTGCACAGTGATCAGGGTGAAGGTGCTAGTGTGTGGAATTGTTTTTAAAATTCATTTTTATTTCATTTTATGGAATTTTAGTGTGAATATATTTATTTATGGTTGCACATGTCACATGATGATGCCATTTTAAAGATTTTATGAGTTTATTCTCACATTTATTTGGTGGTACACTTTTCACAGTATTTGGACACTTCATCAGTCCATTGTTTATACTGTTGCAGCTGAATATTTATATTTTATTGTTGCTATTTTGACCATTCATTTATTGCCTTTCAAGTGTACCTGTCACGTTTGCACTTTATCACCTATTTATTTATTTTTGTTGAAATATCCAGCCCTGGCGTAACTTCAACTTTGTGACTAATTCCTCAACATTATTCTCAAGAATCTGCTGATATTGAGTGGAATCCATGTGACCCTCAACTTTAACCAGATTCCCAGTACCGGCACTGGCCACACAGCCCCACTGCATGATGGGTCCTCCACCAAATTTTACTGTGGGTAGCAAGTGTTTTTCTTTGAATGCTGTGTTGTTTTACCACAATGCATAACGCCCATTGTAACGACCAAATAACTGAATCTTTGTTTCATCAGTCCACGGCACCTTATTCCAAAATGAAGCTGGCTTGTCCAAATGTGCATTTGCATACCTCAAGCGACTCCGACTCCATACAGCTTCTCCCTGTGCAAAGTGTGCGGAATTGTTGAAGGATGCACAGTGACACCATCTGCAGCAAGTTGATGTTGTAGGTCTTTGGAGGTGGTCTGTGGGCTGTTTTTGACAGTTCTCACCATCCTTCGCTGTTGCCTCTCCAATATTTTATGTGCCTGCCACTTCTGGCCTTAACAAGAACTGTGCCTTTGGTCTTCCATTTCCTCACTATGTTCCTCACAGTGGACACTGGCAGCTTGTATCTCTGCGATAACTTTTTGTAGTCTTTCCCTAAACCATTATGTAGAACAATCTTTGTTTTCAGGTCATTTAAGAGTTGTTTTGTTTTCTCTTCAGAGGAGAGTCAAAGAGAACAACAACTTGCAATTGGCCACCTTAAATACCTTTTCTCATGATTGGATGCACCTGTCTATGAAGTTCAAGGCTTAATGAGCTCACCAAACCAATTGTGTGTTCCAATTAATCAGTACTAAGTAGTTACAGGTATTCAAATCAATAAAATGACAAGGGTGCCCAAATTTATGCACGTGTCTAATTTTGTTTTGATGCATATTGCGCATTTTCTGTTAATCCAATAAACCTAATTTCACTACTGAAATATTACTGTGTCCTTCAGTTATTTGATAGATCAAAATGAAATTGCTGATCCAAACACCCAAATATTTATAAATGATAATCATAGAAATTGTCAGGGGTTCCTAAACTTTTGCATATGACTGTAAATATGACAAATAATATGACTGTTAAATGTTATTAACTTTAAAGAGTATTAAAAAAATATATTAAGGGGACACTAAAGCTTTGTGTTTTAAAAAATTAAATACTTACCTCCACTGTGCAGTTAGTTTTGCACAGAGTGGCTCCGAACATCCTCTTCTGGGGTGCTACGGGGCTCTCGCAGCTCCTCCCCACAAGAGCTAACCCCCTCTGGGAAGCTCTCTCCTGAGGGGGTTACCTTGCGGGTGCGCTCCCGTGTTATACAGTCAGTGGCCATAGCTGCCGAGTGTATCACTCGGCCCCACCGATTTGATCAACAGCAGCGGGAGCCAATGGCTGCACTGCTATCAATCATCCAATTAAGAGCTGCCTCAAGCTGGCGGAAAGCAATGCAGTATCGCACCCATGACGATTTGGGGCTCAAGTAAGTAAAATGGGAGCTCTGGGGGGCGGTGACTGCAAGGTGTTTTTTCACCTTAATGCATAGGATGCATTAAAGCGGAGTTCCACCCTATTTTTCAACTTATCAGCATTAGTTTTAACACTGCCCCTTTAAATACATTTGGGATGTCTTTTTTTTTTCTTTTAAAAACTCAAGTTTTTATCCCTGAGTGTCTTATTCCCCCGCCGCGGCGGAATGCCCCCCCCCCCCCCGCCGCATCCAGCGCTGCTATGCCTCCTGGGATATGTGTGTCATCAATCCCAGGAGGCTGGCCTCAACATCGCAGCCGTGGATGAACATCTCGGGGGGCGGGAGGGAGGGAGGGCAGTGCCGCCCATAGAGGTGGTGTCCTTCCTCTTCTCCCTCTCCAACTCCTCCCCTGTCCGTCCGTCACCGTAGCCCCCCACCCCCCGCCGTCTGTCTCCGGTGCACGGAGATACAGATCATCAGACAGACAGCGGATCTCACTCTGTCTGATAGATCTGTATGTGAGAGTACCGAATGTAGTACAGCCCCGCCTCCCTGTACATTGCAACATCGCTCTGCACTGTGTGTTACAATTCTAGTGCAGGGAGGCGGGGCTGTACTATGATCAGTGTACTCACATACAGATCTACACAGACCGAGATGTGCTCTGTATGCCTGATCATCTGTACCTCTCCCCACTCTGCACTGGGCACTAATTGTCACCGCACTGATGGGCACTAATGTCACCGCACTGATGGGCACTAATGTCACCGCACTGATGGGCACTAATTGTCACCGCACTGATGGGCACTAATGTCACCGCACTGATGGGCACTAATGTCACCGCACTGATGGGCACTAATGTCACGCACTGATGGGCACTAATTGTCACCGCACTGATGGGCACTAATGTCACCGCACTGATGGGCACTAATGTCACCGCACTGATGGGCACTAATGTCACCGCACTGATGGGCACTAATGTCACCGCACTGATGGGCACTAATGTCACCGCACTGATGGGCACTAATGTCACCGCACTGATGGGCACTAATTGTCACCGCACTGATGGGCACTAATGTCACCGCACTGATGGGCACTAATGTCACCGCACTGATGGGCACTAATTGTCACCGCACTGATGGGCACTAATTGTCACCGCACTGATGGGCACTAATTGTCACCGCACTGATGGGCACTAATTGTCACCGCACTGATGGGCAATAATGTCACCGCACTGATGGGCACTAATGTCACCGCACTGATGGGCACTAATGTCAGCGCACTGATGGGCACTAATGTCACCGCACTGATGGGCACTAATTGTCACCGCACTGATGGGCACTAATGTCACCGCACTGATGGGCACTAATGTCACCGCACTGATGGGCACTAATGTCACCGCACTGATGGGCACTAATTGTCACCGCACTGATGGGCACTAATGTCACCGCACTGATGGGCACTAATGTCACCGCACTGATGGGCACTAATTGTCACCGCACTGATGGGCACTAATGTCACCGCACTGATGGGCACTAATGTCACCGCACTGATGGGCACTAATGTCACCGCACTGATGGGCAATAATTGTCACCGCACTGATGGGCACTAATGTCACCGCACTGATGGGCACTAATGTCACCGCACTGATGGGCACTAATGTCACGCACTGATGGGCACTAATTGTCACCGCACTGATGGGCACTAATGTCACCGCACTGATGGGCACTAATGTCACCGCACTGATGGGCACTAATGTCACCGCACTGATGGGCACTAATTGTCACCGCACTGATGGGCACTAATGTCACCGCACTGATGGGCACTAATGTCACCGCACTGATGGGCACTAATTGTCACCGCACTGATGGGCACTAATTGTCACCGCACTGATGGGCACTAATTGTCACCGCACTGATGGGCACTAATTGTCACCGCACTGATGGGCAATAATGTCACCGCACTGATGGGCACTAATGTCACCGCACTGATGGGCACTAATGTCAGCGCACTGATGGGCACTAATGTCACCGCACTGATGGGCACTAATTGTCACCGCACTGATGGGCACTAATGTCACCGCACTGATGGGCACTAATGTCACCGCACTGATGGGCACTAATGTCACCGCACTGATGGGCACTAATTGTCACCGCACTGATGGGCACTAATGTCACCGCACTGATGGGCACTAATGTCACCGCACTGATGGGCACTAATTGTCACCGCACTGATGGGCACTAATGTCACCGCACTGATGGGCACTAATGTCACCGCACTGATAGGGAAAAAAATTGTCACCGCACTGATGGGCATTAATTGTCACCGCACTGATGGGCACTAATGTCACCGCACTGATGGGCACTAATTGTCACCGCACTGATGGGCACTAATGTCACCACACTGATGGGCACTAATGTCACCGCACTGATGGGCACTAATGTCACCGCACTGATGGGCACTAATTGTCACCGCACTGATGGGCACTAATGTCACCGCACTGATGGGCACTAATGTCACCGCACTGATGGGCACTAATGTCACGCACTGATGGGCACTAATTGTCACCGCACTGATGGGCACTAATGTCACCGCACTGATGGGCACTAATGTCACCGCACTGATGGGCACTAATGTCACCGCACTGATGGGCACTAATTGTCACCGCACTGATGGGCACTAATGTCACCGCACTGATGGGCACTAATGTCACCGCACTGATGGGCACTAATTGTCACCGCACTGATGGGCACTAATTGTCACCGCACTGATGGGCACTAATTGTCACCGCACTGATGGGCACTAATTGTCACCGCACTGATGGGCAATAATGTCACCGCACTGATGGGCACTAATGTCACCGCACTGATGGGCACTAATGTCAGCGCACTGATGGGCACTAATGTCACCGCACTGATGGGCACTAATTGTCACCGCACTGATGGGCACTAATGTCACCGCACTGATGGGCACTAATGTCACCGCACTGATGGGCACTAATGTCACCGCACTGATGGGCACTAATTGTCACCGCACTGATGGGCACTAATGTCACCGCACTGATGGGCACTAATGTCACCGCACTGATGGGCACTAATTGTCACCGCACTGATGGGCACTAATGTCACCGCACTGATGGGCACTAATGTCACCGCACTGATAGGGAAAAAAATTGTCACCGCACTGATGGGCATTAATTGTCACCGCACTGATGGGCACTAATGTCACCGCACTGATGGGCACTAATTGTCACCGCACTGATGGGCACTAATGTCACCACACTGATGGGCACTAATGTCACCGCACTGATGGGCACTAATGTCACCGCACTGATGGGCACTAATTGTCACCGCACTGATGGGCACTAATGTCACCGCACTGATGGGCACTAATGTCACCGCACTGATGGGCACTAATGTCACGCACTGATGGGCACTAATTGTCACCGCACTGATGGGCACTAATGTCACCGCACTGATGGGCACTAATGTCACCGCACTGATGGGCACTAATGTCACCGCACTGATGGGCACTAATTGTCACCGCACTGATGGGCACTAATGTCACCGCACTGATGGGCACTAATGTCACCGCACTGATGGGCACTAATTGTCACCGCACTGATGGGTACTAATTGTCACCGCACTGATGGGCACTAATGTCACCGCACTGATGGGCACTAATGTCACCGCACTGATGGGCACTAATGTCACCGCACTGATGGGCACTAATGTCACCGCACTGATGGGCACTAATGTCACCGCACTGATGGGCACTAATGTCACCGCACTGATGGGCACTAATTGTCACCGCACTGATGGGCACTAATGTCACCGCACTGATGGGCACTAATGTCACCGCACTGATGGGCACTAATGTCACCGCACTGATGGGCACTAATTGTCACCGCACTGATGGGCACTAATGTCACCACACTGATGGGCACTAATGTCACCGCACTGATGGGCACTAATTGTCACCGCACTGATGGGTACTAATTGTCACCGCACTGATGGGCACTAATGTCACCGCACTGATGGGCACTAATGTCACCGCACTGATGGGCACTAATGTCACCGCACTGATGGGCACTAATGTCACCGCACTGATGGGCACTAATGTCACCGCACTGATGGGCACTAATTGTCACCGCACTGATGGGCACTAATGTCACCGCACTGATGGGCACTAATGTCACCGCACTGATGGGCACTAATTGTCACCGCACTGATGGGCACTAATTGTCACCGCACTGATGGGCACTAATGTCACCGCACTGATGGGCACTAATTGTCACCGCACTGATGGGCACTAATGTCACCGCACTGATGGGCACTAATGTCACCGCACTGATGGGCACTAATGTCACCGCACTGATGGGCACTAATTGTCACCGCACTGATGGGCACTAATGTCACCGCACTGATGGGCACTAATGTCACCGCACTGATGGGCACTAATTGTCACCGCACTGATGGGCACTAATTGTCACCGCACTGATGGGCACTAATTGTCACCGCACTGATGGGCACTAATTGTCACCGCACTGATGGGCAATAATGTCACCGCACTGATGGGCACTAATGTCACCGCACTGATGGGCACTAATGTCAGCGCACTGATGGGCACTAATGTCACCGCACTGATGGGCACTAATTGTCACCGCACTGATGGGCACTAATGTCACCGCACTGATGGGCACTAATGTCACCGCACTGATGGGCACTAATGTCCCCGCACTGATGGGCACTAATTGTCACCGCACTGATGGGCACTAATGTCACCGCACTGATGGGCACTAATGTCACCGCACTGATGGGCACTAATTGTCACCGCACTGATGGGCACTAATGTCACCGCACTGATGGGCACTAATGTCACCGCACTGATAGGGAAAAAAATTGTCACCGCACTGATGGGCATTAATTGTCACCGCACTGATGGGCACTAATGTCACCGCACTGATGGGCACTAATTGTCACCGCACTGATGGGCACTAATGTCACCACACTGATGGGCACTAATGTCACCGCACTGATGGGCACTAATGTCACCGCACTGATGGGCACTAATTGTCACCGCACTGATGGGCACTAATGTCACCGCACTGATGGGCACTAATGTCACCGCACTGATGGGCACTAATGTCACCGCACTGATGGGCACTAATTGTCACCGCACTGATGGGCACTAATGTCACCGCACTGATGGGCACTAATGTCACCGCACTGATGGGCACTAATGTCACCGCACTGATGGGCACTAATTGTCACCGCACTGATGGGCACTAATGTCACCGCACTGATGGGCACTAATGTCACCGCACTGATGGGCACTAATTGTCACCGCACTGATGGGTACTAATTGTCACCGCACTGATGGGCACTAATGTCACCGCACTGATGGGCACTAATGTCACCGCACTGATGGGCACTAATGTCACCGCACTGATGGGCACTAATGTCACCGCACTGATGGGCACTAATGTCACCGCACTGATGGGCACTAATTGTCACCGCACTGATGGGCACTAATGTCACCGCACTGATGGGCACTAATGTCACCGCACTGATGGGCACTAATGTCACCGCACTGATGGGCACTAATTGTCACCGCACTGATGGGCACTAATGTCACCGCACTGATGGGCACTAATGTCACCGCACTGATGGGCACTAATTGTCACCGCACTGATGGGTACTAATTGTCACCGCACTGATGGGCACTAATGTCACCGCACTGATGGGCACTAATGTCACCGCACTGATGGGCACTAATGTCACCGCACTGATGGGCACTAATGTCACCGCACTGATGGGCACTAATGTCACCGCACTGATGGGCACTAATTGTCACCGCACTGATGGGCACTAATGTCACCGCACTGATGGGCACTAATGTCACCGCACTGATGGGCACTAATTGTCACCGCACTGATGGGCACTAATTGTCACCGCACTGATGGGCACTAATGTCACCGCACTGATGGGCACTAATTGTCACCGCACTGATGGGCACTAATGTCACCACACTAATGGGCACTAATGTCACCGCACTGATGGACACTAATGTCACCGCACTGATGGGCACTAATTGTCACCGCACTGATGGGCACTAATGTCACCGCACTGATGGGCACTAATGTCACCGCACTGATGGGCACTAATGTCACCGCACTGATGGGCACTAATTGTCACCGCACTGATGGGCATTAATGTCACCGCACTGATGGGCACTAATGTCACCGCACTGATGGGCACTAATTGTCACCGCACTGATGGGCACTAATTGTCACCGCACTGATGGGCACTAATTGTCACCGCACTGATGGGCACTAATTGTCACCGCACTGATGGGCAATAATGTCACCGCACTGATGGGCACTAATGTCACCGCACTGATGGGCACTAATGTCAGCGCACTGATGGGCACTAATGTCACCGCACTGATGGGCACTAATTGTCACCGCACTGATGGGCACTAATGTCACCGCACTGATGGGCACTAATGTCACCGCACTGATGGGCACTAATGTCACCGCACTGATGGGCACTAATTGTCACCGCACTGATGGGCACTAATGTCACCGCACTGATGGGCACTAATGTCACCGCACTGATGGGCACTAATTGTCACCGCACTGATGGGCACTAATGTCACCGCACTGATGGGCACTAATGTCACCGCACTGATAGGGAAAAAAATTGTCACCGCACTGATGGGCATTAATTGTCACCGCACTGATGGGCACTAATGTCACCGCACTGATGGGCACTAATTGTCACCGCACTGATGGGCACTAATGTCACCACACTGATGGGCACTAATGTCACCGCACTGATGGGCACTAATGTCACCGCACTGATGGGCACTAATTGTCACCGCACTGATGGGCACTAATGTCACCGCACTGATGGGCACTAATGTCACCGCACTGATGGGCACTAATGTCACCGCACTGATGGGCACTAATTGTCACCGCACTGATGGGCACTAATGTCACCGCACTGATGGGCACTAATGTCACCGCACTGATGGGCACTAATGTCACCGCACTGATGGGCACTAATTGTCACCGCACTGATGGGCACTAATGTCACCGCACTGATGGGCACTAATGTCACCGCACTGATGGGCACTAATTGTCACCGCACTGGTGGGTACTAATTGTCACCGCACTGATGGGCACTAATGTCACCGCACTGATGGGCACTAATGTCACCGCACTGATGGGCACTAATGTCACCGCACTGATGGGCACTAATGTCACCGCACTGATGGGCACTAATGTCACCGCACTGATGGGCACTAATTGTCACCGCACTGATGGGCACTAATGTCACCGCACTGATGGGCACTAATGTCACCGCACTGATGGGCACTAATTGTCACCGCACTGATGGGCACTAATTGTCACCGCACTGATGGGCACTAATGTCACCGCACTGATGGGCACTAATTGTCACCGCACTGATGGGCACTAATGTCACCACACTAATGGGCACTAATGTCACCGCACTGATGGACACTAATGTCACCGCACTGATGGGCACTAATTGTCACCGCACTGATGGGCACTAATGTCACCGCACTGATGGGCACTAATGTCACCGCACTGATGGGCACTAATGTCACCGCACTGATGGGCACTAATTGTCACCGCACTGATGGGCACTAATGTCACCGCACTGATGGGCACTAATGTCACCGCACTGATGGGCACTAATTGTCACCGCACTGATGGGCACTAATTGTCACCGCACTGATGGGCACTAATGTCACCGCACTGATGGGCACTAATGTCACCGCACTGATGGGCACTAATGTCACCGCACTGATGGGCACTAATTGTCACCGCACTGATGGGCACTAATTGTCATCGCACTGATGGGCACTAATTGTCACCGCACTGATGGGCACTAATGTCACCGCACTGATGGGCACTAATGTCACCGCACTGATGGGCACTAATGTCAGCGCACTGATGGGCACTAATGTCAGCGCACTGATGGGCACTAATGTCACTGCACTGATGGGCACTAATGTCACCGCACTGATGGGCACTAATTATCACCGCACTGATGGGCACTAATGTCACCGCACTGATGGGCACTAATGTCACCGCACTGATGGGCACTAATTGTCACCGCACTGATGGGCACTAATTGTCACCGCACTGATGGGCACTAATTGTCACCGCACTGATGGGCACTAATTGTCACCGCACTGATGGGCACTAATGTCACTGCACTGATGGGCACTAATGTCACCGCACTGATGGGCACTAATGTCACCGCACTGATGGGCACTAATTGTCACCGCACTGATGGGCACTAATTGTCACCGCACTGATGGGCACTAATGTCACCGCACTGATGGGCACTAATTGTCACCGCACTGATGGGCACTAATGTCACCGCACTGATGTGCACTAATGTCACCGCACTGATGTGCACTAATTGTCACCGCACTGATGGGCACTAATTGTCACCGCACTGATGGGCACTAATTGTCACCGCACTGATGGGCACTAATAATGTTGTCACCGCACTGATGGGCACTAATGTTGTCACCGCACTGATGGGCACTAATAATGTTGTCACCGCACTGATGGGCACTAATAATGTTGTCACCGCAGTGATGGGCACTAATGTTGTCACCGCACTGATGGGCACTAATAATGTTGTCACCGCACTGATATAAGGCACTGGTGCCACTGCACAGATAATGAACTGGTGTCACCGCACTAATGGGCACTGATAATGCACTGGTGGGCACTGACATTTGGGTCTGGTTGTGGTTCTGGGGCCGATGCGGGGTGCTGTGCCGGGGACGATGCGGTGGGCAATGTTATGGTGGCAATGTGCTGTGCTGGGGGAAGAAGGAAGCAGGAGGAACTCAGCACAGCACAGGGATGGTGGGAACCCCTCATAATGGGGCACAGCGGGGGATACAGACCCAGGAACTCAGCACAGGGATGGTGGGAACCCCTCATAATGGGCACAGCTGGTGTACAGACCCAGGAACTCAGTGCAGGGATGGTGGGAACCCCTCATAATGGGGCACAGCGGGGGGTACAGACCTGGGAACTCAGCACAGGGATGGTGGGAACCCCTCATGATGGGGCACAGCGGGTGTACAGACCTGGGAACTCAGCACAGGGATGGTGGGAACTCCTCATAATGGGCACAGCGGGGGGTACAGACCTGGGAACTCAGCACAGGGATGGTGGGAACCCCTCATAATGGGCACAGCAGGTGTACAGACCCGGGAACTCAGCACAGGGATGGTGGGAACCTCTCATAATGGGCACAGCTGGTGTACAGACCCAGGAACTCAGTGCAGGGATGGTGGGAACCCCTCATAATGGGCACAGCTGGTGTACAGACCCAGGAACTCAGTGCAGGGATGGTGGGAACCCCTCATAATGGGGCACAGCGGGGGGTACAGACCTGGGAACTCAGCACAGGGATGGTGGGAACCCCTCATGATGGGGCACAGCGGGTGTACAGACCTGGGAACTCAGCACAGGGATGGTGGGAACTCCTCATAATGGGCACAGCGGGGGGTACAGACCTGGGAACTCAGCACAGGGATGGTGGGAACCCCTCATAATGGGCACAGCAGGTGTACAGACCCGGGAACTCAGCACAGGGATGGTGGGAACCTCTCATAATGGGCACAGCTGGTGTACAGACCCAGGAACTCAGTGCAGGGATGGTGGGAACCCCTCATAATGGGGCACAGCGGGTGTACAGACCCAGGAACTCAGTGCAGGGATGGTGGGAACCCCTCATAATGGGGCACAGTGGGTGTACAGACCCAGGAACTCAGCACAGGGATGGTGGGAACCTCTCATAATGGGCACAGCAGGTGTACAGACCGGGGAACTCAGTGCAGGGATGGTGGGAACCCCTCATAATGGGGCACAGCGGGTGTACAGACCCGGGAACTCAGCACAGGGATGGTGAGAACCCCTCATAATGGGCACAGCTGGTGTACAGACCCGGGGACTCAGTGCAGGGATGGTGGGAACCTCTCATAATGGGCACAGCAGGTGTACAGACCGGGGAACTCAGTGCAGGGATGGTGGGAACCCCTCATAATGGGGCACAGCGGGTGTACAGACCCGGGAACTCAGCACAGGGATGGTGAGAACCCCTCATAATGGGCACAGCTGGTGTACAGACCCGGGGACTCAGTGCAGGGATGGTGGGAACCTCTCATAATGGGCACAGCTGGTGTACAGACCCGGGAACTCAGTACAGGGATGGAGGGAATCCCTCATAATGGGCACAGCGGGTGTACAGACCCGGGAACTCAGCACAGGGATGGTGGGAACCCCTCATAATGGGGCACAGCGGGTGTACAGACCCGGGAACTCAGCACAGGGATGGTGAGAACCCCTCATAATGGGCACAGCTGGTGTACAGACCCGGGGACTCAGTGCAGGGATGGTGGGAACCTCTCATAATGGGCACAGCAGGTGTACAGACCGGGGAACTCAGTGCAGGGATGGTGGGAACCCCTCATAATGGGGCACAGCGGGTGTACAGACCCGGGAACTCAGCACAGGGATGGTGAGAACCCCTCATAATGGGCACAGCTGGTGTACAGACCCGGGGACTCAGTGCAGGGATGGTGGGAACCTCTCATAATGGGCACAGCTGGTGTACAGACCCGGGAACTCAGTACAGGGATGGAGGGAATCCCTCATAATGGGCACAGCGGGTGTACAGACCCGGGAACTCAGCACAGGGATGGTGGGAACCCCTCATAATGGGGCACAGCGGGTGTACAGACCCGGGGACTCAGTGCAGGGATGGCTGGGAATCCCTCATGAAGGGTTCCCACCATCCCTGTTCTGTGCTGACTTCCTGTGGCTGTACTCCTGCTGTGCCCATTATGAGCGTACGAATCCGAATTGAGTTTCGGGCACAAAATACAAAATAACGGCTAATAATGCGAAACGGAACTAAACAAAATGAGTTTATTGACAGTGCACATGTCTGGTATATGTATACACACCACATATATAACAAGAGATATATATCATCTTGTTATGTAGATATATCTGCACAGGAACAAATTATTTTGTATATTTACTGGTTCCTGGAAGGAGGAGGGGAGGAGAGGTTTGCATAGATAAGGGGCGGTAACTTCCTGTGACACTCCCGTTGCTATTGAAACCTGATCTGAAACCATTACACTGCTTGTACAGCACTGAGCATGTGCGAGGCTGAAATCCAGGAAGTCATACAGTCTGGCTTCATGATGCCCACACTTAAGATGGCCCCAGTCAATTTCTGTTTTATAAAGTGTCTAAATGCTGTAACAACCTAACAAAACGGACCTTAGTTTACAGACTAACTGTAGTAGAATACATTAAGCTTGTGTATTACAGGGGTATTCATATTTAAAAAGTTTTTATTTTTAAAATTGTGTCCGGGAATCCGCTTTAAGGTGAAAAAACACAAAACTTTACAACCCCTTTAAACCTTCCAAGTACTGAAACTGGATTAAAACAGAAGGCATGTCTGAAGACTTCCTTTTACATGAAAGAAAGAAAATAAAGTTGAGGGTAGAACATTTCTTTCAAGGGGTTTGACTTGGATGGTGAGGCAGATAGATGCACACTAGCAGAGCTCCATTAAGCCTTTTCTTTGGTTTTGTGGTCTCCTGGTGGCGGCGAGATGGGTAAGATTCTCAGATATTCCTCACAGGCCCGTCAACATCATTCTTCAGCTGCCTTGTCAGCCAGAAACATTTCCTTCATTTCCTTCATCTTCAAGGCAGGCATCTTCACAGCCTGGCTCCTTGGCAGACAATATGGCACAGTCTTGCCCAGAGGCAGACAGCGAGGAATCGTTTTCAGCTTCATAGGATCTGGTACTGACTACTGACCACCCCCTTACTTATGTAGATATGACTTTTATAACTGCAGATATAAAAAAATACATTATCAGCGACCATAACCGGCCTGAAGGTGGATTTATCAGTTCTCACTGAAAAGCTTGCATCCATAGAGTGAGCCGGAAAGCAGAGGGTCAGAGCCATTTTACAGCTTGAACAAATCGGCCTCACCTCATAGCCATGAGCAAACATATAGAGGATTTAGACAATCTGGTAAGAGGCATCACTGAGGCAATGCCCTCAAATCAAATCAAGCAAGTTTTGCAGGAAGTATTCAATGGCCTGTTGGAGAGACCTGAGCACTCACCAGTTGAGTTTGTTAGAGCTCACAGAGCCCTAAGACCAAATGGCCCAGATTCCCCAGAGACATCTTATGCTGCTTACAGTACATAGCTTTATTCTGAAAAAGGACATCTTGGCAAAGGCACGAACCAATGATCAAATGATCTTTAATGGCAACACCATTATCTATTTCAGGAGATATCCCCTCTTACGCTCAAAAATAAAAGGGCACTGCAACCCCTGCTGGAGGCTCTAAAAGATAAGGGTCTTACGTACCTCTGGAAGTTTCCTTTTGCCTTAAGCATCATTTATAATGCCAAATCTCTTCTACTGCATACACCTGAAGACTTAGGCCCAGATTCTCGTATATCGGCGCATCCAAGATGCGCTACGCCGTCCTAACTTAGAGAGGTAAGCTCCGTATTCCCGAAGCACCGGCGTAGTGCAAAATCGTGGGCGTATGTGGGCGTAAGTGAAAGTAGGAAGGAAGTGGGCGTGATACATTTAAATGAACCGTGACCTTATGCAAATGATGGTCTGAACGGACGGCGCATGCGCCGTCACGTGACCGGGTGTCCCCCGCCCCTATGCGCATGCGCACAACGCGATTGGCGAGTTGCTCCGACCAAGTGCATAAATACGCCCAGACATGTGCCCATCGTGTGCAAAAGTACACCTGTTAGTTTACTGTTGGTGGTGAGCTTACTTTTGCAGTGCTTTGCCATGTCTGCTGAGCGTACAAGTAGCAGGAAAAAGAATTTCTCTCCTGATGAGAGGGCCATAATTCTAGCAGGTATGGAGAGGCACTATGACCGCCTCCATGGGTCCAGGAGTAAAACTACAAGCAAGGGGCGAAGGGATGAGATCCTGCAGAGGATAACGGATCAAGTGAATGCTGTGGGCAATGAGGCGAGGAGGCCCCATCATATAGGCAAAAAAATAAATGATCTTAGGAGGAGGGTCAAGGACAAGATGGCCCTCATGGCGAGGCATGCCAGGGGCACTGGTGGGGGACCTGCCTCAAGGATCCGTCTGACACCAGATGAGGAGGTAGTTGCCCGGTGCCTTACCAGGGTGCAAGTTGAGGGAATGCCGGGCTATGATTCTGTTCATCTGCCCTTGAGGACAGGTAAGTGTTTATTTCAACTATCTGGTGTGTAGCATGTGTGGGGGGGGAAGGGAATATGTGTGTGGGTCCACCAACATGTGAATGTTTTGTGTCATCCATAGGTGTCCAGGATGAAGCTGGCCCGTCTCGTGCCCCTGCCCGTCCCACACCATCCCCTGATGCTGATGTCCCTGCCCGTCCCACACCATCCCCTGATGCTGATGTCCCTGCCCGTCCCACACCATCCCCTGATGCTGATGTCCCTGCCCGTCCCACACCATCCCCTGATGCTGATGTCCCTGCCCATCCCACATCATCTTCATCTGATGAAGATGCCCCTGACCCCCAGGGAAGGCAAGTGGCATTGGTGGAGGAGAGTGGTGGCCATGCCTCCATTGAGGAGGTTCTGCAGGATGCGGAGCATTTGGGGGAGGAGGTGTCACTGTCCCTTTTCATGGAGGATTTGGGAAGCTTGGCTGGTCCATCCCGGACCTCAAGCCCACGATCCTCCATATCCTCGGACTCCATCTCCAACCCAGCCACTCCCTCTGTCTCCATCCCCAACCCACCCCCTCCATCTAATCCCTCCCCCTATGCCAGGCCTGAAGCCTCTCGTGGACCAAGGAGGGTACCTGAGTTCCTGCCTGTGACCCTGACCACTGCGCAGGAAAACCAGACCCGCCTTATGGGTGCGATGGGCCAGGACTTCACTCGAGTGGCTGACAGCCTTGGGGAGAGGGGACATGTCACCGATGTGATTCAGGACATTGCAGGCAACACCACTGCAATTATCACCTGTTTGCGGGATCTCTAAACCACCACACAAGCCTGGTGAAAGAGGTGCAGACCCTAAATGAGTCCGTCCAGGGGCACACAGCTGCCATTGTTGGTGTTCAAACCGAGACCAATAACCTCCTGAGGAGGATAGCGGTGGCATTAGAGGGCAGGCCTCCTGCCCCGGAGGATGCTCCTCTGCCTGATGCAACCCCCCCCCCTCAACCAGGCAGTTGAGGAGCCGGGGCCGGGGCCGTGGCCGAAGGCAGGCCAATTAGTTATTTTTTCTTTATGATTATTGCTCGGGTAAAGAGTTCTTTTCTTTATTTTTCTAAGTATTGCTCTGATAAAGAGTATTTTAATTTATTGTTGACAAATGCACACGGTGAGGCGTGCAGAATAGTGTGACTGGTGTGAGAATGGGGGGGGGTTGACACTCCTGCCAGCAAAGGGGTGTCACCCTCTGCCGTGTGAAAGGTGTATGAATGTACAGTAACATAATTGGAGCCTTGGCGCGGCGTTACTGCTCCCTAAAACCATGTGGTTTGATTGGGTCTAATCCAATTCGATGTGCATGTGGGGGGTGTGTGCTAGGGACCACAGTGGTGTGCACGCGTGCATTCACATTGTGCCATTTTTAATGTGTGTGTTTAACGTTCAAAGAGACGTTCAACGAGGCATCTCCTGATTGCTGATCCCTCAGCAGACGAGGTACCCTCAGGCAGGGGGGATTGTCGGGTTGGGGGGTCAGGTCATCACGTAGCTCAATCTGCAGGCCCTTTCTAACTGCGAAGTTGTGCAGAATGCAACATGCCCCGATGATCTGGCACACAAAGTCTGGGGAATACAACAGGGTCCCCCCAGACTTATCCAGGCATCGGAAACGGGACTTCAGTTGGCCAAAGATTTGTTCCACCACTGCACGGGTACTTATGTGTGCAGCATTGTAGTTTTCCTCTCCTGGGGTTTGGGGGTTCCGGAATGGGGTCATTAGATGAGGTCCAAGTGCATATGCCGAGTCACCTGGAAGGGAAAAGACAGGAGGATGTTAGTCATGCATGTGTCCCTCGTAATGTCTGCGTCATGGGGGGGACAGTCATACCTGACACCCATGTCACTCACCAACCAGCCAGCTGTCCCCATACACGTTCTGGTCAAACTCCATTGGGATGTCGCTTTGGCGGTAGATGAAGCTGTCATGACAGGATCCGGGGTGTTTGGCACGGACGTGCCATATGAGGCCAAGGGCATCCACGATCACCTGGACATTGATAGAATGCCAGAGCTTCCTATTGCGGAATAGGTGCTCTGTGTCATGGGGGGGGCTGTAGTGCCACATGGGTGCAATCAATGGCCCCGATGGTGCGTGGGAATCCTGCAATTCTGACAAAATCTGCCCTTGCCTTATTCCGCTGGACCTCCTGGGTGGGTCTGATCATTTGGTTGGACATGTGTCTCAGGATTGCGGGGACAACCTGGTGCACACATCTGCTCATGCTGGTTTGTGACATCCCAGCCACACCTCCACTTGTGCGCGGAAAAGATCCAGTGGCCAGGAAATGGAGTGTTGCCAGGACCTTGATCAGTGGCTGCACTGCATGTGAGCGGTGTGTTGGGCTGGTGAGGTCATCCTGCAGGATTGTGGTTATTTCCTGGATGGCTTGAGTGTTGAATCTGAAGAGGCGATACACCTCTGCTTCCCCGATGGCCAAGACGTCTAATGGCGTTCGGTAAAAACGCTGCCATGCCCTCCTCCTTCTCCTTCTCCTTCTAAGCGCCTGGGCGCACACTAGTTGTGCTATGACCATGCCTGCCCCTGGCATGTTGGCATACAGAAGTCTTGTCCTGCAAGTGTGGTTGCTCAGCTCGTCCGTAAGGGTGCTGCTAAAGCTGCTCTCCAGCTGACCTGCACACGTCTGGTGCAAAGTTGCCCCTGCTTTTATGAGGGGCAAGTTTACACCCGACGAACAGCTTACGCGCACCGCTCGTAGCCTGCGTCGGGCGGTCGTACGTTCGGGAATCTCCGTATATCCCTCATTTGCATATTTGATTATGAAATCAATGGGTGCGCTGGGCGTTCTCGGCGTAAATGTGCGCCTACGCTACGCCGGCGTACAAACGTTGCGCCGATCGGAACAAGACTAATTTCTGGCGGACCTGGTTCTGTGGGTACGGCGCACCGATACGACGGCGCATCTGTACAGTTACGCCGCGCATATCAAGGTGCCCCGGCGTAACGCCTTTGAGAATCTGGGCCTAATACTCTTTTTGTGAGGCATTGCAACTACCACTTATTAAGCTACCTGAATGGTATATGAAATTCCAACTGACAGAGCCCGCCTGCAGTTCTCCTCCTACACCACTTGTTTCACCACCAAAATCATCCTAAAAAAACAAGCAACAAAAGTAGCAAAGCTTGATTTCTGGTCTCCTTTCATACCATCTGAATCCCACAGAACACCAGGACAGAGGGATCCCTTTTTTACTGGTTGTGACAAAAACTCTGGTTGCTGTTAAAGTACCCCGGGTCACCATTGGTCTTATGATCATCCTTTTTCCAGGGTGGATCACCCAAGACTCTGGACTCACCCATTAAGTTGGGCTATATATATAAGAGTCTTGTTTTTTATGTTATACACTTGTTATACACTTGGGATCCATGTAGTATTGCTCCATTGGAGTCTCAATGGATGCTCAACAACTTTAGGCTGCTATACCCTGTATACACCAAATGAACTTCCAGCATCACATGAAACTCAACAGGGGCTTGTATGCTTCTATCAGAGAGCCTTGCCTTACTTTTGTTGATGGCATCTCCCCAATCAGTGATAACTGAGTCCATGTCCTCAAAAGAAAAGATAACCTTCTACATTCCAATCTGCTGTATAGTATACTGTCTGTTCGATAGTTATCTCATTTCAAAGTCAGACTTATACCATTATATGTCCTGCATATTAGGCATGAGCCGACCACCCCCCATTCAGTTCGCACCAGAACCTGCGAACAGACCAAAAGTTTGTGTGAACTTTAGAACCCTGTTAAAGTCTATGGGACTTGAATGTTTGAAATCCAAAGAGCTAATTTTAAAGGCTAATATGCAAGTTATTGTCCTAAAAAGTGTTTGGGGACCCGGGTCTTGCCCCAGGGGACATGTATCAATGCAAAAAAAGTTTTAAAAACACAAGTTTTTTTGGGAGCAGTGTATAGTATGCCTGTGAAGTAGTGCTTGTTTCCCATGCTTAAGTGTCATTTCTGAAGGAAAAAAAGTAATTTAAAGCCACTCGTGGCTATAATGAATTTTTGACTCCCGGCAATACAGAGGAAAGGCATTGAAAGACATTGAGAAAAAAAACTGCGTGGGGTCCCCCCAAATTCAATACCAGGCCCTTCAGGTCTGGTATGGATATTAACCACTTCCCGCCCGGCCTATAGCCGATTTACGTCCGGGAAGTGGTTTTGAAATCCTGACTGGAAGTCCATGGACGTCCTGCAGGATTTCATGCCGCGCGCGCCCGTGGGGGCGCGCAGCGCGGCGATCTGTGATGCAGGGTGTCAGTCTGACACCCTGCATCTCTGATCTCGGTAAAGAGCCTCCGGCGGAGGCTCTTTACCACGTGATCAGCCGTGTCCAATCACGGCTGATCACGATGTAAACAGGAAGAGCCGTTGATGGCTCTTCCTCACTCGCGTCTGACAGACGCGAGTAGAGGAGAGCCGATCGGCGGCTCTCCTGACAGGGGGGGTTCGCGCTGATTGTTTATCAGCGCAGCCCCCCCTTGGATCGCCACACTGGACCACCAGGGAAAACCACCCTGGACCACCAGGGAAGGGCAAATAAAAAAAAAAGTATTGAAAAAAAAAAAAAAGCTTTAAAAAAAAGATGCCAATCAGTGCCCACAAATGGGCACTGACTGGCAACATGGGTTGATCAGTGCTGCCCCGCAGTGTCCATCAGTGCCACCCCAGTGTCCATCAGTGGCACCCCACAGTGTCCATCAGTGCCACCCCACAGTGCCCATCCATGCCCAGTGCCCACCTATCAGTGCCCATCTGTGCCACCCATAAGTATCCATCAGTGCCACCCATAAGTGCCACCCATGAGTGCCCATCTGTGCCGCCTATGAGTGCCCAGTGCTGACCATGAGTGCCCATTAGTGCCGCCTATGTGTGCCCATCAGTGCCGCTATGTGTGCCCATCAGTGCCGCCTATGTGTGCCCATCAGTGCGCCTATGTGTGCCCATCAGTGCCGCATACCAGTGCCACCAATCAGTGCCACCTCATCTGTGCCCGTCAGTACTACCTCATCGATGTCCATCAGTGCCATCTCATCGGTGCCCATCAGTGCCGCCATATCAGTGCCCATAATTGAAAGAGAAAACTTACTTATTTACAAAAAAATTAACAGAAAAAAATTTAAAACGTAATTTAAAAAAAAAAAAAACAGTATTTTTTTAGTTGTTGCGCAAAAAAAAAATCGCAGAGGTGATCAAATACCACCAAAATAAAGCTCTATTTGTGGGGGAAAAAAGGATGCCAATTTTGTTTGGGAGCCACGTCGCACGACCGTGCAATTGCCATTCAAAGTGCGACAGTGCTGAAAGCTGAAAATTGGCTTGGGCGGGAAGGTGCGTAAGTGCCTGGTATGGAAGTGGTTAAGGGGAACCTCGCATCAAATTAAAAAAAAATGACGTGGGGTTCCCCCCAAATATCCATACCAGGCTCTTAAGGTCTGGTATGGATTTTAAGGGGAACTTCACCCCAAATTTAAAAAAAATGGTGTGGAGTTCCCCCCAAAAATCAATTTCAAACCCTTTATCCAAGAACGCAACCTGGCAGGCTGCAGGAAAAGAGGGGGGACAAGAGAGAGCCCCCCCCTTCCTGAACCATACCAGGCCACATGCCCTCAACATTGGGAGGATGCTTTGGGGGTCTGTGACTCCTCAAACCACCATGTCCCCATGTAGATGGGGACAAGGGCCTCATCCCCACAACCCTTGCCCGGTGGTTGTGGGGGTCTGCGGGCGGGGGGCTTATCGAAATCTGGAAGACCCCTTTAACAAAGGGGACCCCCAGATCCCAGCCCCCCTATGTGAATTGGTAATGGGGTACATTGTACCCCTACTTTTTCACAAAGAATGTGTAAAAAAAAAACACATACACCATTAGGAAAGTCCTTTATTAAAAAAAAAAAAAAAAGATTCCAGCGGTGGTAATCCACTCTCGGTCTCCGCTCCAACACTGTCGGTATCCTGCGATGGGTGGTCTCCTCTTCGGGGTCCAGCGATGAGAAGGTCACCTCTTTATCCAGGTCCAGGATCCAGCGATGAGATGTCCGCAGCGCATCACCTGTCTCCACCGGAGACACCCCGGGAATGACCCGTCCCCCTCTGATGCAAAGGAAAACCCAGGCTTTCCCAGTGACATGATGGGTGACCCTGTCCTCTCTGATGTAACGCAGGTTTGCCGTTAAATACATAAATAAAGGACTTGTCCCAAGCTGTGTACTGTGGTTTTTAAAATTGTTGCCCCTTTTTTGCCCCTTTTTTGTGAAGTGGTAGGGGTACAAAGTCCTTTATTAAAAAAAAAAAAAAATCCAGCGATGTAAATCCATTCTCGATCTCCAGCAATGTACATCCATTCTCAATCTCCAGCGAGGATATGAAGAAAAAGAAAAAAAAAGCAGACTCAATCCTGCCTCCATGGGAGGCACCCGCAGAATGACGCTCTCTCGCCGTGACAGCTCTTATATAGCTCAGGGCAGGGCCACCCATCATGTGTGCGGGTGACCCCCTGTGACGCAACAGAGAAACATCAGGGTTACCCAGTGACATGCACAGATGACCCCGCCCCCTCTGACGCAACAGGAAACCCAGGATCGAGGCAGGCAAGATCGAGTCGGCTTTTTGTGTATACTCGCTGGTGATCGAGAATGGATTTACATTCCTGGAGATTGAGAATGGATTTACATCACTGGATTTTTTTTTCTTTTTAATAAAGGACTTGTCCCAAGCTGTGTACTGTGGTTTTTAACATTTTTGATTTTTTTTGTGAAATGGTAGGGGTACAATGTACCCCATTACCAATTCACATGGGGGGGCTGGATCTGGGGGCCCCCTTTGTTAAAGGGGGCTTCCAGATTCTGATAAGCCCCCCACCCGCAGACCCCCACAACCACTAGGCAAGGGTTGTGGAGATGAGGCCCTTGTCCCCATCAACATGGGGACAACCTCCCCATGTTCATCAACATGGGGACATCCTCCCCGTGTTAAGGGTATGTGGCCTGGTACGGTTCAGGAGCGCTCTCTCGTCCCCCCTCTTTTCCTGTGGCCTGCCAGGTTGCGTGCTCAGATAAGGGTCTGGTATGGATTTTTGGGGGGGATACCCCACGCCGTTTTTTTTTTATTTTGGCATGGGGTTCCCCTTAAAATCCATACCAGACCTGAAGGGTCTGGTATGGATTTTAAGGGGGGACCCCTATGCCATTTAAAAAAGAAATGGCATAGGGTTTCCCCTTAATATCCATACCAGACCTGAAGCGCCTGATATGGAATTTGGGGGGACCCCCACGCATTTTTTTTTATTTTGGTTTGGGGTTCCCCTTAATATTCATACCAGACTCAAAGGGCCTGGTAATGGACTGGGGGGGGACCCATGTCATTTTTTTTTCAATTACTTTTATCTGTATTGCTGGGACCCGACAATTCATTATAGCCGCGAGTAGTTTTAGATGACTTTTTTCCTTTAGAAATGTCATTTTGGGCAGGGACTGTTATAGACACAGGAAACATGCACTACTTTACAGGCATACTATAGACACCCCCAGGTCCCCAGTACAGTAACTTGCATATTAACCTTTAAAATAAGCACTTTTGATTTCTCCCATAAACTTTTAAAGGGTGTTACACGGCTTTCGAATTTGCCGCAAACACCCCAAATTGTTCGTTATTCAGCAAACAGGCAAACACCCGATGTTCAACTCGAACATCGGGCTCATCCCTATTCAAAAGTATTGGTAAGGTTGTTACCAAAGTAGAGCAAACTATGGGACATCTGTGCAAAAGGCATTCAAGGATTACAGAGAGGTGAGTTTGTGAGGAGTGAGTGAAAAGATCAAGCACTAAAATTTAGTTTGATTAACAAATTATATGTGGATACAAGAGAGGATGTAAACACTTTGCACTTCTTCTTGTCCTCCCACTTCCGCCACAGTCCAGTGCCACTGCTCTATCTCTTTCAACCTTCAATATTCTGTTCTACTTTCTCCTACCCTATCCCTTCACTATCCATGTCCTCTTTCTTCTCTCTCTCCACCTTCCACAAACCTGTTTCATTGCCTTCTCTCCTTCCCTATTTATTATCCAGTATTATTGACATTTTTCCTTCCCAATTTAACAACATGAACAACTGCTTCCTTTTTTCTTTCTTTTAACTATTATATTTCTGTCTACTCTCTCCTCATCTGCCAACATTTGCTCCTACATTGTGATTAGTTTCTGTTGCTACTTTTCTCAATTATCAACTAATTCTGTCTTAAGACACTTGGGGGCAGATCCACATACATCTGCGTAGGCGCAGCGTATGTGAGATACGCTACACCGCTGTAACTTACTTTTCTTTTCTTTGAATCCTGAAAGAATTTGCGCCGTAAGTTACGGCGGCGTAGTGTATCTCTCGCGGCGTAAGGGCGCGGAATTCAAATTGGGCCGGTAGGGGGCTTGTTTCATTTAAATGAAGCGCGTCCCCGCGCCGAACGAATTGCGCATGCCCCGTCCGTCAAAACTCCCAGCGTGCATTGCTCCAAATGACGTCGCAAGGACATCATTATTTTCGACGTAAACGTAAATGGCATCCGGCCCCAATCACGGACGACTTACGCAAACGACGTAAAATTTTCAAAATTATACGCGGGAACGACGGCCATACTTAACATTGAGTACGCCACCAGATAGCAGCTTTAACTATACGCCGGACAAAGCCGAACGGAAACGACGTAAAAAATGCGGCCGCTCGTACGTTCGTGGATTGTCGGAAACAGCTAATTTGCATACTCGACGCGGATTACGACGGGAACGCCACCTAGCGGATGTCGAAAAATTGCATCTAAGATCTGAAGGCGTATGAAGACGTACGCCTGTCGGATCTAACCCAGATGCCGTCGTATCTTGTTTTGAGGATTCAAAACAAAGATACAACACAGGAATTTTGAAATTACGCGTACTTTCTTTGGGGATCTACCCCATGGTGTATATGACCTTGGAAACATAATTCAATCCTTTACTGTGACAGTGAAACTGTGAAGTTTATTTGCCTCCTACTGGAGACCTACAGTAACTGTCTTCAGTACATGAATGTAATAACTGCAATTACTCTTTATTATATAAATTTAGGGCAAAGCCTTTTTACTTATACCTCCCTTAATGCATAACTAAAACCTTTTTCAGTGCCAGTATTCTATCAAGCCCATTTTATTGTGTCATTGTAATGCAATAAAAGCAAGTATTATTTAAGCTCATTTTGATACATGGATGACATATCTTTATTGATGAATAGGGATGGGTGAATGGTTCGGTCTGAGCATGCATTACAAAGGGCCTGGTATGTACTGAGGGGACCCCACGCCGTTATTTTCTTTATTTTTTCAATAGCCTGGTGTCAGCAGTTGTAACTGCGAGTCATTTTAAATGGGAATTTACTTGTTTTCTTTTTCTTTAGAAATGTAATTTTTTCTACAGAATGATCTATACATGCTACAGATGCACTGCTTTCTAGGCAGATTATGGGGAACACCCCACTCCCAAGCACTATATTTAAAGGAATTTTTCATTTTTATTGTTGCACTTTAAGCATAATTAGAATCACTGCTCCTGAAAAAATTATTGTTTAAAAAAAATTGCATTGATGTCCCTCAGGGCAGTACTCAGACCCCCATACTCATTTTATGGGAAATTACTTGCATATAAGCCCACATTTGATTTTTCCTGTTCATCATCCATAGACATCAATGGGGTTCGCTGTTCGGGTTAGAACATTTCCCCTGTCTTGAGAAGAGGAGAATAAGGGGGGATATTATCAACATGTACAAATATATAAGGGGTCCATATACACCCTGTTCCAAATTATTATGCAAATTCTATTTCAGTGTCACAAAGATACATTTTTTTTCAGTTTAACTCATGGATGGCCTTGTGTCTCAGGGCTCTTTTGATCACTGAAAACAATCTCGGACACCTGTGATAATTAGATTGCCAGGGGAACCCAATTAAAAGGAAAAACTACTAAAGGAGGGTGCTCCACAGTATTAAGTGGAGCACCATTTTCAAGCAATATGGGAGAAGAAAAAGGATCTCTCTGCTGCCGAAAATAATGAAATAGTTGAATGCCTTGGATGAGGTATGAAAACATTAGATATTTCATGAAAACTTAAGCATGATCATCGCACTATTAAGAGATGTGTGGCTGATTCAGAGCACAGATGGGTTACGGCCACTACTAACCAATGCTCACAAGCAGAAACGTCTGCATTGGGCAGAAAAATACATGAAGACTAATCTTCAAACAGTCCTGTTCACTGACGAGTGCCGTGCAACCCTGGATGGTCCAGATGGATGGAGTAGTGGATGGTTAGTGGACGGCCACCCTGTTCCAACAAGGCTGCGACATCAGCAAGGCGGTGGTGGAGTCATGTTGTGGGCCGGAATCATGGGAACAGAGCTGGTTGGCCCCTTTAGGGCGCCTGAAGGTGTAAAGATGATCTCTGCAAAGTATGTGGAGTTCCTGACTGACCACTTCCTTCCCTGGTACAGAAAGAAGAACTACTGTATGCTTTCCGTAATAAAATTATCTTCATGCTGCAAAGAGTACCTCTGCATCAATGACTGCTATGGGGATAAAAGGAGAGAAAGTCATGGTGTGGCCTCCATCCTCCTCTGACCTCAATCCTATTGAGAACCTTTGGAGCATCCTCAAGCAAATGATCTATGAGGGTGGGAGGCAGTTTACAGCTCTGGGAGGCTATTCTGACATCTTGCAAACAAATTCAAGCAGAAACTGTCCAACAACTCACAAGTTCAATGGATGCAAGACTTTTGAAGCTGCTATCAAATAAGGAAACCTATGTTAAAATGTAACGTGACCTTTTAAAATGTTATTCAAAGTTAAAATGTTATTCAAAGTTAAAATGTTGTTCAAAGTTTGATTGAAATAGTTTTTAATTTCAGTAAATATGCTACAAACACAACAAACTACAATTTTCAGTTCTTTACAACCTATAAAGTGTTTTGAAACTTACTGTGCATAAAAATTTGGAACAGTGCATTGTAAGTTTTTTATTTAAAAAAAAAACTGTTATCATTAGGTTTGTTCAATAAAATTTGAATTGTACTCTTAATAATTGATAATGAGAATTATGCTCACTGTTGTTTACATCAATTATTTAGGTAAATTCGAAAAATATCATTGGCATAATAATTTGGAACAGGGTGTAGTGAACTTGGTGTTGAGTTATTCACTTTACGGTCAACACAGAGGACACGGGGGCACTCTTTACGTCTAAAGGAAAAGAGATTTAATCTCCAAATACGGAAAGGTTTCTGTTAAAATGTGGAATAGACTCCCTCCAGAGGTGGTTCTGGCCAGCTCAGTAGATTGCTTTAACCACTTCCATACAGGGCATTTTCACCCCCTTCCTGCCCAGACCAATTTTTAGTTTTCAGCGCTTTCGAATTTTGAATGACAATTGCGCGGTCGTGCGACGTTGCTCCCAAACAAAATTGACGCCCTTTTTTCCCCACAAATAGAGCTTTCTTTTGGTGGTATTTGATCACCTCTACTGTTTTATTTTTTGCGCTATAAACAAAAGAAGAGCGACAATTTTGAAAAAAAAAACACAATATCTTTTACTTTTTGATTTAATAAATATCATAATTGTCTTTTAGAAAAACTTTTTTCTTCCTCAGTTTAGAGGATTTACCATATTTTTGGTAAAAAAAATCACAATAAGCGTATATGATCGGTTTGCGCAAAAGTTCTAGCATCTACAAAATAGGGTATAGAATTATGGCATTTTTATTTATTTAAATTTTTTACTAGTAATGGTGGCAATCTGCGATTTTTATTGTGACCGTGACATTGCGGCGGACATATGGGACACTTTTGACACATTTTTGGGACCATTCACATTTACACAGCGATTAGTGCTATAAAACTGCACTGATTACTGTGTAAATGTGACTGGCAGGGAAGGGGTTAACACTAGGGGGCGCTGAAGGGGTTAAATATGTTCCCTAAAGTGTGTTCTAACTGTAGGGGGAGGGGGACTCACAAGGGGAGGAGATCGATGTGTGTTCCTCTGTACTGGGAACACACATCGGTCTCCTCACCGCTGACAGCACATGGATCTGTGTGTTTACACTTGTCCCGATATCACTTTTTTGAGACCGAGTACAAGTGCCGATACCGAATACCGATACTTTTTTTAATGTCATGTGACAGTGGCAGTATTTTTTTTTTTTTTTTACAATTTTAGCTTCTCTCCATTCATAAACTGAAGCATCGTAAACACAGGTTACGATGCTCAGTTATGTGAATGGACAGAGTCAGTGATCACTGTTCATTCGGAAAAGGTAGGAGCCGGGTTTAGCGGGAACCCGAACCCGAACTCCGAACCCCATTGTATTTAAAGGAAAAAATGTGTGTTGGGACTTTAAATGGGGCAGTGGCTAAGATTAGACCACTGTCCCCATCCCTAGTACTTGTATACAGTTGGGAAAGGGTGGGAAAACCGGGAGATGGGGAGGGAGAAAGTGTAAAATAGTAACAATGTAAAAAACGACCTAACATTGGATCTATGGTTGGAACCATGGCTAGTGGTAACCACCATGGTCTCCATCGTCAATGTTAAAGGAAGAAGGCCTATATAAGGGGAACGAGGACAAGGGGGAAGGGAAGGGTAGTAGGGAAAGATGAGGCACAGGGATTGTGGGACTTTTACATGAAACACAACACCAAATTATATTGAATCAATTAATAAAATACAATGACATTTATTGGATACAATAGAGCATACCAGAGGTGAACATACATCACAATAAATATTATACAGAATAATAGGCATGATTGGTAAATCAAAAATTATTACATAATGAAACATAACAATACCTATAGTATACCGTAGTATGCATCACTGTAGCCAAATGTAAATGTGAGACTATAGAATAAGAAGTCTAGGTAGTTTTGGTTACCAAAACATATAATAAACAAGGTCAAATTGACAATGTAAAAATTAATTAAATGATCCATAATTCTCAGAGATAGAAATCAATGATGTGATAAGATTGCTGGGACAGAACATCAGTAGGGAGCTTGACGCGTTTCGTGGATATACTTCCACTCATCAGGAGCAAGTAGGGCCTGGATAGATCTGTAAATATAATAGAATATAATACATAAATTCACTAAATGGTAGTTTAGTGATTGTGACTGGAAGAGTAGGGGGCATAGGGTAGAGTCCCATTACTCTTACCTCTAAGTAGGTTGACAATCAAAAGTAATAGAAAGTAACTGACGATACTGACATCTAGGAACGTTGTGGAATATAGGATCCCCGGGGGGAACTGAGGTGGTGGCGATAGGGCAGCAGCCCGGCAAGAACCACTGAGAAATGGACAATAGATAGAAATGGAATCCCCAGTCATTAACCATAGTAGTGAACAGTATGCGGTAGGAGTCCATGGAGTTCCTATAAACATATTAGGTAATGGTAGAGTGTCAATATAATGACTAACAGCAGTGGGAAAATAGAAACAATAGTGACATGATCTCTAGATGAGATGGCTCAAAGGGGGAGAAAGAGAGTGTACAAGGAGTGAAAAATGCCACTAAAATAGTGACTCAAACTGGGCAGGCATGTAATTGCCTTAAATAATAAGTGCAAGCATAGTACAGTGAGTATGGCGTGAAGGGCATGAGCCCAATGATTGGGCATATTACATAGTCCATAATAAAGTGCAATAGTGGGATACAATAGCATAGAGGTAGCTAGCATAAGTAGTGAATTGCCAAACCAAGAGAGCGGTAGCCCATATAGGAAACACCAGTGAGATAGATTAGACTGACACAAGGATACATGACTGGAGAGGTGCCATCAGACAGCCAAACAGGTTTCAAATTACCTGAAGCAGAGGGTGGACAGCAAAGTCCATACCGGTGTAAGCCGATTAACAGCAGCCCAGGATATGGGCATAGTAGTTGGTCCATGTAGATAGTGGGGGCCAGTAGAAGCGCCGTAAACCAGCACCAACGCCACGCTGCGTGATCGGGAGCGGAGGCGTCCACAGACAGGCGGTGACGCTCTGAAATAGGCGCCTATCCCTCCCACGTGATACACGCTGCTACCTGGAGAGAACGCCAGTGCGTAGCGTCAGTCATGACGTCATGCGTACGGCGTGTGGGCGTGGCATTGACGCGCAGCAGGTACCCGCCCATACCCCCATGTCCGAGGATTGAGGAGAGAAGGGGGGGAGGACCCGGTGCGCGTCACAGTTCCCGGGGATACAATGTGTACCACATCCACCCTTAGGATGGATAGAATAAGCTGACCCAAAAGCATATGGCAGCCTAAAGGGCAATTGATGAATGTCGCCATTAAAAGCATTAAAAAATAGATATATATGTACAAAGGTGTGTGTGTTTCCATCCCTTCATGTCATTTAAAGGAAAAAATGTGTGTTGGGACTTTAAATGGGGCAGTGGCTAAGATTAGACCACTGTCCCCATCCCTAGTACTTGTATACAGTTGGGAAAGGGAGGGAAAACCGGGAGATGGGGAGGGAGAAAGTGTAAAATAGTAACAATGTAAAAAACGACCTAACATTGGATCTATGGTTGGAACCATGGCTAGTGGTAACCACCATGGTCTCCATCGTCAATGTTAAAGGAAGAAGGCCTATATAAGGGGAACGAGGACAAGGGGGAAGGGAAGGGTAGTAGGGAAAGATGAGGCACAGGGATTGTGGGACTTTTACATGAAACACAACACCAAATTATATTGAATCAATTAATAAAATACAATGACATTTATTGGATACAATAGAGCATACCAGAGGTGAACATACATCACAATAAATATTATACAGAATAATAGGCATGATTGGTAAATCAAAAATTATTACATAATGAAACATAACAATACCTATAGTATACCGTAGTATGCATCACTGTAGCCAAATGTAAATGTGAGACTATAGAATAAGAAGTCTAGGTAGTTTTGGTTACCAAAACATATAATAAACAAGGTCAAATTGACAATGTAAAAATTAATTAAATGATCCATAATTCTCAGAGATAGAAATCAATGATGTGATAAGATTGCTGGGACAGAACATCAGTAGGGAGCTTGACGCGTTTCGTGGATATACTTCCACTCATCAGGAGCAAGTAGGGCCTGGATAGATCTGTAAATATAATAGAATATAATACATAAATTCACTAAATGGTAGTTTAGTGATTGTGACTGGAAGAGTAGGGGGCATAGGGTAGAGTCCCATTACTCTTACCTCTAAGTAGGTTGACAATCAAAAGTAATAGAAAGTAACTGACGATACTGACATCTAGGAACGTTGTGGAATATAGGATCCCCGGGGGGAACTGAGGTGGTGGCGATAGGGCAGCAGCCCGGCAAGAACCACTGAGAAATGGACAATAGATAGAAATGGAATCCCCAGTCATTAACCATAGTAGTGAACAGTATGCGGTAGGAGTCCATGGAGTTCCTATAAACATATTAGGTAATGGTAGAGTGTCAATGTAATGACTAACAGCAGTGGGAAAATAGAAACAATAGTGACATGATCCCTAGATGAGATGGCTCAAAGGGGGAGAAAGAGAGTGTACAAGGAGTGAAAAATGCCACTAAAATAGTGACTCAAACTGGGCAGGCATGTAATTGCCTTAAATAATAAGTGCAAGCATAGTACAGTGAGTATGGCGTGAAGGGCATGAGCCCAATGATTGGGCATATTACATAGTCCATAATAACGTGCAATAGTGGGATACAATAGCATAGAGGTAGCTAGCATAAGTAGTGAATTGCCAAACCAAGAGAGCGGTAGCCCATATAGGAAACACCAGTGAGATAGATTAGACTGACACAAGGATACATGACTGGAGAGGTGCCATCAGACAGCCAAACAGGTTTCAAATTACCTGAAGCAGAGGGTGGACAGCAAAGTCCATACCGGTGTAAGCCGATTAACGGCAGCCCAGGATATGGGCATAGTAGTTGGTCCATGTAGATAGTGGGGGCCAGTAGAAGCGCCGTAAACCAGCACCGGCGCCTATCCCTCCCACGTGATACACGCTGCTAGCTGGAGAGAACGCCAGTGCGTAGCGTCAGTCATGACGTCATGCGTACGGCGTGTGGGCGTGGCGTTGACGCGCAGCAGGTACTCGCCCATACCCCCATGTCCGAGGATTGAGGAGAGAAGGGGGGGAGGACCTGGTGCGCGTCACAGTTCCCGGGGATACAATGTGTACCACATCCACCCTTAGGATGGATAGAATAAGCTGACCCAAAAGCATATGGCAGCCTAAAGGGCAATTGATGAATGTCGCCATTAAAAGCATTAAAAAATAGATATATATGTACAAAGGTGTGTGTGTTTCCATCCCTTCATGTCATTTAAAGGAAAAAATGTGTGTTGGGACTTTAAATGGGGCAGTGGCTAAGATTAGACCACTGTCCCCACTCCCCATCCCTAGTACTTGTATACAGTTGGGAAAGGGAGGGAAAACCTTGTCCTCGTTCCTCTTATATAGGCCTTCTTCCTTTAACATTGACGATGGAGACCATGGTGGTTACCACTAGCCATGGTTCCAACCATAGATCCAATGTTAGGTCGTTTTTTACATTGTTACTATTTTACACTTTCTCCCTCCCGAACCCCATTGTAGTCAATGGGACACGGACTTTTATAAAAAAAATGCGCGGAGGTCCCCGCAAATTCAATAACCAGACCCTTTAGGTCTGGTATGGATATTAAGGGGAACCCCGCCGTCAATTTAAAAAAAAATTACGTGCGGTTCCCCCTAAATATCCATAAACAGACCCTTCAGGTCTGGTGTGGATTTTAAGGGGAACTCCACCCTAAATTTAAAAAAAAAATGGCGTGGAGTTCCCCCTAAAATCCACACCAGACCCCTTATCCGAGCACCTTGACCTGGCCGGCCGCAGAAAAGAGGGGGGGAAAGAGTGCGCCCCCCCCCCTCTCCTGAACCGCACCAGGCCACATGCCCTCAACATTGGGAGGGTGCTTTGGGGTGCCCCCCAAAGCACCTTGTCCCCATGTTGATGGGGACAAGGGTCTCATCCCCACAACCCTTGCCCGGTGGTTGTGGGGGTATGCGGGCGGGAGGCTTATCAGAATCTGGAAGACCCCTTTAACAAAGGGGACCCCCAGATCCTGACCCCCCCCTGTGTGAAATGGTAATGGGGTACACTGTACCCCTACCATTTCACGAAGGAAGTGAAGATAGTAGTCTGAAAAAAAAACACACACACCGTTGAACAAAATACTTTATTAATTAAACCAAATAAAAATCCAGCGGTGAAAATAGATGATCCATGCTGCTCCCTGATCCATCGTTGTCTTGTATCCAGTGGCGGATGAGTTCTCCAGCGACGGCTGTACGGGTGTTCTCGCCCACGATTGGTCCAGCGATGAAAAGATCCATCCATTCAGAGCACAGCTCCACGAATGATGCGCCGGAGCTTGACGTTTCTTTTATAGGGGAGGTGGCCAACGCGTCACGTGACCCCGTCACCCTCTGACGCACACTGTGCTACATCACTGGGACAGCCCTATTCCTTAGTAAGGAATAGGGCTTTCCCAGTGACGTAGCACAGTGTGCGTCAGAGGGGGGCGGGGTCATGTGACGCGTGGCCCGCCTCCCCTATAAAAGAAACATCAAGCTCCGGAGCGTCATTCGCGGAGCTGTGCTCTGAATGGATGGATCTTCTCAATGCTGGACCGACCAATAGTGGGTGAGAACATCCGTACACCCGTCGCTGGAGAACTCACCTGCCGCTGGATACAAGACAACGATGGATCAGGGAGCAGCATGGATCATCTATTTTCACCGCTGGATTTTTATTTGGTTTAATTAATAAAGTATTTTGTTCAACGGTGTGTTTTTTTTTCAGACAACTACTACAGTATTTTCACTTCCTTCGTGAAATGGTAGGGGTACAGTGTACCCTATTACCATTTCACACAGGGGGGGTCAGGATCTGGGGGTCCCCTTTGTTAAAGGGGTCTTCCAGATTCTGATAAGCCTCCCGCCCGCATACCCCCACAACCACTGGGCAAGGGTTGTGGGGATGAGACCCTTGTCCCCATCAACATGGGGACAAGGTGCTTTGGGGGGCACCCCAAAGCACCCTCCCAATGTTGAGGGCATGTGGCCTGGTGCGGTTCAGGAGAGGGGGGGCTGCACTCTGTCCCCCCCTCTTTTTTCTGCGGCCGGCCAGGTCAACGTGCTCGATAAGGGGTCTGGTGTGGATTTTAGGGGGAACTCCACGCCATTTTTTTTTAAATTTGGGGTGGAGTTCCCCTTAAAATCCACACCAGACCTGAAGGGTCTGGTTATGGATATTTAGGGGGAACCGCACGTCATTTTTTTTTTAATTGACGGCGGGGTTCCCCTTAATATCCATACCAGACCTAAAGGGTCTGGTTATTGAATTTGCGGGGACCTCCGCGCATTTTTTTTTCCCGAACTCCGAACCCGGACCCAAACTTTTTCCAATTATTCGGGTTCGGGTCCGGGTTCGGGAAAAACCCAAAGTCCGTACCGAACCCGAACTTTGCAGTTCGGGTTCGCTCAACCCTACTTGTGATCTAATTTTTTTGTTTTGGTTTTTAGAAAGCCAGATCTCCAAAATAATTTTTTGTACTCCACATATTTTTTTTTTGAGAATTTTTTTTTTCTCAAGTTATCACAACAATGTTTTTTTTTTTTTTTTTGGAGATTTTTTTTTTCTCAAGTTATCACAACAATGTTTTTTTTACCCCCCCCCCCCCCTCAAGGAGGTTGTGTCCTTTGTTAGTTACATATTGTATTTCAGAAATGTTTAATGGCTATTCACCAGAAAAACACAATAGACAAGTATTTAACTTAAATTAAATCTCCATTTATTCTGGATAAAAAAAAAAGCAACATGAAGGGTAACAATTGTACAATCAGCCAAATATATGCAGACTTTGGACACCAAAGGCACATTCCACCATGATCAACAACAAAATCAATAACATCAGGAGTCCCTCTAATTTGGGTCACAATGTGCTCCCCAAATCCCAGAAATCAGAAGTAGCAGCAGATGTCATACATGACCCAAAGCTTTGGTACTACAACAACCTCAGTTTTATGCAAAATCAGCTTTAAGCTAGGCAATCACTTTCTGGTCTTCCTTAGCCTTCCCTCCACGGCCCCTTGCAGGTGGTGAAAATGTGGCAGCAGGAGGAGGAGACTGGGCTGGGCCGCGTTGTTGCTGCTTAATTTCTTGCAGTTCGTGTGAAATGTATGAGCTGAAGCTCTCAACAGGGTTAAGGGGGGCCCTCATGATTTATGCTGCCTCCTAAATGACTCGCAGTGACTCCTTCTCCAGCTGGGTCATGCGCCTTGTTTTTTTTGGTGGGCGCATCTGGAGGGGAGGCACCTGTGATACAGTGCTGCCACTAGGCCTGGGCACCTGCTGACTGCCACACGGCCCAGCCTCCTCCTGGCTGCCACTCACCCCTTCCTCCTGGCTGACACATTCCGGAGCCTCCTCCTCCTCTTGGCTGATCTCTTCCTGTGTCTAAAAAAGGGACATGTTTTTTTTTGGCTTCATCAAGCACACACATTTCATAGCTCATGACTGTTGCATTTGTTTGTTTGTTTTTTTGGTAAATTGAACAGACTCTCATTCTGACCCCTGCAGTTGGCATCCCTGTCACTATATTTTCTGCCCACAACTTTTGTTTGGGTTTCTAAGCTTTCATTTTGGTTCAAAATCTCGTTAACCGAAAAAATAAATTGAGGCCAAGAAATATGTTGTAAACTACTATACCTGACTGAAGATGTTCAGATCTGGCTACTCAATCTCAGCCAGCTCCGCAACACCCTCTGCAGGGGTGGGGGGAACAGTGGAAGGAATGCTGGAGGGAGCGGTGGAGGGAAGGGTGGAAGGAAGACTGGAAGATGATTATCTGTCCTCGATCTGATCGTCCAGAAAATGGAGGTGTTTATAGTACCACAGCTTGGGCTCCTGTACTTCATCTGCTGATGCTCCTGAGCTCCTAGAAGCACGGACCTGCATCAAACACTTCATGTAAGCATTCCTCATGTTATTGATTTTATTGCTTATCATGGTAGAAGTTAGCTCTTGTATCCAGGTCTGCATATAAGTGATCAATTGGTCAATTGTTGCCCTTCGAACATTCTTGTTAGAATAGGATGGATTTCTGATTTCCCACTGGTTTTTAAAAGTTCAATATTTGTTGATGAATCGCATCATATTCTCGGGGTAAAAAATCCTCTGCCAGGGCCCGTTGTTGCTAATCCATTTTTTGCAGCTGGTTAGCAAGGTATTCATGCCAGAATAATAATTTCATGCCAGAACTAAAATAGGCCCAATTATCAGACTCCTCACCCCTTTGATGGGCCATTAAACATTTTAAGGGGGGTGTTTCTAGCTGAGTTTGGGCCCAGAAAAATAAACCCTCTAGCACTCTGCCAAAATGGAAGGAGAAAAAAAACATTGGGACACATTTTAAGGGGGTGGGGGCAGAACTACAATGGAGCAGACAAAAAAAAAGTAGGAAACAGACTAGGCTAGGTGTATTTGGGCCTAGGATAGCATGCTGGACAGGTTAGTGAACGGAAATATGCATGTAGGCCAAAAAAGGAGTATTCAAAACTTATAACATGCATGGGGACAACAGGGTTAAGGGGGCCCTCATGATGGAAGCTGCCTCCCTATTGACCTGCAGAGACTCTTCCTCCAGCTGGGACATGCGCCTCGGTCTTTTTTTGGGTTTGTTTACAACGAAATATGGTCTGGCATAGCAATGGCCCCCTACCAGTGAAGTACTCCATGTATAGATCACGGGCATCTCGAGCAGTTCGGGGGGCCAATCCAGTATGGCCAGTGTCCAGGCTAGTCAGGTTCTCAGATGATTGTCTGGCCTCAGGCCAAATGTTTGAAAGGTAGGTCACTGAATGCCTGCGCAAAAAATTATGAAAAATGCAGCAGGAAAAATTACAGTGTTCAGTTTATAGTCTGGAACAGGTGGAATAGTCTGGCCATTATCCCAAAGGCATTCTCGACAACCCTCTGGGCTCTGGCCAGCTGGTAATTCAAAACCCTCCTCTCCGGGGTGAGAGTCCTCTGGGGAAACGGCATCATGAGGTGTGGTCCTAGCCCGAAAGCTACATCCGCAACAAAAAACACAAAAGGGAGTGCCTCCACATTGTCTTCATCCCGTGGCAGGGCCAGGCCACCAGTCTGGAGATGGTGGGCAAACTCCATCTGCGCAAAGACTCCACCGGCTGTTCTTCCCCACGTCCACATACAAAAACTCTGTACTGTGCCGACCCCATCAACACAATACTATGAAAACCTTTGTAGTTAAAATAGTATGACCCCAAACGGGGTGGCGGCACTATGCGGACGTGTTTGCCAACTATTGCCTCTCCACAGTTAGAGAAGTCCTACCGCTGGGCCAATTGGGAAGCCACAGTCTGGCATTCCTGTGGCGTGGAAGGAAACTGTGAGTCAAACAAAAATAAAAGTTATTACTTTGGCACAAAAACAATGCAATCACAATACAAAAGACATCCTTGTCCAACATCAGTATACCATTTATTAGTGGAGTGCTAATTTCATGCCAGAACTAAAATAGGCCCAATTATCAGACTCCTCACCCCTTTGATGGGCCATTAAACATTTTAAGGGGGGTGTTTCTAGCTGAGTTTGGGCCCAGAAAAATAAACCCTCTAGCACTCTGCCAAAATGGAAGGAGAAAAAAAACATTGGGACACATTTTAAGGGGGTGGGGGCAGAACTACAATGGAGCAGACAAAAAAAAAGTAGGAAACAGACTAGGCTAGGTGTATTTGGGCCTAGGATAGCATGCTGGACAGGTTAGTGAACGGAAATATGCATGTAGGCCAAAAAAGGAGTATTCAAAACTTATAACATGCATGGGGACAAAGGGGACATTCACAGCTTATTACAATCATGGTAATTAGGAAATGATGCAAGAAATACAAGACATTAGCATGCATTTAAGACATATATAGATTGTGATGTGAAAGGAGACAACTTACCTTAATATAGACCTTCTCTATCACTTGTATGATGGAAGAACACTTAAAGCAGAAAGCAAACAAGTACAGCAAGGCCTGAAAAGAACGAACTGAAAAACAGAAATCGAGCAGACAGGAACGCACTGCAAAACAGATACGACCTGACTGCAAGCACTGAAAAACAGATACGAACCCACAAGCACAAACTGAACCCGAGAAAACGATCTGCAAAGCACGGAGACTGAAAAGCGTAAATTGGCTCGAACCAAACTTTTACAAAGACGCGGTAACACGGAATCAGCAAGAGCAGCCCCAAGGGTGGCACCATTGGATATGACCTTCCCCTTTATAGTGCCGTCGTACGTGGTTTACGTGACTGCGTTCTGACATAATCAGTTATTTAACCGATGGTGTGTGGGCGCGATGAACCATCAGTCAGCTTCATCGGTTAACAGACAACAACGGTCCATCAGACCGTTCTCATCGGATGGACTGATCGTGTGTACGAGGCTTAACAAGGGAACCCCCAGATCCCCCCATGTGAATTGGTAATGGGGTACACCTACCATTTCACAAAAAAGTGTTAAAAATTCTAAAAAAGAGACAGCTTGGTACAAGTCCTTTATTAAAAAAAAAAAAAAAGTTAAAATGACCCGCAATGTAAATCCATGCCGACCGAAAAAATAATAAATAAAAAAAAAAAGTTGCAACAGTTCCGCCTCCATATGATGCTCCCACCGAATGCGCTTCTTATTAATGACAGCTGTTACAATGTCTGAGGCGTGGGGCCACCCGGTGACATAAATAGTGACATAAGAAGCGTAATTCGGCGGGAGCCTCCTATGAATGCGGAACTGTTGCGACTTTTTATTTTTTGTTTTTTCGGGCGGCATGGATTTACATTGCGGGACATTTTTTTATTTTTGTGAGTAGATTGAATTCATATTTTTGCCACCCAAATGCTTTATTTTACATTTTTCTACATTAAACATAATTTGCCATTTAGTTGCCCAAACCATTAATTTGTTCAGATCTACTTGCAAGGTTTTCACATCCTGCAGAGAAGTTATTGTCCTGCCTAGCTTAGTATTGTCCACAAATACAGAGATTGAACTGTTTACCCCATCCTCCAGGTTGTTTATGAACAAATTAACTAGGATTGGTCCCAGGACAGGACCCTGTGGGACCCCACTTTCCACCCCTGACCATTCCAAGTACTTAAGTACCATTTGTCACTATTATTTATCACTACCCTTTGAACTCGCCCTTGTAGCCAGTTTTCAAGCCATGCACTCACCCTTTGGTCCATGCCAACAGACCTTGCTTTGTACAGTAAGCATTTATGGGGAACTGTATCTAATGGATTTTGCATAATCCAGATACACCACGTCTACAGGCCTCCCTTTATCTAGATGGCAGCTCATTTCCTCATAGAAGGTTAATAGATTGGTTTAGCAAGAACGATTCTTCATGAATACATGCTGATTACTGCTAATGATACTGTTTTCATTACTAAAATCTTGTATATTATTAGTCCATTATCATCCCCTCAAAGAGCTTACATACTATTGATGTTAGGCTAAGTGGTCTGTGTGAAGGATGTCAGTGTAAATCTCCCTGCTTGGTTCATGTGTCACAAGCTATTGACATGTTAATGACCCTTCCTCAGCCAGCTCCCTAGTCAAATGGTAATTGATTTATTGTGTGTGGGAAGGAGACCGGCCTTACTGTTTACAATGATTAGATAAGGGGCTCATGTTAATTATTCTGATTGCTTCATTGTGGTCAGGCTGTTACACCTAGTAATTAACTCCGCTGATGTCGTTATCTAAAGAAACATGTCTGCATGGTCGGCTCCGACTTGTCTCCTATAATCTGTATGGGAAACCCCACTGTGTGAGGGGGCGTTCCTAACAGGCTGTAACCACATATAAGCTGAGAGTTTGTGTCAATAAAGTGTCTTGTTCCAGCAGTAAGCTTGTCTCATGTGTGGCTTTCTGGGCGATTCCAGGGATATCCCTCCTCGTGGAATATTGGGGTGATTTTCGTTATGGGAAGAAGGGAACGTTGACGGGGATATCATACCGATACCGTCACAATTGGTTGGCAGCAGCGGGATCTTCCCTTCTATTCCCCTTCACACCCGGATTCCAAGCAGACACTGGAAGAACTACTGGAAGTTCGTGGAAGGATTGCTAGCAACAAAACCAAGCGGGTCATCATAGCAGAATCAATGGAGCTAGACCAGGAGGACGGGATTGCAGCAACGCCAGCAGTACAAGAGATGGAGACACCAGTGATTCAGGAGGAGGAATCGCCAGCCAACAAGCTAATGAGAGAGAAGCTAGCGTGGTTCGGCCCGAACCCAACGCCAGATGTGGTACTGAAAGTGATGGACATGTTAGCGACGGAGGCTAAAGAAATAAGAGACGCGGAGCTACAGAAGGATAAACAAATAAGGGACGCAGAACTACAGAAGGATAAACAAATAAGGGACGCAGAACTACAGAAGGATAAACAAATAAGGGACGCAGAGCTACAGTTAAAACTGGCAGCAGTCCAACAAGCAGCCGCACATTCTCCAAACAGTGAGTACAGCACAGCAGACGCAAGGAAGATTCCGTTTAGCGCTTTTAAAGCTTTTGATGAAAAGGACTGTGAGATTGATAACTTCCTGGCGGATTTTGAGCGACAATGTAACCTGCACCGAATAGCTAGAGGAGAGTGGGTTGCAATATTGTCAGGCAAACTGTCAGGCAAAGCTTCTGATGCTTTCCGGACCGTGCCAGATCAGGATATCCATAGCTACGCCCGGGTTAAAGAAGCGCTCCTGGCTCGTTATGCAGTAACCCCAGAGTCCCACCGACAGAAGTTCAGGGACTCACGCAAAACCACGAAAGACTCTTACGCAGAATGGGCATGCCAGCTGTCCCTGTCGGCCTCTAACTGGGTTAACAGCAGCCAGGCCACCACCGCAGAGGACATTTTGCAACTAATGCTCCTGGAGCAATTTTACAATCACATCCAGACGGATGTCAAAGATTGGGTGAGAGATCGCAGGCCCATGACTCTACCAGAGGCCGCGAAGTTGGCGGATGAATATGCGGATACTCGCAAGACAAACCAGGTCACACCACGGGTACAACATCCACAACCAACGGCGCCCTCACACCCACCAGCCGCTAGATACCAACCGCCTAACAGACCGATGACATCTAGCCCTCGCTACCCACGCCAGGAGGACAACGAACAGCGCTGCTTCCGGTGCAAACAGTTGGGTCACTTCAAGCAGAATTGCCCCATGAACGACAACACCAGGTCAAATTGGTCTCAACCTGGGTACCGCCCACCAGCAGCAGCCCATTGTGTAGACTCGGCTTGGGATCTCCAGGAGCTGGGTCCGGAAGAACCATTGGGCACCCCTTACGAAGCCCTCATGGTACAATCTGTTATTACGGACAACAGGGAACACCATTGTCAGCTGGTCATGGGCGACCGCCATGAGCCGGAGGGGCCTTGGAGGGAGCTGGGCAGAAAGAGGCACCGCCAGCTACCCTCCAAGAAGAAGAGGTCCTGGAAGTCATATAACCAGCGGACCTGGGAGGAGAAGAAGCGACTGGAGGAGATGGAATCGCAGCGGGCGCCCCAGATGCGGGCCGAGATGTTCGCCAAGGGCCCACCGGTGGCCCCTTACACCACCACCCAGTTCCTGATGATGAAGGACCACGTGGAGAGCCTGCAGGACATGAGCAAGCAGGATCTGATCCGTGAGTACATAGAGCTGGAGGAGTGCATAAGCCGCATGGAGGAGGAGAACAACCACCTGAGGTCACAGCGGGCTGACCCCCCCAGGCTCCATGAACTGGAGATGGAGCTGGAGAAGCTCAAAGAGGAGAACCGGCGGCTGCGGAGGGAGCAGGGGGTGGCTGACCTTATGGGGCTCTGAGTCCCCTCTCCCCCCCCCCCCCCCCGGACTCTGAGCACCAGTGCTACAGCATTTCAACAAATATAACTTTTTCTTTTTATGAATCTCCTGTGATTGTCACTTCAGAGCCATAACCTGCCCCCTCCCATAGCGGGACACCTAGACGGCGGCGCACAGACCCATTCGCTGACTTCACACTGACTTCTGGTGACTTTGCAGATCGCACAAAGACTTGGGGACTGACCGGCGTGTGATCTGACGACCCGGTAGCATACCTGAGTCGGAAGCAGTTACCAATGGAGGTCAGTCACGCCAAACGGAGTTAACCTCGGACTAAAAGCTCTGAACCCGTCAACCCTACTGGACCAGGGAAGGTCCAACCGGGTTTGCCGGAGCAGGGAGAAAAAGGGGGGCCATTGTGAAGGATGTCAGTGTAAATCTCCCTGCTTGGTTCATGTGTCACAAGCTATTGACATGTTAATGACCCTTCCTCAGCCAGCTCCCTAGTCAAATGGTAATTGATTTATTGTGTGTGGGAAGGAGACCGGCCTTACTGTTTACAATGATTAGATAAGGGGCTCATGTTAATTATTCTGATTGCTTCATTGTGGTCAGGCTGTTACACCTAGTAATTAACTCCGCTGATGTCGTTATCTAAAGAAACATGTCTGCATGGTCGGCTCCGACTTGTCTCCTATAATCTGTATGGGAAACCCCACTGTGTGAGGGGGCGTTCCTAACAGGCTGTAACCACATATAAGCTGAGAGTTTGTGTCAATAAAGTGTCTTGTTCCAGCAGTAAGCTTGTCTCATGTGTGGCTTTCTGGGCGATTCCAGGGATATCCCTCCTCGTGGAATATTGGGGTGATTTTCGTTATGGGAAGAAGGGAACGTTGACGGGGATATCATACCGATACCGTCACAATTTCTGAAATTCCCAGAGATGTATTTTGACCCCTTTTTTAAATTCTGTTGCTTTTCTCCAATTAGCTGGTACCATTCCAGTCAGTAGACTATCAGGAACAAATTAGGAACAATGGTCTGGCAATTACTTGACTGTGTTCTCTATAAGGACCATCGGGTGCAAGCCATCTGGTCCCAGTGACTAATTAATGTTAAGTTTTTCAAGTCTTTTTCTAAATCTGTCCTCTGTTAGCCATGTGGGTGCTTCCTCTGACATGTCATGAGAATAAGCACTGTAGTTTTGGTTACTAAAGCCCCCCAATTCCCTCGAGAACACTGAGGAGAAGAATAAATGCAATACCTTCTCCATCTCACCATCCTTTGTAACCAGATTCCCTTCCTCATTCTTTATGGGGCCAATATAGTCTGTCCTCGCTTTTACTGTTTACATACTTAAATAATTTCTTGGGATTTTTGTTTTCTCTCTACCGCTCTCTAGCCGCCCTAATTGCACCCTTACATTTCCTGTTACATTATTTTGTAAAGTTTGAATGCTGATGCATTCTCCTTTGCTTTTATATGCATTTTTACATCGGAGCTAAACCACCCAGGACTTTTAAATGTATTTCCCTATGGGATGCACTGGCTAATGCCCTTATTTGATATGCTTTTAAAGCAAACCCATCTCTCCTCCATGTTCTTTGGGCCAGATTCACAAAGGAAATACGACGGAGTATCTCAGATACTCCGTCGTATCTCTCAGAGTATCTATGCGACTGATTCATAGAATCAGTTACGCATAGATAGCCCTAAGATCCGACAGGTGTAATTGTTTTACACTGTCGGATCTTAGGATGCAGTACCGCGGCCGCCGCTGGGGGGAGTTTGCGTCGCAAACCAGCGTCAGGTATGCAAATTAGGAGTTACGGCGATCCACAGCGGTTTTTCGCGTTCGCTACGTCGCTGCTAGTCTAGTTTCCCGTCGCAAATTTAGTCGTCGTTTTGGGTGCCCTAACTTTACACAGCACACGTATGTGCTGTATAAAGTATGGCCGTCGTTCCCGCGTCAAAATTTATAAATTCACGTCGTTTGCGTAAGACGTCCGGGAATACGGAAGTATGCTACGCACATCGCCGTTCGAAAAAATAACGTCACTTTGCGCAAAGCACGGCGGGAATTTTGAAACAGAGCATGCGCAGTAGGTCCGGCGCGGATGTATGTGCTTTGTGAATCAGGCACTTGCGATGAAAACTTGCGGCGGTGTAACGTATCTATGATACGTTACGCCGCTGCACTTCTACGTGAATCTGGCCCTTTGTTCCTAAGATTTTATCCCAATTAATATCTTATAGCAAGCTTTATAGCTTAGGGAAGTTGGCACTTTTGAAATTCAGTGTGCTGGGGAATAATTATAAATGTATTTTAAATAGGTTCCATAAGATGAAATTGTATATATCACAACAAGTTTATCAAATTGTAAAATGGTGTCTAATTTGTATCCTTTTATTACTAGTTGATTTTGGCACAACTTTTTTTTATGTTCATTTGTTATGTTAAATTGTGCTTACTTTTTTATTTCAGAATTGAACAACAAATTCCATAAAGTTTGATTATGTGATGTTAAACAGAGTTTCCAATATGTACTAAACTAAACTGCCGTAATATAAGAATAGCTAGCCAAACAGTTATTAAATACTTTACTCTTATAAATAATACCTAAAATGTAATAAAGAAAGAAGTAAAACCAATAAAGCAGCCTGAAGGCTTTAGTTTAAGGAACAGACTGCATAGGCTTGTCCTTTCCATTCTTTAAACTATGGAGACGAAGCAAAGCATTCCTAACATTAAGAATAAAAGCTGTCTATTCAGCTAATGGGATCACAAAATAATTCACTTTCTTCATTCAGGTTTATATATGCTGCTGTAGGCATCACATAACAACGTTGAAACGACATAACTGCTTTTTGAAGAGACTCGCCAAAGATTCTCATAAACATAAGATTAATATTTCCTGATCTAGCTGCTCTGACATCCCACAACTGCTAACACCCTAGGCTTAAAATTTGACAGTAGTAGAGTACCATACTGTGTTAGCCATCAATTAATGCAGAACGTTTAGAGCTTAAGTAATACCCTTGATTGGCTAACTTAAAGTGGTTGTAAACCATTCCATATACCCAGTGATGTGACTAGCCTCAGGTAATACACAGAACGTACTGTGCATGCTCTGTTTTGAAATTTCCCGCCGTGCTTTGCGCGAAATGATGTTGCACCGACATAATTTTTGGAACGGCGACGTGCGTTACGTCCTTTCCTATTCACGGACGACTTACACAAAAAAAAAAATTTAATTCGATGCGCGAACGACGGCTATACTTTAACATGGCAAGTCTAAATATAAGCCATGAAATAGCAGCCGTAACTATACGCCGGGAAAAGCCGACTAGCTTTTTCCGGCGTATACAGTAGGTGAACCCGATTTTGTGTCAATCTCGCTCTCTTTCTCGGCGAGATTGAGCACCTACGAGCCCCATCGCGGGAGCCAGCGCCGAGCTGGCTTGCCGCGATGGAGACAGAGCCGTCATAGAAGCGACGGGAGATCCGACTTGGATTCCCGCCAATTCTACACGTGTGCGGCGTTTGCTATGAATCCTGAGGGGGAAGTCCCCGCCGGATTTTAAATAAAAATCCGGCATGGGTCCCCCCCTCAGGAGCATACCGGGCCCTTAGGTCTGTTATGGGTTGTAAGGAGAGCCCCCATACGCCGAAAAAAACGGCGTAGGGGGTCCCCCTACGATCCATACCAGACCCGTATCCAAAGCACGCTACCCGGCCAGCCAGGAAGGGAGTGGGGACGAGCGAGCGCCCCCCCCCCTCCTGAGCCGTACCAGGCTGCATGCCCTCAACATGGGGGGGTTGGGTGCTCTGGGGCAGGGGGGCGCACTGCGGCCCCCCCACCTCAGAGCACCCTGTCCCCATGTTGATGAGGACAGGGCCCCTTCCCGACAACCCTGGCCGTTGGTTGTCGGGGTATGCGGGCGGGAGGCTTATCGGAATCTGGGAGCCCCCTTTAATAAGGGGGCCCCCAGATACCGGCCCCCCACCCTAAGTGAATGAGTATGGGGTACATCGTACCCCTACCCATTCACCTGCAAGAAAAGTGGTAAAAACACAAATAAACCACACAGTGTATTAAAATATTTTATTAGTCTGCTCCGGAGGCCGCCCCCTGTCTTCTTTATTAGCTCTTTTACCAGGGGGGCTTCTTCTTTGACGTCTTCGGGTGGGTGGGGGCCACCGTCTGGTTCTCTTCCACCGCCGGGGGGGGTGGCTTTTAAAAAAGCCCCCACCCCCCCGGCGGGTTTCCTCCGGCGTCTTCGGCGGGGCTCTTCTTCTTCCGCTATCCCGACGGGTCTTCTCCGCTATCCGGGGGGTCTCGCCGCTCTCCGCTGTTGACTCGTTGCACCCCGGTTCTTTGTCTCGCAGTCCGGTCCCTTCTTCCGTGCTGTACGTCTTCTTCCGTGCTGTGAGTTCTTCTTCCGCGCTGTGACGTCATGTTCTTCACTTCTCTTCTTCTCCCGATGTTGACTCGCCGGTCCTCCTCGCTGAAATGACGGATGCGCGCCTTGCATTGGACCTATATAGGCCTCACAGTCCCATCATGCTCTGTACCTACCCATGTGATACCTACCCACGTGGGTAGGTATCACATGGGTAGGTACAGAGCATGATGGGACTGTGAGGCCTATATAGGTCCAATGCAAGGCGCGCATCCGTCATTTCAGCGAGGAGGACCGGCGAGTCAACATCGGGAGAAGAAGAGAAGTGAAGAACATGACGTCACAGCGCGGAAGAAGAACTCACAGCACGGAAGAAGACGTACAGCACGGAAGAAGGGACCGGACTGCGAGACGAAGAACCGGGGTGCGACGAGTCAACAGCGGAGAGCGGCGAGACCCCCCGGATAGCGGAGAAGACCCGTCGGGATAGCGGAAGAAGAAGAGCCCCGCCGAAGACGCCGGAGGAAACCCGCCGGGGGGGTGGGGGCTTTTTTAAAAGCCACCCCCCCCGGCGGTGGAAGAGAACCAGACGGCGGCCCCCACCCACCCGAAGACGTCAAAGAAGAAGCCCCCCCTGGTAAAAGAGCTAATAAAGAAGACAGGGGGCGGCCTCCGGAGCAGACTAATAAAATATTTTAATACACTGTGTGGTTTATTTGTGTTTTTACCACTTTTCTTGCAGGTGAATGGGTAGGGGTACGATGTACCCCATACTCATTCACTTAGGGTGGGGGGCCGGTATCTGGGGGCCCCCTTATTAAAGGGGGCTCCCAGATTCCGATAAGCCTCCCGCCCGCATACCCCGACAACCAACGGCCAGGGTTGTCGGGAAGGGGCCCTGTCCTCATCAACATGGGGACAGGGTGCTCTGAGGTGGGGGGGCCGCAGTGCGCCCCCCTGCCCCAGAGCACCCAACCCCCCCATGTTGAGGGCATACAGCCTGGTACGGCTTAGGAGGGGGGGGGCGCTCGCTCGTCCCCACTCCCTTCCTGGCTGGCCGGGTAGCGTGCTTTGGATACGGGTCTGGTATGGATCGTAGGGGGACCCCCTACGCCGTTTTTTTCGGCGTATGGGGGCTCTCCTTACAACCCATAACAGACCTAAGGGCCCGGTATGCTCCTGAGGGGGGGACCCATGCCGGATTTTTATTTAAAATCCGGCGGGGACTTCCCCCTCAGGATTCATAGCAAACGCCGCACACGTGTAGAATTGGCGGGAATCCAAGTCGGATCTCCCGTCGCTTCTATGACGCGCTTGCTGGGATGTGCTGTCACTATTCCAGTGAGTGCAAGATGTCGGCGAGATCTCGGCACCATGTCGCCGAGTATCAGCGCGACGCTGTCGTGCTAAAAGCACAATATCACAAACACCTACTGTAGTTACGCGGGCGCCGAAGTATTACACCTACGATCCGAAGGCATACAAAGCCGTACGCCTGTCGGATCGAAGCCAGAAGCCGTCGTATCTTGGTTTGAGGATTCAAACTAAAGATACAACGCGGCAAATTTGAAAATATGCCGGAGTATCAGTAGATACGCCGGCGTATTTCTACTGTGAATCTGGCCCCTTGTCTTTTGGCATAGCATTTTGATTGCTTTATTTAGTCTCTTCTCATCCAAACTTGTTTGGTTGTATTTGTTCACTATAGCATTGCTCCAAATATGAAGGCTCTGGTTCCATACGGGCAGAAAAATAATAAGGGGGCATGGGTGAGCTCAAAAATGAGGAAAGGTTAACTGAACTGAATCTATTTTACCTTTAGGCATTTAACATTTTCACTGCCACCAATGTATGTCATACATCAGCAGCAGCACATACATGCACAGATTCCCAGTTCATGTACCTGTAGTAGCTTAGATTTTTTTTACATTTGTTTAGCCAATTGTCAACTTTCTAGTGGAATTGACAGCTGCCTAATTAATTCCATGTGTGCGGTAACATGCAACCCTCTCTATGGACTCACCCTTTCCTACCATGTATCCCAAGATTATAATATCCCCAAGCTATAATGAATTCTGAAAAATTTGCTCTCATCACTTCTGATTTAAAAGCTGTCAGTCCCCAGCTGCTGTGGCCAGTGAAGAAACTAAAGGAGCATGGTCTGTACTCCATTAGCTTCATCAAAGTGCAGGGGTGACATTAGGCGTCTAATAGACTGTTGATGTCTTCTTTCAAAAAAATTTCACCTGCACTATGCTATCAAACAGGAAACTGATCAGCACCTTTGCAATGGCAATAAAGTTAAGTTAAAAGAAAAGAGAAAACATCAAAATAAATATGTAAACGCCTCCTGCCCCCTCATACACACCCATATATACATAAATGCACACATCAGATCCCAATAAAAAAACAGTAATTGCATACACATTAGGTATTGTAACGGAACCCCCAAATGGGACAGGGGTTAAAGCCATTTAAGATATTCCATTCCTGAACCCAAGTCAGCTATCGACACTCCACAGTCAGGCAAACAAACCCCAATAACGAGACACACAGCTCTGTTTGAGGTTCCACACGAATAGACCCTTTATTGAGAAAATCAGGCTCTTATATACAGTTAGTAACTAAAATGAACAATGACCCAACTCCACCCACAACATTACACAAGGAGTCCCAATACACATCTTTTTGGTAGACATCATGACTCCAGCTCTGACATAATTTACATGAGCTAATTTTTTATTTATTTTTCCCACATCAGACTCAACCAGGAAGCAGGGCAGCGAGACATGCTCACGGTAACTCCGCCCTTCACGTCTCCTCTATGGTTTCGCATCACATGTGGTTTATCAATTTATTTGCCTCTTTTTCTTATTTTATATTATTGTTTTTTTTTTGTATGTTTCTTTTCTTTCAGCTATATACCGAGGACAATCACTTTTGAATGAACATTATTAGTTATGACCATCGTTACATAGAGAAAATCCCGCTCCTGAGTTACTACTCTTCTTTTGTTTTTTGTTCCCCCCCAAGTCCTAACCCCCCCCCCCCCACCTCCCTGCGGTTCTGTCGGTCGCTGTTTAGGTTACATTTCTCTGTTTATACCTAGGTCTCACCTATCTATTTCTATCATTGCCTGTGTGAATTTTTCTGACGTTTTGAAAGCTTTCCATTTCTCCCAGACTGTTCTGCTTCTAGTCTCGCCTCCCATTTCTCCTCGTCCCAGATATTCCATTTCTGATATATAATCAACTCAGTGTATCCATTCTTTTATGGATGGCCTCTGTGGGTGTAGCCAGTTTTTTGGGATTAAGCCCTTTGCTGCATTCAGCAACACCGGAACCAAAGTAGATCCATACTGTTTTTTTGACCTCTCCGTTCCGTGGAACAAACAGGTCAAGGGATTTTGTAGGATCTTTTCACCTGTAATTTCTTCTATATATTCTAGGACTTCTTTCCAGTACTCTTGTACTCTTGGGCAGTCCCACCAAACATGCATTGTAGTTCCTACTTGATTACATTCCCTCCAACACAGCGCAGAGTTATTTGGGTGAATTTTATTCATTCTCTCCGGGGTCAGATGCCAGCGAAACATACATTTATAATTTGTCTCAATTGTGGTAATGTCAGTAGCATAGTTGAACACTGCACCTATCATTTGTGAGTCCTCTAGGTTTTCCCCAATATCTTGTCCCCACCTTTCTATGCATTTCAGTGTTCCCTGTGTCTCTAAGTCTGTTAATATCCCATATAGTACCGCAATTCCGTGTTTTAATGGTTTTCCGATGCAGCATAATTTTTCTATTGAATTTAAAGTTTTATCATCTCTTATCGGCTGTGGTAAAGTGCTCACAAAATGTTTTAATTTAAAGTATTCCCAGTCACTAAATTGTTGAACCCCTTCCTGTGTTTGAAGATCGTTTCTTGACCTTATTTTCCCTTGTGTAACCACTTCCCCTAATCTTTTAGGGCCTGATCCACAAAAACCCGGCGTAACTTAATTTTTCCCGTTTAAGTTACACCGCCACAAAATCTCTACCTAAGTGCCCGATCCACAAAGCACTTACCTAGAAATTTTGAGCGGTGTAACTTAAATCCGTCCGACGCAAGGCGTTCCTAATCTAATGGGGCGAGTCCCATTTAAATTAGGCGCGCTCCCGCGCCAGACGTACTGCGCATGCTCCCGACATTATTTTCCCGACGTGCTTTGCGCGGTTTTACGTTGCGCCGGGTTTTGAGAATCGCGACGGGCGTAAACAAAAAAAAAAGAGTTGCGGCGGGAAAAAAAACATTTAAAAAAAAAAATGACAGCGACGCGGGATAGAAGGGTATACTTTTACAAGGTGTAAACAGTTTACACCTTGTAAAAGCAGCCCTAATTTTGCGACGGCAAACTAATACTTACGGAGAAAAAACAAAGCGTAAAAGCTTCGTGGATCTCCGTAAGTGCTAATTTGCATACCCGACGCTGGATTTCGACGAGAAATGCCCACAGCGGCGGCTGCGGTACTGCATCCTAAGATCCGACAGTGTAAGTCCCTTACACATGTCGGATCTTCTGCCTATCTATGAGAAACTGATTCTGTGGATCAGTTCCATAGATAGAAACAGGGATACGACGGTGTATCAGTAGATACGCCGGCGTATCCCTTTTGTGGATCAGGCCCTTAGTACCCAAATACTTTCCCATTCGAGTCTTATTGCCTGGTGGGAAAAAAATTGTGCCTGCTAATGGGATTAATGGGGAGTTATGGGCCTGATCCACAAAAACCCGGCGTAACTTAATTTTTCCCGTTTAAGTTACACCGCCGCAAAATCTCTACCTAAGTGCCCGATCCACAAAGCACTTACCTAGAAATTTTGAGCGGTGTAACTTAAATCCGTCCGGCGCAAGGCGTTCCTAATCTAATGGGGCGAGTCCCATTTAAATTAGGCGCGCTCCCGCGCCGGACGTACTGCGCATGCTCCCGACGTTATTTTCCCGACATGCTTTGCGCGGTTTTACGTTGCGCCGGGTTTTGAGAATCGCGACGGGCGAAAAAAAAAAAAGAGTTGCGGCGGGAACAAAAAAAAAAATGACAACGACGCGGGATAGAAGGGTATACTTTTACAAGGTGTAAACAGTTTACACCTTGTAAAAGCAGCCCTAATTTTGCGACGGCAAACTAATACTTACGGAGAAAAAACAAAGCGTAAAAGCTTTGTGGATCTCCGTAAGTGCTAATTTGCATACCGGACGTTGGATTTCGACGAGAAATGCCCCCAGCGGCGGCTGCGGTACTGCATCCTAAGATCCGACAGTGTAAGTCCCTTACACATGTCGGATCTTCTGCCTATCTATGAGAAACTGATTCTGTGGATCAGTTCCATAGATAGAAACAGGGATACGACGGCGTATCAGTAGATACGCCGGCGTATCCCCTTTGTGGATCAGGCCCTATAATCTTGAGTTATATTTGGCAGGGCAAAAAGGCCAGAGTAAACTATACTATTTTAAGCCGAAAAAGAAAAAGAATTGGGGGGTTGGCGCTCCCAGACATAAAAAGATATTACCAGGCCGTAATATTAGCAAGGTTAGCTGAATGGACAAACATATACACTAAAAAGAAGTGGGCACAGATGGAAGACACAAAAAGTTCGACACAATTAAATAAGAATGTCTGGATTCCACCTAAATTTAGAAAAATGGGCACGGATACACACAGCATAACAAAGAATGTATTTCAAATATGGGACACACTATATAGGCGGGAAAAATAGGAATATAGGGCCAGATCCACAAAAACCCGGCGCAACGTAACTTTTTCAATTTAAGTTACACGGCCGGAAAATTTCTGCCTAAGTGCCTGATCCACAAAGCACTTACCTAGAAATTTTCGGCTGTGTAACTTAAATCCGGCCGGAGCAAGGCGTTCCTATTCAAATGGGGCGAGTCCCATTTAAATTAGGCGCGCTCCCACGCCGGCCGTACTGCGCATGCTCACGACGTCATTTTCCCGACGTGCTTAGCGCGGTTTTACGTTGCGCCGGGTTTTGAGAATCGCGACGGGCGTAAAAAAAAAATACGAGTTGCGGCGGGAAAAAAAAAATTGAAAAAAAAAAGATGGCAACGCGGGATAGAAGGGTCTACTTTTACAAGGCCTAAACAGTTTAGGCCTTGTAAAAGCAGCCCTAATATTGCGACGGCAAACTAATACTTACAGAGAAAAAACGAAGCGTAAAAGCTTTGTGAATCTCCGTAAGTGCTAATTTGCATATCCGAAGCGGCATTTCGACTCGAAATGCCCCCAGCGGCGGATGCGGTACTGCATCCTAAGATCAGACAGTGTAAGTCCCTTACACATGTCGGATCTTCTCCCTATCTTTTGGAAACTGATTCTGTGGATCAGTTCCAAAGATAGAAACAGGGATACGACGGCATATCAGTAGATACGCCGTCGTATCCCTTTTGTGGATCTGGCCCATAGAGTCCAGGCTTGGTCACATACAGTACATGTTGCCGAGAATGTGTTTTTAGCACGAGAGCATCGCGCTGATTCTCGGCGACATGGTGCCGACATCTCGCACTCGCTGGAATAGCAAAGCACATTTCAGCGAGCGTGTCATAGAAGCGACGGGAGATCCGACATGGATTCCCACCAATTCTAGCTGCGGCATTTGGTATGCATTCCTGAGAGGAAGAACTCCACGCCAAATTTTAAATAAAAAACTGACATGGGTTCCCCCCCCCAGGAGCATACCAGGCCCTTAGGTCTGGTATGGGTTGTAAGAAGACCCCCCTACGCCAAAAAAACGACGTAGGGGGTCCCCCTACAATCCATACCAGACCCGTATCCAAAGCACGCTACCCGGCCGGCCAGGAAAGGAGTGGGGACGAGCGAGTGCCACCCCCCTACCGGAGCCGTACCAGGCCGCATGCCCTCAACATGGGGGGGTTGGGTGCTCTGGGGCAGGGGGCGCACTGCGGAGCCCCCCCACCCCAGAGCACCCTGCCCCCTTGGCCGTTGGTTGTCGGGGGCTGCAGGCGGGGGGCTTATCGGAATCTGGGAGCTCCCTCAAATAAGGGGGCCCCCAGATACCGCCCCCCCACCCTACCTCGTATCTCTACCCATTCACCTGGAGGCAAAGTGTAAAAGTAAATAAACACGACACAGGGTTTTTAAAATAATTTATTAGTCTGCTCTGGGGGCCCCCCCTGTCTTCTTTAGCTCTTTTAGCAGGGGGGGCTTCTTCTTCACCGCCGTATGGTTCTCTTCCTCTCTCCGGGGGTCTTCTCCGCTTTCCGGGGGGTCTTCTCCGCTCTCGGGGGGTCTTCTTCTATCTTCTCCGCTCTCCGCTGTTGACTCGGCGCACCCCGGTTCTTCTCCCGCTTTCCGGTGCCTTCTCCTTCAGGGTTGGCCGCCGCTATCTTCATGTGTTAGCTCAATTACTAGCAGGCGGCCAGCCCGCTCTTCTGTGACTTCTTCTTCTTCTCTTCTTCTCCCTTCTTCCGATGTTGACACAACGCCTCTTTGCCTCGCTGCAATGACGGGTGCGCGGTTTGCATCCGATTTATATAGGCCTCTCTTATGATGTCACAGTCCCATCATGCTCCGGTACCTACCCACGTGGTACCTACCCAGCAGTTCTTAGACTATTATCCCTCCCTTCTCTCCCTGTTACGAATCCCGTCTGATCTGCGTTTATTAAGTCCGGCATTAATGCCTTTATCCTCGTTGCCAATATTTTTGCATAAACCTTAATGTCAGCATTTAATAATGCTATTGGACGATAATCGGAACAAAGAGTACCATCTTTTCCCATTTTAGGAATAATTGAAATATTGGCGAGGAGAGATTCTTTCCTTATTTCTTCCTTTTCTCCCAGTCTATGAAAATAGTTGCTCTGGGACCAGGAATTCTTAATTTTTTTTATAGTACTTAATCGGTAACCCGTCCGGGCCTGGACTCTTACCTCCAGATGTTTCTTGGATGGCTTTATGAATTTTCCCCTGCGTTATTGGGTCATCTAGGAGTTCGACATTGTCTTGCGATAGCTTTGGTAAATTAGCTTCCTCTAAGTATTCCTAAATTTTAATTTTCCTAGTTTCTTTCTGCTCCTGAGTTTCTCCCTTTCTGATGGAATACAATGCACTATAAAAGGTCTGAAAGGCCTCTGCAATTTCAGAGGTCTTGTATTTTATCTGCCCTACTTGGTTTTTTATTATTTCAATATAGTTTATGTTTTTTTTTTCCTTAGATAATCTAGCAAGATATTTCCCCGGTTTATTTCCCCATTTGTATCTTTCTTTTGCTACGTTCTTGAATATATTTCTGGTTTCGAGTTCCATCAAGTCTCTAAGTTGGGCCCTTTTTATGACTATTTTCTGATATGTTTCACTTTCTCCTTGGTTTTTATGTTTTGTTCAAGGTCTTGTAACTCCCTAATTATATTTTTCCTGTTTGCTTCTCTTGCCTTTTTTTTCCTGCCCCTATAGAGATTAACTTACCCCTAATGCATGCATGCTTTATGGGCTTCCCATATTGTCGCAGAGCTAATGTCCGGTGTATTATTTGTCAAAAAATATTGCTCAATCTCTTTTTTTACTATATCACTTACTTCTATATCGTCTATCAGATCGTCGTTTAAATTCCACATCCCTTTTCTTTGTTCTATATCATTGAAACGTATTCTTACTATTACCGGGGCGTGGTCAGAGATTGAGATTATACCTATTGAGGTTTTATTTACATATTCCAATACACTGTGATCTACCATTAGATAATCTGATCTTGAGTATGTGTCATGCACAGATGAATGATGTGTATAGTCCCTTTTATTGGGATATGCAATTCTCCACGGATCTATTAATTGATGGTTAAACAATTATTTTTTCAATAATCGCAGTTGCAGTCGCAGTCGCATCTGTGCGCCAGACGTACTATCAAGTTGATGTTCCAATGTAAAATTAAAGTCACCTGCTAGAATTACATAACCTTGTTTAAAATCCATTAGTGCATTTAGAATCCCCCTAAGATATTTTTGGGGGTGTTTGTTGGGGCAGTATATGTTTGCTAGCGTGTATTTTTTCCCTTGTAGGGCCCCTCTTAGAAACAGGTAACGATCCTCTGGGTCAACTCTTCTATCTTCCACCTTAAAGCTAATATTTTTCCCTATGGCGAACCGCCTGGATCGTTTCTGTGGGGAGTCTCCATAGTACCATGTTGGGACTGCCCGAGAATAGAGTCTGACACTGGAATCTACTGTTATATGTGTTTCTTGTAAAAAGACTATTTCTGCAGAATATCTTTCGATTTCTTTTAGGACCATGTGTCTTTTTGCTGGGCAACAGAGACCTCTTACATTGTATGTAATAACATTTACATTAAGCATGTTTTTTTTCTTTTTTTTCTTTCTCTCCTTCCTCCCTCATTCAGACAGATAACCGACACCCCCTCTTCCCACCTAAAACCCATCCGCCCCCTTCCCTCCCACCCCCCACCACTCCCCCACCCCACTTCCTCCCACCCCTCCCCCCGACCCTTGATGGAACCTTGACCCTATGGTCTTTTGGAGCATCTCCTCATGCACCGCGCTTTTATGCTCCTCTCTATAGGTGGAGAACTATTCGCCACGGTCTCCTAACCCCTATTCCTAGGGATTTAGCACCAGGGCATTTCCGGGATCTCCGGTCCCCAGATCTCTTTCTTTCTATATCTTAACTTTCCCCATTATGTTCCCTCCCCACCCCCGCCCCCTGTCACCCTCTCACCCCCCCGTCCCCTGACCTATGTTTTCATTTCTTTAACTAAGTGGGTATTGGAATGTCTAATTTTTGGCAAAATTACGGTATTTCCTAAATGAATCTTAGTCTTGCTGTAACCCCGTTTTTCCTGCCAATCAGGAATGCTGGGAATCCCCAATTGTACTGTAATCCTAACTCTTGCAGTACCCTTAGTAATGGTCTTAAATGTCTTCTTCTCTTGAGCGTTTCTTGTGATAGATCCTGATATATTTGAATTTTATGCTCTTCAAATTTTATTGGAGACTTTCCTCTCAGGTTTCTCCAGAGTTGGTTTTTCTCTTCCCAGCTTTCAAATGTAATGATGATATCTCTAGGGCTTTCCTGTGATATTTCTCTTGGCCTTCTTATCCTATACGCCCGTTCTATTTTTAGTGGGGAGGTTATTTCTTTATCCAATAATGGATTATAAATTTTCCTTATTATTTCTGGGAGGTTTTCTGACTGAGAAGAATCTGGTACTCAGCGTATTCTGATATTTTTCCTTCTGTCTCTATTATCTTGGTCTTCTAATTTATATGCTTGTTCCTGTTGTTTTTTTTATACCTTTGATTTCTTCCTCCAATTTTCTAATGGTGTTTTTGTTCAAATCTATTTTTTTTTCCGATTCTTCCAATCTCTCCAACATATGTCCCATATTTCGCTCCATTCTCTCCAATTGTGATTTGAGTGATTTTTCTAACACGGTGAACATGCCTTGAATTTCTTTTTGTTGGTAAAAGTGACCTATCTTGTTGTTCGTCGTCTATTCTCTGTTCAAACTCCATTTTCATCTCTTGTTCAATCATAGCCTCAGACGGTATGTCCTGTTCTGCTGGATTTTTTGGGGCCATTTTTGTCTTGTCTTTTTTTTTCTCCTTCTCGGTCTGGGTGTTTTTTACCCCTTGTTGTTTTTCTACTAATTGTTTGTCTCCGTTACTCCCATGAGTTACAAATTTATTCATCGGACCCGGACTTTGACTTAGTCGGGGGGTTGATGTAGTCCCCCCTCTTGCTCCTCTGGCTCTTGTACTCATTTTTGCCCAAATATCTTGTTTGCTTTAATTCTGCCTTGATGCTTCGTATCTTAAACCGTCCTCCCCAAAGCCTTACCAAAACCCCGATTTGGGCTGCTAAGATATTCACTTTTCTCTAGGCTAGGGGGGGGTCAGAGAGGGGGGGAGGGGGAGGCAGGAGGAGACATATTTCTAAAAATCACAGTAGTTTAGGGTATTTGGGGTTCTTAGTTAATTTGTGACTCCCGGTTCCCACTTTTCACATCTATGTAGCAGTGTGTATGTAGGCTGTATATGTTGGAGGGAGAAAAAAAAAGGATCTATCTTCTGTGTTTGCCCTTTTACTTTTTTCCCTTTCTCTTTTTTTTCCCCTCCTCAGAGAATGTAGCGTCCATTGGACCTTTATCACATAGTAATAATTCCACACTTCTGTGTTCTATATTTTTTTTGCAGCGAGGTAGTATTACCGGAAAAAACGAAAAAAAACTATTTTTCTCAGTGAGTAATACAACAGTGTCACCAGTAGCAGTTTGGTACTCTTTTTTTTCCCGGTATGTAATACAACAGTGTCACAAGTAGCAGTTTGGTACTCTTTTTTTTCAATATGTAATACAACAGTGTCTCAGGTGGCAGTTTGGTACTCTTTTCTTTTCCAGTATGCAACAACAGTGTCACCAATAGCAGCAAGGTAGCAAGGTAGTATTGCTGAAAAGAGACTCTTTTTTCAGTATGTAATACAACAGTGTCTCAGGTAGCAGTTTGGTACTATTTTTTTTTCAGTATGCAATACAACAGTAGCAAGGTAGTATTGCTGAAAAGAGACTCTTTTTCCGGTGTGTAATACAACAGTGTCACGAGTAGCAGTTTGGTGCTCTTTTTTTTTCCAGTATGTACTACAACAGTGTCACAAGTAACATTTTTTTCCCCAGTATGTAATATGACAGTATTACAAGTAGCAGTTTGGTACTCTTTTTTTTTTTCAGTGTGTAATACAACAGTGTCACAGATAGCAGTTTAATACTCACACTTTGTTGCCTCTTGAGACCATGCTTGCAGGATGACTGGAATTTTAAATTACTTACGTGTCTTCTCTGTACCTTCTCTGTACCTTTAAAGATGTGCTACAGAGCGGGGGACCATGGCATGGGGGGGGGGGGGGTGGTGGTTACCGATAGTCTCCTGAAACTCATTTGCCTCACTTAGTGTTTTGCTGCTCCATGCTCCTTGTTTAATTTTTCAGAACAGACGGGGCTGACCGTTCTCAACCTAACTTCTTCACATGCTGCTGCCAACTTCAACACACACTCTGCTCCGTGTGTGGCGTTCTCCTTGCAGCATGCTCCTAGCCCGGAGCACTGTTAGGTATCCCTGGAGAGCTGTTTCACCCGGGGATCGCAGGACCGCGCTGTCTGCGAGTTGAGGCAGGGATGAACGAGCGGGGGAGAGCGGACCTCACAGCGGGGGGAGGTCAGAGGCGGCGGGGAGAGAACGCATTCTGCTGGAGACCTGCAGACCCTGAACTCCCGTCTAGCTGCCTCGGCGCTCGGACCACACAATTCCTTGACTCCTCCCTCTCCCTGTGACTTCATGCCGTGTACATGAGCTAATTAACTACAGCTGATAATTCAGACACCTGACCTTCAGGCTGTCTGCTAACTCACAATACACATTTATCATCAATAGACCTTCACACAATACAGAGTCAATTAGCACAAGCCACCCTAGATTCATTTACATCACACCAGACAGACAGATGGCTCGAGTTGATGACATTAACACCTAACTGTATGTGTCCCCACATTATGAATGAGTCACTTTTTCAATTAACCTGTTAAGTTCAGAATCAACAAACAGCAATAGTTCAAGATATCCTGGAATACATTGTGAATTACAGACCCATGTTAAAGCAATCCAAGATATATTCTGAATGTCCATTATTTCCTGGCTCATACTTTGTAAGAGCTTCTGGGTTCCACGGGCCCTCCCGTTACATGTCTCACCTTTCGGCAGAAGACTAACACAGGAGGTGACCCCAGATGGGTTGACTCCAAAGTTAGTCCATAGTTCCATTCCTCTAATGCCTGGACAACCCATCAGCATTGCCATTTTGCTTACCGGATCGGTAGCTGATGGTGAAGTTGTAAGGTTGCAGGGTGAATAATGGAATTCAGTTCTGGAACTGGCTTTGCTCTCTCAATGGCTCCCAAAACTTGTTGCTGATGCTCTTGGGAGAGATAAGGCACAACCTGGATGCAACCTGGATGGAAATCCCATTTAACCTTTTGACAATTTCAGCCAGTTTGTGCATTTCAATGTTCAAGATACGAGACATCTCATAATACATGACAGAGTGTCGTTGCATCTCCGATTTCTCACTGGCCAACTTGTCACATTCCAATTTTAGACTGTGATATTGTGCCTAATCTATTGTACATGTCGGGGAAGATAGTCTTACCCGGGTCTCAGCACCAAGCGCGTTGGTTCCAGCAGCACGGGTCTGGGCACAGGTAGTCACTGGGTTGGCTTCAGCAGGGCACATCGAGGTGTAAGCAGAAATGAGGGTGGCCAAATCATTCCCCAGTAGTACATCCGCTGGCAAATCCATCATCACCCCCAAATTCACGTGTCCCGAACCAACCCCCCAATCCAGGTGAACACGGGGAACGGGTAGCCGGAAGACGGTGCCTCCCGCTACTCTTACGGCTACAGTGTGAGCTTCTGGGTTCCACGGGCCCTCCCATTACAGGTATCATTTTGGATGCTAGAGTGAGATCAATGAATCAAGAATTATTATTTATAACTGAATCCAAACTGATGAGCTGTAAGGACATTTAAAACATCACCTACAGTATGAACAGTTTTGAGTACTGTATTTGTTTTGCCATATTACAGACACATGCAATTTTAAGGCTTGACCTTTTTTTTTTTTGCATTTTACTCAATGTGATCTCATATGTTAGATTTTACTGAACATTGGTATTATATTGTGTTTGTGTGTAGAAAATGTATTTTAAAATATCAATTACTAAACTAAAAATATGTGTTTCATAAACAGTTGTGCTCATATTGTGCTACATAAATATTGCAACTGCTGCAACTTTATTTTACAAAATATATAATGTTATGACCCTAAAAAAAAAAAAAAAAAGATTCTGTTCCTTTAAGGCATGACAGTGATTGTGCTGTGTAATTTGTCCCTTCCTATGTTGTAATATACCTGGCTGATCATGCCTGTTCCTATGCCCACTTGTCTGTGCTGACCATGGTATTAATGGTTGCCGTCCCATGATATCGTGTTTGGGTTATGCGCCTCCATCAGCCTGCTCTCTGCATTGAATCTCTTCTCTCTCCCCTTCTCCCCCTCCCTCCCTGCCAGCATGAGAGTGGCTCTCCTCCCTGCCCTTCCCGCTGCTATCCAGCTGCAATATGGAGCAAAACTACATGTATATCCCCTGGATTATCCTGGACCTAACTATAGTGAGTGGTTTTTTTTTAAATAAAAAGCCTAAATACTGCTATACACCGCCACTGTGTAGTCACATCCTCCTCTGCTGGCCGGCTGAGGTCACAGGGGAATCTCAGCTCCTCCCTCTTCTCTCCATAGATCGGGGAAGAAGAGTTGATGGGGATCACGTGCCTTCACAGCTGCAGTGTGAGAAAAGCTATTTAGCCTTTTCATAAAAAAATAAACACACACACTATAGTTAATGCCAGCATAAACCAAAGGGGATACCAGTAAATGTGACTTTACAAAAACTTTAAGTAATTTTCAGATCTACAATGTGCATTTTATTACTTGCAAAAAATGCAAAATTTGTGCTGACAATAGTGCTGACAGTGAGAGAGTTGAGGATATATATGATAACTCAAAATACCTACTGTAAGTGGTTTATGGGTAATAACACTGTAACTATCCTCTAAAGGCTGGATTCTATAGACCAAACTGTGGCATGGGGGCTGGATGCGACTCTTTGCTTGCCTTTTACCTGGCCCTTGGGACACTATTTTCCCACTGATACGAGACACTACTGACATCAACAATGGGACACCATTTCTTCCATTGACATCAACAAAGGTGCACTATTCCTCCCAATGATACCAACGATGAGACACTATTCTCCCACCTTATACCAAATTTAGTGATGTTTACTGTTGCTGATGCCAGGAAGTGCCAGAACATGTCCCTAGTATGTTATCTGGCACTTACGGGGAGGAGGCGCATGAGCACCACCGGCGACTTGGCCGTGATGTGATTAAACACATCAGATGTCGATCAGCAGGTGCTGCCCAATGGATTACTGCTGGCACCCACCGATCATCATGTATTTACACAGGACAGAGCCCTGCCTATGTAAACAAGGCAGAGCCATGTCCTGTCAGCAGGGGAGTAATGAATTTTTATCCCCGCAAAGCAGGGAATAAAATCCATTACTTGCCTTGGTAAAAGCAACTCACACAGTACACCAATACACTAGATAGGCACACATTTAACCCTTTGATTGCCCTAGATGTTTAATCCCTTCCCAGCCAGTGTCATTAGTACAGTGACTGTGCATATTTTTAGAACTTATCACTGTATTGGTGTCACTGGTTCCCAAAAAGTGTCAAAAGTGTCAGTTTGTGTCCGAATGCCCACTGCAATATCCCAGTGCTGCTATAAGTTGAGGCGATTCAGTTTCGGATTTGTAGCGCTATATAAGTTATTCACTCACTCACTCATAAGTTGCTGATCACTGCCATTAATAAAAAAAATAAATACAAATTCCAGTATATATCCCATAGTTTGTAGACGCTAAGACCTTTGCAGAAACCAATCAATATAGGTTTAATGGGATTTTTTTTCTCCAAGAACATGAAGCAGAATACATATTAGCCTAGATTTATCAATAACTTTTTTTTTATTTTTTTTACTTTTTTATTAGATATGTTTTTTAGCAGAAAGTGAAAAATATAGTTTTTTTTTTAATTGTTTATAGCACAAAAAATGCAGTGGTAATGAAATACCGTCAAAAGAAAGCTATATTTTTGAGGGGAAAAAAAGGACATCAATTTTGTTTGGGCACAGAGTCACATGACCACACAATACTCAGTTGAAGAAATGCAGTGCCATATTGCAAAAAATTGCCTGGTCATGAAGGTGGGTAAATCTTCCCGAGGTCAAGTAGTTAATACAAAAACAACATCAAAACAAGTCATGTAGTATAGATTTAAATCGTGTTTTCATTACACAGTATTGTGTAAAGTGTTTAGCAAGAAAGCACATCAAAGCCATAAATCCACATTCCCAAAATACATTATAATGTTTTAGAAACATTGGCTAAAGAGTGTTTATGCAGTTTGATTGGTTCCAATGGCAGCAATGTAAGAAGGAAAGATAAGCCTTTTTTTTTTTCAAGAAATAACAGAGTATGTTTTAAAGACAGCACCCATTGATAGCGTATTATGGAAGCACTATGTACTTGGGCACTATTCAAGAAAGGAAGGGTGACTCCTTGAAGTCGCACATCTATGGTGTCTTGTTGCAATGAATGGAGTGGCAACCTCAGCCTGGACTATGACCAGGCCAACGTGTTTCACTCCACCCCCCGGAGCTTAGTCATGGGGATAGAGAACTCATGCGTATGGGGAGTAGTTAAGCATCATCGGTAGTCACTCGTTAGGTGCAAAAAGGTAGTAGGTGTATGTGATTAATTGTGATTGATGTTGGTATAGAGGAAAGAATCTGTCAGTGCAATTAGGCCTAGAGTGCTAAACTCTGTGCACTGTAAACTATTGTAAGTGCAAAAAAAATAAAAAGATATAAGCAATTAAACTCCGAATTGGGAAAATATGCAAAAAAAGCTAACTAATTTTATTAAAATATTTGTGATAAAAAAAAAAAAAAGTTTTTGATTCGTAGTTAAACCTATGTTTGTAAAGACATTTTTTGTTATTGTGCAATGGAAGGGTTCTCGCGCTATCGATATTCTAAACCTACGGGGCACTGCTGCAGTTACCTGAAATTGGTCCCAGCCAAAAATGAAAACAAATGAAATGAGTGATAATAACTGCGCTGTGTGGGTATGGAGGAATAGGGCAACAACCAAAAAACAATAAACAATAAAAAAAAATAAAAAAATAAACAGTGATCAAATAAGTCCCACCATACAAGCAGTGTGCAATCTGAACTGTGAAGGTGGGTGATCTGGAAAAGGTTAACACTATGCAGCAAAATCCTTATAAGGAAATGAAATAAACATGGAAGTACAGTTATCAAAATAAATGTCCAAGATTGGTACTAAAGACCAAAGGTAAGTGATCCCAACACATAATAAAGGGTAAAAATCCAGTGAAATCAAGTGCAAATACAAATCTCGCATCCAAAAAGCATATATTTAAAGGTGCAGTCCTTGATAGCTGTGAATAATAAGTGATGAGAAACCAGGAAATCCAATATTTCAGAGAAGAGCAAGCTTCGGTGCGCACACCTCTAGTGGTTAGTGTTGCTCACGAATATTCGTATTGCGAATATTCGGCTCGAATATGGCATATTCGAGTATTCGCGAATATATCGAATTTCGCGGCCAATATTCGCTATTCCGAATATTCGCATTTTTTCTATTTTATTTTTAAAACAGATCACATCCTAGTGATCTCCATCGATGTCTAAAAGCATTGCTGGTATGATTAGAGACACTGGGCCGAGTAGCTGAAGCGATCATTTTATATTGCTGAATATTCGCAATGCGAATATTCGGCAATAGGAATATTCGGCAATAGGAATATTGCGCGATTATTTTCTCCGCCCTTCTTTTGCATCAGAGTTCTCCTACCACAGTTGTTAAAATTTCGCTATCATTTTCGCATCCGCATTAGCGCAATTTCGCAATATTGTTTTTTGGATAAAATGTCACGAATATTCGATTTCAGAATATTAGCGAATACTTTCTCCGCCCTTCTTTTGCATCGGAGCCAATCAGAGTTCTCCTACCACAGTTGTCGAAATTCCGCAATCAATTTCGCATTCGCATTTGCGAAATTTCGATAATATATCACGAATATTCGATTTCAGCATGAGCCAATCAGAGTTCTCCTACCGCACTTGTCGAAATTTCGCAATTATTTTCGCATTCGCAATAGCGAAATTTCGCAAAAATTTCATTTGGATAAAATATCACGAATATTCGATTTTAGCGAATATTTCTCGAATATTCGGCTACATATTCGTGATATATCGCGAAATCGAATATGGCGAATTCCGCTCAACACTACTAGTGGTATGGAATGCTCACCTCAAGGCCATAGCACGGATAGCCTGAATACCACTCAGGGTGTACTCAAAGATCCAGCAGGATGAGGGCTAGATGTAGTCTCCACATTAAATGACCATATTGGAAGAAACAAGAAAAAGATATGACGTAATACTGAAAGCAAGGGTCTAAAAAACGATCAATCACATGCACATGCACTCACATGGAGGCCGTGAGCAGTGGGCCTATCTCCTACGAACGGCGAGTTCGTGCGACCCAGTCTGTGATCTTGATTGTATGCTGATCCTCTCTCTTTGGCCTCCACCTAAACATCCACGGATACTGGCACTAAATGCTCAGCAGGTATAGATGGGCAAAGAGAGAAGAAGGCACATAGTACAGCTCCGCTTCAAAAGGTATTTAATATAAAAACATATAAAAAACACACATTTAAAATGTCAGAAATATCCAAACAAAACGAGCAGCGAGCTCATATCTCTCTCTTCAGAGTGTGTGAGGTCTGGTACTTCCTGTAACCATTTCATGAGGAAAAGAGGATAAATGCATTTCCTAATAATTCCAAAAGACACTCAATGTTGTGCAGAGGTGAATCGTGCAAAGATCTTGTACATAATGGTGTGTTAAATATGTAAATATATGAGTATGTGGAAACAACTATGTGTGCATAGAGAGCAGGAGCAAGTCAGTATATCAGTATGTTAATAGTTTACTGTTAATGAGACACTCATTCAAAATAGTGGGTGATGTCCCACTCATAGTTGAGACCTTTAGGAATTCTTGTATCCATCCTAAAGATCCAAAAAACCTCCCTCTTACAAAGAAGAGAGAAGCGGTTTCTGGCACGGATCGGACAGGTGATCTGTAATTCTGTCACTGAGACATCTGGTAGTTCTGCCTATGTATTGGATTTTACATGCAATGCAGGTGATAATGTAAATTATGTCTTTAGTGTGGCAGTTGACTAACTGTTTGATGATTATAGAAGGGCCATTGGAGTGTGAATTTATATTATGGGGATCACCTACAAGATTGCATGTGGAACACCTGGTAGCATTGCATCTAAACAATCTAGTGGTGTTCAACCAAGTATTAGTGGTTGTGTTGGAGGTGTACATACCAGGGGAGATCATGTTGCCCATTGTTCATGTTTTTCTTGCAACATATCTGATCCCACTTTTTAAGATGGTTTTGTAGCAGTCATCACTGTGTAAAATAGAGAGGTGTCTTGTAATGATGTTTTACTTTACTTGGGCACTATGTCAGTTTATTATGTCACAGTCAAGAGACAAACATATTTCATCAGGGTAGCTGGACACAATATAAGCATGTTTACCAATGAAAGATTGACATACTAGGCAGGTTTTATCATGAAATAAAAATTAGAGTGTACTTTTTTGGCCTGTTTCAAGCATTTTTCTGTTTGTATAAAAGAAGCATGAATAGCAAGCTTTTACAAAGCATTTACAGAGCTTTCAGCAAGCTTTGCTGAATCTTTTACCCACTTCAGTCCTGGAGGATTTGGTTGCCATTTTTTGCGATTCGGCACTGCGTCACTTTAACTGAGAATTGGGTGGTCGTGCGACATGGCTCCCAAACAAAATTGACGTCCTTTTTTCCCCACAAATAGAGCTTTCTTTTGGTGGTATTTGATCACCTCTACGTTTTTTTTTTTGCGCTATAAAACAAAAAAAGATCAACAATTTTGAAAAAAATTCAATATTTTTTACTTTTTGTTATAATAAATATCCCTCAAAAATATATAAAAAAACAAAACAAATTTCTTTCTCAGTTCAGGCCGATATGTGTTCTTCTACATATTTTTGGTAAAAAAAATTGCAATAAGCAATAGCGTCTACATTTTTTTTTTTTTTACTAGTGATGTCGGCGATCTGCGATTTTTATCATAACTGCGACACAATGGCGGACACATCAGACACTTTTGATGCTATTTTGGGACCATTGTCATTTATACAGCGATCAGTGCTATAAAAATGCAAGGCAGGGAAGATGTTAACCACTAGGGGGCAAGGAAGGGGTTAAGTGTGTCCTAGGGAGTGATTCTAACTGTGGAGGGGCTGGGCTACCAGTGACATGACATTAATCACTGCTCCCGATGGCAGGGAGCAGTAGATCAGTGTCCTGTCACAAGGCAGAACAGGGAAATGCCGTATTTACACAGACATCTCCCTGTTCTGCAGCTCCGTGACATGATCGCTGGACACCAGTGTACATCGAGTCTGCGGCTCCCGCTGGCAAGATCACGGAGCTTGAAACAGGGGCACGCGCCCGCATGGCGGCAAATTTAAAGCAACGTACCTGTACGTTGCTTTGCGCTGTCGTGCCATTCTGCCGACGTATATGTACAGGCGGCAGTCGGCAAGTGGTTAAAGTACTATTTAGCTTCAATTATTACATTTTAAATACAGATCCTAAAGGTAGTGCTGACTGGCACTTTAAATAAGCTGCTCTACAACTTCAGAACTACTTGAAGCTTGTTGAAAGCCTGGTTAAGCCTGCTAGCAGCTTGTTTAAAGTGACAAACAGCACTGTCATAAGGATCTGTGTATACCATTTCCAAACAGGGGCCAAAGGGCAATTTAAAGGCTTAGAAAAGCTGCTTAAAGCTTGCAGAAAGCTTTGAAAAAGTTTGCTGAAAGTTTCATAAAAGTGTGCAATTTACACTGCTCTCATGCAAGCCACGACCCATGTGAAACAGGCTTAACAGTATCTTTTTTTGAGACTGAAGACAAAATGAAAATTTACAAATGACTCACTGAGCATATGCTCATTTGAGTCCTCTCACTCCGGTAAGCCTCCTCAATAACCGGTGGTGGTTCTATAGTATGTGTCCACTTCTACTTACACAATTTGTTTTCACCATTTATTTAAAGACTACTATGTTTATGTTTTAAAACAATTTTTGTATGATGGCACATGGACTTTAGTTTGGATGTGAATTTCACATCTCATTTTCATTATTATTAGTTTTTATAGTCATTTCACGGTGTACATTAGTTTGTATACATATTTTTTTCCATGTTTTGAGCGCTGCACATAATTTCACTTTTTTACTGATTTCTTAATTTACAATTGTCTTTTCCCGCATATACACAATCGGAATTTCGGACAATAAAAGTTTGATGCAAGCTTTTGGTCAGAAATTCTGACTGTGTGTAGGCCCCATCGGACTTTCTCTGGTTTGAATTTCCGACAGCAAAAATTTGAGAGCTGGTTCTCAAATTTTCCGATGGAAAAAGTTCTTGTCGGAAATTCCGTTTGTCTGTATGCAATTCTGGCGTGCAAAAAAACATGCATGTTCGGAATCAATTCGACACATGCTCAGAATCACTGAACTTCATTTTTCTCTGGCTTGTTGTAGTGTTGTACGTCACCGCGTTCTTGAAGAATTTTGTGAGACCGTGTGTGTGCAACACAAGTTTGAGCCAAAATTTAGTCGGAAATAAATCCACGTTTTCTTGTCGGAATTTTCGATTGTGTGTACGCAGCATAGTGTTGTGCTGGCTGCTACTAGATAGATGTCAGCTCGATATACACCAAATGTTTCTATTTCTATTGACAAATTTGAAGTTTTTCAAGACTTTTGTCAGACCTTCTTTTTGGAGAAAGCAGGAGAGTATCATGTATAGAACTTACATTTTTTTCTGTTTTATATGACTGAAGACAAAAATAAATGTTACTGATTTGAAACATACCTTTTAAACCTTTGCTGCATATGTGTCAGGTCACCTGCGGTTGAGGGAGAGAGACAGCAGATGGAATCTGCAATTTAGAAAAAATCTATGTTCAAAAAATTGTTTCGGATTCATAACACAACTAATGCCCCGTACACACGATCGGAATTTCCGATGGAAAACATTTTTTTGTCCCTTAGACAATGGACCTTGTCTTTCCATAATGGAAATTGCCTCCCGTGGAGGCTGGATTGTGTCAGCATCGTATCCTCACTGGAGATCGAGAATGGATTTACATCGCTGGAGATTGAGACTGGATTACATCGCTGGAATTCTTTTCTTTTTTTTTTCTTTTTAAAAAAGGACTTGTCCCAAGCTGTGTACTGTGGTTTTTAATTTTTTTGTCACTTTTTTTGTGAAATGATAGTGGTACAGTGTACCCCTTACCAATTCACATTGGGGGTGAAATCTGGAGGTCCCCTTTATTAACCACTTGCCTACTGTGCACATACACCCCCTTCCTATACCCAGACGAAATTTTAGCTTCCGGCACTGCGTCGCTTTAACTTACAATTGCGCGGTCGTGCGATGTGGCTCCCAAACAAAATGTACGTCCTTTTTTTCCCACAAATAGAGCTTTCTTTTGGTGGTATTTGATCGCCTATGCGGTTTTTATTTTTTGGGCTATAAACAAAAAAAGAGCGTAAATTTTGAAAAAAAACACAATATTTTTAACTTTTTGCTATAATAAATATCCAATTAAAAAAAAAAAATTATCTCAGTTTAGGCCGATACGTATTCTTCTACATATTTTTGGTAAAAAAATAAAATAAAAATAAAATCGCAATAACCGCATAGTGACTGGTTTGCGCAAAAGTTATATTGCCTTCAAAATAGGGGACATAATTATGATTTCTTTTTTTATTTATTTTTTACTAGGAATGGCGTCGATCTGCAATTTTTTCCGGGACTGCAACATTATAGCGGACACATCGGACACTTTTGACACATTTTTGGGACCATTCACATTTATACAGTGAACAGTGCTATAAATATGCATTGATTATTGTATAAATGTGACTGGCAGGGAAGGGGTTAACCACTAGGGGGCGGGGAAGGGGTTAAATGTGTAGCCTAGTGAGTGTTCTAACTGTAGGGGAAGGGGGGAACTGGGGGAGGTGACCGATCTGTGTCCCTATGTACAAGGGACACAGCATCGGTCTCCTCTCCCTGCCATCGCGGCCGCCGGGCACGCGCATTGTGTTCCCAGTAACGCGACTGGTGTGCGCGCGCCCCCTAGCGGCTTTAAATGACAGGACGTCATATGACGTCCTGTCAGAACAATAGAGTATTCCGCGTAAAGCAGTTAAAGGGGGCTTCCAGATTCCGATAAGCCCCCCCCGCAGACCCCCAAAACCACCGGGTAGGGCTGTGTGGATGAGGCCCTTGTCCCTATCAACATGGGGACATCCTTCCCATGTTGAGGGCATGTGGCCTGGTACGCTTCAGGAGGGGGGTGCTCTCTTGTCCCCCCTCTTTTCCTGCGGCCTGCCATGTTGCATGCTCCGATAAGGGTCTGGTATGGATTTTTTGGGGAACCTCACATCATTTTTTTTGCTGCGGGGTTCCCCTTAAAATCCATACCAGACCTGAAGGGCCTGGGGGGGGACCCATGCCGTTTTTTTTCAATGACTTATCTGTATTGCCAGGACAGCACAATTTATTATAGCCTTGAGTAATTTTTAATTACTTTTTTTCCTTTAGAATTTCCATTTTGTGCAGAGACTGTTATACGCATGGGAAACATGCGCTGCTTTACAGGCATACTATAGACACCCCCCAGGTACGAAATTTCAAGGAATATTTTGCTTTTATTGTTTCACTTTAAGCATTAAACACTTTTAATGACAATAACTTGCATATTAACCTTTAAAATGAGCACTTTTGATTTTTCATGTTCATGTCTCATAGACTTTAACAGTGTTCGCATGTTCAAACTAATTTTTTGCATGTTTTTCTGCGAACCGAACCAGGGGTTGTTCGGCTCATCCTTACATACCACACTATACAGACATGTGGTAGCAATATTTCTTGCTTCAATACTTACATTTTTACCTGTCTCTCACTAAACTCCACCATACTGACAAAGGGCTTTTGGAAAATTTGCTTTTTATAAGATGTGGACTGGGATTTCATCAAAAAACATAATTTTACCAAAGCTTTTCACCTGATATCTGGTCAGGTGACAAAACCAGGGATCAGGTGCAAATCTTTGGCCAATGAGGGTTTTATGCAAAAGCCTATATGATGCTCAGCTTGGCAATTAAAGTCAAATGTCCCAAAAGTTTGGATTCAATCAAAATCAACCAAACCTCAAGCTCATCACTAGCTTTTGCTCCCACCATTTTTCCTCTATCTACGTTTCACCACTTTTCACAGTGCATTTCAAAATTGCTACTTTCACAAAGTTTTCCATATCAGTTTTAATGGCAATATAGGGAGTTTGGTCATGGAAGAAAAAGCAATTACTTTGCCAACTATTATAAATAGGCCTGTGAGATTTAATAATTTTAATGTAAAAGTCAACATAATAATTGCCAAGCTAGAAAGCTGGTAAACAAGTATTATAATTCAGGCTCTGAAGTGATTTTGATAACATTAGTGTGTACTAACAGGTTTAAATTTAAGACTTGCCAGTTTCACAAATCACTTTGCATTTTCCGTATTTGTTATCTGAAAAAAGTAATCTATAAAACTTACTGAGGGTTGCCATTAATTTACTGCTGAAATACCAAAGGCTATGTGAATGCCAAAGGAATGTAAATTAATGTTAATATTTAACATTTTGCTTTACCAAGTTCTGACTTCTAACTTTGCTAAGGTGGTATAAAGCATTCAAGGTTTCTGTGATTCTTTCCTTTTACTATATTCCCTCACTGCTTGAGCTACTTCATATCCAAAGAAACCAGAAGTAGTTAAGATATAGGAATTTGTAAAACTTTCTACAGATATTAAAGGATGATAGGTAAGGATTAGAGATGGGCAGAACACCCCCCTGTTTGGTTCATAGCAGAATTCCCAAACAGGGGAAAGGTTCTAACCGAAAGCCCCATTTTGAAGGCTTATATGCAAGTAATTGACCATAGGGTATGGGGGACATGTATCAATGCAAAAATGTTTTTTAAACAATAGTTTTTTTCAGGATCAGTTATTTAAATTATGCTTAAAATGCAACAATACAAATCAAAAATTACTTTAAATATAATGCCTGGGGGGTCCCTTTAGTCTGCCTGTAAAGTGACACATATGTAGCATGCATAGAACATGCTGTAGCAAAAAGGACATTTCTAAAGTCAAATCACATTTAAATTGATTTGTGGTTGCAATTGCCATCCTATTGAAAAAAAACAAAAAACACTTGCGTTTTCAAGAACCATACCAGACCCTTAATCGGGCCTGCAGCCTAGCAGGTCAGGCTCACCATGAGGGGGTGGGTGCTTTGGGGCAGAGTGGCTCTGCCCCTTGCCCCAAAGCACCTTGCCCCAATGTTGATGGGGACAAGGGCCACATCCCAACAACCGTGGCTGTTGGTTGTGGGGGTCTGCGGGCAGGGGCCTTATCAGCATTTGGAAATTAATGTGATTAATTATGGGGTACATAGTACCCCAACCCAGTCACCAAAAAGTGTCAAAAATTAGAAAAACATAGACACAGTTTTTGTACAATTCCTTTATTAAAAAAAAACTGTGTCCTCTCATATAAATCCATTGTCAATCACACTGCCCGCCGCATCCAAGAAAAAAAAATAGGCTCCTGCCATCCATGAAGGCTGGCCACCTACTGCAGTGTAAGCCATTTGACGGTTCTTATTGGTAAGGGGTGGGGCCACCAGGTGACATAGCCAGGTGGCCCCGCCCCTTACCTATTGTGAGGATGGGACCCTGTGCTGTGGGAGAAATGGCTGCTTTACGCCAAAATCTGTAGAGAAACACACGTTAATTAGTCAGCTGTGTTTTGGGCTTTTTAAGTCTGACCTGAACAGCATTCAGGGCCCCACCCCACTGAGAGAAGAGAGAGGCTGCATGGGTTGCAGCTAGAAGCTGTGTGCTTCAAGAGGATAAATCGCTGTGTGCGAATCAAACGCTGTGTGCGAATCAAACGCTGTGTGTGAATCAAACGCTGTGTGCGGATAAGTCGTGTGTGTGAGACTGTTGATTTTTTGCAACATACAGGTATGATGAAACCCCCCTGCGAGGGCTGCTTTTGTATCTGTGAACTTTGAAGTTTTTAAATAAAAGTGGGCTACCAGGCCCTTAAAAACTCAGTATTGGACTGGTGTACTCACTGAAAAACGCATCTACCATTGGAGTCTGATCCCCCAATCTTACATATGGTGGAGAATGCGGGCAGTTTGGAAGAGTTCCAGATCCATGCATACCAACAAACATGGAATAGAAAGCAACCGTGCGTTTTTGGCAGCAATGCTATGATGAACAGCCAATATGAACTGGAAGTTAAAAGTTTTCTGCTGTGAACTTCTGTTAACTGTGTGTGGCAGTCAGGAGAACTGCATTGCACAGGAGTTCAATTAATGGACTGTGTTTGCATACAGGTGGTATACCTGTGGAAGTAAGCTCTGAGAAGACATATCCATTTGGGAACGCCCAGGGAATGGATGGTTTGATTGGAATCGCAGAGTGAAGTCTGCATGTAAAAGTGTGCTGTTTTACAAGTCTTGGAGACCGTACATTAACATTTTTCCTGTGTTAAGAAGGAACTGTGTGATAAACCATTGCCCTGTTTGCAGCGATGGGAAGGTCAAATCGCAAACAGAAAGCAATATTTGCTGAAATGAGAGACATGACTTTGTGGCTGGAGGGTTTGTTGCCGACAGAACAAGCCCCAGACTCGTGCAAAAAGCACTTGGCTGCGCTGGACCAAGCCAAAGGGAAAGTTCATGTTTTTGCCCCTAGCAATGCTGGTGCAGGTCGGCCAGCTATCAAGGTGAAAAGTTTTGAAAGCCAGGTGCACTGTTTGCGATGCAGTGAGTGGGGGCATGACGTTTCCAAATGCCCTTTGTCCCAGGCTTCAACAAAGCTAAGGTATGTGAAGCCTGCGCTGAATGTAAAGAGTAAGCAGATGGATGCAGTTGCCCATAGCAACGCCTATGATGTCAGGTCAGTGGACCGCGAGAAAAAAGATATTGCCTACAGAGAGTCCTGGCAGGTTTAAAGCAACAATTCAGCAGCTTCATGGAGAGAGAAGTTTACGTGGGTCAGAGAGCCAGCAACGTGCAGCTGGGAGAGCACCATTTCCGTTGGCAACCGGAGAAAATGTGTCAGATGCAAGTGAAATTCTGCGGGTTGGGAGAGTGTCATCTCCCTTAGCAACAGGAGAAAGTCGCCGAACGCCATGCCTGGAATGTGGTCAGCTGGGAAACGGCATATTTTCTTGTCCTAAATTCTGGGGTGCAGCTGGAGGTGATATTGCTGAGCAGAACTCTTCATCGGTGGGCCAAGGTTTCCTTTCAGATGTGTTTGCAGTCACCCCTGGCAACAAGAAGTCTTCTGTTGTGTCTGCAGGGGGTGCTAAACAGTGGGAGATGCCTGCTGTGATTTTATCCTGTGGCCACCAGGGGGAGTTCGCCAGTAACTATACAACTGAGAGACAGCGCCCTCAAAGGAAGATAGCCGGAAACTCTACAGGATATGGTAAGACTGTTACAGTTTGTGATCCAAGTGAACTAGCAGTGTGCCCGGTGAAGAGATCTGCAGACGGTGAAAAGATGGAAAAAAACCCTCTTTGCAGCAAGGTCAAAGACTGAAAAAAATCTATGGACTATGGGTATGTTAGGGGTGACCAAAACAGTTGGTGTGTCATGTTCCCTAGTGATAGAGACAGGTGCTGCAGAGTTGCCAAGGGAAACCACCAAGGAGCCTGTATTGGTAAGACAAGGGGTTTCCCAGGACAACTGTGAAGCCGCCCTAGTGGGCAAAATAGTTCCTTTGGAGAGGAAGGGTGATGTGCTGAGTCGCATGCAGGTTGCCATGCATTCTGACAAAAGTCAATCTGATAGAGATTATAAAACTGCTATGTTTATGAATGCTGATGTTGAAGATATTGCTGGTGATACTTGTACTTATGGTAATGTGAGGCTTAATAAGGTAGGGGTGATCGCTAAGCAGGATATGCGATTCGCCTTAGCAACAGTAGATAAGGCTGCAGTGGTGTCCTTAGAAACCTCCAGGAAGCTCTGTGTGTTGGAGCCAGAGGTTGCCGGGGACAACTGTGGTGCCGCTCTGATGGATAAGAGGGTACTTGACCCTGGTGATGAGGAAAATGATAAAACTCAAATGTTTAAAATTACTGATAATGGGTTACTACGGTCTGTCACTGCTGGCAGAAAAAGTTCTCATGAGTTTAATGAAGCGCCAGCTGAGCAATGTGGTGAAGTTATGTTATTGCAGCCTGCTGTGTTTAAAAATGTGTTTGCAGTGGATAACAGTGAAGTGGACACAAATTCTGCTGTGCTAAAGGGAGAGACTGTAGGGCCAGTAGACACAGGTGTGTTGGCTTTTGCAGAAGTTAACCCTCTCTCGTTGGAAGGATCTGAAAAGGGCGCATGCATAACAGAGGTTTTGTCCAGCAAAAGAGATTAGGAATGTTGAGCTTCAGGATGATGGGGTAATGGATAGTGATTTGGAATCGCTCAGTGTTGCTGAAAGTGAGAGGATGAGTGTGACACATGCGATTTGCAGTGCTCAGGGGAAGCCGCAAGTTTTGTCAGTTGCCTCTGAGGTAGAGGTCTCTTTAAATGACTCAACATCTCACGCTTTAGCAAATGAGCCCCTCCACATCATTCGTAAAGGAAAAGTTCCTAGAGTTGTGTGTTTAGATGTGGCATGCCTAGAAATAACTGAGATGTTGTTGCAATTGTTGAAAACCTTTCCAATGTACACCTGCATGTATCCACAGCAGAGGAGTGACGTGGTACTGCATAGTACCAATCGGTGGACACAGGGGGTATAGGCGTTGTTAGGCAGTGTTGATGAAAATTGGTTGCTGTACTGTTGGTTAATTTTGTGTAAAGTTGTCTCACAGTTCTCTTCGAGAGTGCTTCCAGCGGCGGTTGTGTATGGAAGGCGCTCAGGAGAAGTGTTAAAGAAATCAGAAATAATAGACATAGTGGAAGTCTCTCCGTCTGCTGATGTGATGGGGTGCATTCCTACTGGCGCGGTCCAGGGTACGGCTGAGCAGTGGTTGGTACAGGGCACGCATACTGTCTCACCCTCTAGACCTCATGTAAAGGAAGGGCTCGGAATGGACGTGGCAGTAGTGGGAATTCAGTCCATCTCTCGCAAAGAGGTGCAGTTTGAGGTACCCGGAGACACTTTGACAGGAAATAACAGTAGTGGTAACTGTAATGAAAAAGTGTATGGGAAGCACTGTAGAGCACTGTCGGACAACTCTGAGCTATTGGTTGAGGTGCCAATGGACACAGAAGTGGTTAAAGAGAGTGGTATGGAAAAATGTGCGTTGGTAGGACAATTGCTATTGGAGTGTTGGACAACAGGGGGCGATGTGAAACTGCGGGACTGTCCCATAGGGATTAACTGCTTGCCTGTAGGTGGTCCCTCCATAGACACTGTCCTAGCAAACAAGGGGACAAGAGGTCCCAATGACAATGTTGAGTTGAGTAACCCTTTGTGGAACAGTGCCAGTGAGGTTACACAGAAGGGTGTGGTGTTGAACTCAGATAGTTTGGTTGCCAAAGGTAACCACGTGGGGGTTAGTGAACCTGAGAAACAAATGTTGTTGGTTAATGTTGAGTCAGGTAGTGAGAACGGTCAGTCCGGGACAGACCCCGTGGAAGTAGGTCCCCAACAGTCCCAGGAGAGTAGGTCCGTGGGAGGAAAAAGAAGGATCTTGAGGCCAGCAGATAGAAGGGGTAGAGACATTAGTGGGAGCCCACAGTTCTGGAAGAAGTGCTGGTGGAAGCACACCCGGAAGAAGATGTGGGTGGAGTGCCCCTTTACAAAAAAGGTTGGGCAGGTTAGGACTCTTGCTGCTGATAGTTGGCACAGGGGCGCCACGGTGAAGTGTTGGTGGCAACATACCCAAAAAACATGGGCCTACGCATCCTATGGCTGGCCTGGAGGTGTCCCATTGGTGGTGGGGGGTCTATGTGTTCCTCCCTCCGGTTCGAAACAGGAGGGGAGGATATGTGAGGATGGGACCCTGTGCTGGGTGAGAAATGGCTGCTTTACGCCAAATTCTGGAGAGAAACACACGTTAATTGGTCAGCTGTGGCTTGGGCTTTTTAAGTCTGACCTGAACAGCATTCAGGGCCCCACCCTACAGCCAGAGGTCTGTTCCTGGGAGCCAGGTGAGCTTCCATATCTCTGAGAGAAGAGAGAGGCTGCATGGGTTGCAGAGCTGTGTGCTTCAAGAGGATAAAACGCTGTGTGCGGACAAGTCGCTGTGTGCGAATCAAATGCTGTGTGCGGATAAGTCGCTGTGTGCGAATCAAACGCTGTGTGCAGATAAGTCGCTGTGTGCGAATCAGAAGCTGTGTGCGACTGTTGATTTTTTGCAAGATACAGGAATGATGAAACCCCCCTGCGAGGGCAGCTTTTGTATCTGTGAACTTTGAGGTTTTTAAATAAAAGTGGGCTACCAGGCCCTTAAAAACTCAGTATTGGATTGGCGTACTCACTGAAAAACGCACCTACCATTGGAGTCTGATCCCCCAATCTTACAATATATATATATATATATAAATAAAATCTTGTTATGTATTATATCTGCACAGAAACAAATGATTTAGTATATTTACTGGTTTCTGGAGGGAGGAGAGGTTTGCATAGATAAGGGGCGGCAACTTGCTCAGCGCTTGTGCAGCACTGAGCATGTGCGAGATCTGCAAGGCTGAAATTCAGGAAGTAATACAGTCTGGCTTCAGATGCCCACACTTAAGATGGCCACGGTCTAATGCTAGTTTATAAACTTTCAAAATGCTGTAATAACCTAACAAAACTGACCTTAGTTTACAGACTAACTTTACTAGAATACATTAAGCTTGTGTATAATAGGGGTATTTTTATTTAAAACGTGTAATTTTGTCCGGAACTCCACTTTAACCTTGTGGACAGCCTTCCCAGAAGAGTTGAAACTGCAAAGGGTGGACCAACTCAATATTGAACCCTACGGACTAAAACAGGGATGGCATTAAAGTTTGTGTGCGTATAAGGGCAGGTGTCCCAATACTTTTGGTAATATAGGCCCAGATTCACAGAGATCGGCGTATCTCTGTGCTGGCGTAACGTATCTCATTTACGTTACGCCGCCGCAAGTTTTTCAGGCAAGTGCTTTATTCACAAAGCACTAGCTTGTAAAGTTGCAGGGGCGTAACGTAAATCACCCGGCGGAATTCAAATTCGACGGGTAGGGGGCGTGTATCATTTAAATGATGCGCGTCCCCGCGACGAACGAACTGCGCATGCGCCGTCCCTAAAATATCCCAGCGTGCATTGCTCTAAATGACGTCGCAAGGACGTCATTGGTTTTGACGTGGACGTAAATTACGTCCAGCACCATTCACGGACGACTTACGCAAACAACGTAATTTTTTTAATTTTCAACGCGGGAACGACGGCCATACTTAACATTGACTGCGCCTCATAGACCCAGGGGCGACTTTACGCTGGGAAAAGCCTAACATAAACGTCGTAACTTTACTGCCTCGGCCGCGCATACTTTCGGGAATTCGTGTATCTAGCTAATTTGCATACTCGACGGGGAAATTGACGGAAGCGCCACCTAGCGGGCTAAAAAAAAAATTGCAGTTAAGATCCGACGGCGTAAGAGACTTACGTCTGTCGGATCTACTGAATATCTATGCGTAACTGATTCTATGAATCAGTCGCATAGATACGACGGCGCTAGCCAGAGATACAATGGTGTATCTGGAGATGCGCCGTCGTATCTCTTTTGTGAATCTGGGCCATAGTGTATAGCTAAATCTCTAGCTAAGCTGTCATGGGACAAAATCACTAGCTGCTGCAGTGTGTTCCAGATATTGAAAATGTTCCAATATACGAAACATTGCATTTAATTTTTATACATTTTTTATAAATCTAGATATATTCACGGCAAGCTTAAAGTTTTAAAATGAGTTGCCATAGGAGCAATAAAAATCATCCTATTTGTGTCCTGTAGGAATTGGAATGTGCTCAGTATAAAAAGTTGACATATTTGCATCACGTATATGGGACATATAATCATTAATCTACTCTCTATAACATAATATGGATTTCCAGTCCCACCAAAGCATTATCTAAAGTGACTTTTTATTACATCTATGAAGGTCATAATTAAGATCGATTTTACTGGAAACATAGTATTGTAATAATCTTCTGAGTTACAATGTGCAATTTGTGAAGCTGGCCGACAGCAATCTGCAGTTACAGTCAATGTACACAAAACATCTACAGCTTTTTGTATATTTTATGAGGCACTTCCAATGTCCACAGTGTTTACCGAATATTAAGAAAAATTATCAGACTGCTTCAACCATGAAAGGAAAATTTACTTTGATGAAAGTGTTTTTTGTTCTCATTTGTTCAGTTAACTATCGGAATGGTAAGTATTCTGAACAGGAGCATTTATGCCTCTGCTTAGCTGAGTGTATTTAAACCACTCAGACCTCAATTGTGAATTGGTAAGGAAACGTGGAATTTTAAATATGCTATTATTTATTCAAATTGTTGAAAGTATTTGTGTACTTGAGTTTGCGCTTCTGATATAGCATTGAAATGGAATTATGAGTTTTAAAATTCTGGTTTCACTGCAGGTGGCTTCTGCCTCCAGTAATACATTTGGCTGGAAAGAGTGTGCTGTATGTAACAGGGAGATACTACTCCCAACACACAATTTACTCACTTCTCTGTGATATGTAAACTCTAACAAACAGTTCTCTTTCCAGTATCTACCGTATTTCTCTACTGAGAAGTGCACTCCACCACATGCAGCTCATTTCCCAGTACCACCACTGATATCTTCATTACAGTACACACACACATTCTACTCCCCAGAATCCATCCCACCATTAAGATCTAACATCCAGTACTCAGCTTACCCCCCAAAATCTACACCACCATTGAGATCTACACTTCATTGCACTCAACTCACTTTGCAGAATATGTGCCTACAGTGAGATCTCCAATCTAGAATACACAGCTTACTCCCATTTTCCCTGCCCCCATTGTGACCTACACTCCAATACACACAATTCACGTTCATGTATCTAAGTCTCCAGTGAAATCTCTACTACATTACACATACTGTAGTGTACTTCACAGTATTCATGCACAAGTGGGGTCTACAGGTAAACACAGCTTACTTCCCAGTATCCCTGTCTCTAGTGAGATTGTTCAACCCCTGTGTACACAGCTCACTATCCATGCATTGATCAGTAAAATGCATTCAAGCACAAACATCTCACTCACCAACAGTGGCGGTCGGGGGAATATTTTTTTGGGGGGGCAGAAAACTGTATGCCAACCCCCCAGTTGGTTGGTAGTACTTGCCCCATCACCAGCGTCTTCTCCTGCTCAGCAGCCTCCCGTTCCCCTGCTCTCCACAGGTCATCACAGCGGCAGCAGCTTCCGTTTTCTCCCTCCTCCTCGACGGGCCAATCAGAAATCCTCTCTTTTCAGCCAATCAGAAAACGGATCTCCCACCTGCTTCTGATTGGCCGGATTGAGGATTAGTGTTTCAACAGCGAATAAAAAACCCTGGCCACTGTAGTTTATGCACCTGGTGCACTGAAAAGGGCTGTATTCATAAATGGGGGGTGCTATGCATGAATCTATCCATTGCATAGAGGGGGTGGTGTGGAGAGAGGGGGGGGTGCCCGGGCGCCCCTAATGGACGGGCCATCAATGCTTACCAGTATTAATGCCACCATTGCAGTCTACATTTCAATTTGCCTACCACACTGCCCAGTATCTACGCCACATATAGATTCAGCAGTTTATTACACACAATTCACATTCCAGTCTTCATACCACTAGTGAGATCTGCAGTTCAGCAAACACATCTATATGGGATTATAAACCCCATTAACACCCATAATACCATAAGAACAAACCTAAAATATAAAAAAACACACAACGAGGATTGTGGGAAAGTTTAGGCCACGGCCCCTTTATTGGTTTTAAAACAATTTTAATTATGAAATTAATTTTAACCTTTAATACCAAACAGAACTGTTAACTATTAGGAGACCAACATGCTTCACTAAGACTCAAGCAGCAATATCTTATACCAACCAAATAACAGTTTACAAACCACTGTCCACCCACAAAGTGGGCAACATTACTAAAAAAGATGGACTTTCAACATCAAACAGAACTTTTGTTAACCAATAACAGACCAACATGCTAAGTCACTAAGACTCAAGCAGCATTATCTTATACCAATCAAATAACAGCATATCAACCACTGTCCACCCACTAAGTGGGAAACATTACCCATATAAAGGTGGACCACGACAAGGGGAAACAACAAAGGGGAAGGGAAAGTGGGAAAGCAGGTCAAAAGATCCAGAAGGAAAGCTGAGAAGAATCCAGAGGTGAGTCCAGCTGACAAACCTGAGGTAAATGCTGACTTGAAGATTTGTCACCAACCCAGTGCTCAGCAGCTGAGATAAATCTTTCTAGCAAAAGCAGGCAGCTTGTCACCTGAAACACAAAATAGAAAGTACCAGCAGTACTTAACAATCATCATAGCCCTCTATTAAGAGTAAAAATTTATTTATAAAACAAATGGGTGTTAGGGGTGACAGTCATATGGGGCCACGTCTCTATTTTATTATTTTGTGGCCCTGACATTCTCACAGTGCCTTGAAAAATTATTCACGCCCCTTGAAATTTTCTACATTTTGTCATGTTACAACCAAAACATAAATGTATTTCATTGGGATTTTATGTGGTAGACCAATACAAAGTGGTAAATAATTGTGAAGTGGATGGAAAATTATAAATGTTTTTTCAACATTTTTTACAAATAAATATGTGAAAAGTGTGGCGTGCATTTGTATTCAGCCTCCTTTACTCTGATACTCATGTCTAAAGTCCACCTGTGTGTAATTTAATCTTAGTATAAATACAGCTGTTCTGTGATGCCCTCAGAGGTTTGTTAGATAACCTTAGTGAACAAACAACTTCATGAAGGCCAAGGGACACAACAGACAGGTCTGGGATAAAGTTGTGGAGAAGCTTAAAGCAGGGTTAGAGGTGAGGATGTGTATGTTAAAAGGTCTAGTAAATAGGAAATTGGCTGCATGTCACAGTCCAAGACAGGTCAAGGTGCTTTTGCTTTTTTCTCCCTCGGGGTAGAGACGCGCCCAGATCCTCCCCCTTTCCCCCATCTGTTTCTCTCATGGGGTGGGGTCAGGACCTTGGCGCATCGACGTCATGCCCTAGCATGCCGCACACCCGGCGTCCAAGGACGCCGGTTTGTGTTGCTTGGACTTTTTCCATCCTGCTGGGCTCGGGTGGTGGGTTGGTTCCCCGCTGTAAGTCTCTGCACCCCACCCCCCCTTCACAGCCATAGCGATGATGCATGACGTTGGCGGTGGACACACCCCGGGCTGTGGCTACCTCGGCCGGGATATCACTCACGGTTCATTCTCTTGCTCACAGACCTGGGAGAGGTTCTCTGGTATTCCATCTACACTTCAGGTACTTGGGGGATTTCCTATTTACACTCTTATCCACTTATCTACACTCATTTTAGTCTACATTCATTCATGTGCTCACATTTTTCCTTTTCTCCTTTGTCCTTCCCTTTTTTCTTTCTTGTTTTTTTCTTGTTTTTTTCTCCTGCTTTGCATTTTCTCACTCTTCTGTTTCATCCTGTCCACAGAACCTGCTTTGGTGTTCCCCATGCGCCTACCTCCCCGCCTGGCAAGTTAGTGTGGCTGTTTGTGTCTCTCCTGGGCTGATGTTTTCCCGGCACCCTTTTGGCACTCCCTTTTCCACCTTGAGAGCCCTTATCTGTGGGGGGCCCACCCACCGCCTCTACCCCGGGGGAGACAGCTCATCCTTGGCCATCAGTCTATCCCCAACTGAGGGACTATTTTGGGTTATCTACCTTGGGCTTTGCCACTGGTAATGTATACAATCCCCTACTCTGTTTTCCTATTGAAAGCATAATTTAACTCCATCGAGACTTTAGTGACCTAATTTGTCTATTCATCTATTTACTATTCTAGTTGACATTTACGCACCCCACTCCTGATGACTGGCTTTAAACGCCAAGAAACGCGTCGAGTCCACGATCAGGGATGCCAAGTCAAGTTTGACCAACCATGAATTTTTACAAATGTAATTGTATATTTATTTATCCTCTATAGGCTATTCATGTTCACTTTACCTGTATGTCTATTTATTGATTGTCAATTGACTGTGACTGCTTCATTAATTATATATATTCAAAATGAAAATTGTTAATGTTATTATCACAATTTGAATTATGCCTTTGTCTGCGTGATCCGTGTACCATTTAATATGATACACACCATATAATTTCATATTCATTATTGGTATTTCATTTATTGCATTGAGTATCTAGCAGTCTCACATGACAACGGAGATTTCCTGTCTTGGACTGTGACATGCAGCCAATTTCCTATTTACTAGACCTTTTAACATACACATCCTCGCCTCATATAAAGTCCCATGACCCCCTTTTTTCTCTTAAAGCAGGGTTAGGTTATAAAAAAAATTCCCAAGCTTTGAATATCTCATGAAGCACTTTACAATCCACCATCCAAAAATGGAAAGAGTATGGCACAAGTGCAAACCTACCAAGACATAGTCATCCATCTAAACTGACAGGCTGGGCAAGTAGAGCCTTCATCAGAGAAGCAACCAAGAGGCCGATGATAACTCTGGAGGAGCTGCAGAGATCCGTAGCTCAGGCGGCAACATCTGTCTCCAGGACAACTATTAGTCATGCACTCCACAAATCTGGCCTTTATGGAACAGTGACAAGAAGAAAGCCATTGTTGAAAGAAAGCCACAAGAAGTCCAGTTTGCAGTTTGCAAGAAGCCATGCCGGGGACACAGCAAAAATGTGGAACAAGGTACTCTGGTCAGATGAGACCATAATTTATCTTTTTGGCCTAAAAGAAAAACGTTATGTGTGGCAGAAAACTAACACTGCATATCACCCTGAACACACCATCCCCACATTGAAACATGGTGGTGGAAGCATCATGCTGTGCAGATTCTTTTCTTCGCCAGGGACAGAGAAGCTGGTCAGAGTTGATGTGAAGGTGAATGGAGTCAAATACAGGGCAATCTTAGAAGAAAAACGATTAGAGTCTGCAAAAGACATGAGACTGGGGCAGAGGTTCACCTTCCAGCAGGGCAACTATCCTAAACATACAGCCAGAGCTACAATGGAATGGTTTAGATCAGGGATATGCAATTAGCGGACCTCCAGCTGTTGCAAAACTACAAGTTCCATCATGCCTCTGCCTCTGGGTGTCATGCTTGTGGCTGTCAGTCTTGCTATGCCTCATGGGACTTGTAGTTCTGCAACAGCTGGAGGTCTGCTAATTGCATATCCCTGGTTTAGATCAAAGCATATTCATGTGTTAAAATGGCCCAGTCAAAGTCAAGACCTAAATCCAATTGAGAATCTGTGGCAAGATTTTAAAATTGCTGTTCACAGATGCTCTCCATCCAATCTGCCAGAGCTTGAGTTATTTTGCAAAGAAGAATAGGCAAAATGTCACTCTCTATATGTGCAAAGCTGGTAGAGACACCCCCAAAAAGACTTGCAGCTGTAACTGCTGTGAAAGGTGGTTCTACAAAGTATTGGCTCAGGGGGGCTGAATACAAATGCACGCCACACTTTTAACAAATTTGTAAAATATTTTTAAAACCATTTATCATTTCCCTTCCACTTCGGAAGTATGTGCCACTTTGTGTTGGTCTATCACATAAAATCCCAATAAAATACATAACATTTTTTGGAAAAAAAAATTGGAAAATTTCAAGGGGTATGAATACTTTTTCAAGGCACTGTAGTCTCTATATGAACAGTGAGACCTGTACCATAGTACACACAACCGTATTTCCTGTATCAATGCAATAAGTTGTCACTACTGCTTACAAAATATAGGCTTGACTAAGGATGAGCTCAGGCATGTCCAGACATTATTCTGAACCTGCCTGAGCTATCCTGCCAGGAATATTCCAAAGTCGACAACCAATCATGTTTTTTAAGGTGAACATGTAATTCACTTGTTTGGCGGAGCCATGCATAACATCTTTTAAAAACTGAATATAAAATGTCCACGTTTGGCACAGTGGTGATGTGATTTTATCACAATTTCATATACTGGCCCAGATTCAGGTAGATTTGCCCATTAGTTGCACATGTGAAGAGCAGCTGATTTTCTCTGCGCTGGGGCAAATTGGAAAGATTGCCACCTGATTCAGGATTCCTTTTGTCTGCTAACTTGCTCCTTTGTAAGGCAAAAATCAGGGCGTAAGGCAGCGCAAGTGAAAGTGGGTGTGCCCTATGCAAATGATCTTTTTTCCACTCAGCAGTGGTTTGCACCTATTTTCAGGGCAAATTCTGCCCACCTGCTTGCACTGAGCAAATAAATAGCGACAGAACTGCGCAGGTCCTGTGCAAAATTACATCCCGCTTGTTCCACCCCCCCCCCGAGCAAGGTAATTTTGCCCTTTTTTCTGAGATGGCACCTCCTGATAAGAAAAAAAAAAGAAAAGCAAATTTTGTCTCCGCTGAGATGTATATACTGCTTGCGGCACTGACGCGCCATACTGCCGTTCTTTTTGGTTCAGAGCGGAAGAATACCACCGTAGCCCAAAGGAGGGCAATATATGAGGCTATTACATTGGACATAAATGCCCTGGGCATTGAGGAGGGGACCTGGGAGGACATCCAAAAAAATTTTACTGACATGCGTCGTCAAGTCAGGGACAAAATTGTCCTAATCAGAAAGCATAGCAGGGGTACGGGAGGAGGACCAGCCTGCTCTTTACGATTAAATCCAGAGGTTATCGCACAGAGTTTAGCGCTGGAGCAGGTGGAGGGACTCCCAGGCTATGACTCCACTGTTGGGGACTTGTAAGTTTTTTTTCTCATATTTGCTGTGTATAATGGGAGGGGGTAGAAGGGAACATATGAGGGGGTAGAAGGGAAGATGTAAAAAGTTTTTATTTCTCATATCTGCTGTGTATCATGGGAGGGGGTAGAAGGGAACATATGAGGGGGTAGAAGGGAAGATGTAAAAAGTTGTTTTTCTCATATCTGCTGTGTATCATGGGAGGGGGTAGAAGGGAACATGTGATAAGTGTGTTGCTCCAGCAACATGTGTTTTTTGTGTCATCCACAGATGTTGATGATGAGGCTGGGCCATCGTCGGCTGTAGGGCGACCCACGCCATCCCCAGAACATCATGGGGTGCAGTCAGGCCCCCTGCAGATACTGGGCATGTTGGTGGAGGAGGATATCGCCCATAGTCCGTCTAGGGAGGAGGAAGTGGTGGAGGAGTCCATTATCCTCAACCTGGATGAATCTGTGTACCTCCAGGAGGATCCCACCATCCCTGACCTCCCCACCACCTCCCCCGACCATAACGTCATCCCCCTCCAGGGCAAGCCCCTCCAGTGTCCCGCCCTCCAGTGTCCCCCCCTCCAGTGTGGCCCCCTCCCCTTCTTCTCCCTCAGTTCGTGCCCCAGCCTCTCCTCCAAGGAAGGCTCTATGTAAAACGAGGGGTGTACCCTCCAGCCTCCGTGAAGGTCTGCAGGAGGATAGGGGGACATGGTGGGAGACTTGAGGCGGGTGGCGGACAGCCTGGCATCCTCCTCCTCCTCTCTGCAGCAGGCCCTCACCCTGCATGCTGACCGGGGGATACGAGATACTGAGAGCTTGGAGGAAGTCAGTGCCAACTGTGGAGCCATGGTCACCTGCATGGTCGAGCAGCAGGGCGCCATCGCTTTGCTAACAGCGAAGGTGAGCAGGTTGGCAGGTGCGGTGGAGGCCAACACTGCTGCTGTGCGGGAGGAGGGGAGATTTACCCGGCGGCAGCAGAGGACCAATACCACCCGGCAGCTGCGGATGTTGGCCCAAACCAACAGCGTGCTCACCCGCCTGGCCAACGCCATGGAGGGCATGCAGGCACCACTTGCCAGGAGTGAGGAAGTAGGGGTTGATGCTCCTCCCCCCCTCCATCCCCACCCCATGCTCCATCCCCACCACAGGCTCCATCCTCAGCCCAGGCTCTATCCCCACCACAGGCTCCATCCTCAGCCCAGGCTCCATCCCCACCACAGGCTCAACCACGCAGACTGAGGAGCCAGAGCCGGGGCACCCTTGGCACAAGGATGTCCAAAAAAAAGATATATATTTTCCTTTTATTTTTTGTATTTTTTACTCATATAATGAGCTTTTTCTATTTATTTTGATTATGCTTATACTTTTTTTTTGGGGGATATATTTTTTTTGCTCAGATTATGAGCTTTTCTATATTTAGTTTATGCTCAAAGTTTTTTTTTTTTTTTTGTAGTCCCTACACACGGTGAGGAGTGCTGTAGTTGCTCTCCAGCTGACCTGTGGCCATCTGTTGCTAACTTGCCCCTGCTTTTATAAAGTGCAAATTTGCCCCGGCCAAACAGCTTGCGCGCTTTGGGAGCAAAATGCTCCTCACACGCGCAAGTTTATGAATCAGTGGCAGTTCCTCATTTGCATATTTGCTGAGGGAAAACCATGAGAGCGCAAGTTGCTCCCTGAGCAAAATTGCCCCTTAATTGCGCGGGGGCAGAGAAACTGCCTCTGTGCAAAAATGGCACATTTCAGGCTTAGCTTGCTTTCTGGGTCACCCGCAAATTTGCCTGGGAGCAAATCCGTACTTGCGCGGCGCAAATCACACTTGCTCCCGCGCAAGTCGTACCTGAATCTGGGCCACTGAGTTTATGGACTTTTATTCGTTTTGCTACACTATTTAATTTGTATGTTAATTATTCAGGGGGTGTTGTGGAATCACCTGCATAGTGTTTGAACGAAAAACTATAATCAGTTATGTTTATGTATTATATTGCATTTTGTTTTTTGTTATTAAGTAGTTTTCTCAATTCTGAGATTGCACTGGTTGTATTTATTTATATTTTTTTGTTTAGAGGACCCTATTATTTTATATTAATCCATCGAAGCCCTATGCAGGTTGCAGTTTGCATAATTCAGGTGCATTTTGCATTTTTCAATACACATTTTTGACCCATTGAAGTCTAATGCCCTGTACACACGATCGGTCCATCCGATGAAAACGGACTGATGGATTTTTTCATCAGTTATCCGATGAAGCTGACTGATGATCAGTCGTGCCTACATATCATCGGTTAAAAAAACGATTGTGTCAGAACGCGTTCACGTAAACCACGTACGACGGCACTATAAAGGGGAAGTTCAAATCCAATGGCGCCATCCTTGGGGCTGCTTTAGCTGATTTTGTGTTAGTTAAAGACGATTCGCGCTTTTCTGTCTGTTACAGCGTGATAATTGTGCTAGCTCCATAACGAACACTAGTTTTACCAGAACGAGCGCTCCCGTCCCCTAATTTAGTCTGAGCATGTGTCGATTTTTAACCAATGGACGTGCCTACAGACGATCGTTTTTTTCCTATCGGTTAGTTAACCATCAGATAATTTTAAAACAAGTTCCTAGTTTTTTAAACGATGGATAAAAAAACGATGGGGCCCACACATGATCGGTTAGTCTGATGAAAACGGTCCATTTGGAACCAAAAACCAAAAAATAACATGTTAAATGGTCTGCAGTGTGTTTCTGCACCACTGGAAATTCACTTAAAAATGCATAGGTGTGAACTAGGCCTAAGTCCATTTGGTACTGATTTTTGCAATTTTTTCCATGTGTTTGTTGTGTTCTGCTTGTGTTAGAGACTGTCAATTGCCTGTCATCCAAGATACCCTACTACAGACATCACTGTTTTTGTGAGAACTATCCATTGGACTCCTATGTGGTAATGCATTTAATGGTTGTATTGTGCAGATAGTGCAACCTGGGAATGCAATGTGTGAAAATAACCCTTGCTAAAAGGAAAAAAGGTATATGGGTAAAGCCATTTTACATGGCAGGCCTGCATTTAAATAGGCTACTAGATGTTTAATGTCATTATGCAGTCTTTACTGGCATAGAACACCCATGGAAAACAATGTTTTGGTGTTGGCATGGGAAGCATAATATGATTGATCTGACAGGAACTCAAAGTACAAACCAGCAAACTTTAGGCAGTGCTCTCTCAGAAGTGCATGCAAATAATTCTCCAAACTGGAATGGGACTGGTCGTTGATGAACCATTCATTTATTTTACACACGGTAATACACTGTCACAGCTTTATTCTGCCAGCTTCAGATTTCACTTTGCCTCTGTTACGTACCTGGGTGTGAGCCTGAAGCGTGGAGGGAGACCTCCCGTACAACCCTGGCTTCGAGACCGCTGGAATGGGGACAGTGGTCTCTGAGCACGGTGAAGTAAAGGTGCCGGATCTGATGTTGCTGCAGAGGAAGCTGGAACTGCTGGACAGGAAGCAGGTGATGCTGGTCGGCAGGATAGAGAATGCGGAACAGCAGGTGCAGGTTAGCAGAGCAGCCTAAGAGGGTCAGCAGAGCAGCAGACGTAGGTAGAGGAGTCAGACAAGCCGGATCATGCACCTAGAGGGATCAGCATACACACTAGGCAGAAGGATGGTCAGAGTCCAAGCCGGGTTCAGGTAACGGGTAATCAGACAGGATACAAGCCAAGTCGACAAGCCGGGGTCAGGGTTGGAGAAGGAAGCAGAGTCAGGAAGCCGGGTCATACACTGGAGCAGAATGCAGAATGCAAAAGCAGGAACACGGGAACACATGCAGATCAAGCCGCAATGTGCCCCATTCAGGCAGTGTCTTTTATAGGCAGCTGAACGCTGCGTATGACGTGCGCCTAACGTGCGCGCATGTGCACAGATGCGGGCAATGGCGGTGTCCCACGCATGCGCATAGGCGCGCGTTCGTGCATGCGCACAGGCGCATGCCCACGGAAGCGGGCAGAACGTCCATGACAGCCTCTCTCTATGTAAAGCATGGTGACAAATGGAGCCCACGGTTTGTTTGTAAACAAACCCCACCTGATCACTGTGATTTGCTACAATATGGTGATTAGATGCTTGGAAACCGCTTTAATCGGTTCGTGATAGCTAGCTAACAGTAATGCCGCGTACACACAACCGTTATTCATGTCATGAAAAAAAACAACGTTTTTCTCAACGTGATTTGTCGCAATTTCTCTCAAGCCTGCCTTGCATATACACGTTTGTGAATAAAATGCTCGAGCAAAGCGCGGTGACGTACAACGACTATTAGGTTAGGGTGAACTGCTGTGAATTCAAAATCGTGCCAATTTATGCAGTGAATTTACCACGATTTTGCCGCGATTCGCAGCTGCGATTTCAGGGAATGCCAGTCTATAGAGCTGAATTTGCATCGCACATGGATCAAACTCGCACAGGACCCTTTTCTCCCTGCAGCTTATATTCGCAAAGCATTGATGTGAATGGCACTAATGTTAAACTATGTCATTTAAATTACTTGCAAATTTTAGAAATCACAACGGCTTAAATTCACAATAGAATTCACAGCAGTGTGAACCTAGCCTAAAGGGGAAGTTCCATTCGAATAGCCCGATTTAGGCTGCTTTTGCTAATTTCCCCATCTCATAACTTGCTTCTGAGCATGCACATTTTTTCCCCCTCGTTAAAACGCACACGCGACCGTTTTTCACGACGTTAAAAATTACGAGAAAAAATAGAGCATTATTCTCGTCGAGAAAAATGCTCTGGAGCAAACACACAACTGTTTTTCACGACCAATTAAAAAAATAGCATTTTTCTTGTCATGAAAAATTGTTGTGTGTATGCGGCATAACAGAAAAGTCTCAGAACCAGGAGCACATAAAGATGTTTTCTCCTAGTTATAAAAATTATTCACTTCACTTCTTGGAGGAACAGTAGCAGTCCTGCAAATAAAGCTCATACTGCCATGGTTTTAGCAATTAAGATGGTGTGGCACTCCCATTAAAGTTGAACAAGGCCATATATTATTTTTAAACTTCATTGAATTTATCTACTGACTGTATGTTCAGAATCAGACATCAACAATTCAAGTAATTAAATAATGTTTCTGACAATAACATATTTCTTAAAGAAATTGTGATTATTTTAACACATTTTTAGAATATTACATTGTTATATTTCCCCAGATACAGTATATACTGACATTTGCATGGAGTAACATTTGTTTGTTAGCCTTAATCTACTAATATTTATGCTTCTGTGTAGCGTTCTTCCTGGAACATAATTGAAGGTGTCAATACTTTCAAGAGAAATGTCTATTACTGCTCCAATTAGCATAGAATTAAATTATTTTTAATCATAAGTGCATTGGATTTTTCTTGCCAAGTACTTATTGCTTATTCAGGCTCTCTATTATTGAAGTAACTAATTTAAAAGGGCTTTAATGGGATATTTTGCATGTTATATGAATTTTAGATAAACAAGAAAATAGCAGATCTATCTGAAAGAGAACTCATCTCAAAGGCTTGTAAGCCCTCATAGTATAGGGCCCAGAGACACGAGCAGCATGTCTCATAGAGACATGCAGGGGAGGATTTACTAAAACTGGAGCACTCAGAATCTGGTAGCCAATCAGCTTCTAATATTAAGGTTTGACAATAAAATGTGCAAGCTGATTGGTTTCAATGCAGAGCTGCACCAGATTTTGCACTCTCCAGTTCCTGCTCCATGACAAGCACCTCTTATCTGTCCATGCTGAATGGATACCTTTGTTTTGGTTGGTATCCTGTGTCTGCCAGCTTGGTTGTATCAGTTATTTTATAAGGAGAAACTGCTATTAAAACTTAACTTAAGGTTCTCAGATTTTCAAAATTAAATCCAGGGATACCCTGCTGAACATGTCCCCATTTGTAGCACACCCACACAATCACAAACACATGTCACACCCTCAAACAATTGACTCCTGGAACTAGAGGTGCACATTTAAGGTATAAAGCCAAACTAAACCCTCATATTTTTAATGTGATTATTTTTTTTCTCAGGCTAGGAAAACTTTTTGTATGTTTGTGATTTGTAATGCCCTTCCAAGTGCACCTTGCTCCAAAAGCTGGTTATAAATTGGGGTGGCTACAATTTTTGTATAGCTTCCTCATTGGATTTGTTGTGGGGGCACATTGGAAGCCTTTGGTGTGGGGGCACTTTGGAAGCCTTCAGCTGCCATTTTTTTTTTTATAATTGACAATTTTTATTGGATTTCAACATACATCATACAATAGTTTAAAACATAAACAAAAGAGAATAAAGAAATAAAAGGGAATTAGTAGTCACCAACAGCTCTGGAATGGGCACGGAGGTCTATGTATTACAAAATTAACACACACACCACAGATATGGATCAGCAAGGAACAGCACTGCATATCAGACAAAGGTGGCGTTAAAGTAATTACAGTGCAGGCTTCTCTCACAAAACAGACCATCAATAGAGTCCGTGATTTACATTTGTGTGGCCCGCTATTCCCAAAAAATAGAAATAAATAAAATAAAATAAAAAAAGAGAAGAGCAAAAGAAAAGTAATAAAAAGAAGAAGAAAGAAACGAAAAGAGGGGCGGGGGGAGAGAGAGGAGAGGGGAAGAGCAAGGAAAGGGTATAAGAAAGTCCCAAACAGAAGGACGTGTCCCTCCTGGGCTTCAAGCGATCGTGTTGTACAGAACAGGGGGGGGTCTCATGAGATCATGGGGGGGGTCTATTCATTGATGCCATGGTTCCCACGTTGCTGTATGTCGGTCCACGCGGTCCGCCAGCCTAGCCCTCATGGACTCCATGACCTCCACATCCTTAATTCTGGACTAAAGATCAGATTGAGACAGAGGGTTTCGTTGTTTCCAATAAAGGGCTACTAGACATCTGGCTGCTGTTAAAATTTGTGTGGCCAACTTTTTAGCTAGTGTGGAAAGTTTAGGAGGGGAGGCCCAGTAAAAAGAACTTAGGGGAGAGAGGCATATATTTACCTCAAACACCCGGTGAATCAGTCCCTGGAACAAATGGCAATAGGGCTGGAGGAATGGGCATCTCCAGTAAACATGAAGTAGCATGCCCCGGTCCTGGAGACATCTCCAGCAGCGATCCGAGGCCGTTGGAAAAATAGCATGCAGGCGTGATGGAGTCAGGTACCAGTGGAAGAGTACCTTATATGTGTTCTCTTTGTAAAGAGTACACATAGAGCTCTTGGCCGCCCAAGACCATATGGTGGCCCATTGTTCAAGGGTTAGCTCCTCTCCAAGGTGTTCCTCCCATTTACACATATAGCTATGTTTCCCCGGGCGACCATATCAAAGGAATTTAAAAGCTTATATATGTCCGAAGTAAGCCCTTTCTGTGTAGGTCCTGATAAGATTAAGCATTCAAATGGGGATGGCTTAGAGAGTTGGAGGGTGGGGGTGATGGTAAGAGTGTAGTGTCTGATTTGGAGGTAACCCAAAAAGGCGCTGCGGGGGAGTTCGTGTTTAGTCCTGAGTTTGTCGAAGGGCAACAAAGTCTGGGTTCACCAGATGTCCATAATGAAAGAGATTCCTCTGCAGCCAGGGGGAGATCATCTGGGAGGTTAAGCTGTCGGGTAGTTTAGGGCTGTAAAGAAAAGCTGTTACCAAGGAGGCCTCAGATTGTTGGGGGGTGTTGCCATTTAGTTGTTTCCAAATAGTGCGTAAGAGGTTCATAGTATGTAGTAGGGCGGTGGAGGGGACATCGGCATTAGTATTCCACAGTAAACTGTTTGGATGGATGGGGGCTAGCCAAATTTTATCTATTTGAGTCCAGCGATTATAGGCCGGAAGGGTAACCCAGGAAGTCATAGCCCTCAGTTGTGCTGCATAATAGTAGCGCTGGAGGTGTTTATAATTCCACGTAAAATTTAGGTCAGTCTGGAGCTTCCTAAGCTGGGCGGACGGGATAGGCACCGGGAGGGTCATAAAGTGGTACAGGAGTTTAGGTAATATGTTAATTTTGACCGAGGCAATGCGTAGAAACCAAGACATTGCGTAATGTCTCCATTTGGTCAATAGAGACCGTATAGATGCAAACAGGGGTCTGAAGTTGGCATCATATAGAGATTCATATTATGGAGTGAGGAATACCCCAGATATTTAATGGCGTGGGACTTCCACATGTATGAAAAGTTTTCCGATAGGCGGTGCACTTCCGCGGGGGGAGATTGAGTGGGAGGGCTTCCGATTAAGCTGGATTAACCTTGTATCCTGATAGGGACCCATATTCCTCAAGAAGTTTATGGAGGTTGGGGAGGGTGATATGCGGGCATGTTAGGGTGAGGAGAATGTCATCCGCAAACAATGAGATTTTATATTCACAACCTCTAACCATTATGCCACTGATATCGGGGTCTCGTCGCATCTGGGCCGCCAGGGGTTCGATACACAGGGCAAAAAATAATGGAGAAAGCGGACAGCCTTGCCTAGTGCCATTCGAAATGGGAAAGGAAGTAGAGGCTGCAAAATCAGCTGCCATTTTGCTCTTGCTTGGCTTCTAATGTGTCCCTGCTCTTTTAAGGAGTAATGAGCTCTCTATGCATGCCTGCCCTTAATTTATTCACTGCTATATATGCTCAAACTTGGAGACTTTCAATTGTACAGTAAGAACCACAATTAAACAGAGGAGCCTTGGCGAAGTGAGTGCAACTTTCACAAATATTTGCAAAATTGTGCAACTAAACCCTCTTTATTGTGCATTGCTAGACAGGGTCAGTTTTTTTTTTTTGCAGTCTAACTGGTAAGTGTACTGGGAAATCGTCTGTTTTTGTTTGTGAGATAAAAAGAAAAAATAGACTTTTCATAAAATAAGATTTTCAAATAAGAGGTAGTAAGATATGCAAAACATAGTAAGAAGGAATCCCTTGTAGGATGTATCAAGAGGAAAAAGGCGATTGCTAATGGCTGTTGTTTCATGGTGTATGATTTCCAGTGTGGGAGTACACAAGGCATTGGTGGAATCACCAGGATGCGGCACACTTTTTTTTTCAAAGGAGACAAGCTCATTTGAAGAGTATTTTGAAAAATCTAATAATAAAAATGTCTCTGTAAAAAAATATAAACTTATATAATCTTACCTTTTATCTTCAGTAAAAAAAACTGTTATTCACTATTAGAGATGAGGCTTATGACAAGAAAAGTGCGATGTGAGGATTTTGTCAGGAATTCTGACTGTGTGTATGCTCCATCTGTCAGTTTTCCTGCCAAGAAAAGATTGAGAGCAGGATCTAAATTTTCGTGACAGGAAAAATTAATATAGCGAATCAAGGTCGCATGTACGCAATTACGACACAAAAAAAATGTGCATGCTCAGAATCAATGTGTTGTACATCACCGCGTTCTTGACGGTCGGAATTTCAGACAAGATTAGTGTGACCGTGTGAATGCAAGACAAATTTTTTCTCCCGAACTTGAAAAATCAAAAGTCCCCATTTTGAAGTCTTATTTGCTAGTTATTGGCCAAAAAAAGAAAAAAAATATGGGGTCTGGATACTGCAATGGGGAACATGTATTGATGCAAATAAAAAATATATATATTTTTTTTTGCAGGAGCAGTGATTTTAATGATGTTTAAAGTGCAACAATAAAAAAATCAAATAATTTGAAATATAGTGCCTGGGGGGTCCCCTTAGTGTGTAAAGTGGCACATCTGTACCATGGACAGAACCTACTGCAACAAAACTGACATTTGTAAAGAAAAGAAAAAATCACATTTAAATTTCCGGCAATACAATACCATTCTCGGCAATAGATTTTAATTGGCATTGCGGGGTCACCTGGTGGCACCTCTCCCTTGTGATGTCACTGACCCAGCATGCACCAGTCAGTGACATCACAAGAGGGGAAGTGCCACCAGGTGGCTCCGCCCCATTTATATATAAGAGCTGTCAACTGTGGGACTTTTTGGGAGCCTAGCCGCGTACGGGACCCCGAAAACCAATCACCACCTTCAAGATTTCTAAGGACATACATTTTTGATTTCACTCACACAAGTTTTGAAGGCGGTGATTGGTTTTCGGGGTCCCGTACGCGACTAGGCTCCCAAAAAGTCCCACACATGTGGTATCCCCATACTCAGGAGAAGCAGCAGAATGTATTTTGGGGTATAATTCCACATATGCCCATGGCATGTGTGCGAAATATATCATTTACTGACAACGTTTTGTAATTTTATTTTTTTTTGGTCATTATTCAATCACTTGGGGCAAAAAAAAAAAATATTCCATAGACTCAACATGCCTCTCAGCAAATAGCTTGGGGTGTCTTCTTTCTAAAATGGGGTCATTTGGGGGGGTTGTGTGCCATCTTGGAATTTTATGGCCTTCAAAACTGTGATAGGTAGTGATAGGTAGTGAGGAGTGAAATCAAAAAGGTATGCCCTTAGAAATCTTGAAGGCGGTGCTTGGTTTTTGGTGTCCCGTACGCGGCTAGGCTCCCAAAAAGTCCCACACATGTGGTATCCCCGTACTCAGGAGAAGCAGCAGAATGTATTTTGGGGTCCACATATAACCATGGCATGTGTGAGCAATATATCATTTAGTGACAACTTTGTGCAAAAAAAATCAGTTTGTCATATTCCCGCAACTTGTGTCAAAATATAAAATATTCCATGGACTTGACATGCCTCTCAGCAAATAGCTTGGGGTGTCTACTTTCCAAAATGGGGTCATGTTTTGTGCTATGTTGGCATTTTATGGCCTTCAAAACTGTGATAGGTAGTGAGGAGTGAAATCAAAAATTTGCGCCCTTAGAAATGCTGAAGGCGGTGCTTGGTTTTTGGGGCCCATACGCGGCTAGGCTCCCAAAAAGTCCCAAACATGTGGTATCCCCATACTCAGGAGAAGCAGCAGAATGTATTTTGTATTTTTTTTTTTTCATTATTCAATCACTTGGGACAAAAAAAAAATATTCAATGGACTCAACATGCCTCTCAGCAGTTTCCTTGGGGTGTCTACTTTCCAAAATGGGGTCATTTGGGGGGGTTTTGTACTGCCCTGCCATTTTAGCACCTCAAGAAATTAGATAGGCAGTCATAAAATAAAAGCTGTGTAAATTCCAGAAAATGTACCCTAGTTTTTAGACGCTATAACTTTTGCGAAAACCAATAAATATACGCTTATTGCGATTTCTTTTACTAAAGACATGTGGCTGAATACATTTTGGCCTAAATGTTTGACTAAAATTTAGTTTATTCGATATTTTTTACTTTTTGTTATAAGAAAAATCATTTTTTTTCAAAATTTACATTCTTTTTCCGTTTATATCGCAAAAAAAAAAATCGCAGGGGCAATCAAATACCATCAAAAGAAAGCTCTATTTGTGGGAAGAAAAGGACGCAAATTTTGTTTCGCTACAACATTGCATGACCGTGCAATTACCAGTTAAAGAAGCGCAGTGCCAAATTGTAAAAACACCTTTGGTCCTTTAGCTGCATATTGGTCCGGGGCTTAAGTGGTTAAAGCCAGGCATTCGGCGGTTTACCTTCATTGATGGCAGAGTGTTTTTTTATTTTTTTTTCAGGTTGGGCGGTGGCAGCTGTGTCATAATTAACAATGGATTTACATTGGGCCTTGGTTTATTTTTGTTAAAGGGGTTCCAGATTCTGATAAGTCCCCTGCCTGCAGACCCCCCACAACCATCAGCCATGGTTGTGGGGATGTGGCCCTTGTTTCCATCAACATGGGGATACAGTGCTCTGGGGTGGGGGGGCTGAGGCCAAAGCTCCCACCCCCCATGTTGTGGGAATGATGTGGCCTGGTATGGTTCGGGGGGGTGGGGGGCGTTCGCTCATCCATCCCTTTTCTGGCCTGCCAGGCTGCATGCTTTAGTAAGGATCTGGCATGGATTTTGGGGGGACCCCAGACATTTTTTTGGGTTAATTTTGTCATATGGTTCCCCTTATGCCCTGTACACACGATCAGTTTGTCCGATGAAAACGGACCGATGGACCGTTTTCATCGGACGAACCGATCGTGCGTGGGCCCCATCAGTTTTTTTCCCATCGGTGAAAAAAAATAGAACCTGTTTTAAAATTTTCGGATAGTTAAAAAAACGATAGAAAAAAAGGATCGTCTGTGGAGAAATCCATCGGTCAAAAATCCACGCATGCTCAGAATCAAGTCGACGCATGCTCGGAAAGCATTGAACTTCATTTTTCTCTGCACGTTGTTGTGTTTTACATCACCGCGTTGGACACGATCAGATTTTTACCGATGGTGTGTAGGCAAGACTGATGAAATTCAGCTTCATCTAATATCTGATGAAAAAATCCATCGGTTCATTTTCATCATACGGACCAATCATGTGTACAGGGCATTAAAATCCTCACCAGACCTGAAGGGCTGTTTTTTTTTTTCACTTTTTTTTATTGACTGCAACTTTTTTTTTAATTTAGCTGTCAGTGGGGAAGCCAATTGACAGCTAATGACTCATCAGTTGTTAAGGCCACTCCTTAACAACCAGTTAAGACACCCACTGCACACCCTGCAAGTTTGGGGGTTTGCCAAACAGACGAGCAGGTGATGTTCGGGCCAAACTTTTGCTCAGCCCAAACGGTTCACCCAACACTATTCACTATCATTCACAGTACAATGGTCAGAATCGAGTAACACAAAGTTAAGAGACCAGTAGTATGGAACGTAGAGTGCAGGAGTAGGTATAATGTAATGCAGAGTTCAGAATGGTAAGTAATACAGAATTCAAAGTAGTAAGTAATGCAGAGCTTAGAGATAATTAGTATGTAATACAGAGTGCACAGTCAGGAATAAGTAATTCAAAGTGCAGAGGTCGGTATTAGGGATGAGCCGAACACCCCCCTGTTCGGTTCGCACCAGAACTTGCGAACACACCAAACGTTCGTGTGAACTTTTGAACCCTATTAAAGTCTATGGGACTCGAACGTTTGAAATCTAAAGCAGTGTTTCTCAACTCCAGTCCTCGGGGCGCACCAACAGGTCATGTTTTCAGGATTTCCCTCAGATCAAACTGCTGTGGTAATTACTAAGGCAGTGAAACTGATCAAATCACCTGTGCACAATAATGGAAAGCCTGAAAACAAGAGCTGTTGGTGCGCCCCGAGTACTGGAGTTGAGAAACACTGATCTAAAGTGCTAATTTTAAAGGCTAATGTGCAAGTTTTTGTCCTAAAAAGTGTTTGGGGACCTGGGTCCTGTCCCAGGGGACTTGTATCAATGCAAAAAAAAGTTTTAAAAACGGCTGTTTTTTCAGGAGCAGTGAATTTAATAATTCTAAAAGTGAAACAATAAAAGTGAAATATTCCTTTAAATTTCATACCTAGGGGGGGGGGTGTAAAGTTAGCATGTGAAATACTGCATGTTTCCTGTACTTAGAACTGTCACTGCACAAAGTGTCATTTCTGAAAGAAAAAAAGACATTTAAAACTGACTTGCGGCTATAATGAATTGTCGGCTCCGGCAATTCAAAGAGGATTCATTAATAAAAAAAATTAAAAAATAGCGTGGGGGTCCCCCCCAAATTCAATTACCAGGCCCTTCAGGTCTGGTATGGATATTAAGGGGAACCCCACCCCAAATTAAAAAAAAATGGTGTGGAGTTCCCCCAAAAATCCACACCAGACCCCTTATCCGAGCACACAACCTGGCCGGCCACAAGAAAAGAGGGGGGGATGAGAGAGCGCCCCCCTCCTGAACCTTGTCCCCATGTTCTTCTTCTCCCATCTTCTTCTTTTCTGCATTCATTCGGGTTTCTTCCTCCATCTTCTTCTTCTTCCTCTGCTTCTTTCTTGGGTCTTCTCGTCCACATCTTGCACCAGATTCTTCCTCCATCTTCTTCTTCCTCTGCTTCTTTCTTGGGTCTTCTCGTACGCATCTTGCACCGGCTTCTTCTTCCCCGGATGACCTGCTTGCAAATGAAGTTCCTGCTGTGTGACGCTTCTGTTCTTATGACAGTTCTTTTATTACTGAGGACGCAGCGTCATCCGGTGACCCCCCCCCTCTGACGCACATGTACTACATGGGACTTTACTATGGCTTTCCCCGTGGCGTCAGAGGGGGGCGGGGTCACCAGATGACACTGCGTCCTCAGTAATAAAAGAACTGTCATAAGAACAGAAGCATCACAGAGCGGGAACTTCAATTGCAAGCGGGTCGTTGTGTCAGTAGTAGAGCATGTTGAATAATAATCGATTGGCAACTCCCCCTACCTCATCGGGCCCCAGTTGCTCGATGTTGACAGTTGATGGTGGTGCTAGTGATTGACAGCCCATACACAATAAGCAGAGGCCTCCAAATGTATTAATCTGTAATTGTACATGGTAAAATAGATGCAGCAGTTATCTAATTATTATGAATTACATAGAGTGTGTTACACTCCCCTGAAGTTCTTAGAGGAAACCTAAACCCAAATGCTAAAATTGTATCTAAGCTTCAACCTGACAATAAAGTGACAAAAGTTTTTTCCAAGCTTTTTAAATGTGCAACTTTTATTAAAATAAAACTTGGTGATCCTGCATAAAGGTCCTCATTTTGGTATTTATTGTTATGGGGGGACAGCTGTCTCCAAATTTTAGTGCTGTGACTGTGTCACATGGTCCCCATTAGGAGTGTAATACAAAATTTAAATATCCCCAATCCTATTACTAAATATGCAACATGTCTGCATTATAGTAGTAAAGTAAGTAATAAATCAGTTTGCTTCAATAAAATGCCTGCATTTTATTACAGTTTACTGCACCACACATCAGGGCTGCATTGCTGTGTGAACCAGCACATAGAAAGCAATTGTTTTCTATTCTTCCAGTATGGAAACACAGGACCTAAAGAGATCTGACAGATTTTGGGACCTCTTTTTTAACCTTCTCATCCCCTCCTCTCCTGAACACCTCATCTCCATCCTGCCCCTCTATGTGACTTGTATATTAACCCTTTACCTTCTCTATCCTGCACATTAAGCACCTCAAGTCTATGGTCCCACCAGTGGCGTAGCGGGGGGGGTGCGGGGGGCCGTGGCATCGGGTGCAAAATTTAGGGGGGCGCAGAGCAGCATCTTGTGCCAGTGTCACTCCTTCCTATGGATGGTGTCACTTGCTGCGCTCCAGCCACCATGTTGCGGCTCAGGGATGGGCAGTGGCTGCCCAGTGATTGGATGAACGGTGTGTCATGTGTGGTGGCAGGGACTGGGTTGCTCTGGGAGTCCTGCCTCTGCCTCGTTGTGTGAGCCACAGCGGTCGTCTTCTCCTCCTCCGTGCCAGACTGGATCTCCCCTTTCCCATTGTGGCAGCCAGTCTGGGAATGGGGTGGCGGCGCCTGCTCTTCCTCACAGGGCAGAACATTACATCTCCGGGGATCTTCCTGACCAAGTGAACTGGTTTGTAACACAGATATACAGTACAGTCACACAGTGAGTGTACACTACTACACACATACACAGAGCATCACTATCTCCCCAACAAATCTCCAATGTCCCTCCTGTCTCCCCACTGTTCCTCCTGCCCCCCAATTATCCCCAATGTCCCTCCTGTCCCCCCAAATGTTCCTCCTGTCCCCCCAAATGTTCCTCCTGTCCCCCCCAATGTTCCTCATGTCCCCCAATGTTAATCCTGTCACCCAATGTTCCTTCTTCCCCCACTTATTCTCAATGTCCCTCCTGTCCCCCCAATGTTCCTCCTGTCCCCCCAATATTCCTCCTGTCACCCAATGTTCCTCATGCCCCCCACTTATTCTCAATGTCCCTCCTACCCCCCCACTTATACCCAATGTCCCTCCTATCCCCCCATTAATCCCCAATGTTCCCCCTGTCCCCCTAATTATCCCCAATGTCCCTCCTGGCCCCCTAATATTCCTCCTGTCCCCCACTTATCCCCAATGTTTCTCCTGTCCTCTCTATGTTCCTCTCGTCCCCCCACTTATCCCCAATGTCCCTCCTGTCCCCCCAATGTTTCTCCTGTTCTCCCACTTATCCTCAATATCCCTCCTGTCCCCCAATGTCCCTGCTGTCCCCCCAATGTCCCTCCTGTCCCCCCACTTATCCTCAATGTCCCTCCTGTCCCCCTTGTCCCACCAATGTCCCTCCTATCCCCCCAATGTTCCTCCTGTCCCCACAATGTTCCTCATGCCCCCCAATGTGAATCCCGTCACCCAATGTTACTCCTGTCCCCACTTATTCCTACCCAATGTTCCTCCTGTCCCCCAATGTTCCTCATGCCCCCCCAATGTTAATCCTGTCACCCAATGTTACTCCTGTCCCCACTTATTTTCACCCAATGTTCCTCCTGTCCCCCCAATGTTCCTCCCAGCCCCCACTTATTCTCAATATCACTCCTGTCCCCCAAATGTTTCTCCTGTCACCCAATGTTCCTCATGCCCCCCACTTATTCTCAATGTCCCTCCTCTAATGTTCCTCCTGTCCTCTCAATGTTCCTCTTGTCCCCCCACATGGACAAGTTTGGACAGTCAGCAGACATGGTCACCACTGACATCCGTTGCTCCATAGACTTGCACCCGTTCAGGTCAGACCGGTTGAAAGGGGCCTTAAGACTCTCCCACTGTTAGGCGGTGGTGGTGAGGTTAAGGTCCTGCTCTTATTCTATGAGGAAAAAATGCCCTGCCTATAGTATGTCTGCAGTCTCTGACCATTTCCTGTAGTGTGTCTGCAGTCTCTGAACATCTCATGTAGTATATCTGCAGTCTTTGACCATCTCCTGTAGTATGTCTGCAGTCTCTGACCATCTCCTGTATCATGTCTGCAGTCTCTGACCATCTCCTGTAGTATGTCTGCAGTCTCTGACCATCTCCTGTAGTATGTCTGCAGTCTCTGACCATCTCTTGTAGTATGTCTGCAGTCTCTGACCATCTCCTGTACTATGTCTGCAGTCTCTTACTGTCTACTGTAGAATCTCTGCAGTCTCTGACCATCTTCTATAGTATGCCTGCAGTTTCTGACTGTCTCCTGTAGTATATCTATCACTAAATAATATGCAAAACCCTCTTGTCTGGTTTATTTTTGGCTGCCTGCTTTGCTGTATATAGGTGTTCCTCGTTATCTGCAACCTAAGCCTCTGATTGTCTGCCCGCAGCATTTTATTATTGATTGATACTGAGAATTTCACTACTGTAATCAAAGACATACTGTATCTCAGATCTAACCATTAATAAAAGGCTGCAGGCAGCCAATCAGAGGCTCAGGCTGTGAGTGGAGGAACCTGGGCCCCCGTTCTTGGGTGCTAAAAGTCCACAGGTTAGGGGGCGTATTTTACTTGCCTTGCCCCGGGTGCTGACAACCCAAGCTACGCCACTGGGTCCCACTGTTTGTGACCTGTACATTAACCCTCCACTTCCTCTTTTCTCCGTACATAACCTGTACATTAATGATGTGCACTATGTAATGCACCATTAACAAACTCCATGTTGTAACCATCTCACTACTAGCATGTTTTTTTCTTTAAAAATAAAGGTTTTGGAAAAAAATAATTATTGTGGGGTGTTTGTCTTACACAAAGGGGTCGTTTTTGAGTTTTTTATACTGTACTAAACAAAAAACAACACAAAGAAAAACAGTGGTTATTAAATTCCCCTAAAAGAACCCATATATGTCTCCAAGAAAAATCTTCTAAAATATTTTTTGGCACAGCTTTGAATGACAAAGTAATTGTCAAACTATCACATCACTCAAAACTGAAAAATACCCAGGTAATGAAGATGTTTTACAAGCTTAAAGTGGAAGTAAACCCCTCTATGGTTTTCAGCCAAGGAAGCTGCCATATTTGCCTCTGTTTAATCTACAACAGCCATAATGCTGCACATGTGATCAGTTATGACACTAGCCATTGGATGGTTTGACAGTTTGTTTGAGAGCACAACCATTTAGAGGGTTACATTTTTGGCACGTGCTGGAAATTAACCACTTCCGGACCGCCACATGTACATTTACGTCAGCAGAATGGCACGGACAGGCACATCAACGTACCTGTACGTGCCTGCCTAGACGTGGGTCGGGACCCCCCCCTGTACATGCGGCGGTTCCCGTAGCTTCAGGAGCAAACCAGGACGAGGGCGCGGCTATTCCTTTCTAGCCGCCCCCTCGCGATCGCTCCCCACAGCTGAAGAACGGGGAGAGCCATATGTAAACACGGCTTCCCCGTGCTTCACTGTGGCGGCTGCATCGATCGAGATATCCCTTTTATAGGGAGACTCGATCGATGACGTAAGACCTACAGCCACACCCCCCTACAGTTGTAAACACACACTAGGTGAACCCTAACTCCTACAGCGCCCCCTGTGGTTAACTCCCAAACTGCAATAAACAATGCAATTTAAATGCATTTTTTGCTGTGAAAATGACAATGGTCCCAAAAATGTGTCAAAATTGTCCGAAGTGTCCGCCATAATGTCGCAGTCATGAAAAAAATCGCTGATCGCCGCCATTAGTAGTAAAAAAATAATAATAATAAAACTATCCCCTATTTTGTAAACGCTATAAATTTTGCGCAAACCAATCGAGAAACGCTTATTGTGATTTCTTTTACCAAAAATAGGTAGAAGAATACGTATCGGCCTAAACTGAGGGAAAAAAATGTTTATATATGTTTTTGGGGGATATTTATTATAGCAAAAAGTAAAAAATATTGCATTTTTTTTTAAATTGTTACTCTATTTTTGTTTATAGCACAAAAACAAAAACCGCAGAGGTGATCAAATACCACCAAAAGAAAGCTCTATTTGTGGGGAAAAAAGGACTTCAATTTTGTTTGGGAGCCACGTCGCATGACCGCGCAATTGTCTGTTAAAGCGACGCAGTGCCGAATTGTAAAAACCCCTTGGGTCATTTAGCAGCATATTGGTCCGGTCCTTAAGTGGTTAAAAAAAATTTAAACGGTTAAATGGATGTGTTTACTTCCGCTTTAAGCAGTTTAAGATTTTTTCTCCTCTAAATGTAAACTAAAGTTGTATGTGTGTGTGCCTCAACCACTCTACTGTGTATACACTACGAAGTCCAACTTTGTCTACATAGTGCCATTCTGGTAGCAGCAAGTAATAAGTGATAAATCAGTAATTGTTGTGAACATACTGTACCATAAAACACCTTGATCAAAAATACTCTCTCATCCTATTCTGAAATAAGATAATGTTAATTCTAGCAAATTAAAAACTATGTCTACTACTTTTTTAATTCCATTTTTTAACTTTATTCATGAGAGCAGTGATTTTGTAACTGCTTTACAATTAAATCCTAAGACCAGTTACTAATGCCTTTAATACCTGTTTTTCATTAGTCCATATTAAACGACTCATTGCTGTGGTTTTCACTTGAACAGCCTTCTCATAAAATCTGGTTAGGCATGATAGTGATATTGCATAATAAATTAAAGGAATTAAATCATGAAGCAAAACGTGTCTATATCAGGCTTTGTTAGAACATTTTATTTGTTTATGGAACCTAGTTACAATTTATATTTCATGGGCTTTTTAAAAAAAAAAATCTAAGACATAATGCTACCAAATATGACTTTTATTTCTTTTAATCAGACCTTCTATTTAAAGTGTAAAATTTCATTATCTATTTTCCTGGCTAGGGTAAATTACATTTCTTGTAGTAAAAATACACGGTATAACTGTACATAACTGAGTTAAAACTGAACTGCAGACAAGCTGTTACACAGATGAAATACATATATAAACACTGTTTACAGCTTACAGTGTTTAAATACATATATAAACGCTGTTTATGTTTATATATGTTATATAAACCCCATAACAAAAGAGATGTTATTCCTCCCAGCCAGTTTTGTGATCTAGTCCTATCCATATTCCTATTGCACACATTCCTGGCAAATAAGGCTCATAAAATGGTGGATGCTGCAGCGATTACCAGCTGGGTCATGGAAACAACACCAAGTGTACATATTCGCCAGCACACCATGGATCAACAATCACCATCCAAAGGTTTTTTTTTTTTTTTAACATTCCAAGTTTATTAAAATCAAACTTGTAGCATACAAGATATGTATTTCGTGCAGATGCAACTGCTCACATCTTTTAAGTATAAACAAACAATGTGAATCACATCATAAGAACACAGGACATAGATCCAAAAGCGATTCAGAAAAGAAGGCTAATTAACCTAAGCCTATAAAACGCTCTCATATCAGAAGAAAGTAATATATGCAAACATAATCCCCACTAGGTCTTAAATCAATTCTAGGTGGACTGAGCCACCCATATCTAGCGAAGCCTACAGGGTTATAGTTTAAGTGTGATAAACAGGTTTCACACATTGCGGACAGTTACAGAAATGGTTGATTCCTGAGATTTAGTAAGAAAAGTATAGAGTAAGCACAAAGGTATGAAGAGTCAAGGCCCAAGAGGAAGAGCCAGAGAAAAAATAAAATAAGAGAAAAAAAAAAAAAAAAAACAACACAAAAAAAAAAAAAATTAAAGAAATAGTTGGCATAGCACAATTAGTCGTAGATGTACTATATGTAGTCACAGAATTAGGTGTCCAACTAGAGCTCAATTATACCATCAGGGGTGTTGATCGAGACATAATGTCTGTGTAAGCTGATGAGTACCTGAAGATCACCCAAGGCTGCCACAATTTACAGAATTTGTCCACGCCTTCAGTTGCCTGGGTCAAAGTTTCCTCCATTGCGTGAACATCCGAAACCTTTTTCAACCATTCAGCAATGGAGGGGGTCCTCTGAGACCTCCAATAGAGAGGTATCAATGATCTAGCAGCGTTCAGTAAGTGTCTCGTCAAGGAGTTCTTAAACCTCCTCAAGGAGATATCCGTGACCTGGAGCAAACAGGCCGCCGCGTCTAAAGTAATTTCAGTGTCTGTGATTTGTTTTGTTAGCGCTTTCACACTGTCCCAAAACCGTGCTATGATCGGGCACTGCCACCAGATGTGTAGTAAAGTGCCCACTCCCTCGTGACACCTCCAGCAGGATTCTGGGATCTGTGGGTTCCATTTGTGCATTTTAGCTGGGGTATTATACCAATGAGTTATCAATTTATAAGCGGTTTCTTGCATTTTCGTGCTTATTGAACTTTTGTGAGTTAGTATGTAGGCACACCTCCATTGTTTGATCGTTATCTCCTTCCGAAGTTCCTCCGCCCATCTCGCTCTGAGTCCGTCCACCGCCTTAAAATGTAGTTCTTGCAACCAAGAATATGTCATGGATGTGGTTCTAACACAGGGCGCACCAGACTGACAGATCGATTCCAATGTCGAGGGGGGTCTGTGTATTTTAGCTCTAATTGCCCGGCTCCCCAGGTAACTACGCAGTTGAAAATACGCCCACATGGGCATATGGGGAATGTCAGCTTCCGCCTTGAGAGTTGCCCAATCTTTCACCAGGCCATTGTTGAGACAATTACCCACTAATAGGGGGTCGGATTTGTTAGTAGATTGGAAGTGTAGGTTGCCCAGACCAGGTACAAAGGCGGGGTTGTCCCTCAGTGGAGTCAGATAGCTAGGTTGTGAGGCAAAGTCAAAGGTCTTGGTCAGGTTATGGAAAATTTCTAGTGTGTTACCAGTGAGGGGATGGTGCCGCAAACCCGATGGACAGCTGTCCCAGGGGACCCATGGAGAGAACTTCAAAGGAATTGGGCACAGGGCATCTTCCAGAGAGACCCAGTCTTTTGCTGACCTATGACAGTGCCAATCAACGATTCTAGTCAGGTGAGTGGCCTGATAGTAAGCTCTAAAGTTTGGGATGCCCAAGCCACCCAACTCCTTCGGTTTCATCAGCCGAGAGAACCGAATTCTAGGCTTCTGTGAGTTCCACAAGAATCTTAAGACTATGGACTTGAGAGCTAGAAAAAAGGACGCGGGGACCCTTACCGGGAGTGCATGTAACAGATATAACAAACGGGGTAGTATGGTCATCTTGATAATGGCCGCGCGACCGAACCATGAAAAATGACCCGATTGCCACCTGAGAAGATCTTCCCTGACACGTTCTAGGAAAACCGGGAAGTTATGACCAAACACGTCCCTAAGGTTGGGTGTGAGCCAGATTCCAAGGTATTTCAGGGCTAGAGGGACCCATCTAAAAGGAGAGGAGTCTTTCACTTGACCAAACATCTCATCTGTCATGGACACATTCAGGGCTTCCGACTTGGAATAGTTGATTTTGAGATTGGAGACATAGCCGTATAGCTCAAACTCCTTCAATAGATGAGAAAGAGAGGACAATGGGCTGGATAGAAAGAAAAGCAAGTCGTCCGCATAGGCGGCTACTTTGTACTCCTTATTCGCCACCGTGAAGCCCTGAATGTCTGCATTGGTTCTAATCAATCTAATAAAAGGCTCGAGGGACAAGATGAACAGAAGGGGTGAAAGAGGACACCCTTGTCTAGTGCCATTATTGATCAAGACTGTGTCCGAAAGTGTACCGTTCACTTTTAGTCGAGCAGATGGGGACTGATAATGTGCAGAGATCCTAGCCATCATACGAGGCCCCAAGCCGACCTTAGTGCAGGTAGCCAGCATAAAGTCCCATGCAACACGGTCAAAGGCCTTCTCCGCGCCCGTAGACAGGAGAAGGCCCCTGACGTTACCAGCATGTGCCGCGCTGATCAAAAGCATGGCCTTTATAACATTATCTTTGGCCTCACGGCCAGGCATAAAGCCCACTTGGTCAGGGCCAATCAGTGTGGACAACATAGGGCTCAGCCTGGAGGCAAGGATCTTGGCATAAATCTTAGTGTCTAGGTTAAGCAAAGAGATGGGGCGGTAGCTGGCACATTCAGCAGGATCTTTCCCCGCCTTGGGTAGAACGGTGATGTGGGCAGTGAGAAAGTCAGGGGTAACTGTCCTGGCTTCGGACATGGAGTCCAAAGCCTTCCTAAGCGGATCTACCAGAACGTGTCCGAAAGTCTTGTAATAGATGGACGTGAATCCATCAGGACCCGGGCTTTTGCCTGATTTAAGGAGTTTAATAGCAAGTTCCACTTCTGCCGTCGTAATTGGGCCCTCCAGAAGCGAGACATCCGCATCAGAGAGAGCTGGCATGCCACTCCTGTCCAGGTAGTCCCAAATGATTTGTGGTCTATCCCTGTCTAATCCATTTACCTTATGTTGAGGGGGAAGATTATAGAGGTTCGTATAGAAATTTTGAAAGTGTCTTGCGATAGCTTCGGTGGTTACATCTAACTTGCCATCCCCTCTCCTAATCCCAGAGATTAAATTTTTAGCAGTGTGTTCCTTTAGGGCCCTAGCCAATAACTTGCCTGTTTTGTTCCCGGACTCATAGTAAAGGCGCTGCCTGAAAAACAAGAGCCGCTTCGATTTGTCATCGAACATCTGCTGTAGGGCTTTCCTATGTTCCAGGAGTTCAGAGGCCGAGCTTACGCTAAGGGATTGTTTGTGACGGTTTTCTAAGCATTTTATCTTGTCCGCTAGGATAGCAATGTGCCTCTCCCTTTCCCGTTTACGCATCGACCCCATTTTAATGAGATCTCCTCTGATCGTACACTTGTGTGCTTCCCACACCGTGAGTGGGTCCATGTCAGGGGTAGAGTTTCGCACGAAAAAGTCTGTTAAAGAGGAGGTCAACGTTGGTAGCAATTCGGGGTCCGTCAGGAGGGAGGCGTTCAGCCTCCACGTCTGGGGGCGAGGCACAGGAGTACCAGCTTTCAGGGTTAGAGATACCGGTGCATGATCCGAAAAAGACTTTATGCCAATATGTGATCCCATCAACCGACCCAAGTCTTGTTGTGTAATAAAAAGATAATCAATACGGGAATGTCTGTTATGGGGATGTGAAAAAAAGGTGTAATCACGACCGTCAGGATGGTCAAACCGCCAAGTGTCGATTAAATGTAAAGTCTGGAGTAATGCTTTGAGTCGTTTGAGGGTTTTGTAATCTATGCATGTCTTCCCGTTCGAGGTATCTGCTAGGGGGTTGAGAGGCACATTGAAGTCCCCGCCAAGTATTAGACAACCCGAGGCAAACCCCAGAAGTTCCTGAACTATGTGATGGCAAAAGGATATGTGAGACCTGTTTGGGAAATAGACATTAGCCAATGTCATCGGAGCATTATTATACAAGCCCTTCAAAAATACGTATCTGCCCTTGGGGTCAAGCAATTGTTCTTGTAGGATAAAGGGGGCGTCCCTGCTTATCAAAGTCGAGACCCCTTTAGCCTTAGACTCGTCATTTGTGGCATGATATGCCTCTATAAAGAAAGCGTCTGTCAGTCTGGGCACATGGTGCGTTTTGAAGTGGGTTTCCTGAAGAAACACGAAATGCGGCCTACCTTTTTTGAGTTCACGTAATAGTGTGGACCGTCTCTCAGGGATGTTCAAACCCTTGACATTATGCGAAATCACGGTTGGACCTCGGCCGAGGTCAGAGTAGGCCATGACGGAGACTCAGAGCGAGATGAGCCGGAGTATGCCCGGGGCACACAACTGTCAAGAGGACAAAAGAAAAAATTAAGTTCAACAAAATATCCAGTGATGCAATATATCCGGTCAAAGCCAGTAGCCAACAAATAAAAGATAGAGACAAAAAAAAAAAAAAAAAGAAGAGAGAGAACAGAGAGAATGAATTATAAGAGAATGGAGAAAGCTGAGAGTAAACCTTAACAGGCAGAACCAGCCTGCCTGAGAAAGGAGCTATATGGTGTGTCCCGTCCCCTCAATGTGGGAACAGACACACTTGTTGGGGGTAGAGGGAGGCGACCGTCAACAAAAGACGGACAGTCTCTGGCCCCTAAGAGCCTGAGGGTAAGTAATAACACCAAAAAAGAGAAGTTATCACCGACAAATTATTAAAGAACAGTATAACACACACAACCTGCTCATAAAAGAAAAATTATAACTGATTTGTCCACTATTGGGACAAAGTTCAAAACAAAATCCACCCTATCCCAAAGTGAATGGGCAAAAATTCTAAGGTTAAACCGCTGATCCCCATCTACTACATAATCCCCATCATGACACCAATGTGAAAAAAAAGATAAAAAAAGCATGTTAGTTCCTGCCATCCCCACCCCTCTAAGGACTACCCCACATTGAGCAAACTGCAAACAAAAAGGCAATAAACTGGCTGAGGTATTGGTCCGAGAGGGATTCAGGGACTGTCTGAGGCCTGGCAACCACAGCAGCCGCCGTGTGCACAGATGTATGAATGGCAAATGTTCATTGCAGAATCAAGTAAAGCCTCCCCTAGATTGACGTAAGAAAAAGCAAATAAAAAAGGGGGGGGGGGAGGGATCACCAGATAAAAGTGCCAAGAAGTCAGCGGATTAAGTTACCAAAATAGCCTACATGGCGAGTGTGAGCATCTGAGATGGGGGAGAAAAAAGGAGGGGAACAGCAATAGGAAAAAAAAAAAAAAAAAAAAAAAAACACCACTTAGGACAGCGATATTAATCAGGAGCCCAGCAGATCTAGGCTAGTCTTCTTCCTGGTCTCTGCGGTCATCTCTGGAGGGTCTCGGGGTTCCAGCTTTAAAGTTCCCGGTACGATTAGGCCTCTGCTTTTTTGCCGACTTCTCAGGGGTGGATAACGGGGATCTCGAAGGCGATCGTTCCCGGTGAGGATCCTGGAATTCAGCGTACCATTCTGGCAGAGAGATCTGTTCGAGTCCCATGGCAGAGCAGAACTCTGGCAAGCCATCAGGGTCACGCAAGACATGTTGGTGACCATTGAGAGTCACCGTCAGAGCGAAAGGGAACCTCCATGTATATCTCAGATCTTTCTCTCTCAAAGCTTCCAGCAGGGGGTGCAGTGCCCTCCTGTTCTTTAGTGTGATCTGAGATAGGTCCTGGAACAGCATAATGTTTGCCCCATTAAAAACCACTTGATCATTCCTTCTGGCATTGCGCATAATCTCTTCCTTGAGAGTGAAGCTCTGTAGGCAGCAAACAATGTCCCTTGGAGGAGCAGTGTCCGGTCCCTTAGGCCTGAGAGCTCTGTGAGCCCTGACAAAATCAATCACCATGTCTTCCTGCCTGTCAAGCAGGCTGTTAAACATTCTCTGAAGGGCCGGCACGATCTGAGCAGGTTCCACAGATTCTGGGATGCCCCTCACACGAATATTGTACCTCCTGCTGCGATTGTCCAAATCCTCTAGGTGCCTATTCATTTCAATGAAACGATGATTGTGAGAGGTAGATACTTTCTCAAGTCTGCGTATGGCCCTGTCCCTGTGTTTGCCTGCAGCCTCCGTCGCGGCCATCTTGTCATTCAGGGCCACCAGGTTGGACTTCAGGTCAGTGATGGCAGCTGAAAACGTGGACTTTATGTCCGCAGCTATCACAGACATAGCCGCGAGTGTGAGGGGCTGATCTGAGCGGGTGATCCCCCTACCTGAGTCCTCCGGCGCCGACTGAGAGTCCTCGCTGAAGTCGTCCTCATGACGCTCCAGCGCCATCTTAACTTTCCCCACGCTGCTGCGGGTCCCCGCCGTGGCTTTAAATAAGTCAGAAATGTCCCGGGACGCGGAGGCAGAGGCTCCTTTTCTCGAGCGGGAGTGCGGGGTGCCGTAGAGCTTTTTGCCCGGCATCTGGGAGCTGCGGATCGGGTGTTCAGGCGAGTGCAGGCTGTGTGTGTATCGGAGCTCCCTCACCAAGCGTCCATGTTCGTTGCGCGCCAAGCCACGCCCCCCCATCCAAAGGTTTTTATTGCAAAGAGATCACATCACAGAGACAAGTGCAACATTTCGGAAACCGCGCAGGACCCCTTCGTCGGGCATGTGATGAAGTGTAAAGCATCGTACGCATGGTGAAATTGTTGGCCAACAGAGCGTCTGATTTTTGTCAAAAGGGCATGTGCCAGGATCTTGTCGTGCATACTAACGGTACTCAATTGTCGTGCCACAAAAATGAACGTAATGACGTACTAAGAAGAATTTCAGCTCTTGAGCACCACCCTTTGGGCCCCTTCTGCTAATTTCGTGTTTGGTGAGCATTGATTCTGTGTGACGGATTTGTGTACTGACCATATGAAAATCTGACGTCAAACCGCTGTCTGTCGAAAATTTACTAGCCTATCATCCAACATTTGTTGGCCGAAAGTTGGACAATTGTCAAAAGAAGTGTACTAACGGTAAGATTTTAGGACAACAGTCTGTCAACAGACAATCTCCTGCCAGCAATGGCCCAGATTCACAAAGCAGATGCGCCGATTTAACTCGAGATGCACGGCGTAATTGAAAAATGCGCCACGCGTATCTTTGCGCCGTATCCACAAAACGAGATACGCCTGAAATCCATTTTTTTACGTCCTACCTAAAAGAATTACACCAGCGCTTCTTCGCGCGCAAAATATGCTAGACACGCCGCTGTTTTGCTAGGCAGAGATGCAAATGAGGGAGATAAGGCGATCCACAAAATTAAGTGTGTGCGGAGTAGATTACGCCCTGTGCGCTTCTGCTAGTTTCATTGTGTAAAATTACACTTTATAAAAGCAGCCCTAACTTTGCACCAGCCGTGTAAATGTCAGCTAAAGCAACACCATTAAGGAAGAGCTGAGCACACACACTTGCAGGACAACAATCTGTATGCCAACATGCCAGGGGCATCCATGCTCATAACTATACTAGTGACTTTAGTAACCGAGGGTACCCCCTCTTCTGAGGGAACAGCAGTCAGGAGACGCCTCGCAGAATGCATCTTTGCACAGTAAACACACACATTAATTATGTCACAATGAGAATGCATGAATGCACACCACTGTGGTCCCTAGCACAGACACATCACATGCACATCTAATTGGATTAGATCCAAGTACCCCCAATGGTACTTGGGAGCAGTAACGCCACGCCACGGCTCCAATTATGTCACTGGGCATTCATACACCATTCACATGGACCTGGGATCACTTCTCCCTGGTCCTGGGGATCCCTACTCCACCAAAACTGAGGGTGACACCCTTATTTAATCAGGAATGTCACCCCCACATTCATACATCATTCACACACATAAAACAAATCATAAGTACAGTATAATAAAAAAACAAAAGTACCCCAAAAGTTAACGGCGGCGGCGAGAGCTACGCCTGGGCCGCCCACGGCTGGGGGGGGGTGAGCAGGGGAAGGGGGAGACTCATGGGGGGGGTGAGCAGGGGAAGGAGGAGCCTCCCCTGGTGACTGTCCTCCTGCTGGCCTGCCCTCCAAGGCCACTGCAATTCTGTTCAGACTGATTGTGAGGGCAGCCGTATTGGCCTGGACAGCCCGGGTATTGTCCTGGACAGCCTGGGTCAGGGCACTCACCTCCTGGGCCACGCCTGTTGTGGTGGTCTGCAGCTCACAAATGCATGTGATGACCGCCAAGGAGTTTGTGGCCACATCAGTGAGTGACTCCTTAATTGAGCCCAGGCTGTCCTCCATCTGGGTCAAAGTCTGGTTGATCTGACCCAGATGGCGTGTCTGAAGGGCATTGTCCCTCTGCAGACTGGCCGGCAGAACCTCGGCCACCCCCCTGGTCTTCTGGGTAGCCCTCCTGCCTGCAGCTGAGTCTTGTGGCCTGGGAGGAGGGGAGAGAGAGACCCTTGTGGGGGAGGCCTGTTGGGGGAGGAGTGGGAGGGGCTACCCCTGATGGTGGCCTGACTGCTGCCAGCCTCAGGGGTAGCCTCAGGGGGAACCACATCCGAGGCCAAAAGGACTTCCCTGGCAATGTCCATATCTTCATCCTCAGCTTCCCCCCCTCATCCTCCTCCCCCTCAACCTCCTCATGAGGGGAGGTGTGGCCACTCCCCTCCCCTGGGGACTCCTGCCCTTCTTGGGGCTCTTCTGCAGCCTGTTGTCCTGGGGATGGTGCAGCCTGGCCTGATGGCCCAGCAACCTCCTGCCCTGATGGCCCAGCAATCTCCTGGCCATCTGTGGAGGACACAAAACAATCACAGGTTGGAGGATCCACACACTTGGCACATCTTCCCTTCCCCCACCCACACATGCTAATCACCAGATAGAAAAACCCCAAAATTACCTGTCCTCACAGGAGAATCAGATTGAAAGCCAGGTAGGCCCACCACTTGCTGGCTATGGAAACACCAGGCCACTGCCCATTCCTCATCAGTCAGCCTCACGGAGCAGGGTGGGCCTCCTCCAGTTCCCGTGGCATGTGTATTTATTTTGGCCATCTTGTCCCGGACCAGGCTCCTAAGATCGTTGATCTTCTTTTGAATCCCATCGGGGGTCCTCGTCTCCCCCCCCCCGCCGCATTGATCTGATCAGTAATTTTTTTAATGATCTCCTTCCTCCTGGCTGGGGTGGTGTTCCGGCTCTCAGGGCCATGCAAATAACGCCCGTAACGGGTGATGGCCCTAGCAAGTATCTGCTTTTCTGTGTTGGAAAAATTAAGCTTCCTGCGCTTCGGTGCCATAACACCCAACACTCAGCACCAACAAAAAACAAACACAACAAACAAACACAAATACTTACACAACAAACAAACACAAATACTCACAGAACAAACACACACAAAAATCAAACCACACAAGCAGACAGCTAATACTAATTCAAAAACAAACACCGAAAAAACAAACAGAAAATACACTCAGAAAAAAAACAATCAGAAAAAACAAACAGAAAATACACTCAGAAAAAAAACAATCAGAAAAAACAAACAGAAAATACACTTAGAAAAAAAACACAGCTACTACACTCTACTATTCCTCCAAGTCTTTTAACTAACACTAAACTCACCAACACACACCAACAGACGACAGAGCAGAAGCAACTTGCTCTAGGAAAGGGGAACACAGGGATATACTTTTGCAAGGGAAGTGTGTTTGTCTGGGGCTATTTATACACAGGGCAATTCTCAAACTAAGTACGCTTGGCCTTTTACCTATCTCACTGATTGCGCCGAGCCGAGTTCTGCACATGCCCAGTGAGGTACAGATTCGTGCGCGCATGCGCAGTACGGCCGGCCCTTCATTTGCATGGGGTCACGGCTCATTACAATGGAGCACGCCCACTTCCTTCCCACTTGCAATAACCCTGCCTTACGCCTCGGGATTTAGGTTACGCTTGCACAATTTTGGGCGCAAATGCGCTGTGGATACAGGACTTACGACACAAAATTAAGGCGCCGTAACTTAAATGACATACTTTTGGAGTAACTTAATTTACGCCGCTCTACGTGAATCTGGGCCAATCAGTGTAAAAGCAGAATATAAATACAACAACCACCAATCTTTGAATGCAAATACTTGAGAAAGAAAGGGTACCACCCCCTTTTTCCTTCTTTGTTCTTTTCATTTTTCCTTTTCTCTCTGACTTTTATATTTAAATTTATTTCAGATTTTTTCCTCCTTTTTTTTTCTTCTTTTTTTCCATTTTTTTTATTCTATTTATTTGTCTCTTTCCTCATTTTGTCCATGCTGTTATGATTTCCACTAATGTCCTTTGAATTGGATATGTACACTAGTTTTGTGATCTAGACACATATATTAGTCAGCACATCCAGGTTCTTGACCTCCACTACAGCAGCGGTACAGTTTGGTTAAGACTACTGGTCAAAACATACTTCAAACCTATAGTGGGAGGGGATTTCACTCTATGACCCCAATATATGTGCAAAGTCCATTGGATCCCAATCCTATTGGCAAAAGGAACAAAAAGACTCACTCAAAAGTTGGCTTCCTGTATTGACTTAATAATGAACAAGTAGGAGGTCCAGTAAGGGCTTGCAAAGTGAATAAGAGGGGTCCACTCCACCGAAACCTCAAAATACCAGATTTGCTAACAGCTAACAGCACTAACTAAAATAATGTGCTCAGTGCCCAATGACAAAATGTATATACCATTATTAGTGACAGCTGCATTTACTGGTACCCAAATACAGTAATACCTCAAAATGTATAAACAAAACGTGTTGTGCTGCCCCTTTAAGACTAAATGAAACTATGTACAAATTCTAACATTATTCACAAATATACAAAAGAAAAAAATCCATCTATAGGAATAAACAAATCTTCAGATTTGAACCATGTGCATAATGTAAAAAATAATTTAAAGTAATAAAGTCCCACAAGTGATCACACACAAGAACTCAATTCTACTTTTTTTTATGTTTACAATTTTTACTTTGTTTTTCATTCACAATACATGCATAAGTAAGAAGTAGAACGTTAACTGATATTTTAAACATAACGATATCAAGCTAGTTTGAGCTAATTACAATATGCGATATTAAGTAGCTAGTACATTGTATAAGGAGAAACAAACATCAGATGGTGGTAAAACAGTATTTAGAGGGACATTATCGACTCTAAAGTCGACTCTAACAAGCCTTCAGGTAAGGTGACATTGACAGATGAACATGTAAAGATATCTTATTCAGTCGTTTATCGTCTGCAACCCTGTAGTTTTATGTAGTTGACTTACGTTGTTTGGGTAAGATGCCATGGTTTCGCAACAGTGTTTTTTTTTTTTAGAGCGGAGCTAAATTCAAATTCTTTAATTAGAGTAAGTTGAGATTTGACATCTGCTATGGTTGGGGTTAGGGAACTTCTAAATTTTCGCAAAATAAGCAGTCTAGCTGCAAATAGTGTGTATTATTAGTGTTCTGAACCCTTTTGGGTAAGATTCTATTCCTAGGCTGAAAATGGCTAGTGATGGAGAGGGGTCGGTTTTGTGCCCCACAATGGTTGAGATAAAGGCGAAAACCTCTTTCCAGAATGGTTATATTTGTGGGCATTCTTAGAGGATGTGAATTATGAATCCTTTAGAGGAACAGCCCTTCCAACAGAGATCGTCATCTAAATTTGCAAATTTATACAATTGGACTGGGGTGAGGTACCTCCTATGGTGGAGTTTTTGTGAAAGTTCCCAATATGTGATGCATTTGTGTTGGAGTGGTGCGGTAGTCAACTTACACTTTAAAGAGAAAGGTTGGTAGCTTCCGATGTAAGCAGGTTACAGCAGTTTAGTCTTTAAATTCCACTTTTGGTGTAGAACAGAATAAAGTTGTGGACTGTACTTTTGCTATTCAGTGGCAAACTGTGACCACCTCATTTAAAGTCCCATGGGCGACTCTTTTTCTGTATATGTAAGAGATTCGAGATCAAGTCAATATAGGGAAGAACAATGTTATAGCAGTAGGAGAGCGACAGTGTTACCATACACAACAATTAGAAACAGAACTATAATGCCGCGTACACACCATCACTTTATGTGATGAAAAAAAAATGACGTTTTGAAAAACGTCAATTAAAATGACTGTGTGTGGGGGAAAACTTTGTTTTATGTCTTGTGAAAAACGACAAAAAAAATTGAAGCATGCTTCAATTTTTTGTGTCGTTTTTCAAAACATAATTTTTTGTGTCAATTAAAATGATAGTGTGTGGGCAAAACGATGTTTAAAACAACGTTTTTAAACCTGTGCATGCTCAGAAGCAAGTTATGAAGCTAGCTTCAATGGAAAAGAGTGCTGAACGTAACCACGCTTTGCTAGAGCATTTTGAAAAAACGATGGTGTGTAGGCAACGTCGTTTTTGAAAATGAAGTTTCAAAAACGTTGTTTTATTTCATGATTTAAAATGTCGGTTTTTTTTATCACATAAAGTGATGGTGTGTACGCGGCATAACTTTGTGTGAGCGGTGTATACCTGCAACTTGTATTGGGGTTATTAGGCTACTCAAAGAAAAGGGGCTCTGGCGGGCGTTCCAGGGCTTGCACGTAGACCTGGAGGTGTAGAGGCTTGTCAGGTGGTCATTTCATCAGAAGGGTCAAAGTCATCCCAGTCGCCAGTGTTATAATTGCGATGGTGATGGTCATGTTGGCGTTGTTCCAATGATTCCAAGATGTGCCATTGGCACAGCAGCAAGAGACCTTGTTCACCTTCAGGTTGTGGACTGAATAGGACTCGTTGTCCTTGGTGATGATAAGGGGCTTAGTAATAGTGGCAAGATTCTTGCGCTGCAGCATGGTATATTTGGATAGATCCGCAAAGAAGGCCAGAGCGGCGTACGGTTGAGGGTATTGGTCTGGATTACGCGTGGCTCTCAGGTAGTTTTTCCTTAACATGGAAAAAGTGTATCCTGACAATAGTGTCTCCTGGTATGGTGTCCGATAGGTGTGGCGGTTTTGGCAAGCAGGGTTGATAAAGATGAGGCCCTGACTCAAAATTCAGGGAAGCCTGTTCTGCGTACTGGATCAAATTATGAGAGCAAGAAATGACAATGTTCCTTGCTTCGTTTCCCATGCCAAAGAGAGCGGGTGGAGCCTGTGCGGCTCCTTTTATTAACAACATGACATCACAAACATAAGCATACAGATTGGTCAGTTCATATAAGGATGGTTCTTATTACACTCCCCTGTGAAATCTGTTCTTGGCATACTGCACACGTTTCAAAGTCTTCAATTAGCACAAACAGTCCATATATGGCATGGAGCCCTCATGGAACATTCTTTCCTTCCACAATCGCCATATTTGTTTTAATCGATGGAGGGAGGCATAGGAGGAGCTGTCTTGGAGGGGTTTGAAAACATCTGGTTTTGATATTTAGTCTTTTGTCTTCCATTTCAATTTGTAACTTTAAAACATTATATCTGACATAACCTCATGTAAGGACAATAATACTATTGTAATATATATTTTTTCACACATGCATATGTATATATCATATATAGATAAAGAAATAAAAACAACATAAGAATATAAAAGAAATAACAGAATATAAGAAAAACATTTCAGTGGTTCTAATCATAACACAAAATAGGAATTTTAGTAACCTCCATCACAGTCAATAATTAGTTCCCGTGGAGGGGTATCAGGGAGGAAAGCAGAGAGTAGTTGTAAGAAATAATCTCTTAGAGCAGGTGGTTGGACTGATTCTGGTATACCTCGGATTTTTAAATGTTCCGTCTGGAACGATCTTCCAAATCTGCTATTTTGGCCTTCATCCACTCTATGTCCTCTGCCCCTTCTCCCTGCAGTCCAATAAGCTATTGAAGGATGATGTCACCTCTCCGATTTTAGCTTCTATGGAGACTCTGTCCCCTAAGTGTGATGCTTCTGATGTGAAGTTATGCACCATTTTAGCAATGTCAGATTGGGTAGAGTTTTGCAGGGTGAGGAGCATATCCTTCAGGGTAGTATCAAGGACAGGTTGGTTCAGTGTGGGATAAGCCGCAATGTATCTGGCGTTTGCATGGCTCAGAGGGGATAGCTGATTGTAAGGGTTTACCTCAGAAGGGTCTGTGTCCTGATTCAGATTAATTTTTGATTTGACAGGACTCGCAGAGGGGGTGGAAGCTGAGGAGAGGCTGCCTGTGTGCTGCGGGCGCATATTATCTCCCTCCTCTGGCATTCCTCCTGGGTCTATGTGTGGTGAGCCTGCATGGCTCCTGGCGTCATAATGGAGATCTGACCTGCTGGGTGGCGGGTAAAACTCTGTGAAAGCTCCCCATGGTGTAATATCTTTTTTAAAACACTTTATTAATAAAACAGCAGGGTACTCACAAACATACAATATAGACAGGCATTAACCACTTGGGATCCGCCTGCCGTCAATTGACGGCTACAGTGCGGATCCCAATTTCCAAACTGCCGTCAATTGACGGCCGCCCCTTTGGGCGTTCCCCGCGCGCGCTCCAGAGTGCGCTGCGGGGAAAATCTGTGTTGGCCGTGTCCCTCGGACACAGCCAATTACAGATCGCCGCGAACGGCCAATCAGAGTGGCCGTTCGCGAGGTGATCTGTGCGGCCAATGAGAGAGGATCTCATATGTAAACATATGAGATCATCTCTCATTGCCGTTTTACACAGAGACAGCGGTGCTGTCTCTGGAGAGGAGACCGATCTGTGTCTCTTGTACATAGAGACACAGATCGGTCACCCCCCCAGTCACCCCCCCCCTCCACCTACAGTAAGAACACTAAGCAGGGATACATTTAACCCCTTCCTCACCCCCTAGTGTTAACCCCTTCAATGCCAGTCACATTTATACTGTAATTAGTGCATATTTATAGCACTGATCGCAGTATAAATGTGAATGGCGCCAAAAATGTGTCCGATGTGTCCGCCATAACGTCGCAGTCCCATTAAAAATCGCAGATCGCCGCCATTTCTAGTAAAAAAAAATAATTAAAAAAAAATAATTCTGTCCCCTATTTTGTAAGCGCTATAACTTTTGCGCAAACCAGTCGCTTATTGCGATTTTTTTTTTTTTTTTTACCAAAAATATGTAGAAGAATACGTATCGGCCTAAACTGAGAAAAAAAAAATGTTTTTTTTTTTTTTAAATTGGGATATTTATTATAGCAAGAAGTAAAAAATATTGTATTTTTTTCAAAATTGTCTCACTTCTTTGTTTATAGCGCAAAAAATAAAAACCGCACAGGCGATCAAATACCACCAAAAGAAAGCTCTACTTGTGGGGAAAAAAGGACGTCAATTTTGTTTGGGAGCCACGTCGCACGACCGCGCAATTGTTAGTTAAAGCGATGCAGTGCCGAAAGCTGAAATTTCACCTGGGCAGGAGGGGGGTATATGTGCCCAGTAAGCAAGTGGTTAAGAAGCTGTGCCGATCTGACCAGTTCACAGGTGTGAAGATGTCAGTGCTAAAGTTCTTCCCTATGCATTTCATCCACATAGACATCTTTAAGGGGCACAGTGCAATACTAAATCATCTTGTTGAAAGCATTTAAATTCCCATTTGGTGCAACTAACAGAAAAACACTTAATGGACAGATATTCAATAAAAAAATCTTTAGTTCTTACTGCATTTATAATCAGTTTAATAATTAAGTGCTGTAGAAATTCAATAAAATAAGTTTGTATTGTGCTTCTTTTCCATAAGTAATGCTAAAACAGCCTCAGAACTAGATTTCTTAACCTTCACAATTTTTTTTTTCAGTTCTATTGCATTGGTTTAGCTGCAAAGTAGCTCTGAGGACCAATGTTAATATAGTACAGGCCAGTCAGGGACTCTTTCAGAATTTTCCTATTTGACTAGGACAGCCACATTGTTTGGCAGGAAAGCTACATTTTTAGAAAATTCAGTTAATAATATTAATGCAACAGGACTATGCAAACAGGTTTGATGACCTTTTTTAAAGAAAATTTGCCCCAGTCTTGGACAATTTAAATTCAGCATATGATAAATATAGGCAATGGTGACCTTAGTGTAAACTGTTACAATAATCAATTGTGGAAAGTCAGCCGGGGAAGGGTCAAGATACGGTTAATTGTAAAGGGCAGCACTTCAACTTCAGCCCTGCTTATTAATCAGCTGAATAGAGAGTGTGGCTGTTGTTTGTTTGACGTCTACAGAGAAGACACCTGCATGCAGCCTGGACAGACTCGATTATCTGAGATTTACCTGCTGGGTGAGCCTACCTTTTAGTGGGACTTTGAATACTATGGGGCAGATCCACGTACCTTCGCGCAAGAATCCGCCGGGCGCAGCGTATCTAAGATACACTACGCCGCCGTAACTTTTTTTCCCCGAATCCTCAAAGAATTCGCGCCGTAAGTTACGGCAGCGTAGTGTATCTTTGGCGGCGTAAGGGCACGGAATTCAAATGGCTGTGATGGGGGCGTGTTTTATGTAAATAAGTCGTGACCCGACGCAAACAACGTTTTTTTTTAACTGCGCATGCGCCGTCCGTGGGGGTATCCCAGTGCGCATGCTCGAAATTAACCCGGAACAAGCCAATGCTCACGACGGTGACATCATTCTACGCAAATCCCTATTCACGAACGACTTACGCAAACGACGTAAAAATTACAAATTTCTACGCGGGAATGATGTCCATACTTAACATTGAGTACGCCTCATAACAGTAGCTTTAACTATACGCCGGAAAAAGCCGAACGCAAACGACGTAAAAAAAAATCCGCCGGCCGGACGTACGTTCGTGGATCGCCGTAACTAGCTAATTTGCATACTTGACGCGGAATTAGACAGAAACGCCACCTAGCGGCCGCCGAAAAATTTCATCTTAGATCCGACGGCGTACTAAGATGTACGCCTGTCGGATCCATCCGAGATGCTGTCGTATCTTGTTTTGTAGATACAAAACAAAGATACGACGCGCAAAATTTGAAATTACGCGGTGTATCAAGAGATACACCGGCGTAATTCTTTTGTGGATCTGCCCCTATGTGTGCGGAAGCTAAGCACACTTGGACTCAGCCGCTTCCTCTCTCCTTGCCACCCCCCTACATGCAGTGGATAGATTCATGCATAGCATGAATCTATCCACGGCCACCGTGGACGCCCCGTATTCATGTGTCCAGCCCCTTTCAGGGCACTGGGCGCATTAATTACAGCAGGCAAGTTTTTTTTTAACCACCTGATTAGAGCCAGAGGCTCTAATAGCCTTCAGAATAAGGTGGGCTCCCGTCGCAGAGAATGCGACCGTAGCCTACCCAGGTGTGTTGCAACAGCGAATGAATATTCTCTGTTGCAAAACAATCGGGAAGCATGTATGAAACCTGTTTCCCAATTGGCCAGAACGCCAGGCAATCCTATTGGACGCTTAGCACCCGGAGGAGCAGAGAGGAGATTCACCAGAGAGGAGAGGACACCGGAGCAGCTTTCCCCATAACGCTTAACCTCCTTGGCGGTAATCCCGAGCGTGACTCGGGGTGTTTTTTTTCTGCCAATCTCAGTAACCCCCGGGTCACGCACGGGGTAGCTGTGCAGAGCCTGCAGCGGTGTGACTTACCTTCTCCTGGCGATCCAGCGATGATCTCTCACTGCTGTGATCGCCAGCGATATCCCCGCCGCAACGTCCATCCATCTGACTTCCTGGTTCCATTCCCTGAAGCAGCAATGGTGAATGGGAGCGGAACTGGGAGGGAAATTCAAACGTAAAACACATCACATAAAAGGAGGTCATACAATGTAATCTGAGAGGATCACACTGTATCACCTTGCAATCTGACACAGTGCCCTTACAGTGCCCCTTGCCATTGTCATTTGTGCCCATAATTTTTTTTTTTGAAAATGGCATAAAAAAAACGCTTTCCTACAAAGGCGCTTTTGGATCAGTTGAGCGACAGTGGCAGTGACATGGAGTTGCTCACAGAACAGAGCGATAGTGAGTCGTGGGGAGATTTGTCATCTGACTCTGACACTGACACTGATCCAGAAAGTGATAACGGCGATGATCCTGCACCTGACCTCAGCGATGTGTGCACTTAGTGCCCTATAGACAGTGATACAGATCAGGTAGCGCCCCCGAGATTCCGATTCACTGGATCACCTGGGATGAAGGTAGATGTTGAGAGTGACAACCCTCTGGCGTACCTGCAATTATTCCTCACTGAGGAGGTGATTTTAAAAATTGTCACAGAGACCAACCTCTACCAAGAGCAGCAATCCGCTACGCTGCATGCCAGGTTTTCCAGAACCAGAAAATGGGAACCGGCATCTGGCAGTTTCTGGGACTCATCATTCTTCAGGGGGTGGTGGGGAAACTGCTCCAGAAATGGTACTGGACCACAAATATGTTACTGGCCACTCCATTTTTTGGCACCGTGATGTCGCTCATCATGAAGTATTTACACTTTACTAACAATGAAGAGTTTGATGAGGCCACGCATCCTGCGCCCAAACTAAAAAAAATCTGGGAGGTATGCCAAATGATTCTGACCAATTTCCAGCAGGCCTACGTGCCAGAAAGGGACGTCAGTGTGGATGAAAGTCTGATGGCCTACAAGGGACACCTAAGCTGGATACAGTTTATTGCATCCAAAAGAGCGCGGTTTGGCATCAAATTCTACATGCTCTGCGAGTCATCCACCAGACACATCTGGAATTCGGTTATTTACACTGGTAAAGGCACAAAGTTCAACCCCAGGTACAGCCGCTATGGGATGGCCACATCATCTTACAATGCTGGAGCCATTGCTGAACCAAGGATATTGTGTGACAACGGACAATTTTTACACGTCTCCGGAACTGTATGAGGTTTTTCTCCAAAACAAAACTGATGCGTATGGTACCGTTAGGCCAAACCGACGTGACATGCCATCTATGTTTGGCAAGAAAAAATGAAAAACCGGAGAAATGGTTGCCTTTCAGAAGGGTAAGATGATGGCAATGCGATGGCGAGACAAGAAGGACGTGTGTCTCATGAGCACCGTGCACAATACCTCCACTGCCATGGTCCATACAAAACATGGGAAAGATGTGCTGAAGCCGCAAGTCGTGATCGACTATAACAACACAATGGGAGGTGTTGACAGAGTCGATCAGGCAATGACATTTTACCCGGTGATGCGGAAACAGCAAAATAAATATTACAAGAAGATTTTCAGGCATCTTCCGGAACAATGCCTTTGGAATTCTTATATCCTTTATAGAGCAAAGAGTGACATACCTCTTGTTCATTCTGACTTTATCTGGAAGGTGGCTGAGCAGATTTTTGTCAACCACCAGACATCATTAGTGGCTGCGAACAGACCGGACGACGTGCTGCTGATGTTGTCAACCCAGAACGCCTGACAGGTCGTCATTTTATGGACTACATACCACCAACTGCAAGAAAGGCAGCACCTACCAGGATGTGCGTGGTTTGCTGCTCAAAGAGAGATGGCAATGGAAAGAAAGTCCGAAAAGAAACAAGGTTCCATTGTCCTGATTGCGACGTCAGACTTTGTCCAGTTCGATGCTTCAAAATGTTTCACACTCAGGATGTTTATTGAATCTCTTTGTTTGACAAATTTCATTATTTTTCATTACATTATTGAATAAAATGATATTATTTATTAGATTATAATTCATGATTTTGTGCTTCAAATTTATCACATGTCTACTAGAGTCTTGTTTGGTCAGGTTTAAGTAAGTAATTACTAAGAATTGCAGGTCTATAATACATATCACCAAATTTCCATGCAAAAAATTGTACCGCTTTTGGTACAAAATTCCAGACATAATCATATCGCCAGGGAGGTTAAGGACAGGGCTGGAAGATGGCCGCATCAGCTCCGACTGCTGCTCTCACCGCTAGCATCCAAGGTAAGTACAGCGGGTTTTCTGGGGGTGTTAGTGTTGTGCCATGCTGTTCTGAGCCCTGGGGGGGTAGGGCCAGTTGTGCTAGTGTCGCTAAACCAGTGGCCCGGGCGGAAGTTTTGTTTGCCCCCCAAAAATAACCCCTCCAGCTGCCACTGCTTGGACTTATGTATCAAGGCTGTACTAATGGAATGCTGCAATTGTATTGTTTGAGCTGGATTAGAAGACAAAGCCCTTTGTTTCTGTTGGTTGACTAATAAATCAGATTTAAAATTTACAGAACTGTATGACAAGATCATGTTCTTACCTCTGAGCTTAAAACAGTATATCTAAAGATCCAAACATTTGCTATTCCTATAAAAATTGGGATTGGCTTTCCCTTTTGGCGCTTTGCTGGGATGGACAGCCTCACTGAAGGCTCAATTCACATTTGTACAACTTCAAAGTTGTGTAAATTTGGAGTGCAACTTTTATGCAACTTTGGATGGGTGCAACTTGGATGTGACTTGTTGTCCCTCTGCAAAGTCGGACCGACCCTTACATGTAAAACATTCTCCTATGACTTTCATGCAACTTTTGAGTGTTAACATTGAAGTCTATGGCCCACAAGTTGCATGAAACTACTTTGAAGTTGCTGCAACTTTAAGTCACACATATGTGAATGGTTATCATTGGAAAACATGGGGGATGATTTGTCATGTGACTTTGATGTCCAAAGGGGATGACAAGCCACACAAGTGTGAATGGGGTATAAAAGCATTTTGTAATACATTCAGTGGAGCCCAGAGGAGACATGCAGGATCTTTTAGACCCTGCATGTCTCACTAAAGAGAACCTGTCATCTAAAAATCATCACACAGGGGACTTTTTATCCCCTATGTGATGAAAAAAAAAGTTAGGCAAAATAAACTCTCTTTTTTGGGGCAAAAAAATAAAGTTACACCCAAGCACATAAAATCCCCCACCCCCCCAAAAAAATGAAAAAGCTCCCCACACATACACGTACGAATGTAAACGCATGCGTCAAGGGCTCCTACACATGAAACGGTCAATTGCGGAAAACATATTGCCGTGCACGCCGGCATGAGAGCAATAATTCTAGCACAAGACCTCCTCTGTAACCCTAAGCTGATGACCTATAGGGGGCCTTTGAAGTGTCACCTATAGAAAATATAGGATACTGACATTTGTTGTAATTTCACAGGTGCACACAAATTTAAGGTTTGACATGTTGGGTATTTATTTACTCGGTGCAACCTTGTCATTTATATTTTACTAAAACCTTTGCGGTAATATCAAGTGTAATAAAAAATTGGAACTACCAATATTTTATTGTCTAGGGTGTCTGCGTTCAGAAAATATATAATGTTCAGGCCTAAATTTGTTTTTAAAACATGTGTGCAAAAAATGCAAAAATGGCTCACACATGGGTTAATGTGGTTGTAAACTTTAGACATAAAACATGAAAAAAGCATATCCTTGTCATTTCTCTCCTCCTGGTTAATCTATTACCATCATAAGTACTTCTGGTAGCTTTTATCGAAAACTAGAGATAAAATAGTGATGGGGGAGGGAGCTGCAGTATAGCCTGTGGCTGTTATCCACAGCTGTGCTTGCTCGCCATACTGTGTAAAGTAGGGCATCCCCTTCCACCAATCAGGGTTTAGAGCTGTCGGCTGTGTGAAGACTTCAGATCCCTGTCCGCTGCTCCTAGGACTAAAGAGAAATCCTTTCTTCTGTGTGTATTAAGAACGATCTACAGAAGAAATTGCTGCAGATACACAGCTGCAACTTATGTAGGAGGATTTGTTTAATCTCTGTGTATCACCTGTGCCAGTCACTTTATTAGGTATATGTGGGGGTTTACAGGCACTTTAAATGTAGGTATGCTCAAAGAGTTTATCATTTTTAATTTGTCTTAGCTATATAATTTGTTCTTCTTCTTTGTATTATGCCAAACTGGAAGCTGATTAAAACCAACATAGTGCAGTTTTTTTTGTATATATTTCACCTACCAAGATTGACAGTTGATACAAGGGTTTGATGTTCAGAAAAGAGATGTTGAATTTGACTAAAATAGAGTGTGCATGTTCTATTTTGTGAAACAAGGCAAAGCAGTTAACTTTTTGCTCCTAGTCAGTCTACAGGAGCATTTCATGTTTCTAGAATAAACAGGAGTACCACCATTGGTAAATCATTTATTGCAGCACTTGTAGCTCTCAGACCAAAAAAAAAAAGTTATAGGCTGCAAAATGTTCTGTCATCTAGTGAGGAAGCATTAAATATAAAATAAATGTCACCTTTATGAAGAGAAACACAGCTGAATGGCCTCAGGCTGGTTGTTCCTCCCAGTCATAAACTACAGGGTATTCCAGGGAATCATATATAGTACAGCTGTCTGTGAATCTCTTGAAATAAACATCACTTGTATGATCCAGCTCCAGCGTATTATAATATCAGATTTGAACTGTCAATGTCTGCAAGAATTTGTGTCCCCCTGGTTTATTACTTACTTATCAATATGGCCTTCTTTCAGGGTGTCATGGATATGCAATAATGTCTGGCAGCTTGCCTTCTCCTCCATGTGTTCATTAGAGGCCTAACTCTCTTATCTGGCTGCCTTTTATCATCTTTTCTCCACTGGTTGGCTCCACCCCAGTCCATCCCAGGAACTCTATATTAACTAGTGCACTGCAGGTCTGCTTTGCTGTTCAACGTTGTTTGTTAGCTTAGCATAACAGTTTACCTTTGTCTGTCCCAAAAACACGTGACTATGCTATTCACTCGGCCTCTGCATCAGTTATGCCAGTCCAGCCCATGCCCAGTGAGCTTCCTACTTTTTCTTGTTCAGGATCTTCTGCAACCTCGCCTCATCCTAATACTATTACGTCCATTCAAACCTGTCTAAGGGGCTTAATCCATCCTTTGGATAGACTGCCTCATTCAGCCAGGTGGGGTTTTCAACCTTGTTTTCAGGACTCTCTGCATTCCTGTTCTTTCTGCTATCCAGCTTGACTCCTGTGTCATGTCACCTTCTAACCAACCTGACCTCAGGGTTCCCCTGACCTCTGCCCAGTCTGATGGTCCTGTGCTAGATGCCCAGTTCATCTTTAAGGGTCTGAGGGATCCTCCTCAGATTCCTGTTGATCTTCTCTTGCCCTTGCTTATTCCTAAAAGGCCTTTGGTCCTCAATGATTCCTTTCATCCTCCAACGAGGTTGGTCGAATTCTGGATTCTCGGCTCTGCAGAGGCATTCTTCAGTACCCTGTGCTTTGGAGAGGGTTTGGTCCTGAGGAGGCGTCTTGGATTTCTGCATCTGAGGTCTTTGCACCTCGTTTGTTGAGGAGGTTTCATCTGGGATTTCCCTTTAGGCCTGGGCCCAGGCGGGGGAGAGGCCATAAGAGGGAGGGTACTGTCATGGATATGCAATAATGTCTGGCAGCTTACCTTCTCCTCCATGTGTTCATTAGAGGCCTGACTCTCTTATCTGGCTGCCCTTTATCATCTCTCCTCCCTGGTTGGCTCCAACCCAGGCCTACCCAGGAACTCTATATTAATTAGTGCACTGCAGGTCTGCTTTGCTGTTCAACATTGTTTGTTAGCTTTGTGTTCCTGCTTGCCTTGTACTACGTTAATCTCTCTGTGTACCGATTTTGGCTTGTCCCCGACTACTCCTGTTTGCCTATAATACTGACCCTTGGCCTGTCCTTTGGTTATCCTCGTCTGCCTGTTGCCCCGACCTCGGCTTACCCTTCACTATCCCTTGTGTCCTTATTGGCTGCTTCCCCTCTCTCCCTACGGAGCGTGACCTGGGGAACGCCGGGGGCCGTGACCTGGGTTCAGTTGCAGCAAAGGCCATCCTCACCACTAGAGGCTCTGGTGAACACCTGCTGGACCTTAGACTCTGCGCCCTGGGAAATCTTGGGCTCACGCTTCCTGTCCATCCGCAACAATCCGCTATAGGGTTCATTACCTTGCGATGCACCCCTGACTCCAACGGGGTGCATTTGTTATCTGGCCACAGGTGACCTGACACAGGGGCAGACTGACAACTCATGGGGCCCCCGGGCAATAGGAGATTATGGGGCCCCCGGGCAATAGGAGATCATGGGGCCCCCGGGCAATAGGAGATTAAGGGGCCCCCCGGCAATAGGAGATTATGGGGTCCCCAGGCAATAGATTATGGGGCCACACAGAATACACACATACAGTACCTGCCGCCGAGAATGTGTTTTTAGCACGACAGCATCGCGCTGATTCTCGGCGACAGGGTGCCGACATCTCGCACTCGCTTGAATGGTGACAGCACATTCCAGCAAGCGCGTCATAGAAGCGACGGGAGATCCGACATGGATTCCCGCCAATTCTACACGTGTGCGACGTTTGTTATGAATCCTGAGGGGGAAGTCCCCGCCGGATTTTAAATAAAAATCCGGCATGGGTTCCCCCCTCAGGAGCATACCGGGCCCTTAGGTCTGTTATGGGTTGTAAGGAGAGCCCCCCCTACGCCGAAAAAACGGCGTAGGGGGTCCCCCTACAATCCATACCAGACCTGTATCCAAAGCACGCTACCCGGCCGGCCAGGAAAGGAGTGGGGACGAGCGAGCGCCCCCCCCTGAGCCGTACCAGGCTGCATGCCCTCAACATGGGGGGGTTGGGTGCTCTGGGGCAGGGGGGCGCACTGCGGGGCCCCCCCACCCCAGAGCACCCTGTCCCCATGTTGATGAGGACAGGGCCCCTTCCCGACAACCCTGGCCGTTGGTTGTCGGGGTATGCGGGCGGGAGGCTTATAGGAATCTGGGAGCCCCCTTAAATAAGGGGGCCCCCAGATACCAGCCCCCCCACCCTAAGTGAATGGATATGGGGTACAGAAGGGGAGGTTGCAAGCTAGTTCCAACACTACCTAAAAGTGGTGAAGCTTTTCCTATTCACAGCAGACCCTATCCGAGCATTGCAGAAGACAATGAAAGCTGCCACAGATATATAGTTATCTAGGTGCCTGCACTTTATACCTGCCACTTTATTTAAAGTGCTACTAAACCCTGGACCCTGCATTCACTATATCTGCTCACCCAAAGTACACCGAACATGGAAATGCATTTTTTTTTGTAAATATACACTGCTAAATACCTTTTCTCATCAGCAGTTAGAGCAGTCTTGTGACTTCTATCAGTGTCCAGCCAAGCACTGGTTAAAACTTAGAGGAGGAGTTTTCTGATTTTTCTATAAGACTGAAAGACCCCTGACTCTCTGTCTAGACGCTGCTGAGTGGCCCTGTGCTGGTCACATGCACTCTCCCAAGAAACTGAGCATGTGCAGTCTGAAGCCAGGATCAAACAGCCTTTTTACTAGGGATGGGCCAAACAACCCACAGTTCGGTTCGCACCGGAACTTTCGAACAGTGTGAAAGTTCAGAACCAAATAAGAAACCCCATTGAAGTCTATGGCACCCTAAAGTGGAAAATCAAAAGTGCCCAGTTTGAAGGATTATATGCAAGAAATTGGGCATACAATATTTATGGCGATCCAGGTACTGCCCTGGAGGAAATGTATCAGTGAAAAAAAATATTTTTCTCTGTCGTCCATGGACAGACACAGCTCCTTAAATCTTGACAAGTGGGTTATGTTCCCTGTTTACAGGAGAGGACTAGGCAGAAACATGTTAGATAATTAAAAATACATGTTACATTAACAGAGTTGAACAGCCCCGCCCAGGGGGCGGTCCCTCCAGACATAACCCTCCTCACTGCAGCATGCAGCCTCAGTTCGTAACAAGCAGTACAAACCTAAAAAGGAGGGGTGGGAGCTGTGTCCGTCCATGGACGACAGAGAAAAGGATTTTACGGTGAGTACAAAAAATCCTATTTTCTGTTATCGTCCATGGACGGACACAGCTCCTTAAATCTTAACAAGTGGGACGTCCCCAAGCAGTGTCAAAAACAAGGGGTGGAAAATATATCAGTAAAACCAATTTTAACTTCACCCCAAAACAAGCAGAGCTCCTCAACGGAGGAGGTGCAACTTTAAACGGCCACCTGCAAAAGCTAGCGGCCGAAAGCAGCATCGGAAGATGCATTCACATCATCCATGTACATTTTGGAAAAAACGTGAACGGACGACCAAGTCGCCACCCCCACACCTGTGACACCGACACATGATGTCGAAAAAACCCAGTAAGCACCAGGTGCCCTGGTCGAAAGTGCTACGACCGGAAAAGGGGGGCCCGCCCCCTAAGAGCATAGGCCTGTATGATGGTCTGTTAGCTCCACCGAGACAGGGTGGTCGACGAGACCACCAGACCCTTTGTGGGCCAGACACTGACACAAAAGAGGGTCAGATCTCTAAAACTGAGCCGTAGCAGGCAGGTACACCCGCAAAGCACGTACCACGCCTAAAGTATGAAAAGCAACCTCCTTAGGATGCACCGGCCGAGGGCATAAGGATGGAAGAACAATGCCCTTATTCAGGCGAAAATCCGAAACCACCTTCGGAGGAAGGGAAGGTCGCGGGCGCACCACCACCTAATCCTTATGGAGGATCAAGTATGGTGGCTTGCAAGACAAGCCCGCCAACTCAGAGACCCCTCTAACAGAAGAAAAGGGCCACCTTCTGAGATAGTGTCAAGAGAAAATCTCTCTGATGTTTCCAAAAGGAAGGTTCCTGAAGAACCAAGAGCACCAGAGTCAAAACTCATGGGGGAAGAGATAGGCCAAGAGGGGAAAGTATATGACAAACCCCCTGCACAAAGAGGTACCCGCCAGGGAACGGGCCCCAAAAAGGCCACCGAAAGAACACAGCCAAGGCTGAAATCTGCCCCCAAACAGTGCTTTAAGCAATTTGAGATCCACTCCAAGCTGTAAAAACAGCAGGACCCTGGCCACCGAGTATGTCCGTGGATGTCACTTCATCTCTTCGCATCAGAGATGTAGGCTTGCCAGGTGTGACTGTAGATCTTTCCGGAAGAAGACTACCATGCCCTCAGCATGGTTGAGATGACCAAGTCGGAAAGACCCCGGTCTCTTAAAGTCTGCCTACCAACAGCCATGTTGAGCAAGTCAGTGACTGTACAACAGGAGGAAGTATGGGACCTCGAGACAGAAGGACCTCTCGCCCTGACGACCGCTAGGGTACCTCCGCTATGAGGCGCCCGAAATCGGAGTACCGAGGATGCCGAGGCCAATCTGGAGCGATTAGAAACATCGGGATCCCCTCAGCCTCCACTCTATGGAGCAGCCGAGGAAGCAACAACAAAGGAGGAACGGCATAAAGCCGCCGATACAGACCCCACAGGGCCACCAGCGTGACTTAGGCATCAGTACCAGAGCACTAGACCTGGCCACTAACTTCGACACCCCTGCGTTGGAGACGAGCGGCCAGGAGATTCAGGAGCTATAATCTCTCCTGCCCTGTGAGACTCACTTCCTGCAAGGGAGCCGAAACACCCTTAAGCACAAAAAAACAGTCACCCTGGTCCAGCATCAGGTGACTCCAGGAGTCCGCCTGCTGGTATACCTGATGGTAGACCGAAGCCATGGTCGTGGCGTTGTCGGCTGAACCCAGATCGGACGACCTTGCAACCTCCTCGAACACGAGGAGAATAAAAGCCTGATCACCCAACTAGTAGGACAATGAACGGTAGACAGGGTCCACAGCACCCAGGCGGCCTCCCACCCAGGTACTAACCAGCCCAAACCTGGGTAGCTACTGAGATCAGGCGAGAGTGGACACATTCAAGAAGGTGTGACCGTAGGTCCATGCAAGTCCAGCGACTCAAGGCCGACTGGACCCCCCAGGTGTACCCACAACCCGTGAGGCCTGCGTCCGTCGTAAACACTGACCACTGGAAGGAAGAAACAACTTCCCGGGCCGAAAGAGTCGGGCATCTCAGTCACCAACTCAGAAAGACTTTGACTAGGTGGCGCACCTGGATCTGACGATTTCAGAGACAAGAACATGTTTACCACCTGGACAGTATTTCCCCTGGAAAGCCAGAGTGTGGAACTGGGCTACAGTCCCGCCTCGAAGGAGGCTACCCACAGGCCCTGGACCTGCATGTACCCGGAGAGAAGACCGATAGCGTGATGCCAATACTTTCACCGCAGACTGAAGAGTCTGCAATTTCTCCAGGGGAAGAAGGACCTTTGCCACCGAGGAGTCCGGATCAACCCTAGATACTCCACGGTTGAGTCGGAACCAGGACCAGCTCTAAATGTTTAGACCCCACCCGAATGGCTATAAACACATCCACTAGGTCTGAGGCAGAAGCTGATCTCAGAAGAAAGTCGAACAAGTAGCCCACGAGGCAAAGCCTCGCTGTTCTAAAAAGTTAGGATAATCGCAAGCTCCTAGGTGAAAACCCTTGGTGCTGACGCCAGCTCAAAAGGGAGGGCCGCAGACTGACAGAAGCCCTCCCCCATCACGAAGCACAGAAAATTCTGTGACATGTGCAAAACGGGACAAGCATGTATGCGTCCTTGCGGAACTACCCAATGTTCACAAAGGTATTCAGGGCCGGGGGCCCATAGAAAGCCCCAAAACTCCCGTCCTGCGAGAAGGGTACAATTACCCCGCAGCTTAGCAAGTCCCACACTGCCTAAAGCAGACCGACAAGCCAGGCGAGGAAGACACGAGGAAAGAACTCTGTTCGGTGGATAGGAGTAAACCCTATCTAGTACTCCGAAGAGACCACCTTGCAGACCCACTGGTCAGAGAGTAGGGAGGTTCACTGAATTGTGAACCTGTAAACCGCTCCCCCACCTAGAGCAGGGAGGGAAGGCTACATACATTTGGGTGCCGGCGTGATCGCCCAAGGACGGATTAGTCCCCCAGCTGAGCCCTTGGCGGCCTGGGAGGCCTTTAAAAATACATACACAAAGTGTGTATGTATATTATGGAAGTGTATGCACACATGTCTTTGGAGGGTGGGAGGAAACCGGAGTACCCGGAGGAAACCCACGCAGACGCAGGGAGAGACAATGTAAACTCCGGGCTTATTGGAGCGTTAAGCTGATACTCTCAAACGTCACTTACGGACAGGACAGTGGAACGCACGTGTCAGGACCTGGGCTAGAACCTGGGACCTCTTCTGTGGCTGGCATTAACGCTTCCCATTGAGCTATCTGGGATGCTTTTCAGTGTCCGGAAACAAATCAATGACTCTCTTGCTGACAAGTAATGGTATTAACCACTACACCACCGTGTGCAGAAAACCAAAACCAGAAAGCCCTGGATAACAAGGGCGCAGCATTCAATGAAGCATCACAGACCTATATGAGGCCCTGGACCAACAGGTCCGCTATATCTTCAGGAGAGAGACGGTGCTACTCCACTGTTTGGTGCAAAATGCTCACTCCGAGAGCGACCGAGACCCCAGAGCAGTGGCCACAATAGGCCGCAAGTCAGACCCCAGCATGGTAAACATGGCAAGGGCCAGTATTTCGGATCTTCTAACAGTCAGATCCATACAAGCGGGGACTCCCACAATAGGGGTCACCTATGCATGACAACCGGAGGGTCCACCAACGGAGAAGAAGCCCTCCTGAAAGGGCTCTCCTCAAAGGGGCACTGAACCACCAGGTGGTGAGGGACTATAATAGCCGTAAGTGGCTTTTTTCATTCCGCATCTTAGAAATTATCAAAGAAGGGCACAGAAGGAGAGAACCTACACAGCGCGGTCTGATTTGTGTGATCCAAAAAAGGCCGAGCCCTCAGCGGAAACCCAGCTGCACTATCCAGCTTAAGAGAGTCCTTTACAGCAGTGAAAAGCGCACCCATAAATGCCTTATCCTGCACTGACCCAGGTACCTGGTCCGTGGCTCAATAACAGAGTATTCCCAAGGGGATAATGGAGGGAGGGGGCACTCTTTTAACCCCCGCCCGTCCGCAGTCCGCCCCCACCCTGGCACAAAAGTGTCCAGGGCTAACAACCAGGTCTGTGGGAATCCCAGGTGCTAACACCTGCTGCTGCCACCAGCATGTTGGGAAAGGACCAGATACTGACTCCAAATATAAAAGACATTTACAGTACATAGTGATGTAGTAGTTGTAAACCTGTATTTACAAAAAACTGACGCTCCCAGGTCCCTATACAGGGCATCTTACCCTCTTTCTGTGCTGACCAGGGTTACCCAGGGGACTCACCTCAGGACTGCCCAGAACACGACGTGTGGAGAGAAAAAGAACCTTGAAGGAACTGTGCGGCGTCTACAGGGACCTGTGTGCGCCATAGAATAATTCTACAGCACTAGGGGTCAGGACTGCACAAAGATGGCCGCTCGCCCCACATGGCGCGGTTACGACAAAATGGGCGACAATGGGAGTTTTCAATGTAATTAAAAACCTCCCAAAAAATGGCGCCAGCGTCAGCCAAACGGCGACAAAACGCTGCATTTTAAACAGGGAAAGCCTCCTTGGGCTTTTACAGTGAAAACCCCCACAGGAAAACCCAGTATCAAACAATAAAAGTGCCAGATAACACAGCCCTCAGGAAGGCCCCCCCCCCCGGACAGCGTGCCTTAGCAATGCAGCAAGGGAAAGGAGCAGGGAAGGGAGGAGAAGAGGACCCCCAAACCCCAGCCGTCCAACCCACCAAAGCGGGAGGGATTGTACCTACCCATCCGAGCGAGGACTCGCTGACGTATTGCTGACAGAACTACAACCGCAATGGAGGTAGCTGTCGGCCCGGTCCACTGTGAGTGAGACAACACCACAGCCCAGTCATATGTGGACCTCGGAGCAAAGCTCGCCGGCCACCCCAGGAGCCATGGGTTATGGCGTGGCAGACCCAGCCTCTTTGCAAAGGTGTGCTCACGCTTGCTGGTTGGACTGAGAAGACTACAATGATCTATATTATCCAGCCTGTCTATCAGCCGACAGTTGAAAGAAGATTCTTCAAGAAAAGGTAAAATAAAATAAAATAAAATAAAATAAAATTTCTCCTCAGGGCACTGGGCCCAAAGGGAGCCAAACGTCCTTCTCCTTTGCTAGGCAGAACGAAACTGAGGCTGCACCTGCAGTGAGGAAGTTTATGTCTGGAGAGACCGCCCCCTGGGCGGGGCTGTTCAACTCTGTTAATCTAACACAGGGATATGCAATTAGCGGACCTCCAGCTGTTGCAAAACTACAAGTCCCATCATGCTTTTGACTCTGGTGTCATGCTTGTGGCTGTCAGAGTCTAGCTATGCCTCATGGGAATTGTAGTTCTGCAACAGCTGGAGGTCTGCTAATTACATATCCCCGATCTAACATGTTTCTGCCTAGTCCTCTCTTGTAAACAGGGAACATAACCCACTTGTCAAGATTTAAGGAGCTGTGTCCGTCCATGGACGATAAGAGAAATACATTTTTAAATGAGCAATGATTTATTGATGCCTAAAGTGAAAGCATAAAAATTAAAATTTCCTTTTAATATAGTGCATGGGGGGTCCCCTTAGTCTACCTGTAAACTAGCACATCTGTACTGTGTATATAAGCTACTTGAGAAATAATTGCATTTAAAATGCCCAAAAAAATAAAATTTTCCCTGCAAGCTTTCTTTATTTTGTAAGCTTGTGGAGCCAGTCAGTATGACAAGGCTACAATGTATAAGAACAAAACAAGAGAATGTAAGTGGGACTTTAAATGAGGTGTGCTGCTGCTGAAAAAAAAAAACAAGTGTATGGAATGTGTGTGTATATACAGTACCTTTTCATTCAAAGAGCTTTCTTTATTTTCATGACTGAAAGTTGAAGATTTACACTGAATGCATCAAAACTATGAATTAACACATGTGGAATTATACATAACAAACAAGTGTGAAACAACTGAAAATATATTTCATATTCTAGGTTCTTCAAAGTAGCCACCTTTTGCAGCAGACACATCCCTAGAACTGTTAAGGCCCCGTACACACGGTCGGTTTGGTCCGATGAGAATGAACCAAAGTTCATTTTCATCGGACCAAACCGACCGTGTGTATAGGCTATCGGTCTGGTTTCCTTCGGTCCAAAATTTCAGAATCAAAATCCAGAACACAAGGAATGGACATTAGACCAGTGGAAATCTGTGCTTTGGTCTGATGAGTCCAAACTTGAGATCTTTGGTTCCAACCCCCGTGTCTTTGTGCGACGCAGAAAAGGTGAGCGGTTGCCTGGTTCCCACCGTGAAGCATGGAGGAGGAGATGTGATGGTGTGGAGGTGCTTTGCTGGTGACACTGTTGAGGATTTATTCAAAATTGAAGGCATACTGAACCAGCATGGCTACCACAGCATCTTGCAGCGGCATGCTATTCCATCCGGTTTGCGTTTAGTTGGACCATTTATTTTTCAACAGGACAATGACCCCAAACACACCTCCAGGCTGTGCAAGGGCTATTTGACCAAGAAGGAGAGTGATGGGGTGCTGCGCCAGGTGACTGCCTCTTGAAGCTCATCAAGAGAATGCCAAGAGTGTGCCAAGCAGTAATCAAAACAAAAGGTGGCTACTTTGAAGAACCTAGAATATGAAATATATTTTCAGTTGTTTTACACTTTTTTGTTATGTATAATTCCACATGTGGACTGTACTGTGTATATATATATATATATATATATATATATATATATATATACTGTATATATGATAAAACCTTTACTGTGTCTAACGCTGCTCCTTGGGTCAAGTGCTGCATGACATAGTTTACAAATGTAAATACAATAATATACAATAAGTTGGTAATAAATAAATACACATTTACCAAATGTACATATAAACTGACATAACATAGTCATATACATATATATAGCTGGTGGAGTGGAGTGAACGACAGAGGACCGGAGGAGATGGAACGGGTCAGCTCCGACTCCATGCATTGCCATATGCTGAGCCCAGCAGATGTAATTCCAACGGAGGACGGCGTGTAGGTCATGGGTCAAGAAGGCGTCGAGCAAGAAGATGAGGAGGATGGACGGAGGGTTGGTAAGAGGCGGTGTCAGCAGAGGAGGAGATTAAGTCCTGTATCACCAACCCGCACAGTGAACCGCAAAGGGAGGTCTCTCTCAGAGGTGGGCTAAAGCCGCCATGTCCAGGACTTTGCATGGAGAGGCAGAGGTGTGCGGTGACCTGGGCGAACATATCGAGGAAGAGGAGCAGGTCAGCGTGGTCAAGACAGAGAAGATGGCTCAAATGGGCACTGACTGGCAACATGGGCACTGATTGGAAAAATAGTAAATAAACAAGTGCCACCCCTCAGTGTCCATCATTGCCACCCCTCAGTGTCCATCAGTGCCACCCCTCAGTGTCCATCAGTGCCACCTCTCAGTGCCCACCCATGCCCAGTGACCACCTATCAGTGCCCATCTGTGCCACCCATCAGTGCCACCCATATGTACACATCAGTGCCACCCATAAGTGCCCATCAGTGCCACCCATAAGTGCCCATCAGCAAAGCTGAGCCTGCCATTGTGTATTGTGAATTCTGCAAATTCTCAGAAGGGGGCAGAATCCACCAGACGGAAAGGCAGAATTTGTAGAGCCAGCAGCTTTAACAAGCTTGCATTTAGATGCTGGGCATTAGGGTGTCAGTGACTGTATTATTTTTCTTCGCAGCCACAGATGGGGCAGAGAAGATTGCCGTCTATAGTCTACAGCTGGTGGTGTGCTGCAAGGACCTGGGACACCCTGCGCTTTACTATCATTCGTGTCAGTGAAGGCTGCTGAGAGGTCATGAGGTATAGCGGGGGCAGACTGAGGCGAGTAAGGAGGAGGAACAGATTTGCGCCCCTTTTGTCTGGCTTTCAGGTGCTCTTGCCAATGGGCAGTGGTGGAAGGTTCAATGCCTTTTCAAGCATGTGGTACCCAAATGGCTGGTGTTTTTACCATTCGTGATGTGCTTGAGATAAATTTGGCAAATTGCAACAATGCGATCAGCTGCATATGTGCTAAAAAAAGGCCAAGACATCTGAGCTATGGGAAGTGGGCCGGGAGAGAACGGCTCCACAATGTGATGGAATAGGGTGGCTGCTCTCTACTCCTCCACGATGGCTGCCTCATTGGGGTTGTGCCTCACCTTCAATTTCCTTCCCCTTTGCTCTATCTGATACCCAAGTCGTGTCAGTGACCTTGTCGTCATCATCATCTCCTCCATCCTAATTACCACTGGAGACAACTTGGCAATACGCTGTGGCTGAATGAATATGACTGCAAATTTGTGTACCCGTGTTCTCCCCTCTCTGTGGGCTCATGTTCCTGCCTTCCTCAACCTCAGAACCAACATCGGAATTGAGTAATGGCTGTGTTTTGTCAATGAGCTAGTGGCTGTCCCTGTGCTCAAATAACTCAGCTGACTCCTCCATGCCTGATGCTGGGGCTATGGCAGGAATAGCTGTGGACAAGGAGGCAGGTTTAGCCACTCTGACAGCTGCAGTGGACTGTACACCAGTCTCTGCTTGGGTGACAGTGGATGAGGATGGTTTAGTAAGCCAGTCCACCACCTCTTCTGCATACTGTGGCTGGATAGCATGGGCTAACAACGTCCATCTTTGCCTGTGGACACATACGCTGCTGGCCCACTCACATTGTCATGGGAATGTCTGCTTCTCCTTGTTGTCCTCCCAGACATGGGGGGGTTGATTATTAACAAAATGTAATATAGATGTGAAAATGTGTATGTGGATGAACTTTAATCAATAGAAAGTGGTGTTTGAGTACTCACTACTACAAAGAGACACTCCACTGATACACTATATTATACTGCAGTAAAACTGCACTGATGCATTGCAATATACTGTGTCAAATGTGCACCAACACACTGAAATATACTGCGTTAAATATGCACTAATGCACAGAAATGTACTGTGTTAAACGTCACATAACGCACTCACATATACAGCGTTAAACTTACAGTAACACACTGAACTATACTGCGTTAAACGGAAGATAACACACTGTAATATACAGCTTTAAACGCACACTCTGCTACGTCACTGGGACAGCCCTTGCGTCAGAGCGGGACGGGGTCACGTGATGCATGGCCCGCCTCCCCTATAAAAGAAACGTCAAAGCATCGGCGCGTCATTCGCTGAGCTGTGCTCTGAATGGATGGATGTTCTCATCGCTGGACCAATCGCTGGAGACATCACCCGTCGCTGGAGAGATCACCCGACGCTGGATAGAGACAACGATGGAGCAGTGAGCAGCATCGATCGTCTATTTTCACCGCTGGATTTTTATTTGGTTTAATTAATAAAGTAATTTGTTCTACGGTGTGTGTGTTTTTTTTCTGAAAACTGCTATTTACACTTCCTTCGTGAAATGGTAGGGGTACAGTGTACCCCATTACCATTTCACACAGGGGGGGGGGCAGGATCTGGGGGTCCCCTTTGTTAAAGTGGTCTTCCAGATTCTGATAAGCCCCCTGCCCGCTTACCCCCACAACCACTGGGCAAGGGTTGTGGGGATGAGACCCTTGTCCCCATCAACATGGGGACAAGGTGCTTTGGGGGCACCCCAAAGCACCCTCCCAATTTTGAGGGCATGTGGCCTGGTGCGGTTCAGTAGAGGGGGGGCGCACTCTGTCCCCCTCTTTTCTGTGGCCGGCCAGGTCAACGTGCTCGGATAAGGGGTCTGGTGTGGATTTTAGGGGGAACTCCACGCCATTTATTTTTTAAATTTGGGGTGGAGTTCCCCTTAAAATCCACACCAGACCTGAAGGGTCTGGTTATGGATATTTAGGGGGAACCCTAAGTCATTTTTTTTTTTAAATTGACGGCGGGGTTCCCCTTAATATCCCTTAACATCCATACCAGACAAAGGGTCTGGTTATTGAATTTGGGGGGACCTCAGCACATTTTTTTTTTTTACTAAAAGTCTGTGTCCCATTGACTTCAATGGGGTTCGGAGTTCGGGTTCGGGAACCCGAACTTTTTTTTTAAAGTTCGGGTTCGGGTCCGAACCCGAACATCCAGGTGTCCGCTCAACTCTATACACAATAGAATCAGAATAGCACGCTAACTGTCTAATAGCACTGAACAGAGCCCTGTTCTATCTCTCCACATGCTGATATCACACTGAAAATGGCTGCTATTGAAAGAATACTTTTATAGTGTGGGGCCGGACTAACAGCAATGAGCTATGATTGGATAGAGTCCTGATGACAGCATCTAATCATGGCTCTGACAGTGCTTTATGCCCTGACTGGGCAAAGCTTTCATTGCTTCAGCCAATCAGGGCTTTCAATGCACTGTACGGTGGTGCAGTGCATTGTGGTCGTTCGGCAGGCAGAACAAACAGTCAAACGCCCTGATAATTTGTTTATTCGGCAAACCTGCGAACAGCTAATGTTTGGTCCGAACTCATGCTCGGGCTGAACCATTCAACCATACCTACTTTTTACACAATGCACAGTATTAACACCTTAGGTTCCACAGTGAGTAGGACAAGCATGCCTTACTGCATATACAGTCTGATTTTACTGTTGAGGGTTTAGTAACAGTTTGACTGCAGAGCTTCTGTAACCATAATTATCAATTAAACAAAAGTAATAACATCTTTTAAAAGTAAAATGATCAGGCAGTGTTTACTAGCACCACATTTCAAGCTTGAATCACCTTTCTGAGTAAAATAATAAGGCAGTCAAAAGATCAACATGAAAAATGAATTACTGCTTTTTTTGTTCATTATGCAGGCTCTAGAAATCTCCACTGCAACCACCTGGTAATGTTCAAAATGTATGTGCTCATGTTGAGTATCTTCAGACAAAGCTATATGTGCAGAATTATATGTATTTGGTCCAGAATATCACTAGAAAGACATTCCATAGAAACACATTTCTTTTTAGCTGATGCCAAAGACACAATTAGAACGTTGTGTTTTGCTATTTGCAAAATTTTGTTGTATAATTCAAGTATCTTTACATGCCTAGGTAAACAAGACTTAAAATGGGTGTAAAGGTTCGTGTTTTTTTACCTTAAAGGGTCACTAAAGGAAAAACATTTTTTTGCTGAAATGACTGTTTACAGGGTATAGAGACATAATAGTTAAAGCGGTGGTTCCCCTAAAAATAAAATTTTAACATTGCTTTTCCCAAATAAATTACGATTCGAATTGGCCGGTTTTATAAAAAAAAAAGGTCCGTACATACCGTTTGTTGTTTTCGTTCCCACCGCCACTTCCGGGTACGATGCTGGCGGTGGGCGTTCCTAATTGATGGACAGGCATCCGACCGACGCATACATCGCGTCACGAGATGCCGAAAGAAGCCGAACTTCGGTGCGGCTCTATACGGCACATGCGCACCGACGTTCGGCTTCTTTCGGCATCTCGTGACGCGATGTATGCGTCGGTCGGATGCCTGTCCATCAATTAGGAACGCCCACCGCCAGCATCGTACCCGGAAGTGGCGGTGGGAACGAAAACAACAAACGGTATGTACGGACCTTTTTTTTTTTATAAAACCGGCCGATTCGAATCGTAATTTATTTGGGAAAAGCAATGTTAAAATTTTATTTTTAGGGGAACCACCGCTTTAACTGATTCCTTTTAAAATGTATTTAAAATAGATAAACAACAATCATATAATGTACCTACAGTTTCAGTTTCGTTTTTGCTGTTGTTTCCTGGTTCTCTGATGTACAGAGCCAGAGAGCAGGGAAGGTTTTGCAAAATGAAACTGGATTGGTGCTGAGGGGTTTTAGACACACCTCCTTGATTAGTCACCACAGTGAGAAATCTCCCAGTACTGTGGTGATCAGGAAACAGACAACCAGGAAGTGTCCAGAACAGAGAGGAATTACAGCAACATCAAAGCAAAAACGAACAATGAGGACATGAAACCAGGACTGCAGTAAGGTAAAGGAAGCTATTTAGCTAAAAAAAAATTCCTTTAGTGACCCTTTAATGTATCCTATGCATTAAGGTGGAAAAACACCTGCCAATCACCGGCCCCCCAGCCCCCCGTTTTACTCACCTGAGCCAGTTGACCTGCTCAGCGCGTCCCCGACATCCTCCTCTCCACGGAGTCCTGGCTTTGATTGGATAGATTGATAGCCGCAAAGCCATTGGCTCCCACTGCTGTCAATGGATGCCGAGCATATGACTCAGGGAATGTGCCCGCAAGGTAACCCCCTTGGGAAAGCTTTTCTCCAAGGGGGTTATCTAATGAAGAGAGGAGCCGCGAGAGTTGCAGGGGGACCCCAGAAGAGGATGTTCGGGGGCCACTCTGTGCAAAAAGAGCTGCACAGTGGAGGTAAGTATGAAATGTTTGTTGTTTTAATATTTTTTTAAGGGAACCCAAAGGTGATACTTTAGTTAACCACTTGCTTACTGGGCACATAAACCCCCTTCGTTCCCAGGCGAAATTTCAGCTCCCGGCACTGCGTCGCTTTAACTGACATTTGCGCGGTTGTGCGACGTGGCTCCCAAACAAAATTGACGTCCTTTTTTCCCCACAAATAGAGCTTTATTTTGGTGGTATTTTATCACCTCTGCGGTTTTTATTTTTTGCGCTATAAACAAAAAAAGAGCGACAATTTAAAAAATATATATATTTTTTACTTGTTGCTATAATAAATATCCCATTTTTTTTTTTAAAAAACTATTTTTTTTCTCAGTTAAGGCCGATACGTATTTTTCGACGTATTTTTGTAAAAAAAAAAATCGCAATAAGCAACTGGTTTGCGCAAAAGTTATAGCGCCTACAAAATGAGGAACAGAATTATGATTTTTTTTTATTATTTTTTTTTACTAGTTATGGCGGCGATCTGCGATTTTTATTGGGACTGTGATATTGTGGCGGACGTATCGGACACTTTCGACACAAATTTGGGACCATTCATTAATAATTACTGTATAAATGTGACTGGCAGGGAAGGGGTTAACACTAGGGGGTGAGGAAGGGGTTAAATGTGTAGCCTGGGTGTGTTCTAACTGTGTGGGGGGAGGGGGGTGACTGTGGGAGGTGACCGATGCTGTGTCCCTATGTACAAGGGACACAGATCGGTCTCCTCTCCTCTGACAGCACGTGGAGCTCTGTGTTTACACACAGAGCTCCACGTCCCTGCTGTCACCTGCTGTGTCACCGCCGATTGCGTGTACCCGGCGGACATCGCGGCCGCCAGGTACACGCACCGGCTCCCCAGCGATGCGCCGGGACAGTGGTTACCCGCCGCGCGCCCCCCAGTGGCGCGCGCGGGTAATGCATTTCAAATGACGTCCAAAGATGTCCAGTTGGCACCTGAGAGCCGCGCTGTTGACGTCTTTTGTCAATAGCGCGGGTCTCAAGTGGTTAAACATGATCATGGTGGGCTGATTCAGTACCTAGTTTTTTTTTTTTTAGGTTCTGATTCTGAACATTCCAATAGCAAATCTGCCTGTCATAATGCCTCTCTCTTTTCCTTTTCACCTGGGTTTTTATGTTACCACCCACCTTTGCATGATGATACATATATACCTGTTGCTTTCTCTACAATATAAAATACGAAAAAAAAAATCAAACCGGGAGAATGGAAATCCCTTGTGATTGATATAAAGTAGATTTCCAGACCAACAACTCAAATGCAGAGATCTCACCAAAGTAGTTCTCAAATAAAAAGAAAAAAAAAAAAAAACTCAGTCTGGTGTGAAATTCTAGTGCTGGGGTCTAGCGCCGTTGGTGTTTGCCGATTCACCATTGGGGTGCATGGTACTGCTGGTGGGTGCCTGGTCTTCAGATCATCTTATGATTTTAGAAGGGACTGTTTCCTCCTCTGATTTGGTCACCGATTCATTACCTTTGACGGGTTCATATTGCGAATAGAAATTAGACGATGATAGCTCCCCACTGCTCCCATCTGCCATGCTGAGGATATGCCTCCTCACTAGTATAATGTTTTCTGGACATGGCGGCTCTGGTGATTATGGCTGTATGACAGGTAAACTGCTGATGGGTGGCTGTGATGGGTACATTGCTAAATGACGGCAGTGATGTTGGTTCTGTGATGGGTACACTGATAGGCTGCATTGATGACAGATACACTGATAGGCTGCACTTATGGCTGTGGTGACAGGTACACTGATAAGCTGCACTAATAAATGCACTGACAGCCACACTGATGGATGTCATGACAGCTACACTGATGGGCTGCACTGATGGATGCTCTGCCAGCTACACTGATGGATGGGCTGACAGCTGCACTGTTGAGCTGCACTGATGAGGGTCATGAAAGCTACACTGATGAACTGCACTGATGGATGCACTGACAGCTACACTGATGGATGGGCTGACAGCTGAACTGTTGAGCTGCACTGATAAGCTGCACTGATGGATGTCATGACAGCTACACTGATGAGCTGCACTGATGGATGCTCTGCCAGCTACACTGATGGATGGGCTGACAGCTGCACTGTTGAGCTGCACTGATGAGGGTCATGAAAGCTACACTGATGAACTGCACTGATGGATGCACTGACAGCTACACTGATGGATGGGCTGACAGCTGAACTGTTGAGCTGCACTGATAAGCTGCACTGATGGATGTCATGACAGCTACACTGGTGGGCTGCACTGATGGATGTCATGACAGCTACACTGGTGGGCTGCACTGATGGATGTCATGACAGCTACACTGATGGATGTCATGGCAGCTACACTGGTGGGCTGTACTGATGGATGTCATGACAGCTACACTGGTGGGCTGCACTGATGGATGTACTGACAGCTACATTGATGGGCTTCACCGATGAATGCTCTGACATCTACACTGATGGATACTCTGCCAGCTACACTGATGGGCTGCACTGATGGATGTCATGACAGCTACACTGGTTGGGCTGCACTAATGGGTGTTCTGACAGCTACACTGATGGGCTTCACTGATAAATGCTCTGACATCTACACTGATGGTGCTTTGACATCTACACTGATTGCTGCACTGATGGGCTGCACTCTATAGTGGATGCATGCTGTATGATCCATCTCTGAGCACTTAGAATAAAACATAAGGTATAAAACTCACATTGTCCTGCACTCATGAACCGAGTGCAGGTATAACAGCAAATTCCGGAGCGAAGCGTCCGGATCAATGTAAACAGCTTGTGAGGTCTATGTGAGGCAAACGCGGGTGACGTCGACGTAGCTCCTCCCCCTCGTACGCGTTACGTCCCAAAGCTGTTTACATTGATCCGGACGCTTCGCTCCGGAATTTGCTGTTATACCTGCACTCGGTTCATGAGTGCAGGACAATGTGAGTTTTATACCTTATGTTTTATCTTTATTAAACGTTTTTAAGCAGTGAGCACTTAGAATTGTTTTTCTTACTCCCTTTTCGGTCCATTTAAATGCTTTATGGGAGAGTGTTGCCTTGCTTATTGCCCGCTGGTTCCATCTGGTGGATTCTTTGGAGTTGAGCCCATGTTAAAGCTGATTACTTATCTTTGGAGGATTTGCTTCTTGCCTTTTGACCTAGCCACAGGTCGAAGTATTGAGGTGAGAGGCCACCCTTTAGCCTTGGTGGAGGATAATCCTGTCCTGTGGGTCACGGATCTGTTGAAGATTTCTGCACTTTTTATCACCATTGTTTTTTGGAGCACTTTATCACTTTGCACTTTATGGACTATACTTAATTGATGTATTGATTTATTGCTTTATTTAATGTTTTATTTGCGCTGCACTAATTTTCTACGTCTATACCGGAATCCCCAAACCAGAGAAGAGAGAAGACACAATGCTGCACACATACGTACCTGTGCAGTGGTGGAGCGCACATTTGGCATCCTGAAGTCCCGTTTCCGATGCCTGGATACGTCCGGGGGGGCCCTGTTGTATTCCCCAAACTTTGTGTGCCAGATCATCGGTGCATGTTGCGTGCTGCACAACTATATCCAAGGGAGTCAATATTGGAATACCCGCCTTTAAAGATAGTCATCCAGCTTATGGACTAATTGTCACTCACTTTAAGTGGACTTTTCTTTAATTTAACTTAATTTAATTTTATGCTTTCAGATTGATCTTTCCGAACACTTATCAGTTTATACTTATTTATTTTTTCCCCAGTTTTCGTTATTATTTATGCACTGTCATTTGGGTGTTTTATTTGTATGTATTTTCTTTAGCGTAAGATCACTACCATTTATATAAATGCCCTTTGCAGGCTGGGACTGCGAGCCCCTTTAGTGGTGTTGCAAAAATAGAGGTTTTTGGTACTAGCTGTCCTTTCCTGTGGCTGCTGCTCCCAGTACCACCTTTTCTGGCACTGCCAGTCCGCCTGAATGCAGGTGCCCCTTTCACTAGCCCTTCTGGCTACCTCTCCACAGTCCTCCTAGACTGACTCTGCATTCATCCCAGACTGCTTGCGCCCAGTCCCTTGAGACATGCCTCTTAGTCCTCTGACTTAAACACTCACCAGCCCACATGGCTGTCTTTCTCACTGGAGATTTGTCCTCTCCTTGCTCCCATGCCTCCTGGTCAGGATCCCTCTGTGTGTCACGAAAAGGTGTCCATTCCGCATCCTGGGGAGCTACCCTCAAAGGCCCCGACAGCCTAACACTCTATCTCCATCTTCCGCCTGAACTCTACACTGCCCCCAGCTAGACTGACCCAGAGTATTTGAGGGGCCTGCCCCCTGCCAACCCTTCTGTTGGGGATTGGTCAGGGCCCCCAGAATACTCCAGCTAGCTCCTCCTAGACTCCTCATAACTGCTTCTGGAACCTTCTTCAAGTTTCCAGCAAGCAGGGAGGACATACCAGAAAAGCTGCTGATGAGTCATCCAGCCTGACCCAGATTAACACACAGGCTTGGCTAGCAGCCAAGCCTGAAAAGTTACCTACACTAACACAAAACATCCTACTCTAGCACTCTAGCACTCTAGCAATGCTAAGGGGTGCTACACTAGTATAAAAAAAAGAAGAAAAACATTCCATTATATATCCCATAGTTTGTAGGCGCTGTAACTTTCAAGCAAACCAATCAATATACACTTTTTGGGATTTTTTTTTTTTTACCAAAGACATGTAGCAGAATACATTTTGGCCCAAATTTATTAAGAGATTTTTATGGAATATGTTTTATAGCAGAAAGTACTTTTTTCTGAATTATTTTGTTTGTTTATAGCACAAAAAATAAAAACCAAGTGGCGATCAAATACCACCAAAAGAAAGCTCTATTTGTGGGGAAAAAAATATATACCGTATTTATCGGTGTATACCACGCACTTTTTTCCCCTTAAAATAAGGGGAAAATCGTGGGTGCACGATATACGCCGATACCCGCTTCCCGCGCTCAGTTTGAACGCCTCCGCCGACATATACTGAGCGCAGTACACTCGGACACATTCAGCCAGGCTCGGCTTCGCTCGTGGTCACGCTCTGTGATGTTTATGCGTGAGAAGCCGAGCGTGGCCGAGCGTGCCCGAGTGTACTGCGCTCGGTATATGTCGGCGGAGGCGTTCAAACTGAGCGCGGGAAGCGGGGATTCAACTCGGAGACAGCGCGGGAAAAGCCGGGAGGACACCACCGAGGCCGCAGATGGACGCCGGACCGGACAAGGCCGCCGATGGACGCCGGGCAAGACACCAAAACTGTAAGTAATAAAATGTTTTTTTTTACAGGAATTTCGGGTCTACATTAGGGGTGCACGCTATACGCCGGAGCGCGCAATACCCCCGATAAATACGGTAAATTTCTTTCTGGTACATCGTTGCATAACCATACAATTGTCCGTTAAATAAATGCAGTGCCAAAAAGCAAAAAACGGCCTGGTCATGAAAGGGGGTTAAATCTTTCTCCAGTCAAATGGAGACTGTATTTATTGTCACGTGTATATACCGTATAACTGAGCTCCTGTCTATATACGTTTTCTGCTTAAAATTGGATCATTTTATTCATATCTCATAACACACACACACCAATTCATTAAATGAGAGACCTGTTTATGTTTTCAGAGCCTTTACTTTAAAATGTGTCATTTTACATGGCTTTGGATTTCACAGTGTAAATGTTGTACCTATGAGACGTGATATTTTGCAAATGTAAAATTCTTTGTTTTCCAAAAAGAATGGGTCAAGCATGCCTTCAGGGGCACAACAAGACCTAGCTTCATCTGTCACAGCTGTTCTCTGCACAGAATGACCATATGGGGCCCAGCACTTCAGCTAGGAAGTGAGATGGAAGAAACTAGTGATGTGTGATGTCTCTCTCTCTCCAAAAGAATATGCTTCAAAATCAAATGCATATCAAGAGCTACAATACAGAGTCAGCTCACCAAAATGTAACGTCCTAGGAGAATTAACAAATATCACATAGTGTTCTCGCCCTTAAAACAAATCAAACCTTTTCACATGAACTGTAAATAAATTCATCGGAATTGTGATATATTAATAGTGAAGTGTGTGTGCTGTGTACAAAAATGAGAAAGGAGCCATAGGACAGGAGTGATCAAGGTTAATTAATATTCACAGAATAAAATAAGGAAATGTTCATGTTTCTGGCACTAAAAATGTCTGCTGTTCAGGCAGCTCACAAAATCTAAACACAGCTTAATTTTAAAGACTACCTCAATTTTTTATTTATTTTTTACTTACTCTCTACAGCTGGGATAACCTAAGACCACCGTTAATTACACTCGCTGGTCTTGTTTCCAGGTGAAGAGGACCAGTAAATGCACCGCATGTGATGACTACAGATTAAGGTAAGTAAAAGTGGCATGTAGGTAAGCTTTAGGTACTGTAATGCCGCATACACACCATCACTTTATGTGATGAAAAAAAACGACATTTTCTGTGAAGTAAAAAACAACGTTTTTGAAACTTCAATTTTCAAAGACGAAGTTGCCTACACACCATCGTTTTTTCACAATGCTCTAGCAAAGCGAGGTTACGTTCACCACGTTTTTCCATTGAAGCTTGCTTCATAACTAGCTTCTGGGCATGCACGGGTGTAAAAACGTTGTTTTAAACGTCGTTTTTTGCTACACAAGGTCAATTTCTGTGAAGTAAAAAATTACGTTTTAAAAAACGACACATAAAATTGAAGCATGACATGATTCAATTTTTTTTGTCGTTTTTTACAAGACATAAAACTACGTTTTCCTCAACACACGGTCAATTAAAGTGACGTTTTTTTTCATCACATAAAGTGATGGTGTGTACGCGGCATAAGATTTGTAATCTTTTTTTATGCCAGCGATTATATAAAAAGGGGGTGCTATCTGTGGGTGAAGCCATGAGAGTAGCTTTAAATAAATGTATCAGTGTGTATTTGTTTAAAATCTTGTTTATGTGGATTATGTGTAACTATGGGGGAAGTCATGTATACGTTTTACATACACAAGCACAACTTCCTGCTTTTCGGTACTACTTGTGCTTCTTAGGTCTCATGCACACTGGGGGCCAGATCCACGAAGCAGTTACGCTGGCGTATCTATTGAATGAATGAATGAATGAATGAAAAACTTATAAAGCGCGGCGCATGCGAACTGAATCGCTTCTGGGTTGCTCCGGCGTATCTTTGTTTTGTATCTTAGTACGCCGTCGGATCTAAGGTGCATATTTCCGCTGGCTGCTAGGTGGCGCTTCCGTCGATTTCCGCGTCGAGTATGCAAATTAGCTAGATACGCCAATCCACAAACATACGTCTGGCCGGCGCATTTTTTTACGTCGTTTCCGTAAGGCTTTTTCCGGCGTAAAGTTACCCCTGCTATATGAGGCGTAGCCAATGTTAAGTATGGACGTCGGGCCAGTGTCGAATTTTCGGTTGTTTACGTCGTTTTTGTAAAACGTTCGCGAATAGGGCTTTGCGTAGAACTACGTTCACGTCGAAAGCATTGGCTTGTTGTGGGTTAATTTGGAGCATGCGCACTGGGATACCCCCACGGACGGCGCATGCGCCATTAAAAAAAAACGTAATTTACGTGGGGTCAAGACGTATTAACATAAAACACGCCCACAACTTAGTGATTTGAATTGCGAACCCTTACACCGACACATTTACACTACGCCGCCATAACTTACGGCGCAAATTCTTTGTGGATACGGCGGCGTAGTGCATCTGCGATACACTACGCCGGACTTACAAATGCGCCGCGCTACGTGGATCTGGGCCTGGGTGTATAGCCCTGATTCCCCGATGCATGAGGGCCCGGCATTTTGGTGCAGGCAGAAAAACACAGGTTACTTACATTCTCGGCATTCGTGCGTGGGCCATAGCTCCCAATGTCCTTTATTTTAAGGGACTGTCCCGCATTTGAAACGAAATCTCCACCTTGTTATACAATGTATTGTTTGACTACCAAAACTATTATACTATGCCAAATATTTTATCATCCATCCTCATCATTCTTACATGTGGTGTTTTGAGCAGCCAGTAAGAAGACACATTTGTGGTGAAAAAGGACTTTTGGGTTTACCCAATGATTATCTGCATATTTATTCTTAACAATCTGCATAGCTGGGGCATAGCAAGGGTGTGTCCTTTGTCTATATACATAAAGTGCCCCTCTTTCCTATTTATACATAAGGTGCCCCTCTTTCCCATATCCGAAAGATGGGGGGTATGCCTTGGCCTCATACTGCCCTAAATGTAAGTATCACTCAATGCACTGTACAACCTGTCAAGCCGCAGCTTTTAGTCATCATAACATTTTACAGGCAGCAGGACTGTATGGTGCGTCTGTGCCTTCCACCTGTACCAAAATGTCGGAATTTCATGGACATGAGGTTTGGACCCTACAATGCAAATTTGTCTATTCATTTAAAACAATGCACCCCTTGTGTGGCTAATAGCCTATTTAAACAGCCTGAGCCAATCTCAATCAAGCACTGTGCCTGAGAGCAGTGGCTCTTTCTGCTATCTCCCTCCTCAAAGGACAGAGATGCAGCAGTGGGAATCATTGGCTCTTGCTGTTGTCAATCAAATTCTGTGATGAGGGAGTGGGAGGCATGGCTGAGTGCACAGTCTGTGTCTGTAGACCCAGGCAGCGCAGCTCAGGATTGAGCCCACACAAGTGCCTCAATAGGAAGCTCCAAAGAATGGGAACCAGATGCGCCAGCAGGGGACCCCAAAAGAGGAGGATCGGGGCTACTCTGTGCAATATCATTACATAGAGAAGGTAAATATGACATGTTTATTATTTTAAAAATACTTTTAAATATCTGCATTCTCATTCTTAAGTTTGCTGATAATCTGTGTGAGATTGTATCACATGACTGCAGCCTTATGTTCTCTGTAATTGCAGTGGTTGGCTGACAGAGAAGGAGAGGGTCAATCTGATTGCATGTAGATCAGTGTGTGTTAGTTATTATATCTGCCATAGACAGGGATAGATCTTATTGCCATCAATAAAAATTTGGGTGTATGTGCTTGTGTGTGTGTGGTTGCTTAGCAGACCAATCAGCTGACAAACTGCAGTAGAGGCACCCTACCCTATTAACTGTGTGTCTGGCATGTGTGTGAGCAGTGGGAAAAGTGATCATGCAAGGATTCTAGCTCACAGAATGGCTTGGGAAATCTCAGAAGTGTGCAGGAATTATTTAGCTGCTACACAACACTTGGAGTGCACCAAATTGTGTGGGTGCAACCACCTAGAATTTGGGTGAGCCTCCATCAGTGGTGGTTGGTGGTATTGCAGACTGTGGTAACTTAAGGCCTCGTACACACGATAGGATAGCCAGAGGACAACGGTCTGAAGGACCATTTTCATCAGTCAAAACCGATCGTGTGTGGGCCCCATAGGTTATTTAACCATAGGTTAAAAAAAATAGGAACTTGCTTTAAAATGTAACCGATGGACGCCTAACCGATAGGTCAAAGCCGATCGTTAGTATGCAAAAGCATCGGTTAAAAACCCGCGCATGCTCAGAATCAAGTCGACGCATGCTTGGAAGCATTGAACTTCGTTTTTTTCAGCACGTCGTTGTCTTTTACGTCACCGCGTTCTGACATGATCGGTTATTTAAAGCGGTAGTTCCCCCTCCAAAAAATTGTTACCCTTAGATTGATGCTCGTTTTGTCTAGGGGAATCGGCTAGTTGTTTTAAAATCGAAGCCGTACTTACCGTTGTAGAGAGCGATCTTCTCCGCCACTTCCGGGTATGGTCTTCGGGTCTGGGCATTCCTTCTTGATTGACAGGCTTCCGACAGGCTTCCGACGGTCGCATCTATCGCGTCACGATTTTCCGAAAGTACCCGAACGTCGGTGCGCAGGCGCCGTATAGAGCCGCGCCGACGTTCGGCTTCTTTCGGCTGCTCGTGACGCCATGGATGCGACCGTCGGAAGCCTGTCAGAAGACTGTCAATCAAGAAGGAACGCCCACTCCCGAAGACCCATACCCGGAAGTGGCGGAGAAGATCGCTCTCTACAACGGTAAGTAAAGCTTCGATTTTAGAACAACTAGCCGATTCCCCTAGACACAACGAGCATCAATCTAAGGGTAACAATTTTTTGGAGGGGAAACTACCGCTTTAACCTATGGTGTGTAGGCGTGACAGACCATCAGTCAGCTTCATCGGTTAACCTATGACAACGGTCCTTCAGACCGTTCTCATCAGATGGACTGATCGTGTGTACGAGGCTTCAGTGTCAGTGTTTGCATGTTTTTGGTTGTCACCTTTGTCCACATCGGGGAACATTGGGTTCTCATTAAAAAAATTAAAAATAAATCTGAAGACCCTCCAAAAAATGGTGATACCTTGCACATCATCCAGCTCCCCGTTGAGTGGTGTGACGCCTGTATTGTCCTATGTCACACCATTGCTACAATTGCAATATTCTCTCAGTCTTCTTCTGGGTCTAGGGACTGCACGTGATAGTTATTTTGTTCCAACACCTGAAACTTACAGGAAACTTTTCTAGCAAACCAGGAAAGAGCTTCTATTGCAGAATACGCAGTAGAGGTTAAATTAATAACGGAGGAAAGCAAAGGATTTTTGCTTGCACATAATTGGATGATTGCAGTTAGGGCAGCTTCACCTCACCTACCGTGTTACATAACCCACTCAGCACTGAGGACAGCTACATACGCAGAGGAAGCAGCTCTCTTTTAACCATGACTTTGGTTCCAAAGTTTAGTAAATTGTACACTTCGTGGGCCAGATCCACAAAAACCTGGCGTAACTTAAAAAATCCCATTTAAGTTACACTGCCTTAAAGTTTCTACCTAAGTGCCTGATCCACAAAGCACTTATCTAGAAATTTCAGGCTGTGTAACTAAAATTCCGCCGGCGCAAGGCGTTCCTATTCAAATGGGGCGAGTCCCATTTAAATGAGGCGCGCTCCCGCGCCGGTCGTACTGCGCATGCGCGAAGTTACGTTACGCCGAGTTTTGAGGATCGCGACGGCTTAAAAAAGTTGCGTCGGGGAAAAAAAATAAAAAAATTACAGCGTCGCTCGGCATGCATTCCTGAGAGGGAGAACTCCATGCCAATTTTCAAAGAAAAAACCGGCATGGGTTCACCCCCCAGGAGCATACCAGGCCCTTAGGTCTGGTATGGGTTGTAAGGAGACCCCCCTACGCCGAAAAATCGACGTAGGGGGTCCCCCTACAATCCATACCAGACCCGTATCCAAAGCACGCTACCCGGCCGGTCAGGAATGGGAGTGGGGACGAGCGAGCGCCCCCCCCCTCCTGAGCCGTGCCAGGCCGCATGCCCTCAACATGGGGGGGTTGGGTGCTCTGGGGCAGGGGGGCGCACTACGGGCCCCCCCACCCCAGAGCACCCTGTCCCCATGTTGATGAGGACAGGACCTCTTCCCGACAACCCTTGCCATTGGTTGTCGGGGTCTGCCGGCGGAGGCTTATCGGAATCTGGGAGTCCCCTTTAATAAGGGGGCCCCCAGATACCAGCCCCCACCCTAAGTGAATGGATATGGGGTACATCGTACCCCTATCCATTCACCTGTAGGCAAAAAGTAAAAGTTAATAAACACACAACACAAGGCTTTTTAAAATATTTTATTATTCTGCTCCGGATGCCCCCCCTGTCTTCGTTATTAGCTCAATTACCAGGGGGGGCTTCTTCTTCCGCTCTCCGGGGGTCTTCCACTCTCCGGGGGTCTTCTCCGCTCTCCGGGGGGGGCTTCTCCGGACTCCGGGGGGCTTCTTCCATCTTCTCCCCTCTTCCGCTGTTGACTCGGCGAACCCCGGTTCTTCTGCAGCTGTCCGGTGCCTTCTTCTTCAGCGCTGGCTGCCTGCTATGTTTGTGTGTTAGCTCAATTTCTAACAGGCAGCCAGCGCGGTCTTCTGTGGCGTCAGGGTCTTCTCTTCCTTTCTTCCGATGTTGCCTCGTCGCCTGTTGTCGCTGTAATGATGGAAGCGCGCCTTGCATCCCATTTATATAGGCATCACCGTCCCATCATGCTCCGGTAGGTACCCACGTGGTGGGTGCACGTGGGTAGGCACCCACCACGTGGGTACCTGCCGGAGCATGATGGGACGGTGATGCCTATATAAATGGGATGCAAGGCGCGCTTCCATCATTACAGCGACAACAGGCGACGAGGCAACATCGGAAGAAAGGAAGAGAAGACCCTGACGCCACAGAAGACCGCGCTGGCTGCCTGTTACTAATTGAGCTAACACACAAACATAGCAGGCAGCCAGCGCTGAAGAAGAAGGCACCGGACATCTGCAGAAGAACCGGGGTTCGCCGAGTCAACAGCGGAAGAGGGGAGAAGATGGAAGAAGCCCCCCGGAGTCCGGAGAAGCCCCCCCCGGAGTCCAGAGAAGCCCCCCCCCGGAGAGCGGAGAAGACCCCCGGAGAGTGGAAGACCCCCGGAGAGCGGAAGAAGAAGCCCCCCCTGGTAATTGAGCTAATAACGAAGACAGGGGGGGCATCCGGAGCAGAATAATAAAATATTTTAAAAAGCCTTGTGTTGTGTGTTTATTAACTTTTACTTTTTGCCTACAGGTGAATGGATAGGGGTACGATGTACCCCATATCCATTCACTTAGGGTGGGGGGGCCGGTATCTGGGGGCCCCCTTATTAAAGGGGACTCCCAGATTCCGATAAGCCTCCGCCCGCAGACCCCGACAACCAATGGCAAGGGTTGTCGGGAAGAGGTCCTGTCCTCATCAACATGGGGACAGGGTGCTCTGGGGTGGGGGGGCCCGCAGTGCGCCCCCCTGCCCCAGAGCACCCAACCCCCCCATGTTGAGGGCATGCGGCCTGGCACGGCTCAGGAGGGGGGGGACGCTCGCTCGTCCCCACTCCCATTCCTGACCGGCCGGGTAGCGTGCTTTGGATACGGGTCTGGTATGGATTGTAGGGGGACCCCCTACGTCGATTTTTCGGCGTAGGGGGGGTCCCCTTACAACCCATACCAGACCTAAGGGCCTGGTATGCTCCTGGGGGGGAACCCATGCCGGTTTTGTTTTTACAAATTGCCGTGGAGTTCTCCCTCGGGAAAGCATACCAAATGCCGTCGCTGGAATGGGCTTTTACAAGGTGTGACTAGTTTACACTTTGTAGAACCAGCCCTAATTTTACACTTGCAAAATAACACTTACGGCGCAAAAAGGAAGCTGGAAAGCTTTGTGGATCGCCTTAAGTGCTAATTTGCATACTAGCAACGGCATTTCGACTCGAAATGCCCCCAGCGGCGGATGCGGTACTGCATCCTAAGATTCGGCAGTGTAATTCAATTACACATGCCGGATCTTCTGCCTAACTTTGGAAAAAGCCTTTTGAGGATCGTTTCCAAAGTTACACACAGACTGAACAGCAGTTAAGTCGGAGTATCTCTTTTGTGGATCTGTCCCCTAGATCCTATTAATAATATAAGCAATGGCCAAAGAGATTTCTTAATGTGGCCACTTTCATGTACAGGTATTAAATGTCAACTTTACCAAAATTCATGATGTGTTATGGTAACTTCAATGCAGAGCAGTGCTGGTGTTTTTATTCTTCTCCGAAAAAAGTAAAGAATCGGGTACGTATATTATAATCCAATTAAAAAGGAAATTTACAAGGAAACGACAAGGATGGTGAAAATGAATGCATGAATTAATTTTTTGTGTTTTGCAGATAAATTCTCACTTTAATACCTACATATATTTATACACTCCCTTCACATAATGCTAAACAGCATGAATTGTATGAACGATACTGTGAAATGTAGGCTCACAGCTGTGTTCTTTGGTATTGGCTGCATTCCTGCTGGATTTAAAAACAGCTTTGCATTAACTCAAATTGCTTTGTAGACTTGTTTCCTTCTTTTTATTTTTGAAAGGCATCACTAACGTTCCTATTTTTAAATCGTTGGCATTGTAAATAACAATGTGCCTTTTTCTAATAACTTCTATTCATGGAGAAGAAGCACACTCATAAAATTAGATGAGATGCGAGTTATTAAAATCCAAATGTTAAAGTGAAAACTAAACACAGCACGTACGATAACTATATGAATCTAACTGAAATATTTAAAATAATTATTAAAAGAATTTAAAAGACAGTGAGTATTTAGATTTGTTATTTTAAGTACCGGTTTCTGCTTTGAGATATTGATCCTGTGAACTGTACTGAACTACACTGGTCAAAAAAATTAAAGGAACACTTTGAAAACAGATCAGATCTCAACGGGCAAAAATCTCATGCTGGATATCTATACTGATATGGACTGGGTAATGTGTTAGGAATGAAAGGATGGCACATTGTTTGATTGAAATAAGAATTATTCACCTACAGAGGGCTGAATTCAAAGTCACCCCGAAAATCAAAGTGAAAAAATTATGCAGCAAGCTAGTCCATTTTTTAGAATTTTTCTCAAAATAGTCCTCAATATTTTGTATGGCCCCCAAGTGCTTGTATGTATGCTTGACAACATCAGGGCATGCTCCTAATGAGACAACGTATTGTGTCCTGGGGTATTTCCTCCCATATCTGGACCAGAGCATCACTGAGCTCCTGGACAGACTGTGTTGCAACCTGCATTCGCATGGTCCCATGCCCCTCCCTAATTGGGAACATATATTCATTGTGTTGCAACCTGGCGGCACCGGATGGACCGAAACATAATGTCCCAGAGGGATATACTAAAACATTTAATGTGAAAATGGCTTAATGTAGCTTAACCACTTAAGGACCGCCTCCTGCACATATACTTCGGCAGAATGGCACGGCTGGGCACAGGCACATACAGGTATGTCCCCTTTAAGTGCCCAGCCATGGGTTGCGTGCGCCTGCGACCCGGTCCGAAGCTTCGTGACCGCGGCCGCGTGACCCGCAGACCCGATCGCCGCTGGTGTCCCGCGATCGGTCTCAGGAGCTGAAGAACGGGGAGAGGTGCGTGGGGCGTGTACGCTGATTTACGCCTAGAAATATGTAAATCAGCTAGATACGCGTATTCACGAACGTACGCCCGGCAGACGCAGTACAGATACGCCGTTTACGTTAGGCTTTTTCCGGCGTAAAGTTACCCCTGCTCTATGAGGCCTAGATGAGGCGTACCAATGTTAGGTATGGACGTCGGAACAGCGTCAAATTTTTCACGTTTTACGTCGTTTGCGTAAGTCGTTCGCGAATAGGGCTGGGCGTCATTTACGTTCACGTCGAAAGCATTGGCTTTTTGCGGGTTAATTTGGAGCATGCGCACTGGGATACTTTCACGGACGGCGCATGCGCCGTTCGGAGAAATTGTCATTTACGTGGAGTCACAATACATTTACATTCCATATGCTGCTATGTATCACATGGTCATTTTATACATGCTGTGTGTCATGTGGTCATCTCATACTTGGCTGTGTGTCACATGGTCATTTCATATGCTTCTGTGTGCCACGTGTTGCCTACAGTATAATTTTATTGTTCAGAATTCTGTAGTCTGAATCATTATACTGACTGCACATACAATGAAGAAGCAGCGTTTTTAAAAGAATTGCAGAAATATCTTGTGCTGCAGATGGCTTATTCAAGTGCCTACTTATCGAAATAGTCTGAAAGAAAAATTAGACTTCTTATAATCTTTGAGGTCACATGGGAGAAAAAAACTGTATTTTTTCAGTTCCTAGTATATCATATCACAAACATATTTTAAGTACATATGTTTAAAGTGTCTGGTTTTGGTTCAGTGCAATACTTGCTTGGCATTTGTTTTCCATGGTACTTTGGAAGTTGGGTTATTGTCCTATCTGTATGCAGATTTCTAGTCTATGTGGGGACATTGCTGGTCCTTGGATTGTGCCCTTCAGTCTGACATCAGTAGGCTGTTCAAGCCAATTGTTCTGTTGATGTGTTTTGCAAAAAAGCCACTTCTTACTCAATAAATGCACAGAGAAGGGCAGTGTAGACATTTGTTGGGTATGGAAGAGTGAGGACTGTGGACCATAAACATGTTGCTTTTGATGCGACACTGTATAACTCTTGTAGTGTTTTTTTTCTGAGCTAGAAGCAGATATAAAGGTTGTAATTAACCCTTCTGTGCATAGGAAAGAGGTCCATGAGAAAGAAATAGCTTTGTCAAAAGTAACTTTTGTATCTGATGTTGTAAATCAGGAAAATGTGTATAATGTGGGGTACACACTATAAGAAAATCAGGTGAACGATTTATCCTTGTTGTTTCACAGAAAGTCGGAACCGTGGAAGGAAATAATGTATGAAAATTCTCTTCTGGCAAAGACTTTTTTTTGTTGTTGTTTATTGTTTCTGATCACGCACATTTTTTTGTTTCTGATTTTTCACGTACGCAATTCGTATGAAAATTGTACATCTTAAATGAAAATTGTTCACCCTGTTCCCCTATGAGAATTTTATTTGAGTTTATCCCTTCGGAAATTTTTGTTCAGAAGGTCAGAATCAGCTGTCGAAAGTTGTGTACACACTTTAAGATAATCATACAATTTTTCCTCAGATTTCTTCTTGTTGGAGATTCAATTGTTTGGTTAAGAAAGCATGTGGAAGTCAGTGGCGGCTGGTGCTCCAAATTTTTTTGGGGGGGCGCAAACAAACTGAAAAAACAAACATAAATTGCAGCCACTGTGCCCATCAAATGCAGCTACTGTGCCCATCAATTACCGCCACTGTGCCATCAAACGCAGCCACTGTGTCCATCAATTGCTGCCAGTGTGCCCATCAATTGCCGCCACTTTGCCCACCAATTTCCTCTACTGTGCCCACCAATTGGCTGCCAGTGTGCTCATCAATTGCCACTACTGTGCCCATCAATTGCTGCCAGTGTGCCCATCAATTGCTGCTACTGTGCCCATCAATTGCCGCTACTGTGCCTATCAAATGCTGCCAGTGTGCATCCCCCACCTGGCACTAACCTGTCTCGGTGGGGGTGCGGGTCACGGCGGCGATGTCCTTCACGCTCTTTGATATCTTCTCCCGTCCTCTCTTCCCATCCTCTGCTATGATTGGCCGCCTCATAGGCCGCCTCATTTACGTTCACGTCGAAAGCATTGGCTTTTTGCGGGTTAATTTGGAGCATGCGCACTGGGATACTTTCACGGACGGCGCATGCGCCGTTCGGAGAAATTGTCATTTACGTGGAGTCACAATACATTTACATAATACACGCCCACATCTTCCACATTTGAATTAGGCGGGCTTACGCCGGCATATTTACACTACGCCGCCGCAACTTTGCTTTGAAAATACTGCACCTGTCAAAGTTGCGGAGGCGCAACGTAAATAGGATACGTTACGCCCGCACAAAGATGCACTCTCCTACGTGAATCCGGGCCTATGTTTAAAAATTATACACAAGACAGTACTGTGATTGGTTAGTGTTATAGTCTATGTTTACCAAGGTTATTTAATATAGTTTCATGAGTCCAATGGTCTTTTCATTAGCTGCCATGTGTCACATGGACATTCCATATGCTGCTATGTATCACATGGTCATTTTATACATGCTGTGTGTCATGTGGTCATCTCATACTTGGCTGTGTGTCACATGGTCATTTCATATGCTTCTGTGTGCCACGTGTTGCCTACAGTATAATTTTATTGTTCAGAATTCTGTAGTCTGAATCATTATACTGACTGCACATACAATGAAGAAGCAGCGTTTTTAAAAGAATTGCAGAAATATCTTGTGCTGCAGATGGCTTATTCAAGTGCCTACTTATCGAAATAGTCTGAAAGAAAAATTAGACTTCTTATAATCTTTGAGGTCACATGGGAGAAAAAAAATGTATTTTTTCAGTTCCTAGTATATCATACAGATGCGTTCTAAGAATTTCATGCCAGCTTGAAATTGGCAGTGATTTTTTGGAACAGTTCTTATTTTCCTGACCTAGCTTTGGATCTTATTGAGACTAAAGAAAAACAAAACTAGAAAAGTTGAATCAGGAAAGTCTGCAAGTGATATATTATTTCTATAAAATAATTTAAAGCAAAATTCAACATTTGAGCTCTTTTTTTTTTTTTAAATGGGTAACCAAATTAAAATATCTTATTCAAATTGAATAGGATTGCTTTCTTATTCAACCGTCTTTACAGGGACCATGAATTCCTACCAATTTTCATTTTCTATGCTCTGTAAACCATGTAAGCATACAGATTCCTCAGTTTTGTAACTTGGCATTTCATGGATTGTCAGTTACTTATCATGTGTACACCTGACATTTACTGAAACATGATGCATCAGGGGACTTGATATAGTGACTGATCCACCTAGCAGTGTACCAGTGACACTATTGGGTTGATTTGCAAAGTGCAGTTGGTCCAGAGCTTAGGTAAATTAGGTAAAACGTCACTTTGCAAAGAGTACCCAATAGCGTGCAAGGGAAAAAAAAAAAACAGCACATGATTGGATTATGGAAGTCATTGGATTATGGAAGTCAGAAGAGTTTCTACTCATTTACTAAGCTCTGGAACAACTCCACTTGCAGAGTGCAACTGCACTTTGCAATGTGCATAGCCTACTTGTCTTTAGTAAATTAACTCCTATGTATGAGTAAAAATTGGATGATATTGTAAGGTCCCCCATAAAAAAATATACAAATAAAAATAGTGCACTAGAATAGAAGTACAGTGGACAAAAGTGCATAGTTTGAACAGCAGTAGCTGGATATAGTGGCCCGGATTCAGATAGAGATACGACGGCGTATCTCCTGATACGCCGTCGTATCTCTGAGTTCCGTCGGTCGTATCTATGCGCCTGATTCATAGAATCAGGTTCCGCATAGATATCCCTAAGATCCGACAGGTGTAAGTGACTTACACTGTCGGATCTTAGGCTGCAATTCCAGGCCGGCCGCTAGGTGGCGTTTTTTTTTTTTACGCAACGAATGTGCAAATGAGGATTTCCGCCGATTCAGAAACGAACGACCGCCCGGCGCATTTTTTTTACGTTGTTTGCGTTCGGCTTTTTCCGGCGTATAGTTACCCCTGCTATATGCGGCGTATCCTATGTTAAGTATGGCCGTCGTTCCCGGGTCGAATTTTTTATTTTTTTTACGTCGTTTGCGTAAGTCGTTCGCGAATACGGATGGACATAATTTACGTTCACGTCAAAACCAATGACGTCCTAGCGACGTCATTTGGAGCAATGCACGCTGGGAAATTTAGTAGACAGCGCATGCGGGGATGCGCCTGATTTAAATGTTACACACCCCCTAGCCGCGGAATTTGAATTCCGCCGGGGGATTTACGATACGCCGCCGCAACTTTAGAGGCAAGTGCTTTCTGAATAAAGCACTTGCCTCAAAAACTTGCGGCGGCGTAACGTAAATCAGATAGGTTACGCAGATCTAAAGATCCGCTGACCTATCTGAATCTGGCCCAGTATGTTTAAAGTATTTCTGATTGCTTTTCTTAAATTGCTAATTTGCCGTTGTGGCTGTTGCTATTGTTACTGCTTACTGGGTGCTGGCCCCATCAGGTTTTTATCCATAGGTTAAAAAAAAGCAATCTTGTTTTAAATTTAACTGATGGATACATAACCGATAGAAAAAAACGATCGTTTGTAGGCACGTCCATCGGTTAAAAATCAGCTCAGAATCAAGTCGACGCATGCTTGGAAGCATTGAACTTCGTTTTTTTCAGCACGTCATTGTGTTTTACGTCTGACACGATCGTTTTTTTAACCAATGGTGTGTAGGCACGACTAACCATCAGTCAGCTTCATCTGTTAACCGATGAAAACGGTCCATCAGACCGTTCTCATCGGCTTGACCGATCGTGTGTACGCGGCATGAGAGATGCGCGCTAGTATCCAAATTAGTGCCTAGTTAATGTGGTATTTAAGAGCAACAGCTCTGTAGAGTTTGCTCACTGTGAGTGCATCAAACAAAGGTACATAGTTTGAACAGAAGTAGTTTTCAAACAGCTAGAGCTAGCCAACTTTTTGGTTACTACCTGTGTTTGATTTTAAGTACATATGTTTAAAGCGTCCGGTTTTGGTTCAGTGCAATACTTGCTTGGCATTTGTTTTCCATGGTACTTTGGAAGTTGGTTAATTGTCCTATCTGTATGCAGATTTCTAGTCTATGTGGGGACATTGCTGGTCCTTGGATTGTGCCCTTCAGTCTGACATCAGTAGGCTGTTCAAGTCAATTGTTCTGTTGATCTGTTTTGCAAAAAAGCCACTTCTTACTCAATAAATGCACAGAGAAGGGCAGTGTAGACATTTGTTGGGTATGGAAGAGTGAGGACTGTGGACCATAAACATGTCGCTTTTGATGCGACACTGTATAACTCTTGTAGTGTTTTTTTTCTGAGCTAGAAGCAGATATAAAGGTTGTAATTAACCCTTCTGTGCATAGGAAAGAGGTCCATGAGAAAGAAATAGCTTTGTCAAAAGTAACTTTTGTATCGGATGTTGTAAATCAGGAAAATGTGTATAATGTGGGGTACACACTATAATAAAATCAGGTGAACGATTTATCCTTGTTGTTTCACAGAAAGTCGGAACCGAGGAAGGAAATAATGTATGAAAATTCTCTTCTGGCAAAGACTTTTTTTTGTTGTTGTTTATTGTTTCTGATCACGCACAGTCTTTTGTTTTTGATTTTTCTCGTACGCAATTCGTACGGAAATTGTACACCTCAAACAAAAATTGTTCGCTCTGTTCCCCTATGAGATTTTTTTTTGAGTTTGTCCCTTCGGAAATTTTTGTTCAGAAGGTCAGAATCAGCTGTCGAAAGTTGTGTACACACTTTAAGATAATCATACAATTTTTCCTCAGATGAAAATGTTTGCCTTAAGACATCTAAAGGAAAAGTAGTCTTCTTGTTGGAGATTCAATTGTTTGGTTAGGAAAACATGTGAAAGTCAGTGGTGGCTGGTGCTCCAAAATTTTTTGGGGGGGGCGCAAACAAACTAAAAAAAAAAACATAAATTGCAGCCACTGTGCCCATCAAATGTAGCTACTGTGCCCATCAATTACTGCCACTGTGCCATCAAACGCAGCCACTGTGTCCATCACTTTGCCCACCAATTGCCACTACTGTGCCCACCAATTGCTGCCAGTGTGCTCATCAATTGCCACTACTGTGCCCATCAATTGCTGCCAGTGTGCCCATCAATTGCTGCTACTGTGCCCATCAATTGCTGCTACTGTGCCCATCAATTGCCGCTACTGTGCCCATCAAATGCTGCCAGTGTGCATCCCCCACCTGGCACTTACCTGTCTCGGTGGGGGTGGGGGTCACGGCGGCGATGTCCTCCATGTTCTTTGATATCTTCTCACGTCCTCTCTTCCCATCCTCTGCTATGATTGGCCGCCTCAAAGGCGTCCAATCACAGAGCCTTGTTGTTTCAGCCAATCAGGTGACAGGTAACAGACCCGAACACCTGATTGGCTGAGATGCGGTTCAGTGTTAGGAAAGTGAATATTTGTTAGTTTTCCTAACACAACGCTGAGTGAACTGCGAGCGCCCAGCATTGTGCCTGCTGTTCACATTTGTGGATGCCTATTAGAGCCTATGGCTCTAATCGGGTGCTTCCAAAAAATAACCGCCGCTGTAATTCAGGTGCCCAGCACCAGAAAAGGATCCAGGCACCTGAATAGGGGGTGGCAGACCAATGCATGAATCTATCTATGGTGATAGACAGGTGGCAGGAGAGAGGAGGTGGTGCCCTTGCACCCTTTACGGATGCACTGACACCAGTGGAAGTGTTAAAGGAAGTTAAGCGTTGACCTGGTACTACCATCAGGAGAGATAAGACTCATTTTAAATATTGTCAAGAAAGCTATTGAAAAGTGCAATGTCATTGTTAATAATTTGTCCCAGAATGATGTGCATTCTGTACAGGAGGATTTTCACACTCTGGGCCAGGATCTTTACCAGTTAGAGTGCACTCTTACATTTTCAGAAATCTTACTTGTCCATAATACACAACAAGGTATAGAAGCTTATACAGCAGAGATTAATGTTTAGTTAAATAATTGGTGCAAAGCTGAAGAATTTGAATGTGTAAGGCCTCGTACACACGACCGAATTTCTCTGCAAAAACCAGCAAGAAACTTGCTGGGATTTTTTTTTTGCCGATGGAAACCGGTCGTGTGTACATTTTTCGACGAGGAAACTGTCGAGGATCCAGTCGAGCCAAAAAGAGAGCATGTCTTCTTTTTCCTTTGACGGAAATGGAGAAACTTGCCTTGTCGAGTTCCTCGACAGCCTAACAAGGAACTCGACGAGGAAAACTATGTGTTTCGCCCGTCGAGTTCCTCTGTCGTGTGTACGAGGCTTCAGTCATAATGCTATCAGGTGGTCTGATATTGAGTTGTACAAAAGAGATGGTCTGTATCCCTCACATAAGGGCACCAAGCTACTTAAACCAGCCATAGAGGTTCAAATCTTGGCCGGTTAAGCAGCGACCGGCTGGGATTCAAACCATCTATGGACAGGCTGATTATAACCAAGTCATTCCATTGGGTACAACTACCATATGAGATTTCCCATTTGATTATTGCCAGCGGCTACAGCTGCTAGCAATCAATACTGTGTGTTCTCCTGGCAGCAATGCTTCCCACTTCCCCCCTGCTGGAAGAACACAGTAGCTCTGCGGGAAGGATTCCCCCATCAAAACTGACTGTGTTGATGGGGGAATCAAGTGATTTGCACCATCTATGGCTGGCCTAAGTATGAAATTCAGTTTTTGGACATGCATTTAAACTGAGTAATAGGCTAATAGATTTAATTATTGACGATCATTTCTGACCCAAGCAGGTTAAAACAAATGTGATGGTTTATCTTGTTAAAGTTGTTCTATACTTACCTGAGCCCTATCTTAATCCAGCAATGTGCATGAGAGCAGAGGCTCTCCCGGGTCCCTCTCTTCTCTTTGGCTCACACAGCAGAGAGAGACATTGGCTTCTGCTGCTGTCAATCACAGGCAGTGAGCCAATGAGGAGAGAGCACGGGGTGGGGCTGAGCTATGCTCTGTGTGTGAATGGACAATGTCCATTCACAGGAGCATGGCTCGGGAGTACATTAAAACCCATTTCTTTAGCACTGATCACTGTATCGGTGTCGCTGGTCCTCAAAAAGTGTAATTTAGTGTCAGATTTGTGCGCAGCAATGTTGCAGTCCCGCTAAATATCACTGATTGCTGCCATTACTAGTAAAAAAAAAAAAAATAATCCATAAATCTATTCCATAGTATGTAGACGCATAGGCCCAGATTCACGTAGGGAGCGCGTATTTGTGAGTGGGCGTAACGTATCCTATTTACGCTACGCCTCCGCAACTTTGACAGGCAAGTGCAGTATTCACAAAACAAAGTTGCGGCGGCGTAGCGTAAATAGGCCGGCGTAAGCCTGCCTAATTCAAATATGGAACATGTGGGCGTGAAAGTATCCCAGTGCGCATGCTCCAAATTAACCCGCAAAAAGCCAATGCTTTCAACGTGAACATAAATGACGCACAGCCCTATTTGCGAACGACTTGCGCAAACGACGTAAAATTAGACGCTGGCCCGACGTCCATACTTAACATTGGCTGCGCCTCATATAGCAGGGGTAACTTTACGCCATAAAAAGCCCAACGTAAACTGCATATCTGTACTGCGACGGCCGGGCGTACGTTCGTGAATAGGCGTATCTAGCTGATTTACATATTCTAGGCGTAAATCAGCGTACACACCCCTGGCGGCCAGCGTAAATATGCAGTTAAGATACGACGGCGTAGGAGACTTACGCTGGTCTTATCTTAGAGAAATTCTGGCGTATCTGATTCTTTGAATCAGGCGTCAAGATACGACGCCTCAGACTCAGAGATACGACGGCATATCTGGAGATACGACGGCGTATCTGGAGATACGACGGCATATCTGGAGATACGACGGCGTATCTGGAGATACGACGGCGTATCTCCTACGTGAATCTGGGCCTATATTTTGCACAAACCAATCAATATACGCTTATTGGGATTTTTTTTTTTTTACCAAAAACATGTAGCAGAATACATATTGACCTCAATTGATGAATACATTTGATTTTTTTACCTTTTTTAATTGGGAATGTTTTATAGCATTAAGTAAAAAATGTCTTTTTTTTAAATAGTCAGTATTTTTTTGATTATAGCACAAACAATAAAAACTGCAGAGATGATCAAATTCCACCAAAAGAAAGCTCTATTTGTGGGAAAAAATTGCACTGCTGGGCCCTTTGAATCCCATACTCACAATTCCCATGTCAGACATTTCCAGGCGACTACTCTTAGGTCATCATGAGTATGTAATGTCTTGCAGATTGTTAATACAGGAGTTCTCTCCTGGTTGATACCCAATTTTTTTTATATCAGAATACATTCTATTATGTGTGTCATATATTCCTAAAATATTTCTACTTTATAGATAATTGTGTGTGTGCAGGAAGGGACGCTATGTCATGAAATGCGTTGGGTTACATAGATGTTCACACTTATTTATGGATTGATCTTTGTAACACTGTACCTTGCTACAGAATAATATGTATATATTGACAGTATAAATTCACAGTAGCTTAAATATTTGCATTTAAAACAGTTTTAAACCCTGCAAAAAAAAAAGAAGGGGGATGACAACTACAAAGCTATGTTTTTTTTATGTATCTCTTGTCTTTTATCACTCCAGGGTTCATTTGAATGAGAGACAGCAACAAAAAAATAAATCAAAAAAACATTTTAAAGCCAGTAAATGATCGAACGTCATCAAAATGATGAACATGTCATATTTCTTTAGGATAGGTGGTGAAAATGACTATTGTGATTTAAATTTAAATCAAACAATCCACTAGGGCACTTTTAGTCATGCTTGGCGTAATATTTTCCAAAGCTGACCTCTGTTTTCAACAGCCTGGCTTACACCTTTTCCTGAGGCTAATGGATTTTGGGATGAAAGCACAGCGCACAGTCGCTTTGATAGGAGAGCTACTCATTTTCTTTTACAATATTTTGCAATACATACCAGAGCACATCAAAGTCAATTCCCCAGATGTAACTGTGTATTTTCCCTAAAGATAAAGGCTTTAGGAAAGCTTTAAAAAAAACATCATTGCTTTATCAACTGTCTCTGTTCAAGTACACAGTTTAACATTTAGGTACTTTCTATGTGATAGGTATGTGACTGCAGTAAACCCTCACTTACTGGTAGTATAACAATAGGTTTATTGAAGACGCATCCTACTGAAACATCAACATGCAAAGTATCTGGCTGGTTCATCAGGAACTAATCAAAATTTTCTAAGTTTATGGTACCTTTAATGGCATATGTGTACACCAGACAGGTGCAAAGGTAAAACTATTAAAGGGGTTGTAAAGGTTTGTTTTTTATTTTCTAAATAGGTTCCTTTAACCCCCCTGGCGGTGTTCCCGAGTCTGACTCAGGGTCAAATTTTTGTGCTGCGATCTGTAACCCCGAGTCAGACTCGGGCTCGCCTCGCAGCATCCACAGGCATGGTTTTCTTACCTTGTCCCTGGATCCAGCGATGCCTCTCCGCTGTGTGAGCGAGCGGGTCCTCGCTCGATTTACACAGTGTCCCCGTGTGCCGCCGATCTCCGTTCCCTGCGACGTTACGATGCACGGGGGCGGAGAACGGCGCCAAATTCAAAAAAGTAAACAAACACATTACATACAGTATACTGTAATCTTATAGATTACAGTACTGTATGTAAAAAATACACACCCTCCTTGTCCCTAGTGGTCTGCCCAGTGCCCTACATGTTCTTTTGTATAATAAAAACTGTTCTTTCTGCCTGGAAACTGGAGATTGTCCATAGCAACCAAAAGTGTCCCTTTATGTCAAAAATGGTTTTAGAGCAGCTAGAAAACAGCGATAATAAATTATAATCACTTGCATAAATGAGCGATAGCGATTTGTGGGGAAATTTGTCATAAAAAAATAAAAGTAATGACAGCGACAATTCTGCAACTGAGCAAATTTCAGTGATTTTGAGTTGATTACATTATTGAATAATTTTTATTATAATTATATTATAATTTGTTATAATTATTTATAATTATTTATTATATGATAATTTATAATTTTGTTTTTAAAAAAAATGTCATACCCGGGATGCCTATTAGATTCTTGTTTGGTCAGATTTAAGTGAGTATTACAGGCCTACAGTATAAAACGCCAAATTTCCTTGCAAAATAATTGTACCGCTTTCAGCACCTAAAATCTGAAATAATCATACCGCCAGGAAGGTTAAGCTAGTGCATTGTTGGTTCACTTACCTTTTCCTTCGATTTCCCTGGTAAATGTTTTTCTTTTTCTTTGTCTGAATTTCTCACTTCCTGTTTCTTCTTGGTAAGCTGATCTGGCTGGGGGTAGATGATGGTGGCAAGCTTACTGAGGAGAAACAGGAATGGAAAAATTCAGACAAAGAAAAAAAAACATTTAGAAGGGAAGGGTCGTGCGACGTGGCTCCCAAGCAAAATTGGCGCCCTTTTTTCCCACAAATAGAGCTTTCTTTTGGTGGTATTTGATCAAATCTGCAGTTTTTATTTTTTTTGCGCTATAAACAAAAATAGAGCGACAATTTTGAAAAAAAAATTCAATATTTTTTACTTTTTGCTATAATAAATAACCCCCAAAAATATATAAAAAAAAAAAATTTCCTCAGTTTAGGCCGATACGTATTCTTCTACTTATTTTTGGTAAAAAAAAAAATCGCAATAATCGTTTATCGATTGGTTTGGCCAAAATTTATAGCGTTTACAAAATAGGGGACAGTTTTATTGCATTTTTATTAAAAAAAAATTTTTTTATTACTAATGGGGATATTTGTTTCGTGACTGCGACATTATGGCAGACACATCGGACAATTTTGACACATTTTTGGCACCATTGTAATTTTCACAGCAAAAAGTGCTAGAAAAATGCACCGTTTACTGTGAAAATTACAGTTTATGAGTTAACCACTAGGGGGCACTGTAGGGGTTAAGTGTGACTTTATATGTCTTTCCCTATATCAGGGAACAGACGATCACTGACACTGCCACAATGAAGAACGGGGAAGATGTGTATACACACACCTCTCCCAGTTCTTCAGCTCCGGGCCCCACGCCTGGGCTTAAAGAGACACGTACAGGTACGTGATTGTGCCCAGCCGTGACATTCTGCCAACGTATATTGGCGTGAATGGGTCCTTAAGTGTTTAAAGGAACCTATTTAGAAAATAAAAAACAAACCTTTACAACCGCTTTAACTGTAACAGGAATTTTTAGTGGAAGTAATGCTTAGCAGCGATACAATCTTTGATAAATACTTCCCATAAAGTGTATGTCCACCTTTGCAGTTAAATTTGAGAAAACCCTATCTGCTTCCCATTCACACAATATATATATAAAGATATATATATATATATATATATATATATACTGTATATATATATATATATAGTATATACAGGGCTTTTTTTCAGGGGGAACTTGGGGAAACTCAGTTCCACCACCTCTGGCTCAGACCCTTTGGTGCCTGCTCTCCACAATTACTTGTAAACACAGAAGTCCAGTTTCTGTGTTTACAAGTGACAGCTCTCCACTCTGTGTGTAACCCCCCTGAACTCTGTACTCTGTATGTAATGCAATCCTGGTATTTAATGCACCTTTAAGACCCTATATATATATATATATATACAAATCATTAAAAAAAGTCTTGCCTTTTGGACTTTTTTTAGAGCAAGTTTCTGGACAGAATGAAAGTTACTCTCAACAGGTGCATGCGTGGAGTCTAGTGGTGTGGTAATGCAGTGCTAGAGCTCCATACCGTTCGGGAGGAGAGCCGGTATTTAACCAAAACCTGCAAGTATTTTGACATATACTCGGGTGGAACTAGTACCCGGGATCTAGCTGACCAATTTGTGGGCAAAGTTATGGCACAGGGAGGCGGCCGTGTCAAACTAAAGAATTCCCTCATGAAGGCTTCAAAGGGAAAAGCTGTGACTAAAATGGCACCTCCCCCCTCTTCATTCACAGCCTCTATGTGCTCCCACAGGCAAAGCCTGACACAACCTGTGTCCCCAGCTGATTCTGACAGTGATTTATTCACCTCACAAGACTCTCCTCAGACCCCTCAAGTAGCCCCAGACATTTTAAAACAATTTGAACATATGCTCCATAAAGCACTAAAACAAACATCTGATCAAATCACTTCTAACCTCACAAGAGAGATGAGAGAACTTTAGAGGTTAAAGCAGATGATTTAGAAAATATTTCTCTGGAAATAGAAAACCTCAAAGAGGAAAACCTATTGCTCCATACTAAAATTGAGAACCATGGGCCAAATTCTCAAAAGAGATACGCAGACTTAACTCCATTTTTCTAAATTTACACGGCGCGTATATTTGCGCACGATCGTCAAAACGACTTACGCAAACATTTCCGTATTTTCAGCCGTACTTAAATTAGTTACACCTGCGCATTCCCGGGCGCAAATTACGCTAGGCTCGCCGCTGTTTATGATAGGCAAAGATGGAAATGAGGGAGTTAGGGCGATTCTCAGAATTAAGTGTGTGTGCCGTATTTTCCGCCCTGTGCGCACCTGTTAGTTTTTCTGACTAAATTTCCACATTATAAAACCAGCCCTAATTTTACACATGCTGTGGAAGGGTTTGCTGTAGGTAGTGACTAGAGGTTAGAGCTCTAGTTGTGAAGGTTATTTTTGGAAAAATGCCAGGACCAGCTATGATTCTGACGGCACTTGCTGCCTTACAGGCACAAAGGAGGAGGAGGGCACAGAGGAGGAGGATGAGGGCACAGGCGCGAGTTTATCGTCCACGGCGTGATATTTGGCAAATGCCAGATTATGAGGTGATTGGCAACTACCGTTTTGATAGGGAGGCCATCCTGGAGATCACCCAACTCCTTCATGAGGATCTTATCGCCCCAACCCTACGTTCCCATGCCCTGACACCTCTCGAAAAAGTGATGGCAACCCTCCATTTTTTAGCGAGTGGCTCATTCCAGCATGCATCTGGAGGTGTGGCTGGGATGGTGCAGTCATCAATGAGCAAATGTGTCCATCAGGTGGTCCCTGCCATACTGCGGTGCATGAGCAACCAGTTTGTGATGCCCACCCAGGAGGACCAGTGTGTGCAAGCCATGACAGACTTTTATAACATTGCTGGCTTTCCAAGGACCATCGGGGCGATAGACTGCACCCATGTGGCACTACAGCCCCCCCATGATACTGAACACCTGTTCAGAAATAGGAAAGGCTGGCATTCGATAAACGTACAGGTTATCGTAGATGCACATGGCCTCATCTGGCACGTTTCTGCCAAGTTTCCAGGCTCGTGCCACGATAGTTACATCCTACGGCAGACCAAGATCTACAGAGACTTGGAGATGAACGTTTATGGAGACAGCTGGCTGATTGGTGAGTGACATTGGTGTCAGGTATGCCCCCCCCATGATGGAGACATCACAAGGGGCACATGCATGACTAATATCCTCCTGTCTTTTCCCTTACAGGTGACTCAGGATATGCGTTGGGACCCCACCTGATGACCCCCTTTAGGAACCCCCAAACACCCGGAGAACGCAAATTCAATGAGGTGCACATCCAGACCCGGGCAATAGTAGAGCGGACTTTTGGCCTTCTCAAGTCCAGATTTAGATGCCTTGACAAGACTGGGGGTACACTATTGTATTCCCCAGACTTTGTCTGCCAAATTATTGGGGCATGTTGCATTCTGCACAATTTTGCTTTGAGAAGGGGCCTGCATGTGGAAATATGTCCTGACCTAACCCCCCACCCAGGCAATCCCCCCCCCCAAACCCCTCTACCCGGTCTGCTGAGGGTCAGGCAATAAGGAGACAACTGTCTGAAGGCATCTTTGCCCAGTAAATGGACCCTAATTATCTTTTTGTTTTTGCTTTGCCCAGAACAAATCACAGAGATTATGTGACCTTTAAATATTTTCTTTGCAAATTAAATGCACATTACTTATATGCCAATGAGAATGTTTTTTTTTTGTTACAAAACGCACATTAATTATCTCACAATGAGAATGCATGAATGCACGTCACTGTGGTCCCTAGCACAGACATGCACATCGAATTGGATTAGATCCAAGTACCCCCCCCCCCCTTTGGTACTTGGGAGCAGTAACGCCCCGCCACGGCTCCAATTATGTCACTGTGCATTCATACACCATTCAGGAACCTAGGATGACTTCTCCCTGGTCCTGGGGATCCATACTCCACCAAAACTGAGGGTGACACCCTTATGATTTCAGGAATGCCACCCCCCCACATTCACACATCATTCACACACATAAACCAAATCATAAATACAGTAGCAAAAAAAAAAAAAAAATCAAAAGTACCCCTGCAAATTAAGGATGTTGCCGAGTGCTCCTTCTGGGCTGCCCACGGCCACGGCCACGGGCACGGGCACGGCCACGGGGACGGCCACGGCCGACAGGGGGATCTTCACGGGGGGGGTCTGTGCAGGGGAGGGAGTATTTTCAGGGGGGGGACTGTGCAGGGGAGGGAGTATTTTCAGGGGGGGGACTGTGCAGGGGAGGGAGTATTTTCAGGGGGGGGGTCTGTGCAGGGGAAGAAGCAGCCTCCCCTGGTGTCTGTCCTCCTGCTGGCCTTCCCTCCAAGGCAACGGCTATCCTTGTCAGACAGGAAGTAATGTCAGCCGTATTGGCCTGCACAGCCCGGGTATTGGCCTGCACAGCCTGGGTGAGGGCAGTCACCTCCTGGGCCACACCTGTTGTGGCGTTCCTCAGGTCCCACAAACAGGTGATGACCCCCACGGAGTTGGTGGCCACGTCACCCAGTGACTCCCTCATTGCACCCAGGCTGCGCTCCACCTTGGTCATTGTTTTTTGGATTGCAGACAGACTGCGGGTCTGCCGGACATTGTCCCTCAACAGACTGACCGGCAGACGCACCAACCCCCCCCTGTTTTCCGGGGTCGGCCTCCTACTTGCCCCTGAGGCTTGTGGCCTTGGAGGAGGAGTTGGAGTGAGCCATGGGTGCTGCTGCATGTTGGAGGAGGGTTGGAATGGGCGACCCATGATGGTGGCCTGACTGCTGGGCACCTGTGGGGTTCCCTCAGGGGATGATTCAAAGGTCATATCTTGGCCCATCATTATTTCCTGCCCAATCAGAATATTGTCATCTTCCTCCCCCTCATCCTCCTCCCACTCAACATCCAAATTAGGGGAGTTGTGGGCACTCCCCTCCCATGGCGAATCCTGCCCTTCTTGGGACTCTGCATCAGCCTGTCTTGGGGGTGGTGCAGCAGCCTGCCCTGATGGGCCAGCAACCTCCTGACCTGATGGGCCAGCAACCTCCTGACCTGATGGGGCTGCCACCTCCTGGGCTGATGGGGCTGCCACCTCCTGGGCTGATGGGGCTGCCACCTCCTGGGCTGATGGGGCTGCCACCTCCTGGGCTGATGGGGCTGCAACCTCCTGGCCATCTGGGGAGGACACAAAACAATCACAGGTTGTTGGATCCACACACTTGGCACATCTTCCCTTCCCCCACCCACACATGCTAATCACCAGATAGAAATTCCAAAAAATTACCTGTCCTCATAAGAGGATCATTGTCAAAGCCAGGCAGGCCCACCACCTGCTGTGGGTGGAAACACTGGGCCACTGCCCATTCCTCCTCACTCATCCTGACTGGGCAGGGTCCCCCTCCTCCAGTGCCCCTGGTATGGGCATGCAGCGTTGCCAGCTTGTTCCGGGACACGCTCCTCAAGTCATAAATTTTTTTTTGAACTCCAGCGATGGTCCTGGTCTCCCCCCCCCCGCCGCATTGATCCGATCGGTGATCTTTTGAAGGATCTCCTTCCTCCTGGCCGGGGTGGTGTTGTGGCTCTCAGGGCCATGGAGAAATCGCCCAAATTTAATGACGCCCTGAGCAAGTATATGCTTCTCTGCCAGGGTAAAATTAAGCTTCCTGCGCTTGGGAGCCATGACAGACAACACCCAGCAACAGGGAACTCACCCAAAAAACAAACAACAATACACACACACAACAAAGAAAATACAAACAAGCAAAATTAAATAATATACAGACAGCTACTATAAATTCAAAAACAAACTGGCAAAAAAGGAAAACAAAAAACAATCACACACCAAAAAACAAACACTTATCAAAAACAAACAGGCAAAAAAGGAAAACAAAAAAGAATCACACACCAAAAAACAAACACTTATCAAAAACAAACACCAACTATACCCTCCAACTCCACAAACACTTTTCTCACAAACAAATCTTACCAACAAACACTGACAAACGTTCAAAGCAGAAGCAACTTGCTTTAGGAAGGGAACACAGGGAAATACTTTTGCAATTGAAGTCTGTTTGACTGGGGCTATTTAGACACAGGGCGATCTTCAAACTAAGTACGCTTGGCCTTTTACCTATCCCACTGATTGCGCTGACCAAAGTTCTGCACATGCCTTACGCATTGAAACTTAAGTTAAGGATGGCGCAATTTTGTGCGCAAATGCACTGAGAATACGGTACTTACGACACCAACTTAGGGCGCCGTAACTTAAATGACATAAGTTAGATAATCCTAAATTTACACAGGTTTTTGAGAATTTGGCCCCATGAGAACAGAGACAGGAGGTCTAACTTACGTATCAGGGGTATTCTTGAAACAAATCATTGACCTGCAATCCACCATAACTGCTCTGTTTCAGAAATTGCAACCAAAAAAAAAAAAAAAGAAATTGCAACCAGCCATTTCCATTGAAAGATTGGAATGCGACAAAATCCATCGAGCCCTTGCTGTAAAAAAACCTGATGGTCCTCCACGCGATATCATAGTGAAATTACACTACTATCGTACAAAAGAGCAGCTTCTGTCATCAGCCAGAGATAAAAAGCAGCTGCATTTCCAGGGAAATGACTACCAATTGTTTGCTGATTTGTCCCAAATAACAATTGCTAAAAGGAGAGCATTAAAACCCCTGCTTCTGGAATTAAAACAACATGACATCACCTACCAATGGGGGTTCCCATTTTCCCTACGTTTTGCTTACAAAGGGAAAGGATATACTTGCAGAGCTTTTGATGAACTTCAACAAACACTCAGGCCCCGTACACACATCCGAGAAACTCGACGGGCAAAACTCATCGTTTTGCTCGTCGAGTTCTGTGTGAAGCCGCCGAGGATCTCGGCGAGCCAACTTTCCTCATTGAACAAAGAGGAAATAGGGAACATGTTCTCTATTTGGCTCGACGAGGAACTCGTCGGCTTCCTCGGCCGAAAGTGTACACACGCCGGGTTTCTCGGCAGAATTCAGCTCCGATCGAGTTTCTGGCTGAATTCTGCCGTGTGTGTACGGGGCCTCATAGACCTAAATTTAATGGAACCAAATCCACAAAATACGCCATTGCGCAGTAGATCAACTCCTCTCTCATCCAAAGTAAATCATTCTCAATCTAACCTGAGAAATGGAAACCATCCATCCCACAAGAGAGGTCGATACGCATCACCTCCTCAGGAAAGAGAGGATTCAATGGATTGAAAGAAATTCTAAAACTGAACATTTGGCTCATTCCTTACCCTGTATTAGTCTTTTTAAAGACTTGTGCAATGCACTGCACTGCACCTACTAGTTCTCTGATACATAATATTTAGTTCTGTTTCCTTTTTGTTTTCCATAATTGCATACTTAATGTTTGCTTATTTTTTTCTTTATTTCAGCTAAAATTCCAGGACTGTTTACTATTTCTACAGTTAGAATTCTAGGTCCTTTGCATGCAAAAAGTGCTATTTATTCTAACCTTCATTGACCTACATAAAGGGCATATGTAAAAGGCCTCTTGGCATTCATTAGAATTGTTAAGGACATAGGTCCTACTTGTTCTATTTGTTCTAATTATTAAAACTTGGCTGACCCTAGACCGCCAATAAGAAGTTTTATATAGCAACAGTATTATACTTTCTAGGAGTTTTTTTTTAGCATTACCTCTCCCTGTTAGAACTTTAGATATACCCTCAATATTAAAATTGGGGGTTTTCCCGACCCTGCTCTACCCTCATGCCTTCTTACCACTCCTTTAGTTTATGTTACCTCCCCAACAGGGTATCTTGGGTCAATCAGATGCTAGCTCTTTATCTCATTATTACTCGCACCGTCCCTCCCCTAATATAGTTAACTCTAACACTAATAGTTCTTGTTATATATTGCAAGGTATTACACATCAATGTGATGTTTTTTTTTCAGATGGCTCTCCCCCCTTGGAAGGGTGATCCGTGCACCTGCTTTGCCTCCCTCATTCGGCCACACATAATTTGTGGAAGTCTGACGGAAGCACCTTTTCTCCAGTGGGTGATCCCACTCGTGGGAAACACTTTTAAATGTGTCTTTATGTTGATCTATACATTATTTTCTCTAACCATTAGTATTCTATTCCTTTTTCTTACTCTAGTACTCATTTCCATTCCACTCTCTTCTTCTCTCTCTAAGTCCACTTGGATCGTATCGATTGACCTGAATAACTTGGTTCCCTTTGTCTATTCAGCTACCATGGCACCATTAAATATTCTGTCCCTGAATGTTCAGGGACTAAACATTCCCCAGAAAGTACCAAGGCCCTCTGTGCATTTCATGCCAGAAAGGCACACATAGTTTGCCTACAAGAGACCCACTTCACGAGTACTTCTACACCCAAATTTTTATCCCATTTTTATCCACAAACCTACACAGCTTCAGCTACCTCCAAGCATTGGGGCACCCTCAGCCTTTCATTGTTCTCCAATCCCAAATAAAAGATCCTGAAGGACGCTACTTTATTCCCACAGGCCATATTATGGACATTGCAATAACTGTAGTTTCATACTATGCACCAAATAAGCAACCAAATCAATTTATGTCACATTTACTACAAGTCTTGAATGACCATAAAACAGGTACAGTTATACTAACCAGGTCTTCCTCCAATTTATGGATAAATCCCTGTACACGCCATCTCAAGATAAATTTTAAATGTCTTTTTCACAACTTTTATCCAAATATAATTTGGTAGATTAATGGAGAGAAGGTAATCCCACTAAACGTAGATATACATACTATTCCCACCCTCATAAAACATATTCAAGGATTGATCACATATTCCTAACTATAGGTATGCACCCTGAAATTATTACAGCAGATATAATCCCTATCCCATGGTCTGGTAATCACGTCTAATTAAATCAGCATTACCCAAAGGCCACAACCCTACTTGGAACCTCCCAGACATTCTACTCAAACACCCATCTTATCGTCAAACCATTGAACAAGCCATTAAAGATTATATCTCACTCAATACTAGTCCAGAAATTAATACATTAGGGAAGCCCATAAACCAGTTATACGTAATACAATTCAGAAACAATCAGCCATATTCAAACGCGAACGGAAAACCTTTGCATGTAAACTGGAAATGGAGTTTAATACTGCCTATATGTTCCATCAGGACAATTCATCACCATTAACATAATCCCATTTAGAGAGATAATTTAAAGGGTTCAGGGAATCCCCAAAAACCCTGAAACACCAACACAAAGAGAAAATGGGCAGGGAGGACTATCCCGGTACAGGGTAAGGTGGTTGTACTCAACCAGAGTAATGCAAGTATATGATTTCGAAAAAAAGATTTATTCACATGATATACATAGCACACAGGGAATTAAAATTCAAACAACACGTTTAAAATACAGTACATATACAGCGATTAGGTCACCCAATGTGCAGTCCCTTCAGGGAAGAAGAGGGAGTTCAGGTAGACCAGAGGCGACATGAGACAGACAGTCTTGGGTCTCGACTAGTTTCGCAATCTATTTATCGCCTCGTCAGGAGACGATCTAAAAAGTAAAATACTAACAATAATGATACAATAACGACAGAACACAAATATATAATTGTCACCTGGGGAAATATGTCGGGTAGACAGCCCCTGGGAACCATAATATAACAAAAATAGGAGGGGAATTGAGGGTCGTGTCGCCTACCTATGGGCACAGCGTCCGAGTTTTCCAGCAAGATCCACAGTGGCCGACAAATCAGAAGCTCACAGAGAAACAAGCCTGAGACAGACCTAGTAATAAGGGTATTTGTCAGGAGTGATAATACAAATGGATAATGTAGGGCTGTGAGTGAGCATACACACGTGCACCAGAGTGTCCAGGAGGGGGGAGGAGGGGAAAGGTGAAACGAGGGGAAAAAAGGAATAGAAGGGAGAAAAAATAAGAAAGGAAGAGAGGGAAAGACGAGAAAAGGGGAGGGGGAAAAAAGGAAAAAGCAATAAAAAGAAAACAGGAGAGGACAGGGGAGGAAGGGGAAAAGATTAGGAAGGGAGAAAGACAAAATGTAAGGAGACAGAAGGGACTAGAGTAAGTGTATGGGGTAGAGAGGAGGGAGGGAAAGGGAGGGGTGGAAGGGGGAAAAGGGAAAGGAGGGGAACATGGGGGGAGGGGGAAAGGGATGATTGAAAAAGAGGGGAGAAAAAGGGGGGAGGGGAGGGGATGGGTGTGAAAAGAGAAATGCAAAGGTAAGCAAGCAAAGATAAGACACCAAAGGGAAGGGAAGGGAAAAGAAAGGGGGGAGGGAAGAAAAAAGGGGGAAAGGTAAGGAGGGAGGGAGGGAAAGCAGGGGGATGGGGTAGGGGGAGGGAGACTGCTAAAACAGAAATAGAAGTGTAGGTGGATGAAGTGAGGGAGAGAAACAAAAAAAGGGAGTGATTTAGGGGATAGGATGGGTGATAGGGGGTGTTATTTAATGGGGATAAAAAAGAGGGATATGGCATTGTGAGTTCTCCCTGCCCATTTTCTCTTTGTGTTTGTGTTTCAGGGTTTTTGGGGATTCCCTGAAACCTTCAAATTATCTCTCTGATATTAGGATGATGGTACACCCCTAACCCCCTTGTATATTCCAAAATTTGAGAGGTTAAACTTTATCATAATCCCATTTAGACTAAACTTGTGTTGCATATGACTTATTTCTAACTGAAGCAGTGGAAAAATCCTACAAACGATCAAGACATAACTATTTAATGAAATCCAATAAATCGGGTACTTACCCTGGACGTACGCTTAATACCTTGAACACGAGCAACCCTACCAAAATAGTTCAGAAATTTCATTCCCGTCTGACTTCATTATATACATGATCTAATAATTTCAACCCGAAAACAGCAGATACATTTTTCTCCGATATAAACTTACCAGAACTTTCCCTTGACCAAAATAATTAATTAGAAGGCAACATTAAACCTGATGATGTCTCTGAGGCTATCAAAGACCTAAGATTAAACATGAGGCCAGGCCCAGATGGCTACTCCGCCTTATATTACAAAACGTATACAGACACGTTATCACCAATCTTAGCGGAAGCTTTTAATGTATTATTAGAAGGAAAATCCTTTAGACAAGAAACTTTGACGGCCAACGTTTGCATGATCCCCAAACCTCTCACTGACGATACCTTATGTACGAATTTCCGCCCAATCTCACTCCTGAACTTAGATATCAACATTTTAGCCAAAATTTTAGCCAACAGACTAAATAATGTAATGGGTAAGCTTATCCACAAAGACCTGGTAGGTTTCATGCCAATGCGCAAGGCGGGTGACAATGTCCGTAGGGCCGTATTGCTTGCTCAAATAGCTAAAAACCGTCGAATACCCTCTTGTTTCCTATCCCTTGATATAAAAAAGGCTTTTGACTCCATATCATGGCCTTACCTTCACTACACATTGCAAAGATGGGGTTTTGGCCCCCACTTCTTAACATGGATCGAAGCGCTTTATAACAAACCAATTGCATACATTAAATATGCAGGCTATAAATCTAATCAATTTAATATAGAAAGAGGAACTCACCAGGGATGCCCACTCTCCCCCCTTCTATTCGCCCTCCTAGTAGAACCTTTATCCCAACGAATCTGCACAGACCCGACAATCACAGGTATTGAAATTGCTGGATACCATCATAAATTATGTCTATTTGCAGATGACATACTCCTATTTCTGTCATCCCCACAAGTTTCCAGACCTAACCTCCTGTCCATTCTAGACAAATTTGCAATGATTTCGAGACTTCCAATAAATCCCAAAAAATCCAGAGCCCTAGATATATCCTTTTCCAAAGTAGAATCAGACTCGGCCAAAAATGCACTCCCTTTTCTATGGACTGAGAGGTCAATCCCCTATTTAGGGGTTCACCTAACAGCCTAATATTCAGATCTTTTTGTAGCAAACTATCCCCCACTCCTCAAACAAATTAAAAAACTTTTACAACAATGGACACATCTCCCGATCTCATGGATAGGTAAAATTAATTCAATCAGAATGACAATTCTCCCAAAACTACTTTATTTATTTAGAGTTTTGCCTATCCCTATCCCATCTTACTACCTTAGATTACTCCATAGAAGAACATTAACATATGTCTGGGGCTCCATTAAACCCCATGTATCATTAAATACGCTGCATTTTCCAAAACTCAAAGGAAGTCTTGGATTTCCAAATTTTGCTAACTATAATAGAGCTGCACACATTGCTAACCTCTCTAAATATCACGCTACACATGAAATACCCCTACGGGTAATAATAGAAGCGGCAGAATGTGACCCTCTTTCTATTTCCAATCTGTTGTGGCTCCTCCCCAAGGAACGCAAAACCCTACGTAACCCCATCACTAAATATGTTTTATCTTTATGGGACAAACTTAGATTTAGGCACCAGCTACAATCTTCTAACAACCCTCCTTTGTCATTTCTTAAAAACCCTGCTTTCTACTCAGCATGGGTCTCACCCAAATCATTTAAGATCTGGAACTCATTGAACATTATGCGGCTTAGTAACCTAACTTCTTCAACATCCTTTCACACATTTCCTACCCTTTGTGACACCTATAACTTACCAAATTCTGAACTTTTTAGATACCTCCAAATCAATTTTTTTTACACACCTTTGTTAAACACTGATATCTCTCTATCCCAAATTACGATTTTTGAATTAGCATGCCTGAAAGACCCTCATTTAAGAGGTATAATATCATCTATATATTCCCACATTTCTATTTACCCTGGTTTAGATAAACCACCTTGTGCACGCAAATGGGAGGAGGACCTGGTAAGAACATTTGATATGGCTGATTGGTCCAAAATCTGGTCTGCAACAAAATCCTCCTCACCAAATATCCTGGCGGTAGAAACCAACTACAAAGTTTTAACTCGTTGGTACCTTGTTCCCTCCAGGTTGGCCAAATTTACGCCAAACCAAACAGCCCAATGCTTCCGGGGCTGTCCTGATCCAGGCACCCACTTACATATTTGGTGGTCCTGCCCGTTACTACAAATATATTGGGAAAAGGTATTTGAAATTGCTTCCAGAATATTTGGTCTCACTGTGCAACCAGACCCAGCCACAGCCTTGCTCAACCTAAAACCGGATCTCATTACACATAAGCAATTCAAACTTCTCACTCAACTTCATACGGCAGCTAAGCAAAATATAGCAAGGGCATGGAGGACCCCTAACTTGGAGATATCCAAGACCATACGTAGAGTAAATGACTTCATATCTCACGCCAAAATGCTAGCTATAGAAAGGGATCAAATTCCAGTCTTTGAAAAAATCTGGAACCCTGGGATTATCACCTTCCATCATTCCGCCACAACTCAATTCTTATGCCATGGTAACTGAAAGATTCATTTGGTAATAAATGACTTACAAAACCAAATTTCTAGAGCTTGGGTGTTGCCCTACTCATTATCGTGAACATTATAGTGTTCTGTTCAAACACTCAGGCTGTAGGCCAACTTACTCGAACCATCTCAGTGGACTTCTACACTTCCTTCTCTATTTTCCTACTATCCTATCCTATCCATTTTTATTTTTGTTTTTTTTGTCTATCCTTTTATTTTTATTTTATAACTCATTTTATTTAAACAGTAATAAAGTACTGCTTTACATAATTGTACTTCAATATTCCAGGTCCAAGTAAAACGATTTATATGATAAATAGTATTTCCAACTACAGTCATGAATATCTTGATGTAATGATTTATTTACTTTTCTATTTTCTGTTGAGTTTATATAATTTACTTATCTGTACATATATAGTGGACCATGAAGTTTTTTTTTTTAAATCTGTTGTAAGTTGAATAACTTATTACAACATGTATAACACAAGATTTGTCCTTGGATTATCATATTCATTTAATAAAATACTTTGACAAGAAAGTTACTCTCAACAATTTCAAAGTCCCCAAACTGCGGTTATGCTGAGTTTTCCCTCTTTAACATACAATGCAAGAAGCCCAGCTTCTAGGTCTTGTTGCCTCAGAGAGTGTTAAAACCTAGTTTACAATTAATAACAAGATCTGTCAGCACAGGGTTAATCATGGTAGATATTAAATGCCAAAGACCTCCCTCCACTAGTTCCAGACTGTCCACTGTATATATATATATATATATATTGCGGCAGGGCAGCCCCGTCTGTGCAAAATCCCATACAGGTACGTGATTTTGTGCACGAGACTCAGGGGGCATGCGCCGCCAGAGTGTCACTTCCATTGTGATTGGACACAAAAATATGTGTTTAAAGAGGTAAACAATTTTTATTGTTTTTAAGTTATGTTACGTGAATGGGAACATGTAACGGAAAATTGAATACTTACCTTTCCGTAATTTTCCTTTCCTGGTGCCTACCCATGGCAGAAAATCAATGGTCATGGCTCCAACCTGACCGACCCACAGGACCACTTACAGTAACTCTATAAAAAATAGTTGTTCCCCCTTTTCAGCATTCTTAGTAACTAGTCTTCAGAACTTATATAAAATAAAGGGAGGGTGTATGCTACCAATGGTAAATAACTCGCTTACAGGGAGGGTACTGCAAGTAAAAATCTAATGAATTTACAGAACAGATAGTTCCAATGTTCTCTTCGCAAAAATCTCGAGACATAAGCACCGCTGGGTCAAGGCTGTAATTTGACATGAAGGTGTTAAATGGCGACCAACTTGTCGCTCTGCAAATTCTCCGGGGAGACCCGAGCCAAAGCTGCCCAAGAAGAAGCAATTCACCGCCTTTGGAACTGGAAGACCACTAGCCTGATATGCCTTCTGGATTTGTTTCATGATCCAGCTTGCTAATGTTGTCTTGGAGGCTGCCCTTCTATTTCTTGCTCCTCTAGGGATGATAAAAAGGGCGTTGATCCGTCTGGAGCTCCCAAGTCAGATCTAGGTAATGTCTCAGTGATCTAGCCACATCCAACTCATGCAATATTGCAGAGGCCTGATCCTCTCCAAAGGCTGGAAGGACCCATTCCTGATTAAAATGATAAAATGAGGGAACTGTGACGGATCTCAGATACCCCAGGTGGGCACATCCGCCAGACTTGTGTCGCCTGTCCTCAAAACGCACCCGCAGCCTGCAGATTCGCCATAACCAGCCCTTAACCCCTCAATAACGAGACAATCCACACAGGTGTTGAGGGTTAAACATGCAGAGCACAAACTGTTTATTAAAATCCAAGACATACAGTTTTACACACAGTTAGGGGCACTCCCCTTAGCCTTGTCAAAGAGGGGAGGGGGACAAGGAACAACCAATGGGAACTGAACATGTGTACATTAAAACAGGCTACAGACAAACATAATGAGATTATGGTAAGCAGGCTGCCTCTCAATACACATCCCCTGCGGAGAGATGTCTCCAGTCCAGACCATTGTCTATGTGCAATGAACCAAGACAATTAGACACAGCAACAAGGGGGGGTGTGGGGGAGAAGGCATGTAGCATTACATTACATTATCTCAATGCCAGCTTGTCCCGAGTCTTCAGTATCTCCTGGCCCATAATCTGTGGGTAACAGGCCCGCCCACAGTCCCTTCCAAAACACACAGTGACAGTGGGTTCTGTCACAGGAACCGTTAGTATAAACTGGTGAATGGGTTGTAGAACTACTCTGTCCTGAAAAAAGGTGATATAGGGTTCCTTTGACCCTAAGGCTTGAATTTCTGACACCCTGCGCCCTGATGTGATGGCGATCAAGAAGACCGTTTTCCAGGTGATGTTTTCCAGAGTACACTCCTCCGTAGGAGCAAAAGGAGGACGTGTCAAGACCTCAAGTACGATTGTCAAATCCCATTTGGGGTACAGCATCTTTCTGGGAGGACGTAACCTTAAGACTGCTTTAAGGAACCAGTCCACGAGGGGATTCAGTGCCCAGCGAGTGTTTGTTAAAGCTGATAGGGCCGAAATTTGAACTTTTAGCGTACTATGACCTAAGTCCAGACCAGATTGTAGGAAGAGAAGGACATTATGGACCCCCGGCATTAACGGATCAAAATGGTTGGTGTCTGCCAAATCCGCAAACTTTTTCCATATTCTAAAATAGGTGGCATTTGTAGATGACTTTCTAGCCTGTAGCAGTGTCTGGATGAACTCTCGTGAGCATCCTAGGTCGCCCAGCCTCTTCCGCTCAATTTCCAGGCCCTTAAGTCTAGGATCTCCAGAAGCAATTGGAGAAAAACTCCCTGGGACAATAGGTTGTTCCTGTGTGGCAGAGTCAGTGGGCTGCATAGTGCCAGGCTGACTAGAAGTGGAAACCATGGTCTCTTCGGCCAGTGCGAAAAAATTGCCAAAATGGTGGATTTCTCCACCGTCAAGCGTTGAAGAAACCTCAATATTAAGGGAATCGGAGGGAACGCATACCCCAACTGGAAGTTCCATGGTTGGATTAGAGCATCTATTCCTGCTGATGTTGGTGACGGGAACCTCGAGAAGAACAGCTGCGTTTTCGTGTTGAGTGGGGAAGCGAAGAGATTGATCTGGGGAGTACCCCAGTGTTGGCATACCCACTCGAAAACCTGCTGGTCCAGTGACCAATCGTTGTTGGTTGTAAACACTCTTGAGAGGTGATCGGCCAGTTGATTCTCGGGTGCCGAGACATAGGATGCCCGGAGATTGCGCAGGTTCCTTTCTGCCTAAGAAAGTATTGGGATCACTTCGTTTGACAGTGACCTGCTGTGGGTCCCTCCTTGATTCTGCACATAGGCCACTGCAGACCTGTTGTCCATCTGAAGTAAAATGGGTTTGCCTCTGAGGAGAGGGGCTAGATGCAGGATTGCCATCCAAGCGGCCCTTAGCTCCAGTATATTGGATAGTATCCAGTCTGCATTGAACTGCCACCTCCATTGTACTAGATTGTTTTGTACATGTGCTCCCCAACCAAGCTAACTTGCATCTGACGTAAGGACAATCCACCCCCCTTTTCTCTCTGGATGTTGGGATCTTGGTAGATTGGAAAGAAAGGGGCGGGGGCGACTTTTGAACTTCCAGAAATGTCCCTGAAGGATGGTTGAGATTACCCACTGATCTGTGCAATTTCCCATCCAAACCTGGGTGAAAGACTTGAGTCTTGTTCCAACTGGACCGGTCTGGGTGGTAAGGGCGTCAAAAAGACTTCTGATTGTCAGTTGTTGGCGCAGAGTTTTTGGGTTAACCACCCTTTCCCAGGTGGTGTGATTTGGGATCCCTTCCTCACCAAAGAGAGCCTTTCCGTCGTAAGGGATACGACACCACGGCTGTTTTAAAGAAGGGCCCGCCGCCCATGGCTTCAGCCACAAAGCTTTTCTGGCCGTGATGGAATATAACATGGCCCTGGAGGAACACCTTAGCACGTCAATGGCTGCTTCTGCCATTAAATCCAAGCCTAGCTTCAGGTCATCTAGAGCTTTGATGATTTCCTCTGAATCTAGACCCCTCCTGAGCGCTGTTTCAATATTATCTGACCATACTCTAGCGGCTCTGGAGATGGATGATAGGGCCACGACTGGCTTGCATGCTCCTCCCGTCGCCTGGTAAACCTTCCTGAGGTCTGAATCAATTCTACAATCTAGGACATCTCTAAAGGAGACTACATCCTCCATCGGGAGAGTTGTATTTTTTGCTAATCTCATAACTGAGGCATCCACCGATGGGATTGAGTCGAAAATCCTGGCATCGGCCTCCGCTAGAGGATATAGCTTAGACAACCGATTGAAAGCAACCGGTCTGTTATCCACTCTCTGCCATTCACCCGTAACTAATCCCAAGTACAGACCATTAATCTCCTCCATTAAAGGGAAGTTTGCGGTTTTCTTTAATAGGTGAGGGAAGTATTTCCTCGATTTGGTTCCGGATCTTCTTCCCACTGGATTGTGTCTTTGACTGCGGCCACAAAAGGCTCTACTAGCCCGAAATCAAAGGTGTATGGATCTTCATCTGTCACAACTGTTTCATCCTCTGAGATATTTCCTGCCCCCGGTTGAGGGGATGGTGCTTCTGTCACCCTCTGCTCTGCTGGCTGTGTAGACAAATCTTGTGCTGAAGCCAGTTCCCTAATTGAATCTTTAATCAGATCCTTTATTGAGCTTGTAGGGCTTTACTTATCCATTGTGGCTTCCAAAAAACATCTATTACAGGCCAATTTCCCTGGTAAGGCCTCATTGCCACATACCCAACAGTCTTCCCTCCCAGGCCTAGAAAAGGCATGCTGGGGGGATCTCCGACTATGATGTGAGGTATGTGCTGAAGAGTGGTGGGAATGGCCCGAGTTTCTCTGCTCTCTTGAACCCCTGTCGCGTGGACTTCGGTGGGAGGATCTGCGGGGTGAGTTTTGATGCAGGCTAAGGAGACAGAATCACAAAAAAAAACGCCTGATCTGAGTGCTTTTTTGAAAATTTTTAAAAACCTACCTGTCTGTTGCAGTCTTTACCTAGTGGCATGTTGAGGATCTTTTTGATGCGGCATGGCAACATCCCGGGCAGCTAAAGATAGATTTACACCCAGTAAATACCAATGTCTCTGCCTTCGTATATATCAACACATACATCATAATATATATTATTTTTCTTTTATATATATATATATATTTTTTTTTAAAACAATGCCTTTTTATTTATAAAAGTAGTATAAAAAACATGAATAAAGTTTATACATAAATTACATTTTTTTTTATTCAATTAATTTAACATAAGTTTACCTTGGCTGGGGTCCATTATGATATGCAGAGCGGCAGCAGCATATTTTCTGGGGAGAGAGCCTTAGTTGCTGCTAATCCCCTGACCGCCTTGCTTAGAATGAATCCATAAGCCATTTAAATAGGCCGGGTGCACCAAGATGGTCGCCGCTGTGCTACTGCGCATGCGCCCGGTGTGACAGCAAGTAAGTAAGTAATATGAGGGGAGTTTTACACAGGAAAATGCTTAACCCAAACACTACGGATGTCCAGCCATACACTCGCAGAGGAGTGACAAAAAGGCTCCTGACAGTGACCTTTGCCCCAAAAAAGATCCACAGAAAACAGAGGCTCCTATACTTATCTGGCGCCTTTAGCAGCCCAAGCGATAGGACTCCATCCTACAGGAGAGCATGAACCTGCAATGGTCACACCATTTGTTGGTGAGGTAGGACTGATTGTGATTCTGCGTGAATGAGGACAGAAAAAAAGAATGCTGGAAAGGGGGGAACAACTCTTTTTTATAGAGGGTTAAGTGGCCCTGTGGGTCGGTCGGGGGCGGAGCCATGACCATTGGTATGCTGCCATGGAGGCACCAGGAAAATACATTTAACCACTTCAGCCCCAGAAGGATTTGCCCCCTTCCTGACAGGCCATTTTTTTTGCGAAATGGCACTGCATCGCTTTAACTGACAATTGCGCGGTCATGCAATGTTGTACCCAAACAACATTTATGTCCTTTTTATCCCATAAATAGAGCTTTCTTTTGGTTGTATTTGATCACCTCTGCGTTTTTTTTTTTGACAAGGACACAATATTTTATTCTTTTTGCTAGAATAAATATCCAAAAAAAAGACTTCATAAGTTTAGGCTGATATGTATTCTTCTACATATTTTTTGTAAAAGAAAATCTCAATAAGCGTATATTGATTGATTTGCGCGAAAGTTATAGCATCTACAAAATAGATAGATTTATGTAACTTTTATTATTATTTTTTTTTTTACTAGTAATGGCGACAATCTGCGACTTTTTTTGAGACTGTGACATTGCAACGGACAGATCGGACACTTTTGACACCTTTTTGGGACCATTGACATTTATACAGTGATCAGAGCTAAAAATAGCCACTGATTGCTGTATAAATGTCCCTGGCAGGGAAGGGGTTAGGGCAATCAAGGGGTTAAATGTGTTCCCTCACTGTGTATTCTAACTGTGGGGGGATGGGAATGACTAGAGGAGTAGACAGATCATTGCTCCTACTTAGTAGGAACACACGATCTGTCTCCTCTCCCCTGACAGTATCGGGATTTGTGTGTTTACACAGACACATCCCGTTCTCATTCTGTCACGACTCACGAGTGATCGCGGGTGCCCAGTGAACATCCCACCCACCGGGCACGCACATCGTCTTTGGGTACACGCTGCGGGCACACGCCTGCTATAGCGTCTTAAAGACCCAACATATACCTACAGTAAGGATGAGCCGAACACCCCCCTGTTCGGTTCGCCCCAGAACTTGCGAACACACCAAATGTTCGTGTGAACTTTAGAACCCTGTTAAAGTCTATGGGACTCTAACATAGGGGGGGGGCAGGATCACATAGGGGGGGGCAGGATCTGGGGGTCTCCTTTGTTAAAGGGGTCTTCCAGATTCTGATAAGCCCCCCACCCACAACCCCCACAACCACCGGGCAAGGGTTGTGGAGATGAGGCCCTTGTCCCTATCAACATGGGGACATCCTCCCCATGTTGAGGGCACGTGGCCTGGTACGGTTCAGGAGAGGGGGGCGCACTCTGCCCCCCCCTCTTTTTTGTGGCCGGACAGGTTAACGTGCTCGGATAAGGGGTCTGGTGTGGATTTTTGGGGGAACTCCACGCCATTTTGTTTTTAAATTTGGGGTGGAGTTTCCCTTAAAATCCACACCAGACCCGAAGGGTCTGGAATGGATATTTGGGGGGAACCCCACGTCTTTTTTTTTAATTGACAGCGGGGTTTCCCTTAATATCCATACCAGACATGAAGGGCCTGGTAATTGAACTTGGGGGGACCCCCACGCTTTTTTTTTTTTATGAATGAATTCTCTCTGAATTGCCAGGAGCAGACAATTCATTATAACCGCGAGTCCGGTTTTAAATGACTTTTTTTCTTTCAGAAATTACACTTTGTGCAGAGACAGTTCTAAGTACGGAAACATGTGCTTTTTCACATGCATACTTGACACCCCCCCCAGGTACGAAATGTAAAGGAATATTTCACTTTTATTGTTTCACTCTAAGCATTATTAAATTCACTGCTCCCGAAAAAACGGACGTTTTTTAAAACTTTTTTTGTATTGATACATGTCCCCTTGGGCAGGGCCCAGGTCCCCAAACACTTGTTAGGACAATAACTTGTATATTAGCCTTTAAAATTAGCACTTTAGATTTCTCCTATAGACTTTAACAGGGTGTTCCGCGACTTTTCGAATTTTCCGTGAACACCCCTAATTGTTCGTTGTTCACCAAACAGGCGAACAGGCAATATTCGAGTCGAACATAAGTTCGACTCGAACTCGAAGCTCATCGCTAGTGGCCAGTGAGGGAGCTTGAGGCTGGGCCAGAGGGCGTGGTGAAGTTACGTCCAGTGGGGGCGTGCATTTCTGCTGGGGCCACGACTTCCAGTTCCAGCTGCAGTCTATGATAGAGGGCCAGGCTCTGGATGGTGTGAGCCTGTAACACTGGAGGGGTCAGTGAGTGGCTCAGGAAGGTGGGACCACTGTGATCCTCAGCGAGAGATGTCTGGGGCAGAGGTGGCCCAGACTGCTCCTGGCAATAACAACATCAGCCACTAAAGTAAGAGAAACCCTGGGGTGGGTGTTCCCTTTCCATATTACCCAATTGCTCAACAGCTGTAGACCCCTCTTGGTGGTCGGTGGGTTTGGGAGGTGGTACTGGGACCTTGGTGGTGGTTGGTCCTAGGGGCACTCCTGGTGATATTTTGCTTAAGAGCAGGCCAGGGCACTCATGGCCCTCTTGAGGTAATGCCTAATTTGTGGTTTCCATGTTCAAAGAAAATAAAAAGAAATCCTCAGTGCAGTGAAGCCGCCTTCTAGCACCTTTTCAGTAGGCCACCTATCGTCATCTACTAAACTCTGCAGATGTCTTGGGCCTTCAAACAAGGCTGGGAGGGCAAGTGTTTATTCCCAGAGTAGGGATTTAACAATCATTGTCATTTACATGATGTGCGTTTGTATCTATCACCTAGATGATTTTTACGAGCAGGTTTGTCTTGAATGTGTAATCTCATAACCCCTCAGATCCCACAGCCCCAGGCTAGCCCTCTGCCAGCTTAGCAGAGTATTGTACCAGCCACTCCGGTCTTACCCACCACTAATGGAGGGACACCGAGTGCCATTAGTGAGAAGCTGAGGAGCCAGTTAGCACTTCTTCAGGCTCCCAGATGGAGTCAGAGGGGGAGGAGTTGGACGGTGAGTCCTCTAGACCTTCTCTCTACAAGCTTTCCCTGAAGGTGGTGGAGTAGCTCTTGGGAGTTATCCATGCCCCCTTTGGAATCCAGGAGAAGAAGCTGCTATCGCTCCATGACCAGATGTATCAGGGCCTCTGGGAACAGAAGAAGAAGAAGGTGTTCCCGGTCTATGACATTCTGGTGGAAGCCATCAAAGAATGGCAAGATCCAGGGAGAGGAAGCCCTTCCTTTAAATGGCCCTGACTAGATTTGGACAGCTTACCGTTCCTTTTTTAAATGGCCCTGAAGCATAGGTTTCCTTTCGAGGAGGACGGTCCATCAGTCTGTAAGATCCCACGACTACTGTAGACACAGCCTTCTATCACGTTTCCAGGCATACAGACCTTACCTTGGAGAGGTCCCATGGACAAGAGAATGGATTCACTCTTAAAGGATACCTGATACTCTAACCTGGGGCACACATAGGGGCAGGGACTCGGACGGTTACAATCTTGTCGTCCTTTCCCATGCTCTTGCGGGGGGTGGCATATATTTTGGATGCCTCGGCAGAATCAGTGCGTATGTCCGCCAGATCCTGGTCATCTCAGCAAAAAGGGCTTTGTGGCTAAAGCTTGGCAGGGGGAAAATACATCCAAGGCTAAGCTCGGCGGGACTCCCCTCACGGGGACCTTTTTGTTTGGTCCTGGTCTGGAAACTGTTTAGATTGGACGGGTGATAGGTAAGAGTCCTTTCCCGTCAGGTGTAAACAGAGGAGCAAGCAAAAAAAAGTCTTGCCCACAGAGAAGGTTCAGGGCACGATGGCCGATGGTTCAAAGAAAAAGCGGCAGCCTTACTACCATCCCTGAGAAATTCCAAACATGGTATCAACAGTGGCTTAGTGGCTAGCACTCAGGGCTTGAATCCCAAACTTGGTATCACCTGTGATATTCAGCTGAATATCCTGAAAATAGGCGAGTGCCTAATTGCCAAAGCCACATCAGCATGTTGGGTTTCAAAGGGTGTTCTCGGTCCATGAAGTTTGGGTGGAAGAGATCAAAGAATTGCAAGACTCGAAGAGGAAATCCTTCTTTTCAAGGGGAGGTAGTGTGGAAGGAGACAGTTAATGCCTCTTTAGGCTCCCAGGTGGGGTCAGAGAGACAAGGGTTGGACAGTGAGTCCTCTAGATTCTCTCGCTACAAGATTTCCCCAGAGGAGGTGGAGGAACTCTTGGGAGCCATCCATACCACCCTAGGAATCCAGGAGGAGAAGAAGCCACTATCACTCCATGACCAGATGTATCAGGGTCTGGGGGAACAGAATAACGTACAGAAGGCTTCGTATGGACTCAGTCTTTTCAGTAAGGGTCCCCCCCAGACTGCTTAATAGCATTCATAGACCTGAGTGATGCTTACCTGCACATTCCAATCAAGGAGTTCTGTCAAGAATTTCTCTGGCTGGCAGTAGAACCAGGGAAGGCACTTTCATTCAGTTTGAGGCCCTCCCCTTTGTACTATTCCCCCGCCTCTGCAATTTTACCAAGGTCAGGGGCATTTCAATAATTGCCTATCTGTGTGACCTGTTCTTATTTGTATTCAATTGCTCCACAGCTGTAGACCCCTCTTGGTGGTCGGTGGGTTTGGGAGGTGGTACTGGGACCTTGGACGTAAAATGAGTATCAGAAAACAATAGCAATGCATCATAACAACATGTGAGATATAGTACGTGTGTGTGTGTGTACAAATTGGTAGATTACAAATTTGATAGAAAAAAATACAGCAACTAAAAAGCCTGAATTAATATAAAGGTAACCCTACCTACCCCCCCCCCACCCCCGGCCAGTAGGTTAGCCAGCCTGTCAGCAATGGAGTCCTTAATAGTATTGGGATCACTTTTTCTCATTCCTGAGAGGTTTGTAATCCAATAGATAGCCAAAAAGAAATAGCTAAATTATGCGCTAGTAATCTGTTATTAACAGCTAGCGAAAAATAATTGATATACAAATCCTGATAAGATATTTTTAAATATAATTGCAGCGTCACCCTAAATGGCAATAATAATGTATAAACACAGTTTTGTTATTTGTTATTGTTGTAATCAATAAATAATGTCAACTATAAAATGTTGAGTATCATATAATACAAATCCATGGTACACAGTAAACTCTATGCACATAATAAATAGTATAATCAAAAATCATCCATAAACTTAAAGTGTCAAATGTTCTAAATTGTGCAAATCTTGTGCATATAGCACATGAAGCAAAACATATAAATCAATAAACAGCTGAATAATGTACCAAGTGTCTATCAGTCAGCCTGGAAACATCTGTACACCACTGCCAACAATATATCTATGGAAAGTATTCTTACATTTACTGAAATGCTGTAAACTCACTGGGATGCTGTACTTTATCACTCACATAAAAGACAAGGAGGAAGTATCCCCATAGTGCAGCATCATTTATTACCAAACAAATGAAGCATGACCTCAGTGCATGAAGCTCTACCCAACGCATTTCAATCAAATGGACATCCTCAAGGGCTAAATGTACTGCACTAATGACATGTTTAATTTTCTCCTTCTTCATGGGATTAATATACTGCCTTCCACAGACTTTTAAATCATGTTGTATTACTTTATTAATGTCAGTATGTATCCACCAGTCCAGAACAGTGCCATAATTGGTAAATACCAATAGTAAATACCAAATATATATATTTTTAATTATAGAATGGTAATGGTGAAAAGACTTTCCACAATGAGTGTGACTTCACTAGATATGTGCATTTTGTTTTATTCTGAATTAAAATTCAGGCAATTTTTTTGTTATTTGGGATTTCGAATGTAACCGAATTTCTGAATTACAATAGTAACAAATTCAAAGGAGTTGTAAAGGTACAATTTTTTTCCCTAAATAGCTTCCTTTACCTTAGTGCAGTCCTTATTCACTTACCTCATCCTTCGATTTTGCTTTTAAATGTCCTTATTTTTTCTGAGAAATCCTCACTTCCTGTTCTTCTGTCTGTAACTCCACACAGTAATGCAAGGCTTTCTCCCTGGTGTGGAGTGTCATGCTCACCCCCTCCCTTGGACTGCAGGAGAGTCAGGACACTCTCTATCATGCAGATAGAGAAAGGAGCTGTGTGTTATTGTGACTCTCCTGTAGTCCAAGAGAGGGGGCGTGCATGACACTCCACACCAGGGAGAAAGCCTGGCATTACTGTGTGGAGTTACAGACAGAAGAACAGGAAGTGAGGATTTCTCAGAAAAAATAAGGACATTTAAAAGCAAAATGGAAGGATGGGGTAAGTGAAGGAGGACTGCACTAAGGTAAAGGAAGCTATTTAGGAAAAAAAAAATTACCTTTACAACCCCTTTAAACAAATCAGAAATAACAAAACAAAATTCCTCCAAAATTTGAATCAATTTCGAATGAGTTTGGAAAATGTATTTGAAATGGATTTGAAAAACAAGAATAGAATAGAACAGAATACAAAAATAAACAAACGGAGTACAACAAAACAAAATAGAATAGAAAATAAAGGGATTAGGATAGACTACAAAATAAAAGAATAGAATAACAATAGAATAGAAAAAACAATAGAAAATAATAAAATAGAATATAACCATCTTCCTAAATTCAAATTGTGAATAAAATATATTTGAATCTGAATAGAATAGATTAGAATAAAACATAAGAATAAAATTCAATAGAATAAAAGAAAAAAAATAACCATCCTCAAATTCAAATTTCAAATAGAATACATTAGAATTTGAATAGAGTATAATAGGAAATATAAGCATTAAACATAAAAGAATAGAAAATAATATAATACAATAGAATACAATAAAATATAATAGAATAAAAAAGAGGGCATATAACAAATTCTGAACATAATAGAATAGAGAATAAGGGAATAGAATAGAATAAAAAACAGTTTGAATTTTAATCAGAATAAATTTGAATGCCAATTCGAATTCAAATGCCGATTCAAACTGTATTCAAAAATGAATAAACAAAACAAACTTAATTCCGAAAAGAAATTAAACAAATTTAAAGAGGAGTTCCAGCCTGTACAAAAACACGTTTTAAGTCAGCAGCTACAAATACTGCAGCTGCTGACTTTTAATATAAGGATACTTACCTGTCCAGGAATCCCACGATGTCAGCACCCCGAGCCGATCCGTCCATCGGCTTCGGGTGCAGGCGCCGGCATCTTCACTAAGGGAGACAGGAAGTAAAGCCTTGTGACTTCACAGCCTGTTTCCTACTGCGCATGTGCGACTCTCTCTGCACTTTCTGAATGGTCCCGCTGCCTTCTGGGACCTGTGTGTCTCCCAGAAGGCAGCGGGGGGGAGGTGGAGGGGCTGGAAATTCCATAGATCGCCGCACAACGGTTGTGGCGATTTTACCCGGAAGAGTGGGTGGATACCTGTTTTGACAGGCTTATGCCCCCCCCCCTCCGAAAGGTGTCAAATGCTGAAGCAGAGGGGGTGAAAGCAAACAAGTGGAGCTTCTCCTCTGTCTATCAAGTGCCAGATGTAAACATTGTTCTGATTCTGCATGTCTCCGTGTGTGCCGTCAGACTTCTGACGCATGACGTAATCCCATCGAAAGTGGGAAGAGTTGCGCTGCTGGTTTGAATGTACATCGGCAGGCTTGTAAGCATCCGCCCACATGTTTGGCAGTTCTTTTTCAAACCAATACTTTCATTTAGACAAACCCCTGACAACACCAGTGCTCCATCGGATGGCTCCAGCCAGACGAGCCTGTAACAGCTTTCTCAGCAGACTCTTTGACACAATCCCCTTACAAGGTAAGACACAGGGCCACACTGTGGAGATCTGACATTTTATTGTTATCCAATATCCACAGTTATAGATATTGCTATTAGAGACTTTTGTTTTTAATAAAATCAGGATACATTTGTCTCCCCCTTTTCTTTTCTTTTTTTTTGCAGCTTTATTCAATGCTATAAATATATAACTCCATCTGTGTTTGATGGAGCTAATATAAACTATATTCAAAAGTACAAATTTCTAATGGCAGCATTCCCTATGTTTCCTTGGAATTGGTATTCCATATAAAGCTTTCATCCATTGTTTATTTCATATATAGTTTAGATATACCTGTGGGATGTGTCTGCCCCTTCTGGCGTGCTTCCTGCCGGTCCCTGCTAGGACCCTCCACACAAGGGTGGTGTCTTCATATATGTCCCCTGACACCATGATGGATGCTGTCTTCTGTTTTTAATTTTGTTGGCTGCTGTGTATGTGCCATTAATATAGCATGCATTTTGTAAGTGTTGTTTTAAATTTAAGCTTTGTGAATTTGTCTTATACGGTATGATACTTTAATACCAGTTTTACTGATTTACCATACGTTGCCTTACTTTTACAATGGTGCTGTTTTGCTTAGTTCACACCCCTGAAGAAAGAACTATATTTCCTAAAATGCGTTGGGTGACCTATGCTTGGCTGATCTTAAATGACCACCATCCTGTCGACATATAATGTGGAACATCTCCATATGCTGATCTAGAATATACCGTAGTTGGATGTCACATTACTACACCAGCTGTGATATGTTTTTAACCAATTGGTGACCATGCTAATGACGGCTACAGCGCGGCTAGCTAATTCTGGGAGGCTGACATTTGTCGGTCTCCCATGCTCCTGCTTCTCACGTGGCGCAACCAGAAGTGTCCATGATGGCTGGGTCCTCGGGGACCCAGCGCATCATGGATCAGGGTAAAGGGACAATTACAGTGGCCCCTTACCCCGTGATTGCTCTGGTCGATGACGTCAACAAACTGGTGCCATGGCCAGTTCAGCTTGCACTGCTGCAGGGTTTCTCTCTCCTCTCCTCACATGCTGTATCAGTGTAAGGAGAGGAGAAAGAAACAACTCAGCAGTGCCCAAACAGTGCCATCAGTGCCAAAACAGTGCTACATCAATGTTCAAACAGTGATCATCAGTGCCAACAATTCTCATCAGTGCTCATTAGTGCCACATTAGTGCCAACAGTGCTCATCAGTGCCACATCAGCGTCACTACAGTGCTATTCAGTGGCACTACAGTGCCCTACGGTGCCACTACAGTGCTCATTAGTGCCCTACGGTGCCACGCCAGTGCTCATCCGTGCCCTATGGTGCCCATCAGTGAGTGCTCATCCGTGCCCTACGGTGCCCATCAGTGAGTGCTCATAAGTACCCAATAGTGAACTTCAGTGCCCATCAGTGGCTCCTCATCAGCGCCCATTAGTGCCATAAAAAATTGTAAAAAATGCATTAAAAAATGTGTTTTCATTTTCTTTCCACATCTTCCAAAAATGTGTGGAAAAAAGTGACATGTTCATAAGACTCATTATGCCTCATAGAGTATATATTGTGGTGTTTGCTTTCCAAAATTGGGTCATTTTGTGGGTGTTTCTATTGTCCACGTGTGTCAGGGCCTTCAAAAGTATAATATTGTAGGTAATAAAGAAATTAGCTGTGTTATTTATGTCCCTGGAACACCTGACCATGCTCCTTGAATGTTGGGCCTCTGTAAGTGACTAGGCTGTGACAAAATCTCACATGTGTGGTATTGCCATACTCAGGAGGAGTAGACAAATGTGTTTTGGGGTGTAGTTGCAAGTATGCATATGCCATGTGAGAGAAATAACTGGAAAACAAATCTTCATTTTTCAAAGAATTGTGGGAAAACATTATAACTTAAAAAAACTCACCATGCCTCTTACTAAATACCTTGGAATGTCTACTTTCAAAAAGGGGTCATTTGTATTCTCCTGGCTTGTTAGTATCTCAAGAAGTAAGATAGACCATCAGTACATCAGGTGTGATTTATTTTCAATAATTGGCACCAAAGCTTGCATACTCTATAACCTTCACAGAGACCAAATAATATACACTGATTTGGGTTGTTTTACTATAAAAATATAGCAGTATACATTTTGGACACAATTTATTAAGAAAAATTACTAATTTCCTACATTTTATAACAGAAATTAAGATTAATTTTTTTAGTTTTATATTATGTTTAAATTCATATACTGTCATTTTTTTTTGGTTACTTGGGCCATTAAAGTCTGTATGGTTTTTTTCTCTTTACAGATTTAGACTATGGGGTGATGGCCTAACCATTTTCTGTCTATACACCAACCATGGCCTAACCATTTTCTGTCTATACACCAATTCGGTGTTATAGTGTTTATATGGCACAAGACTGAGAAGATGGAGGTTAAAGGAAGTTTATAGTACAGCATATCAATTCCCCTGACAATCCACTGAAATACATTGAAATCCTTCTGGAGGTAAACCGATGCAGAACAGACATAATGGAGACCGGACAACAAAATTCCTCACTAGAAGGAGAGATTTGTTTAACATTCCTTTAAATAGGGGGTAAATACATCAAGAAAAATCCCCATAACTCAGATTTTCAACATAATAGGCATAACATAGAAGGTCATTGAAAGCAAAATATCATGGGGATTTCCAAGGAAGATCTCCGGTGAGAACCTACTTTATGGATCAGGCTCCCCCTGCAATATATTATGCACAGGGGGAAAAAAAAAAACACCAATATGCTTCTAAATATGCCCTTTTTACACAATAGCCCATGCAGGATACAGTATATCTGAGGACCATTGTTTAAGAAAATGTTTATCAAGGAAAAAAAGCATAAGCATAAATAATATAAAAAAAAAAAAAGAGGAGACCACACAGGGAAAAACAAAAGAGGGAAACAGTTGAGATATGGATATAAAACTCCATTGAACAAGTTTTAGGCAAGGTTCACATCTAAGCCAGATGTGGCTCACAGCAGGGGTCTGATGCATCCATGTTCTCCATTTCAGGGACAAATCAGGGACGAATTTTGCCTGAATTCGACCCTGAAACTAAAATGCACAGGACTCCTGTGCAAGCTGCTCCGCAGCCACAATGAAGATATGTGAACCGTCTCCATAGAGAGCCAGTCACAATCTCCTGTCATGCAAATTGGATGTAGAGAAACCCACATCTCATTCGCACCCAGTCTCAGACTTTTATTGACATGCAAACATTTACATGACAATTAGCCATTAAGAAATATTTTATAATATCTCTGGAAAGCTAAACTATGGATATGTTTATAATTACTCTAGTCTAAGGAACACCTCCCTATTAAATCCCAATAGTGTCTCTAACCACTATATATCAGTAACTACAGATATGGTTTGATGAAAAATACAGGTAAAAACGTATTAATGAGGATAAACATTTTTTTTTCCAGGAATAAAAAGTTTGATAATATACACTGATATTGGATATTGTGATATGTCCAGCTGATAAAGGGGGTGCACTGTCCTCCTCAATAAGGATGTATTTCTGAAGAAGATTACCAACATATTGAATGATGCTGAGACATATGTATCTCTACCCAGAGAACCCGCCCACAATTTTAAAAAAGAGCTACAGGGACTAACACGGGCATCCGCTGAAATTTTTTCAGAGGGGGGCGTTTCGGCAGCGGCGATACAGTCACATTTTACCCTTTCTTTGACCGCTAGCGGGGGTTAAAAGCGCCCCCCCCCCCACGTTAAAATGTAAAAACACCCCACTGTGTCCATTGCATCTTTCAATATCTCTTTGTCACTACTGTGTACCCCCTCTCCACAACTGCACCTCTGGACCCCTTTACATTACACAGCACCTCACAGCTCTGGACCCCTTTACATTACACAGCACCCTGTATCACTGGCCCCCTTTACAATACACAGCACTCTGCATCACTGGACCCCTTCACATTACACAGCACCTCTTTCCCTTGACTGAAACACTACACTATATTGACAGTATATGTATTTCAGGTATAAAAGAGGAACCTTTTGAAATGAGGGACAAAATGGATTTGATTCCAGAAGAGGGACAGGCACTCTTAATAAGGGACAACTAGAGGGAAGGGGAGCGCTGCAGTCACCACTTAAATCGTCCCCAGGGCCAGTTCGACCCTGCTTCTGGCTCTCCCTGGCAATTTCAGGGGGGCAAACGACCCCCCTTGCCCTATGGAGCGGACGCCCATGGGGACTAATCAATCAGGGCCATAAGGAGGGAATTTTAAATAAAAAAAATATATATATATATATATATTTAATTCCCGCTTCCCCAAAGATCCCATTGATGTTCTACATTTCTTCCCCCCAGGGAGACCTATTATCCCTCACTTCCTGGATTAGTGAGTACATCAATCACTTTTTGCATCCCTTAGTCACTAATACACCTTCATGCTTGGAAGACACAAAACAGGTCCTGAATGATTTAAAGTCTGTCTGCAAAATAATACATGTTTGGTAACTACTAATCTATACTCACTGTATGTGTTGTATTTCATAATTATTACAGTTCTCAATGACACACGATTGCTCTTAATACACCCATAGCATTGCCAATTTATTTATTGCTAAATGCAAGGAGGTTACTATTTATAGGCACAGATGGTCCCAATTATTTTTTTTAAATGATATATTGATAATAATCACATAGGCACTAAATTATTTTTCAAGACTGATATAAGTTACATTCCGTTAAATCGCTAGTAAACCCAATACCAGAAATGTAATGTAATATATTTCAGCTTACCAATCCTTAATTGTGGTAGATGCATTTGTTTTTTTTGTTTTTTAAGCTTTCTCCCTGAGTTTTTTGCCTGTATTACCTGTGATCCTGGTAATACAGCTGCTGTTTTTAGAGCTTTTGACAGTAGCATTGTCAGTCTGGGGAGACATGAGTGGTATATGTACTAGCAGATTTAAATACACTAACAAATTGAAGCCAAATTGACTCCATCTCATACAGCAGTTACACAAACAGTTACAGCAACATGTTTTTCTTTTGGGATAAAATCTTTCCATGAATAAATAATAGCTAATCATTGTAAGCACCCCTATTAGTGGTAACTCATTAGTTTTGACCCTGTAACTGCTATGTCTGCAGAACAGCTTGGTAAATTGAAAAACAACAGACTTACTGGCAGGATCAACAGGTAAAGATAAAGGAAAGAAAGCTTTTGGATTTAATACCACGGTCAGGGAGCACATGCTACTAAACACAACGGCTCAGACCTCTGTGCTTCTCAGGCTTCGTACACACGACCGAGTTTCTCGGCAAAAACCAGCAAGAAACTTGCTGGGAGATATTTTTTTGCCGAGGAAACCGGTCGTGTGTACATTTTCGTCAAGGAAACTGTCGAGAAACTCGACGAGACAAAAAGAGAGCAAGTTCTCTATTTCCTCGACGAGAGTCTCAAATTGGCTCGTCGAGTTCCTAGTCGGGCTGGTTTCCGACGAGAAACTTGAGCGTGTGTATGCTAAGAAACCCGTGCTTGCTCAGATTAAAGTATGAGACGGGAGTAAAAGTAGCATTTATAATGGAGATAACACATTTTTCAAGCTGTAACAGACTGAAAAGTGCAAATCGTCTCTTAACAAACTTTTACTTAACACGCAAACACGTGAGATTAGCAAAACCAGCCCCAAGAGTTTAGCCAGTGGAATCGAACTTCCCCTGCCGTTGCATGTGTTGTATGTCACCGCGTTTGAGAACGAGGAGATTTTGTCTTGACAGTGTGTACGCAAAACAAGCTTGTCGAGTTCCTTGACAAGCCTAACAATGGACTCGATGAGGAAAATGATGTGTTTCGCCCGTCCAGTTCCTCGGTCGTGTGTACGAGGCTTTAGACTAAACCATGCTTCCTCTCATAGGACTAAGAATTGGGCTCATGCTCATGTGCATGAACAGGAAATGGGAATTACCTCAGACACAAACAAAACAGCAGAAAGAGGGCACCTGGGTCAGTGTGATAGTAAAAACAAGTAACACTTTATTCAGATACACTTACATAAAAGTATCTTGCAAGCTGCCCACAGGGTGAATGTGGATCACCAAGCAAGCAGCCAGTTATCACAAGGGATGAGAAGACCACTCTGGAGATAAGCTCGAACACACCATATGGAGGTATACAATTGGAGGCGTCTGCAGCTCTCACACCTGCTCTCACAGAGCTAGCAAGAAACCGAATCAGGGCCTGAAGAAGGAGGCGGCGCCTCGGAAACACATTGGGGCCTGCCCCGCCCTGATTTGGTCGACACTGCCAGTTTTATACCTTCATATGGTGGGTCTGAGCTTATCCCCACAGTGGTCTTCTCATCCCTTGGGATGACTGGCTACTTTATTGGTGATGTACATCCATCCTGTTTGTAGCTTTCAAGATACTTTTATGTAAGTGTATCTGAATAAAGTGTTACTTGTTTTTACTATCGCACTGACCCAGGCGCCCTTTTCCTGCTATGATTATATGAACATCTACCAAATACAAATGGATCAATGTATTATACAAAAACTGTGTACACTTACAAAAGCAATAGTATACAGGCACACCTTGGATGGAATGAGCAGTCACCACCCAGATAGGGCCAACACCCTAAGGCCACTGAGGGGCCCAACCAAAACACGTGGGAGACTGCTCTGAGCGGGAGGCAGGACATAGGCAAAAAACATGTGTCTATAACTATGGTCAAGGTGGTATAAGCCCATCTCCAAACTGTGATTTAGATGAACAAAACTGGTAGCGTCAGCTTGCATGTAAGTATGTTGATGTTATAAACTGTATTCATGGTTCAGTTCATATATTGCATCTAGAAAAAAGAAATTATTTATAAGGATTATTTTTGTACAATTAGGCCTCGTACACACGACCGGACATGTCCGCTGACACTGGTCCGCCGACCAGTGTCAGCGGACAGATCCGATCGTGTGTACAGGCTAGCAGACAGATTTCCAGCGGACAAATGTTTCTTAGCATGCTAAGAAACATGTCCGCTGGGAAGCTGTCCGGCGGACATGTCCGCTGGTTAGTAGGTCTAACCAGCGGCCAGAAATCCCACGCATGCGTCAAATTGATTCGACGCATGCGTGGAAGCATTGAACTTGCGCGATAGAGAACGTCGGTGTCGTCTACGTCACCGCGTTCTCTATCCGTGCCGATTTCGGTTTGATGGTGTGTACAGCCATCAGACCGAAATCTCCCAGCGGACATGTCCGATGAAAACGGTCCGGCGGACCGTTTTCATCGGACTGTCCGCTCGTCTGTACGGGGCCTAAGACTTCATAATTAGAACCAGACTAATCTGGATATCCCAGATCATATTCATAAACAAACTTGCCATTCTAATCACCTACTTCGAAAAGCGGAGATATATATTGTAGCCAACTCAAATTGCTACTAGCAAGACTTACAGGCACTCCTGACACTTTGCACTCCTGAGCCTTCTGTTCACACTAACAGGGGCCCGAGTCAAAGGTGTAAGGGAGGACTTCCTCATCATTTCAGGCTCTGCTATCAGGTACGTGATAACTGCTTTTAGTCATTTTCATTACCCTCTATGGTTGAAGAACATCACATTCGTCCAGAACAGGAGAAACTGTAATGATTAGGATGACTATCAGGCACAGGCCAATGTTTTGAAAGAGATTTTTGGAAAAGCGCTAGAGAAGACGTTTTTGGATAATACCATTTAGCAAGTGGTGATATGGATAGGAATTTCCTGTTAACAAGTGATAAAAATAAGGAAAGATCTTAACAGGTGTGTCCGTTTTATTTTTTTCCCCACACAATACTATTAGACTAAGCAAATTGCAAAAAAAAATCATTATTTAATATAAGACTCTATCTTGTCTCATATATTACCTGATACCAGAGGTAGTGAATAGGAGAGTTCCTAATCTTAAAGATAAACTAGCCCTATAGTAGGCCCTCCCCAGAGAGTAGAACTCTTTGGTAATTTGAAGGGTTTCTTTCCTTGTAATAAATGTATGATATGAGGTGTTCCAAGGTCAAAACTTTTCACTCCAACACTACTGCTAGAATGTATTATGTAGGTACTTTTATCACTTGTAACACAAGATATCTGGTCTGTTTCTTACAATGACTATGCGGTTATCAATACATGCACAGAACTGCATGAAGGTATGGGGTAACAAAAAAAGTGTATATTAGAAGAGATTACAAGGGTCAAAGCCTCACAGCACATTTTTGCAAGTACAATCAAAGGTTTTTTTTGGAGCGGCTTCAATCAGACTAGGGAGGTCTAGATGGAAATGTGCTGTATTTATGACTTTCAACATTTGGTTTAATATTTAATATTTTGAGAACTCACTGTTGTATAGCCTTCTATGCAATTTGATCATGACATCACTCTTGCAAGTATTATATAGGTCATATTCTTGGCTTTATATTTAAGATCAGATGCTATTCTTATGATTCATATATAAATCTTATATTGTAAACATAACAGTCATTATAGGGAGTTATGATATTACATACATGTATTTTTATGAATATTATTATTGTTAGGCATTGATTAATATGCATTAATAATAAATATGGAGTAATGTATTTATTAATATTATTTTCCAGTATAATTACAGTAAGTATTGATATGAATAACTATGAATACATAGTTATTATATTTATATTATATACTGTAGATGCTTATTCATGATTTTAGCTGCTGTATACTATAATTATTTTCTATCTTGTATATTTACCCGTTATTGCAATGTAATTTTGTAATTATGTGTTTAATTTAGCATTTGATGACTCTCTATATGCTTGTGTCAGGACCTGGCTCGTCGAGTTCCTAGTCGGGCTGGTTTCCGACGAGAAACTTGAGCGTGTGTATGCTAAGAAACCCGTGCTTGCTCAGATTAAAGTATGAGACGGGAGTAAAAGTAGCATTTATAATGGAGATAACACATTTTTCAAGCTGTAACAGACTGAAAAGTGCAAATCGTCTCTTAACAAACTTTTACTTAACACGCAAACACGTGAGATTAGCAAAACCAGCCCCAAGAGTTTAGCCAGTGGAATCGAACTTCCCCTGCCGTTGCATGTGTTGTATGTCACCGCGTTTGAGAACGAGGAGATTTTGTCTTGACAGTGTGTACGCAAAACAAGCTTGTCGAGTTCCTTGACAAGCCTAACAATGGACTCGATGAGGAAAATGATGTGTTTCGCCCGTCCAGTTCCTCGGTCGTGTGTACGAGGCTTTAGACTAAACCATGCTTCCTCTCATAGGACTAAGAATTGGGCTCATGCTCATGTGCATGAACAGGAAATGGGAATTACCTCAGACACAAACAAAACAGCAGAAAGAGGGCACCTGGGTCAGTGTGATAGTAAAAACAAGTAACACTTTATTCAGATACACTTACATAAAAGTATCTTGCAAGCTGCCCACAGGGTGAATGTGGATCACCAAGCAAGCAGCCAGTTATCACAAGGGATGAGAAGACCACTCTGGAGATAAGCTCGAACACACCATATGGAGGTATACAATTGGAGGCGTCTGCAGCTCTCACACCTGCTCTCACAGAGCTAGCAAGAAACCGAATCAGGGCCTGAAGAAGGAGGCGGCGCCTCGGAAACACATTGGGGCCTGCCCCGCCCTGATTTGGTCGACACTGCCAGTTTTATACCTTCATATGGTGGGTCTGAGCTTATCCCCACAGTGGTCTTCTCATCCCTTGGGATGACTGGCTACTTTATTGGTGATGTACATCCATCCTGTTTGTAGCTTTCAAGATACTTTTATGTAAGTGTATCTGAATAAAGTGTTACTTGTTTTTACTATCGCACTGACCCAGGCGCCCTTTTCCTGCTATGATTATATGAACATCTACCAAATACAAATGGATCAATGTATTATACAAAAACTGTGTACACTTACAAAAGCAATAGTATACAGGCACACCTTGGATGGAATGAGCAGTCACCACCCAGATAGGGCCAACACCCTAAGGCCACTGAGGGGCCCAACCAAAACACGTGGGAGACTGCTCTGAGCGGGAGGCAGGACATAGGCAAAAAACATGTGTCTATAACTATGGTCAAGGTGGTATAAGCCCATCTCCAAACTGTGATTTAGATGAACAAAACTGGTAGCGTCAGCTTGCATGTAAGTATGTTGATGTTATAAACTGTATTCATGGTTCAGTTCATATATTGCATCTAGAAAAAAGAAATTATTTATAAGGATTATTTTTGTACAATTAGGCCTCGTACACACGACCGGACATGTCCGCTGACACTGGTCCGCCGACCAGTGTCAGCGGACAGATCCGATCGTGTGTACAGGCTAGCAGACAGATTTCCAGCGGACAAATGTTTCTTAGCATGCTAAGAAACATGTCCGCTGGGAAGCTGTCCGGCGGACATGTCCGCTGGTTAGTAGGTCTAACCAGCGGCCAGAAATCCCACGCATGCGTCAAATTGATTCGACGCATGCGTGGAAGCATTGAACTTGCGCGATAGAGAACGTCGGTGTCGTCTACGTCACCGCGTTCTCTATCCGTGCCGATTTCGGTTTGATGGTGTGTACAGCCATCAGACCGAAATCTCCCAGCGGACATGTCCGATGAAAACGGTCCGGCGGACCGTTTTCATCGGACTGTCCGCTCGTCTGTACGGGGCCTAAGACTTCATAATTAGAACCAGACTAATCTGGATATCCCAGATCATATTCATAAACAAACTTGCCATTCTAATCACCTACTTCGAAAAGCGGAGATATATATTGTAGCCAACTCAAATTGCTACTAGCAAGACTTACAGGCACTCCTGACACTTTGCACTCCTGAGCCTTCTGTTCACACTAACAGGGGCCCGAGTCAAAGGTGTAAGGGAGGACTTCCTCATCATTTCAGGCTCTGCTATCAGGTACGTGATAACTGCTTTTAGTCATTTTCATTACCCTCTATGGTTGAAGAACATCACATTCGTCCAGAACAGGAGAAACTGTAATGATTAGGATGACTATCAGGCACAGGCCAATGTTTTGAAAGAGATTTTTGGAAAAGCGCTAGAGAAGACGTTTTTGGATAATACCATTTAGCAAGTGGTGATATGGATAGGAATTTCCTGTTAACAAGTGATAAAAATAAGGAAAGATCTTAACAGGTGTGTCCGTTTTATTTTTTTCCCCACACAATACTATTAGACTAAGCAAATTGCAAAAAAAAATCATTATTTAATATAAGACTCTATCTTGTCTCATATATTACCTGATACCAGAGGTAGTGAATAGGAGAGTTCCTAATCTTAAAGATAAACTAGCCCTATAGTAGGCCCTCCCCAGAGAGTAGAACTCTTTGGTAATTTGAAGGGTTTCTTTCCTTGTAATAAATGTATGATATGAGGTGTTCCAAGGTCAAAACTTTTCACTCCAACACTACTGCTAGAATGTATTATGTAGGTACTTTTATCACTTGTAACACAAGATATCTGGTCTGTTTCTTACAATGACTATGCGGTTATCAATACATGCACAGAACTGCATGAAGGTATGGGGTAACAAAAAAAGTGTATATTAGAAGAGATTACAAGGGTCAAAGCCTCACAGCACATTTTTGCAAGTACAATCAAAGGTTTTTTTTGGAGCGGCTTCAATCAGACTAGGGAGGTCTAGATGGAAATGTGCTGTATTTATGACTTTCAACATTTGGTTTAATATTTAATATTTTGAGAACTCACTGTTGTATAGCCTTCTATGCAATTTGATCATGACATCACTCTTGCAAGTATTATATAGGTCATATTCTTGGCTTTATATTTAAGATCAGATGCTATTCTTATGATTCATATATAAATCTTATATTGTAAACATAACAGTCATTATAGGGAGTTATGATATTACATACATGTATTTTTATGAATATTATTATTGTTAGGCATTGATTAATATGCATTAATAATAAATATGGAGTAATGTATTTATTAATATTATTTTCCAGTATAATTACAGTAAGTATTGATATGAATAACTATGAATACATAGTTATTATATTTATATTATATACTGTAGATGCTTATTCATGATTTTAGCTGCTGTATACTATAATTATTTTCTATCTTGTATATTTACCCGTTATTGCAATGTAATTTTGTAATTATGTGTTTAATTTAGCATTTGATGACTCTCTATATGCTTGTGTCAGGACCTGGTCCACCTGCTTGTGGCACTGTGGTTCTCTGGGCTGAAAGCTGTTATTCTAGTGACCACCAGTAGGTGTCTCCCAGCAGGTTCCTGCAATCAGCTCCCCCTGGCCTCAGCTGCTGGGAGGATACTTAAAGTAGTTGTAAATTAAAACATTTTACTTACTTGACCCGTCGAAAGTCCCGCGCGGTCTCAATTTCCCCTTCGCCGCTCAGCCTGGCCGCTGATTGGCTAGAGCGGATAGATTGAGAGCAGCGCAGCCATTGGCTGGCGCTGCTGTCAATCACATCCAGTGACGCGGCGCCGAGGGGCGGGGCTGAGTAATACAGTGAGCAGCTTACCTGTAAAATCCTTTTCTTGGGAATACATCACAGGACACAGAGCCTTGATTACTTAATGGGTTATGTAGTCACCACATGTGATTGGACACTGGTTAACCCAATTAGAATTGAGTTCCTCCCCTATATAACCCCTCTCAAATGGAGAGTGTCTCAGTTTTGTAGCAAAGCAATAAGTGTCCCACGTTTAACTCCGAAGAGGGGCGGGAGCTCTGTGTTCCGTGATGTATTCCCAAGAAAAGGATTTTACAGGTAAGCTGTATAAAAAAAAATCCTGTTTTCTTGGGAATACATCACGGGACACAGCCTTAATTACTTAATGGGATGTCCCATAGCAATGCTAAAATTGAGGGGAGGGAGACACAGATCAGAAAACAAGACCGTCATCGGGCCAGAGGATCTATACTGCTGCCTGCAGTACATTACGCCCAAAGGCGGCATCCTCGTACCCTTTCAGGCCCCGTACACACGACCGAACATGTCCGATGAAACTGGTCCGCGGACCAGTTTCCGCGGACATGTCCGACCATGTGTACGGCCTAGTGGACAGGTTTCCTGGCCTAGCGGACAGGTTTCCAGCGGACAAAAGTTTCTTAGCATGCTTAGAAACTTGTCCGCTGGAAACCTGTCCGTCGGACATGTCCGCTGGTTAGTACGTCTAACCAGCGGACCGAAATCCCGCGCATGCGTCAAATTGATTCGACGCATGCGTGGAAGCATTGAACTTCCTGGTTTGAGAATGTCGGTGTCTTCTACGTCACCGCGTTCTCTGTCCGCTGGGATTTTGGTCTGATGGTGTGTACACACATCAGACCAAAAGCTCCCAGGAGACATGTCCGATGAAAACGGTCCGTGGACCGATTTCATCGGACATGTCTCCTCGTGTGTACAGGGCCTCACATCTACCTGGTAGAATTTAGTAAATGTATGGACTGAAGACCAAGTAACAGCCTTACAAATCTGAGCCATGGAGGCCTGGCGATGCACTCCCTATTAAACACCAACTGCTCTAGTCGAGTGTGCCTTCACCTGAAAAGGAGGAATCTTCGTTTCTAAACCATAGGACTGAATAATGACTTGTTGAATCCAACATGCAATAGTAGATTTCGACGCTGCCTGCCCCTGGCCCTTCCCTGGGCCCTGTGGCAGAATAAACAGACAATCAGTCATTCGTATCTGAGCCGTAGCTTGCAGAAAAACTGTCACCGCTCTTACAACATCTAGAGAGTGTAGACCTTCTTCCTCCACAGACTGCAGATCCACCCTGTCATTAGGGATGAGCCGAACACCCCCCTGTTCAGTTCGCACCAGAACTTGCGAACACGCCAAATGTTCGTGTGAACTTTAGAACCCCGTTAGAGTCTATAGGACTCGAACATTTGAAATCTAAAGTGCTAATTTTAAAGGCTAATATGCAAGTTATTGTCCTAAAAAGTGTTTGGGGACCTGGGTCCTGTCCCAGGGGACATGTATCAATGCAAAAAAAAGTTTTAAAAAAGGACGTTTTTCCGGGAGCAGTGAATTTAATAATGCTAAAAGTGAAACAATAAAAGTGAAATATTACTTAAAATTTTGTACCTGGGGGGGGTGTAAAGTTAGCATGTGAAATAGCGCATGTTTACCGTACATAGAACTGTCCCTGCAGAAAGTGTCATTTCTGAAAGGAACAAAAAGTCTTTTAAAACCAGACTTGCGGCAATAATGAATTGTCGGCTCTGGCAATTTAGAGAGAATTCATTCATAAAAAAAAAAAGTCTTCCCCCTTGCTGGGCTTCCCCAGTGATGTAGCAGAGGGTGCGTCACGTGACGGGTGGCCCCGCCTCCCCTATATAAGAAATGTCAAAGCTACAGCGCGTCATTCGCTGGGCTGTGTCCAGCGGAGAGAGGAGGTCGGCGTGGCTGCGCTCTGGATGGATGGATCTTCTCATCGCTGGACCGGAGATCAACCGTCGCTGGATACAGACAATGTTGGAGCAGGGAGCTGGGACCGAGTAGATTACCACCGCTGGATTTTTTTTTTTTTTTTTTTTTATTAATAAAGGACTTTTTTCTACGATGTGTGTGTGTGTTTTTTCCAACTATTTACACTTCCTTCGTGAAATGGTAGGGGTACAATGTACCCCATTACCAATTCACATAGGGGGGGCCAGGATCTGGGGGTCCCCTTTGTTAAAGGGGTCTTCCAGATTCTGATAAGCCCCCCGCCCGCAGACCCCCACAACCACCGGGCATGGTTTGTGGGGATGGGGCCCTTGTCCCCATCAACACGTCGTTTTTCTTTTTTTTCATGAATGAATTCTCTCTGAATTGCCAGAGCCGACAATTCATTATTGCCGCAAATCCGTTTTTTTATTTTCAGAAATGACACTTTGTGTAGGGACAGTTCTATGTACGGGAAACATGCGCTATTTCACATGCTAACTTTACACCCCCCCTAGGTACGAAATTTAAAGTAATATTTCACTTTTATTGTTTCACTTTTAGCATTATTAAATTCACTGCTCCCGAAAAAACGTCCATTTTTAAAACGTTTTTTTGCATTGATTCATGTCCCCTGGGACAGGACCCAGGTCCCCAAACACTTTTTAGGACAATAAATTGCATATTAGTCTTTAAAATTAGCACTTTAGATTTCTCCCATAGACTTTAACAGGGTGTTTCGCAGCTTTTTGAATTTGCCACGAACACCCCTAATTGTTCTTTGTTCGCCGAACAGGCGAACAGGCAATGTTCGAGTCGAACATGAGTTCAACTCGAACACGAAGCTCATCCCTACCTGTCATCATAAAAAAATCATATACGGTCCTTTACATGAAAGAGCCGCCAATTCCGATACCCTCCTTGCTGAGGATATAGCTACGAGGAAAAAAAAGTTTCTTGGTCGAAAGACTTAAAGAAGCATGGTGTAATGGTTCAAAAGGTAGCTTCTATAAAACAGACCATACCAAATTCAAATCCCATGGGCACACAGGAGACTTAACCGGTGGATTTTAAAGCGCAGTGCTCCCTGAACAAAGACCCAGACTAGGAAATGAGAGGCAAGCGGTTTTTGAAAGAATACCAACAAGGCTAAGATCTGGCCCTTGATAGTGCTCAAGGCCAACTTCACATTTAAGCCCAACTGAAGAAAGGCAAGAATCACACCAGGAAACATATGCCTTCCAGATTCTGTAGTAGATGAGCCTGCAGGCCGGCTTCCTAGCATTAACCAGAGTGGATAGGACTGGACCTGAGAGCCCACGTTTTCTCAGAATGTGGGTCTCAAACAGCCAAACTGTCAAATTTAGACATTGTAAGGCAGGATGAAATATTGGACCCTGCGATAGTAGGTCGGAGCATAGTGGGAGAACTCAAGGTCTTCCCACTGCCATTCTTACGATTTCTGCGTACCAGGGTTCCCTGGGCCAAGCTGGGGGAACCAAAATCACCAGCTTTCCTTCTCTTGTTCTTGACACAAAGTTGCCCAGCTTTGCATTGAACCTGGAAGCAAACAGGTCCACATCTGGGGTAACCCATTTCTGACATATGATTTGAAATATGTTGGGGAGTCGAGACCATTCTCCTGGACTCAGCCGCTGGCAAAAATACGCCTGCCAATTTTTTACCCCTAGAATGAAGATCGCATAGGCAAGTAATATGCCTTTCTGCCTAGGCCAGGATGTATTTCACCTCTTTGAGCATCCAGACTTCTGGTGCCTCCTTGGTGATTGATATAGGCCATGGCTGTAGCATTGTCAGACTGAATCCGAACAGGCCAACCATGCAGTCTGTAAGACCAGACTTTGAGGGCCAGATGAATTTCCTGAATCTCCAAAATGTTGATGGGGAGGTGCTTTTCTGCTCCGGACCACTTCCCCTGGGCAGATGCCTCTTCCAGAACTGCCCCCCAGCCAAGAAGGCTGGAGTCTGTGGTTACCAATTTCCAGGTAACTGGAGTGAAGGAATTTCCTTTTGACAGGTTTTGGGGGAGCAACCACCAATTGAGGTTCTGGCGAACCTTTGGAGATAAGATCATAGGAAGGTCTAGGGCCTGAACATCTTTGTTCCAAGCGGACAGAATTTTGCCCTGTAACAGGCTTGAGTGAAGCTGGGCGTAAGGGACAGCCACGAATGAGGCTACCATCTTTCCCAATAATCTCATGCATATCTGGAAGGCCTTTCCTTTGCCTTTATCACCCGGACCAAGTCTCCTATGGCTTTTGCCTTTGGCTTGGGAAGTAATACCTTGCTTTGGGATGTGTCTATAATCATGAACGAATACTCCAGCCTTCTTTGAGGCTGCAAGGAGGATCTTTCCAGATTGAGGACCCAGCCTATGTACTCTAAATATTCCACTGTGCTGTGCACATTGTGGCCAAAGCGTGCAGCGGACTGATCTATGATCAATAGATCATCCAGATAGGCTGTTACTGCTATGCCCCATGCCCTTAGCCTTGCCAGGGCTGGGGCCAATATTTTTGTGAACACTCTAGGTGCCGTAGCCAGCCGAAAGGAATTGAGTGGCATATGTAGATAGGCATTTCTGATGGAAACAACTGAACGGACAGACTTCATGCAAAAGGAGCGAATGTTTAGAAACAAATTCAGGTTTTTTAGATCTAGAATAGGTCTGACATCCCTGTTTGGTTTTGGAACCGTGAAAAGGTTTGAGTAGAACCCTGATCCCTGATCCTCTGGGGCTAACTCCATGATTACCCCTTGGGACAACAGGCGTTCCAAGGCCAATAACAAAGGCCTTCTTTTTTTTCTGGATCTTTGCAATTCTTGATCTCAGAAAACGGGGTGGCGGAAGCTCTCTGAATTTCAGCTTGTAGCCTGAGGACACTGTGGAGATGAGCCACTTGTCCCAGACTTCGTCCCTCCAGGTGTTTGCAATTTGCAGCAGCCTTCCCCCCACTCGGCCGTGCGGTGGCATTCCTTCATAGGGAAGTCTTGGAGTTCTTCTTAGATTTTTAACCCCAAGTTCTTTTCTCCCCTTGGGCTTGGCTCTGGACCTTTCCTTTAGTGTTAGACTGGGGAGGCTGTCGCCACTGCCTAGAAACTGAGGTTCCAGGGGCTGGGAAAAGAGAACGCTTAAATGAAGGACGTTTACTCTTCTTTTTTTACCAGCAACAGAGTAGGTTTGCCTCCGGTAATCTTTTGGATGTATTTATTTAAGTCATCCCCAAACAGGCGTCTTCCCTCAAAGGAGAACGCCGCCAAGTATCCTTCAAATGTTTTAACCAAAGGGACCTGCGCATGTGTAGCTGCAAAAGATTTAATGCGGGAACAGAGTCCATAATTGCATCAATAGCAAAACACAAGGCCTTAAAAGGTCCTCATAAACCTCAATCTCCTCTGTAGGCAGGAGGTTAATCATCTGCTTCATTTATTCCTTGAGGAACTGACATTCCAATTGCTGCAACTGCAGGTTGTACTACAGCACCAGCCATAGAGGAGGAGGCTTTCAATAGGGATTCCAGCTTTTTACCAGTTGGATCCTTAACCACTTCAATACAGGGCTTTAAAACCCACTTCCATACTGGGCCTATTCTGGCACTTCTCTCCTACATGTACAAATCATCATTATTTTGCTAGAAAATTACTCAGGACCCCCAAACATTATATATGTTTTTTAGCAGACACCCTAGGGAATAAAATGGCGGTCATTGCAACTTTTTATCTTGCACGGTATTTGCGCAATAATTTTTCAAACGCCTTTTTTTTGTAAAAGAAATGGTTTCATGAATTAAAAAATAACAAAACAGTAAAGTTAGCCCAATTTTTTTGTAAAATATGAAAGATGATGTTACGCCGAGTAAATAGATACCTAACATGTCATGCTTTAAAATTGTGCACACTCATGGAATGGCGCCAAACTTCGGTACTTAAAAATCTCCATAGGCGACACATAAATTTTTTTTACAGGTTGCTATTTTCGAGTTACAGAGGAGGTCTAGTGCTAGAATTGTTGCACACACTCTAACGTACGCGACAATACCTCACATATTTTAACAGTGTTTACATATGTGGGCGGGACTTGCATGCGTGTTCACTTCTGCATGCGAGCTACCGGAACAGGGGCGTTTTAAAAAATGTTTATTTTTTTTTTTTTAGTTTTTTTTAATGTAAACATCCCTTGTAATAGGAATCACTGTAACAGGTCCTCTTTATGGAGAGAAGTGGGGTCAATAAGACCCAACATCTCTCCTCCAGGCTTACAAGCATGAAATCTGTGAAAAAAAATCATCGATCACATGTCGACAGTCGCGATTGCAGCTTTGTTTACTTCTGGGTACCGGGCGTGACGTCATAACGTCGCGCCCGGGCCTCCGACAGTCATAGAGATGACTGGTGACCATCTGGTCACCAGTCATCTCTATGCTTCCCAGCAGCGCCGGCAGATTCGCTCATCGGGCCCCCGATGTCACGGGAGAGCCCGGAGAAGCACCGGATGGCGGCGGGAGGGGGGACGTCCCCTCCCACTAGCTATAAGAATGATCAAGCGGCGGAACTGCCGCTTTGATCGTTCTTATCGTGCATAGAATCACGCCGAAGAAGACGCCGATATCTGAATGATGCCTGTAGCTGCAGGCATCATTCAGATATCACCACACAAAGCCGAGGACGTCCCAGGGACATCCTTGGTAATTAAGTGGTTAAGTAAAAAATAAAATAAAATGCAATACAAAAAAAGTGGCAAATTAGGTTGGACAATTAAATCATAAAGACAAAAAGGAGGTGAAAAAGTACTTTTGTGATGCACTGTTCTTATAATAACTACTTAGTATTTGAGCTATCTAACCTCCAATACAATTAAGCTGGTGGCAGAATTATACTACTATTCTCATTAACACTGAAAAACAAGTATAGATTAATCAAGCACTGCATCAAAGAAGATATCTGACAATAATGAATCCCTGTGTTGTTAAATAACTCTATTTCATATAATCAAACAGTGTGATAGCTTTCACCACTCACATAAAAATGTTAATTATTGCATCTGCACATCCTTGCCTTTACTATTTTTATACGAACGCCCAGCTTTAAAATTATTTATTTACCTGTCAAAGAGATTTCTGGGAAGAAAAGAAAAACTGAATTGTTAAGCAGCACAGGTAACAGACACACATACAGGTGGATGATTAACGTGCTGAGGCGAACACAACAAATCTCTTTGCCCTTAGGTGGTATATTGCTGCTTTAACATAAGTATGCAATTAAGATCTAACATTTACTCTAATGGCATTTTAATTACATGCTGATTTTAATTGCTTCCAGTTTATATTTTATTTGAAATATGACTGAAAAATAGCTCCGATTATTTAAAACATTGGTCTTATTCAAACACAGAAGTGGAAAAACACCTGTTAGGAATATTTTTTGCCAGGCGGCAAATTAATTGTATAGTTCGAATTCTGACTTCATAATTTAAATACTGCCACGTATTTTGTGTCATTGAAAAAGAGATAGTAGACATTTTGCCATTTACAATGGCTAGAACCAGTTCTAACCTTGCTTCCGCAATGTTAGGCCCCGTACACACGTCTGAGGAACTCGATGTGCCAAACACATCGAGTTCCTCGGAGAGTTCAGTGTGGAAGCCGCCGAGGAGCTCGGCGGGCCGACTTTTCTCATTGAACAACGAGGAAAAAGAGAACATGTTCTCTTTTCGGCCCGACGAGTTCCTCGTCGGCTTCCTTGCTGAAAAGTGTACACACGACCGAGTTTCTCGGCAGAATCCAGCTCCGACCGAGTTTCTGGCTGAATTCTGCCGAGAAACTCGGTCGTGTGTATGGGGCCTGAGGCTCTTTTTCTCTTACTTGTCCCGGTAAATACATTGGGGATGATTTACTAAAACTGGAAAGTGCAAAATCTGGTGCAGTTCTGCATAGAAATTAATCAGCTTCCATTTTTTTGTTGTGAAAAACGTAAAGTGGTTGTAAACTCTATTACACCACTTGTACCCACAGGTAAGTCTACAATAAGGCTTACTTGTAGGTACTGTAAATATGTCCTAAACTTGCACAGTTTAGGGGATATTCACTATATTCACTGCTTCAGACATCATCAGTGCATGCGCACTGAAAAAACGACTCGCTGGTGCCGTTTTTTCAGGGCCTGTGTCGTTAATGCAGCTCCAGCCAATCCCAGCTCCTGAGCCCATGAACCCAGAAGTAACTCCAGTGAAATATGGCAGTCGTGGGAGCGAAGTGTGGACAGCACTGCAGGGCATTGTTGTAAGTATTTCATAATAAGCTAGTATGCGATGCATACTAGCTCATCATGCCTTCGAGGAATTGAGGAAAGTGTCTGTAACATTTGAAGTGCTGAACATTTTTAGCACCATGATTTGCACCATCTCAGACAAACTAGAAACCTATAGAACTTTGGATGTTTTCACTTTAAGTTTTAACTTTACCCACGTATAGTTCATCCCCTTGGTCTGGATTGTTTGTGTAGTGTGAGTGCTCCGATCTGTGCCCGGGAACAGTTAAGCATACTGGGACCAGGATTGTATGGAAGAGCTGGTCTGGGGCATTGTTCACTTATAGTTTGGTACGGATTGCTTCTGTGTGAGTACAAACTGTGTCTGAGCAGAGAACTCTTCATAGATCACTGTGAGAGCACAGAAGCAGGGATCACTGTGAGAGAGTGCCCATCAAACTCAGACATTGTTCAATATTTGTTTTGTGGCTGTTAGGAGCTGTAGAAGAAAGCAAAATTGATTCTGTGTGATCCCATTGAGTTTCAGGTTTAATAGGGCTGTAGCAGGAATGAGCTGCATAGGTGTTTTAAAGATTTTGGAGGCCACGTCAGAAACTGTCTTCCAGAATTTTTGGGCACATGGGCAATCCCACCAAATATAAATTTGAGTGCCAGACTTTGAACAGCCACAAAAACAAGCACATCACCCAAGGAACGCCACCCCCACAGTGTAACATGGTGGTGGTAGCATCATGCTGGGGATGTTTTTCAGCAGTCGGGAATGGTGGAATTACAAAGTATTGACTTTAGGGGGGGGTGAAAAGTTATGCACTATTAGCTGGATTCAGAGAGAGCGCCGCAACTTTAACCTCTTCCATACAGGGCAGTTATACACACTTCCATACCAGGCCTATTCTGGCACTTCTCTCCTACATGTACAAATCATAATTTTTTTGCTAGAAAATTACGCAGAACCCCCAAACATTATATATGTTTTTTTAGCAGACACCCTAGGGAAAAAAATGACGGTCATTGAAACCTTTTATCTTGCACGGTATTTGCGCAATAATTTTTCAAACGCCTTTTTTTTGGAAAAAAATTGTTTCATGAATTAAAAAAATTAAAAAACAGTAAAGTTAGCCCAATTTTTTTGTAAAATAGGAAAGATGATGTTACACCGAGTAAATAGATACCTAACATGTCACGCTTTAAAATTGCGCACACTCATGGAATGGCGCCAAACTTCGGTACTTAAAAATCTCCATAGGCAACGATTTGAAATTTTTTACAGGTTACCAGTTTAGATTTACAGAGGAGATCTAGTGCTAGAATTGTTGCTGACACTCTAACGCACGCGGCGATACCTCACATATGTGGTTTAAACGGCGTTTACATATGTCAGCGGGACTTGCGTGTGCGTTCGCTTCTGCGCGCAAGCTACCGGGGACAGGGGCGTTAAAAAAATTTATTTGATTTCTTTTTTTTTTTTATATATTTATTTCTTTTTTTACACTTTTTTTTTTAATTTTTTTTTTTTTTTGATCACTTTTATTCCTATTACAAGGAATGTAAACATCCCTTGTAATAGGAATGTGTGTGACAGGTCCTCTTTATGGAGAGATTCAGGGTCAATAAGACCCCACATCTCTCCTCCAGGCTGGAAAGCATGAAATCGGTGAAAAAAAATTCACCGATCTCATGCTTGCTGTTGCTTAGCAGCCGCAATCGCGGCTTTGTTTACTTACGGGGACCCGGGCGTGACGTCATCACATCGCGCCCGGGTCCTCCGACGATCATAGAGATGACTGGTGACCATCTGGTCACCAGTCATCTCTATGCTTCCTGCGAGCGCCGGACGATTCGTTCTCCGGGCCCCCGATGGCACGGGAGAGCCCGGAGAAGCACCGGATGGCGGCGGGAGGGGGGGGATGTCCCCTCCCGCCGCCTGTAAGAACGATCTAGCGGCGGAACCGCCGCTATGATCGTTCTTACGTTGTGCAGAATCGCCGGCACAAGAGAAGGATATCTGAATGATGCCTCTATCTGCAGGCATCATTCAGATATCCCCCCCACAAAGCCCAGGACGTCATATGACGTCCACTCAGAACGGCAGAGGTTCTTTGTGGACGTCATTTTACTATGGGCCGGTAGGGAAGTGGTTAAGGCGGCGTAGCGTATCGTATTTACGCTACGCCGCCTTAAAGGATCACTAAAGGAAACATTTTTTTTAGCTAAATAGCTTCCTTTACCTTACTGCAGTACTGGTTTCATGTCCTCATTGTTCGTTTTTGCTTTGAAGTAGCTGTAATTCTGCTGTGATCTCCACACTTCCTGCTTGTCTGGCTCCTTATGAAAAAACTCATGGGAGCTTCTCACTGTGGTCTAAGCTGTGTGTCTAAAACTCCTCAGAACCAATCAGATTCATTTTAAAAACAAAACACTGCCCTGGATTTGTTTGTTTTTGTTCTGTGGGTCTCTTTACTTCACATAAACATGAAACCAGTTTAAAACCGAAAGTGAAACTAGAGGCACATTATATGATAGAATTTTATCTATGTTTAATAATTTTTAAAAGGAATCAGTTAACTTTTATGTCTCTATACCCTGTAAACAGTCATTTCAGCAAAAAATTTTTTTTTCCTTTAGTGACCCTTTAAGTCAGAGAGGCAAGTACTGTGGGCCAAATCCACAGCCCCGCAGCGCAACGTAACTTAAGTGATTTAAGTTACACTGCCGCAAATTTCCTAAGTTAGGTATCGATCCACAACACACTTACCTGGAAATTTGCGGCGGTGTAACTCAAATCCGTCTGGCGCAAGGCGTGCCGAATCTAATGGGGCGAGTCCCATTTAAATTAGGCGCGCTCCCGCGCCGGACGTACTGCGCATGCTCCGTCGGGTAACTTACCCGACTTGCATTGCGCTAACTGACGTCGCTCCGACGTCATTTGCTTAGACGGTAACGTAAATGGCGTCCAGCGCCATTCACGGACGTCTTACGCAAACGACGTAGAGTTTGAATTTTCGACGCGGGAACGATGGCCATACTTAATAGAGCTTAGTCAAATAGGACTCAGCCCTATTTTTACACGGCGTAACTCGACGTAAACAACGTAGCATTAGAGCGACGGGCCCGTCGGAGCGTTCGTGGATCGCCGTAAGTGTTCATTTGCATATTCTACGCCGGCCGCAATGGCCTCGCCACCTAGCGGCCGGCCTAGAATTGCATCCTTAAGATCCGACAGTGTAATTCAATTACACATGTCGGATCTTCTGTCTATCTCTTGGAAACTGATTATGTGGATCAGTTCCAAAGATAGAAACAGGGATACGACGGCGTATCAGTAGATACGCCGTCGTATCTCTTTTGAGGATTACCCCCTGTATTCACAAAGTACTTGCCTCCTAACTTACGGCGGCGTAGCGTAAATGGAGCTGGCGTAAGCGCACCTAATTCAAATTAGGATGAGGGGGCGTGTTTTATGTTAATGGAGGGTGACCCGACGTGATTGACTTTTTTTACGAACGGCGCATGCGCCGTCCGTGTACATATCCCAGTGTGCATTGCTCCAAAGTACGCCGCAAGGACGTATTGGTTTCGACGTGAACGTAAATTACGTCCAGCCCTATTCACGGACGACTTACGCAAACTTACGCAAATTTTAACATTTTGACGCAGGAACGACGGCCATACTTAACATTGACTAGTCCAGCTATTTGATGGAATAACTTTATGCCTGAAAACGCCTTACGTAAACGGCGTTTCTTTTTCCTGCAACGGGCGCACATACGTTCGTGAATAGGCGTATTTAGTCATTTACATATTCAACGCCAAACTCAACGGAAGCACCACCTAGCGGCCAGCCTAAATATTGCACCCTAAGATACGACTGCGCAGGCTGTCTTATCTTAGCTAGGTTAATCTACTGATACGCCGGCGTAACTCTCTCTGAATCTGGCCAATTGACTTTTTCTGTTATTTTGTCCAATTTGTTGTTTGCTTCACAATAATAAAAAAAAAAAATCTTCAAAGTTGTGGGCATGTTCTGTAAATCAAATGATGCAAATCCTCAAACAATCCATGTTAATTCCAAGTTGTGAGGCAACAAAATATGGGAAAAATGCCAAGGGGGTGAATACTTTTGAAAGGCACTGTATTGTGTTTTTTTTGCAATAAAATATATTTTTTCCAAAAATTGCATTTCAAAAAGTGCAGCGCAAATACTGTGAGACATTAAAAAATTGCAAAACCCACCAATTTATTCTCAAGGGCCTCTGCTTTAAAAACATACAATGTTTCAGGGTTCTAAGTAATTTTCTGGTCTGGTCTTTAAGTGTACCGTAATATAATCCATTAAGATCACATTAACCAAGGGAAAACACTCTAATAAAGGTCAGATGTGATGCAAAATGAAGGAATCTCCCACTAAGAATAACTAAAACCAAATTGGCTTCTTTACTTCTTAAAAAAACACGAGGCTTAATTACATCAACTCCCTTCTCTAAGGCTTACCTCTCCATAGACTATCCCCTCTTTAGTCTATCATGAATGCTGCTTCCAGACTCATCTAGTTTACCACCCCTCTCCGCTAATCTCTACATTGGGTTCCAATTGCCCAGCAAATTAAATTCAAAATCCTAAGAACATACAAAGCCTTTCACAACTCCACACCAATTTTGTCTCCAAATATCACCCAAACCATCCTCTCCACTCCTCTCAAGATCTCCTGCTCTCAAACTCCCTTGTCTCCTTCTCCCATGCTCATCTCCAGGACCTCTCCAGAGCCTCTCCCATCCTCTGGAACTCTCTACCACAATCTGTCCGGCTAGCTCCTACTATGGCTGCCTTAAGGTGATCCTTGAAAACCCATCTCTTCAAGAAAGCCTATCACACCTCCAACTAATCTTTTATCACTTCCATCAGCTCATTCCTCACAGTTACAACCTTTTGTACCACTTGCCCCACCCTATCTACAGTCTGTGTATAAATAGTAGAAATATGTTAATAAATGTATAGTGACAGCAAGGTATACATCTGTGTTAAAATGTTATACAGTTAAAAATATCAACAAGATCCCCTCTTTTAAAAATTCGAAAAGAGCAGCTACTAGATTTATTCCCAAAAAAGGGCTGGCCAAAGCTTCTGGCAACACATTGAAGAACAATCGTGAGAAAGCCAAAAAACGCATATGGAGTAATATAACACAGAAGGTATGCCTTAATTACTGTCTTTTTATGTCATTATGAGTGATATAGTCTAGTGTAATGTTTTCAGAATTTTGAGGAAAAGATATTGTACTTTGAAGCACATATAACAAAGCCTAGTTATCATTTTATCTTCTAAAAGGCAAAGCATAACTGTCAAGTTAGACTGATCCTATTATGGCTTTTACCCTGACTTTCTAACATTAAAGGAAACCTATCATGAAAGAGAAATGTGTGTTGCCACCTCTAATCTCCATCTGAAAACTTACAGTTGTTGGTTGTTTTATCTTCCATACTTTTTGCAGTTGAGTGGGTAGAGAATAATTACTTTGCAAAGTGAAGAAAGTAAAGCTTTGTTGGCTTTAACTATGTAAATTATTTGTAGGATAATACAAGTATGCACAATTTAAGTTTACTGTGATATCTACTTATACACCATATCCAAAGTTGCTAAATCAGTGCTTTATACTAGGACAACCACAACACTAAAACATTAGGTAAAGTCACTGGCATTGATTTATTAAAGGCAAATAGACTGTGTACTTTGAAAGTGGAGTTGCTCTCTGCAAGGGCATTTGCTCCAGAGCTTATTAAATGAGGTGAAGCTTCACATTACAAAGAATACCCAATCACATGCAAGAACAATAAAAAAAAAATTATTTTTGCTTGAACGTGATTGGATTATGGAAGTCAGCAGAGCTTCCCCTCATTTACTAAGCCCTGTAGCAAATGCCGTTGTATAGTGCAATTGCACTTGCAAAGTGCATAGTTTATTTGCCTTCTGTAAATCACCCCCTATGTAATCACTAAAACTTTAAATACATTTTAAGGGACCACCATTACTTGCCTGAAATACTCCCATCCACATCACACCCGCAAGTGCAGCCCACCTGAATATATACTTAACTTCAGTCTGCACTCAGCAATATTTATGGCACGGCCCCATTCACATGGCCTTTCATCCAGAAATCTCCTAGTCCATTTCTTAGTGTGTATGTGTATGAAGGCCCATTCTTTCCCAAGGAGAACCATACCCAAGGCGGCATCCACAATGACATAATATAAAAAAATGTATTTGTATGTATACACACACAATAGGGGATAGACATAAATCACACAATATTACAGTACACAATTTAATATTCACAAGAACAAGTGGTTCACACCAATGTTGCATCAACCTAGCTGATACATAGATTACAAGGTGGGTAGCACATGGATCATTGTGGTATATCTGATATTCTCAACATGTTTCGTGGACTGTGCCACTTCTTCAGGAGGGTTTAATCAATATATAGTCTGTAATAAAACATAATAATCAGACAAAGAAATATCACACCTATCTTAATATCATGACGGTACAATCAAAGTACAGGCATGATCTAATCATAATATACATTCATGGAAGCCATGTATACGCTTACCAGCAAGAGTATGGGGGATGATCTCTGATTTTTTTATATGACTATGGTTATCCAGTTAATCTGAGAAATGAACATGCAGGCTGATCCACAGATAAAAAGATAGATGCATGGTCAGAAAAAAGAAAAGGTGTTCATATACATCAGATTCCTATCTTCTGGTGCATCCAAATATAGCAGTAGTGGCTGACAAAGAATTGTCTATGGGAGTACAAACCTGGGATACCATGGGGAAGGAGGTTCCATAGTGGGAAGAGGCTATAAGTCTGTTATTTTTTTTGAGGGACAATGGTCTACTATTTTCCTGAAATAAACAGCCCCTAGGGTACCTGCATGCCACACCTAATGCCGCGTACACACTATCGGAATTTCCGAAGGCCTAAAATCCGATGGACCGTCCAAAACACGGTGACGTAAAACACTATGACGAGCCGAGAAAAATGAAGTATAATGCTTCTGATCATGCGTCAACTTGATTCTGGGCATGCATGGGTTTTTTCTCCGTCGGAGTTGCACACAGACGATAGGAATTTCCTATCGTTTTTTTTCCATTGGAAAAAAATAAAACATGTTCTATTTCTAAACACCGACGGAAAAACGTCAGATGGGGCCCACACACGATCGGAAATTCCAATTGTGTGTACGCAGCTTAAGATGTATACATTCATTGAGCTTTCAATGTGCCTGTGGGAGAGAATATTTTTTTAGCAGTCAGATCCTTTGCTAATGTTCAACTGAAATCACAAGAGATTAGGATGTTATTCAGTCAGTTACTAATTACAGAGTAAAATAATAAATTGCCACCCAATCCAGAGGGAATGGATAGCTAGACCAGAGAGCTGCTGAGCACATACTGTATATATTTTCTTATGCGACTTTGACATGTTCCAGTTTGTTACTTACAAACCTACAGTTACATCCATTTCAAAATTGACTGGCCTTTTTGGATGCAGTAATAGTGAAGAAAATTCAATTACCTCAAGCTAAAATGAATTAAATGGATTCCGTCTACAGTAAATGGTGCCCAGTGATGGACTTTTTTTCTTATGTGTGAAATATCTTTAAACCAAACACTGCCTGCACTCAGCACTTGTGGAAAGAGCTCAAATATCAATGTGATATTGACCATCTGACCTGTATGTCAGCTTCCCTGATATGATAGATGGTCATAACCAACACGAGTAGACAGTCCATAATGCTCAGCCGACCAACTTAATCATCACATCCACCAAAAGAAAAAAAAACACTTTGATAAAGTTACCTAAACAAACTCATTAGGTTGTGCCTCGCTGGAAGGAGGGGAAGTTCCCTGTGTGTGGTAAAGATTTTTCTTAAGAAGCTAATTTCTTGCAATAATTCATCATTGTGTCTAAACATTTAGATAAGCGGAGAAAGATTTACAGACAAGACTTTCATTTCCTCGTCTTTTAGTATTAGTTTGAAATGTAAACCTCATCTGTATCACTGGGGTAGAAAACAAATGGGTCTGTCTCTCTGGCCATAAAGCAGTTAATTGTTGTTAAAAATAGACAGGTCACCGGTTGGGTGGCACAAGAAATTTCCATGATCTCTTGCAAGAGAAGCAAGGAAAAATGATGTACTTTAATTCTTTGTGTACATTACATTTTATTTTAAAACATTTATTCAGAAAAAATACTTGAGTCCCTATCCAATCTCCAGTAAGCTTCTGTTAGTTAAAGCTGAAACCCAAGCAGATATAGAAGACACAAATGAATGCAGCTCTGTATTCATTAATATATCAATGAATGTATTTTTTTTTTATACAAGCAGTGTAGGCCCCTGAATTTGACATGATATCCACCTCTTGCAATTCCCTATAAAGCGCAGCTTAAACCTACTACACACGGAGCAAATGTCGGGCGGCATCGGCCAGTTAAATAGAAACTCTCCGACGTTCAGCCTGTGTGTATTGCACCCGGTCCAAAAGAACATGGTCGTTTGATTAGCTTCTGTCAGGCCTCGTACACACGACCGAGGAACTCATCGTAAAAGAAACATCGTTTTCCTCGACAAGTTCCTTGTTAGGCTTGTAGAGAATCTTGACAAGCTTTCTTTGCGTACACACTGCCAAGACAAAATCTCGTCGTTCTCAAACGCGGTGACGTAAAACACGTACGACGGCACTATAAAGGGGAAGGTTGATTCCACTGGCGCCACACTTCTGAGCATGTGCAGGTTTCTAAGCATACACACGAACGTGTTTCTCGTCGAAAACCAGCCCGATGAGGAACACAACAAGGAAATTGAGACTCCCGACGAGGAAAAAGAGAACTTGTTCTCTTTTTTTCTCATCGAGTTCCAAGACAGTTTTCTCGATGAAAAACATACACACAACCTTTTTCCTTTGCAAAAAAGCTCTGCCACCAAGTTTCTTGATGGATTCTGTCGAGGAAAACGGTTGTGTGTACGAGGCCTCAAAGGGGCATGACCTAAAATGGTCTGCTAATCGGCTCCAGATGCAGTGAGCTGACTGGAGTGTTCTGGTAGGGGGGCCGACCCCCTGTCAAAACACAAAAGAACAGTGTGGGAAGATCGATGTACTAACATTGCCTCACATTAGTGACCACCAGTGTATAGGAAGAATCCCTTCAGTTCTTCCATATAGAGGAGTTTACCTCCCAAGGTTGAGACACTAGGGGCCAGATCCAGAGAGAGAGTACGCCGACGTATCTACTGATACGCCGGCATACTTTCAAATTACCCGCATTGTATCTTTAGTTTGAATCCTCAAACCAAGATACGACGGCATCTGGGTTCGATCCGACAGGCGTACGGCTTCGTACGCCTTCGGATCGCAGATGCAATACTTCGGCATCCTCTGGGTGGAGTTCGCGTTGTTTTCCGTGTCGGGTATGCAAATGAGCTTTTTCCGACGATCCACGAACGTACGCGCGGCCGCCAGATTCTCTTACGTCGTCTCTAGTCGGCTTTTTTCTGGCGTATAGTTAAAGCTGCTATTTTGCGGCGTATAGATAGACTTGCCATGTTAAAGTATGGCCGTCGTTCGAGATTTGAATTTTTTTTTTTGCGTAAGTTGTCCGTGAATAGGTATGGACGTAAGTCACGTCTAAGTTCAAAAATTTACGCCGTTGCGACGTCATTTCGCGCAAAGCACGGCGGGAAATTTCGAAACGGAGCATGTGCAGTTCAATTGGCGCGGGGACGCGCTTCATTTAAATGAATCACGCCCCCTAATCGGCGATTTGAATTCCGCCGCCAGAAATACACTACGCCGCCGTAACTTACGGCGCAAAATCTTCCTGGATTCGACTTAAAGCCAGGTAAGATACGGCGGCGTAGTGTATCTCTGATACGCTGCGCCTATCCAATTCTATGTGGATCTGGCCCTAGGTTCTTTCATTCTATTAACAGGTTAGGACCCACTAATTCGGGGTACTTTGTCGCAGTAAGTGGGCTTAGCACTATATGACCATATAGTGTGACCAAACCCCCGTATTTTTGAATATGTTCAGGTGTTTTTAACTAGCTTTGCATGATAAATGTAATTTTTGCATGTGTGTGCTATAATCTGTTTTGAACATTGCATAGTAACTACAGCATCTCCGACCTGAGCTGTCAGTTTTTTTTTTCATTCAGCCCACTGGGTTGAACAAAAAAAAACTAGTAGTGTGTACCAGGCTTTAGACAGGGTGAGGGAGAAGCAGCAAAAGGAGCCAATTAATTGTGACACAGTGCTTATTTTTTTTTCTATAGTACATTGTATACATAGTACAGGTGTGCCACTTCACAGGCAGCTTTAAGTTATCCCTCAAGCATGTTATGTAAAGGAATTGTGCATTTTTTATTATACCTATTAAAGTGGGATTCCGGGCATAGTTTTTTTTTTGCAATCCACAATACATTACATTCAATACTCTTTGTCAACTATCAAAAAAAAAACGATCAGTACATAAAACAATGTAAACACTTACCTGATATCTGCTCAGCGATCTTTCTATGTTAGCTGTGGGCATGAGAAGCCCAGTACCTGTGTCTTCCTGGATTTCCCTAGAGAGGTGCATGCTGGGATTTTTAGGCACAGTAATGCCCAGAGACTCCTGGGAAATGAGTGTCATCATTTCCCAAGAGGCAATGGGGTATTAGGACAGGAAGTTGAACCACCACGGACTAGGAACTAGACAGATTACGAAATCTGCCTAATAACAGCCATATACAGGTAAGTAAAACATTTTTTTTTAAGAATTTTAATTTTTTTTACATTAAAGCAAGTTTGTTTTTAGAGTGGAACTCCACTTTAAAATAGCTCACCCCTGCAAACAGTATTAACAAAAAAAAGTGTTGCATGTTCCCTGGGGCAGTCTCTACCTCCCCTTGTTGGGGGTTTATTTTTTTTTGCAGCAAAAAAATTAAATCCAACAGAAAAATGTTATTTAACGGCAAAGGGTATTTTTTTTAATGAAGTTTGATATAATTTTGATGATTGGGATATAGCACCATACACATTAGTCATGTGTAATGGTGTGTATTCCATTACATGCAGGAGTCTGCTTGTGTTACAAATCTTCTACACACATTTGTAACACCCACTCCCCTCTACTCTATGCTCATTTCATCAAACTAGTCTTATTACAATTCCACAATGCACTACATTGAGTGATGTATATAAATTACCGTGCTAGGTGAAAAATATTTACATTTAGTAAAAAAAAAAAAAAAACAGTGGTTCAAAGTGAGATACACACCAATGCAATAGAAAATAGAGGAGCCGTGCTAATATGTAACATACATATAAATTTGACAATAACTAAATAAACCACAGATTCAATATGAACTTGATTTTTGGTTATACATAAAAAGGTCCCTCAGACACAAGTGAATGTGAATATCTTAAATATTCAAACTGGTTGAAACAGCTCCCAAACACCGCTATAGACTTGTGACCTTCCACCACATAAAGTGCACACTTACCAGAAGGCAAGCTAATCATGCTTATGGCTATCTACCCAGCCCGGGCCTTTATCCAGGGGATGTTGGGATGCGGACACACAATGGAATTTCTTGTATGAATTACGCAGGACACCCACCAATCAAACCAGGGTTACTTAAGGTTAAAGGTTGCACTTAGATAGGAAGCATAAAAAGTTGCATCAAGTATAAAAAGCTGGCCGGCTAGCAAACACCTGTCCTCTTGGGATCACAACGCGATGACGTCAGCATGCCATTCCTCCCGACTCCCGTTTCATCACAAGCTGACATTGTCCTGGGGCACGGGTTATGCACTGACCAAATAGTAGACAGGAAGAACCACGCCTCGATCTGAGTCTCAGGTGGCAGATCTAAAAACTTCATGCAAAATAATCCTTACACCAGAACTATCTGTATTATAAAGGAGAAAAAGCTTACCCTGTATTAAACACATTAAACAATAATGAATACCATGAACAAATATTAATGGGCAAATACTACCTTACTTTTACTGTAGCAACCAACCCCAATTACTATGCTCTTACTTGTCAAATTTCCAATTAATGCTGTATTACAGGATTTTTTGAAGGATTTATTTCTGTGGCAGACTGACATATTACCAGGGCTCAAAATTTCAAGTCCTGAGCTACTAGCCAGGCCTCAAGAGTTACTCGCCACCAGTTGCCCCACCTAATTCATACACTGCCCTGCGTCTAATTGCACCCGTAAACACGCCCTCGTAGATTATCTCATTGAATGACAATGTTTTATGCAGAATCAAGTTACAAAATTAAATATTACCAACAACAACTTTAACAAAATGGGAAAGGGCACTGGGGCAGACCAGAGGGACAGGGCACTGGGGGCAGACCAGAGGGACAGGGCACTGGGGGCAGACCAGAGGGACAGGGCACTAGAACTGGGTCTCTTCCCCATTCTCTTGCTGTCTCCTCTGCAACTCCCATCCATCCTCTCTCTCCCTCCCATTCATCTCATCATCAGGAGCCTGTGTGTGCGGCTCCACGCTTGCATGTCCCCACTTCCCCCTTTTATTCAAGCTGGCAGAGAGGAGAGGAGCTGCAGCACAGCGGGAGGGAGTACAATCCAGCGCTGAGATCCACACAACTGCACAGCCATTGACACCATAGCACAGCACACACTGACAGCGCACAGCACACATTGAGACCAGTCTGTTCACAGTGCTCAGGCTAAACTGTTGGACACCTACATAGAGCACAAGGAGAAGAAAACTGCACAAACTAGAAGGCTGCCGCTCTCATGTCAGGGCAACTTTCAGTGAGCGCTGCACCGGAGTGGTAATTTTTGCAATCCTCCACCTCACTCATTACTTTCTGCTCTCCAGCTACATTGGTAGAGTTCATCCATTCACCTTTTCTCCGTCGCACAAAGACACAGGGGTTGGAGCCAAAGATCTCAAGTTTGGACTCATCAGACCAAAGCACAGATTTCCACTGGTCTAATGTCCATTCCTTGTGTTCTTTAGCCCAAACAAGTCTCTTCTGCTTGTTGCCTTTCTTTAGCAGTGGTTTCCTAGCAGATATTCTACCATGAAGGCCTGATTCACACAATCTCCTCTTAACAGTTCTAGGGATGTGTCTGCTGCAAAAGGTGGCTACTTTGAAGAACCTAGAATATGAAATATATTTTCAGTTGTTTCACACTTTTTTGTTATGTATAATTCCACATGTGTTCATTCATAGTTTTCATGACTTCAGTGTGAATCTACAATTTTCAAAGTCATGAAAATAAAGAAAACTCTTTGAATGAGAAGGTGTGTCCAAAGTTTTGGTCTGTAGTGTAGATAGATAGATAGATAGATAGATAGATCGATAGATAGATAGATAGATAGATAGATAGATAGATAGATAGATAGATCTATATATCTGTATATATATATATATATATATATATATATATATATATATATATATATATATATATACATCTGTATATATTTGTATATATATATATATATATATATATATATATATATATATATATATATATATATATATATATATATATATATATATATATATATATATATATATATATATATATCTGTATATATATATATCTGTATATATATATATATATATATATATATATATATATATATATAACATTTATGGATATATAAATAAAACGATTTCAGTACTTTTAATAATACTGTAATTCTAGCTGATTACTGTATACAAGGATATGCCAGTGCCGTAGCTATATTGACTGAAGAAGCAGGGTAGTAAATTTATTTTCATATGTAACTGCTCAGTCTGTTTGGAGGACCTAATATTTAAACTTTAGCAGTGTTCATATATTAAATTCTATTTTCAATCTTCCTTTCCATGAGTCCTCAGGAATGGCTGACAGATACCTTCTTTAATGTGACCAGTTACTTTCTGTTGAAGATTCTCAAACTGCGTGAACCAGACTTAACCTGTGCCTGGTATGCAGAGATAAGTGAACTATTTCATTATAATTCTTTTTTTTATGCAGACGTCCTACTGAGAGGAATGTCATGGAAATGTGTGCCCATTAGTGGGATGAAGGTAGGAGATTATTTCTGTACTATTTTGCAAAGGACTAATGGCTGATAAGGAAGCAGGATTAAGTATATGCTAGTTTGTTTCAGAGCTTGAGTTAAACTGGCCAAGACAGTATCAGAACAGCTGTGCTACAATGTTCAGGTTTTACTACATAGGGGAGTGGATGTTCAGTAAATGATAAGTAGATATTTCATGTAAGTGTTTATTAACTACTTCAGGACTGGGAGTCGATATCCCTTATGGACCAAACAAATAATTCAACTGCGTACTTATTTATTTGTCATATATAGACTTTCATTTTAATTGTTATCATAACACTAGATAAAACCTTTACCATTCATGAATTAAAATGGAGAGATGGGGTTAATTAGGGCTAAGTAAGGGTTAATAAGGTTACAAAAAAAAACATTTTTCATGTCAGGCTCTTGCCTATAGGGTTTGAATTTCAAGTTCTTTATTTAGCCTCCCATTAGGTATCCATGGCCTTGCCTGTGCACTTTGAGAAAATTAAAATCCAGATTTTATCATAACAATTGCCATAGCATATTTTTTCCCTGACATTAACTTGCCCCACAACTGTGCTGAAAATTGCTTCAGTGCCTGGCTAGAACTGTGGAAACATGCACTCAGTGGGGCAGCTCATTTATAAAATATTCCATGACTGTTTAAAATGTAAGGTTTTCCTAGAAAAGGCAGCTTCATAGTGTAAGATGGTAAGAAAATTCAATTGTGCATAATTATTGCTCTAAAAAAGAATCATTGTGCATGCCCTGCCCCTGTATATGGTTTGCTCTCTATAACCAGTACGTTAAAGTATATTTAGATAAAAAACTTTTTAAGTTTGACTTGAGACACAAATAGTTAAAAAAAAAAAAAAATTCTAGCTATCTACATCTTAATAATAATAATAATAATAATAATAATAATATTACAGCATTTATTCAGCAATAACTGTGCTTTACAATATGATGGGAGAGTATATTTACAAAACAATAGAAGACAAGAGGGCCCTGCTCATAAGAGCTTACAGTCCACAATCTAAAAGGGATGGTTGAGTGATACAAAAAGTATAGCCTATGAGATAGAAGTAAAAGTTCAGGTTTTAGGCCTCCCCTAAAGGTGGACACTGGACAGAGTAAGAGATTGGGGTAGGGAAATCCAGAGGACTGAAGAGGCTCTGGAGAAGTCCTGGAGGTGAGCCTTAAAGTATGGTGGGAGCTAGAGGTCTTGAGAGGATGGTCTGGGTGATATTTTGAGATGAGGCAGGTGATGTAACTCAGGGCAGAACTGCAGATGGATTTTTTATGTTGTATTTGTTGGGTCAACAGAAGCCAGTGGAGAGACTGGAAGAGAGGGGTGGTGGACACTGAGGCCCAGATTCTCAAAAGAGATACGATGGCGCATCTCCAGATACGCCATCATGTCTCTGCCTAGCGCCGTCGTATCTATGCGACTGATTCTTAGAATCAGTTACGCATAGATATTTATTAGATCCGACAGGCGTAAGTCTCTTACGCCGTCGGATCTTAAATGCAATTTTTTTTTGCCCGCTAGGTGGCGCTTCCGTCGATTTCCCCGTCGAGTATGCAAATTAGCTAGATATGCGAATTCCCAAACGTACGTGCGGCCGACGCAGTAAAGTTACGACGTTTACGTTAGGCCTTTCCCGGCGTAAAGTTGCCCCTGGGTCTATGAGGCGCAGCCAATGTTAAGTATGGCCGTCGCTCCCGCGTCGAAAATTAAAAAAATTACATCGTTTGCGAATGGGGCTGGACGTCATTTACGTTCACGACGAAACCAATGACGTCCGTGCGACGTCATTTGGAGCAATGCACACTGGGATATTTTAGGTGACGGCGCATGCGCAGTTCGTTCGGCGCGGGGACGCGCTTCATTTAAATGAAACACGCCCCCTACCCGCCGAATTTGAATTCCGCCAGGTGATTTACGCTACGCCGCCGCAACTTTACAGGCAAGTGCTTTGTGAATAAAGCACTTGCCTGAAAAACTTGCGGCGGCGTAACGTAAATGAGATACGTTACGCCCGCACAGAGATACGCCGATCTTTGTGAATCTGCCCCTGAGGGTTGGTAAGTTGGATAAGTCTGGCAGCAAAATTAATGATAGACTGTAGGGGAGAGTCTGCATGAAAGTAGACCAACAATGAGGGAGTTGCAGTAGTCAAAGTAAGAGATAACAAGGGAGTGAATTAGCAGCTTGGTGTGTCATTGGGGCGGGTAAAGATATCAGAGCTCAGAATTGCAACTAGCACCCTGGAATGTGAGGAGGAACTGTTGGATGCGGTAGGTGGCATGGAGAATTATTATGAGGTAATTGAGAGTTCCTTCATTCCCCATCCTGGACAGACAATTTGAAGTGAGAATAAAACTCTTTAACATGGGATTAATTTCCCTCTCAGACAGTTGTTATCAGAATAAATACCCCTATTACAGGATTTAGCATGTATTGCTTTTACAATGCTAATAAAATGGTTTAGATTTTTCCTTTACTTTCAGTTCCAGTGCCAGTGGAAGTAACTTGTATTTTTGTAAGTAATTCTGCCTAAAATTAAACCATTTTCAATACAGCTATTAAAAAAGCATTGTGAAATATATTTTACATATATTTTGTAACTCACTATATGTTTTTAAAGCAACAAAGGTCTACTGTTGTCAGACTATTATTCAATTTGGACAAAGCATTCTCTGCTTGAATAAATCTTCAACTTGGTGGAACTCCAGTTGAGATCTTTGGTTATTTTTATCCACAATCTTTGAGTTGCCTCATTTGAGTCAGTATCACTTATATTCAAGCAGCTGACTGGTGATAAGCCCTCAAGCTGTTCTAGCCAATTAACCTCCTTCTCTCACAGGTATAGAAATATGTCTATACATTTGCAGGAGCAGTCAAAAATAAATTTTAGTTATAGTAAATATACTATGAATTTACAAAAAACATAAGACTTTTCTTTCCCAGTATATAAAACACTGAATCATTCTTTAGTATTTTCCTTAGTTGTCTTTTAGGGGATACTGTATACTGTATATGTTAAGTCTAGTTATATATACATTAAAATGAATACTGTATGTATTGGCGTATAACACTCACTTTTTTACCCTGAAAATAGAGGGTAAACTGTGCCTGCGTGTTATACGCAGGGGGTTCCGGAAAGATTTTTTCCTGACATGTCCCTCTTAAAGTTCGGGTGCGTGTTAATTGCCTGTGCATGTTATACGCCGATAAATACGATAAATATTGAATGCACTTGCACATTTTTTTGGAGATATGATATAACAAGATTAACCTGCAAATGTTGGCCATCCAACTTCTGCAGACCTGCAATTTATTTCAGATTCTGAGAAAAGATGATATATAAGGCAGTGGTGAAAATACTGCCATAGAAGCCCATTCAGGTGCTAAGGGGGGCTGGGGCAAAGGTGGGTCCAGCTGGGAGAAAGAGGTTTGAGCTGACTATCCAGGTCCACCATTTTTCACTTGCTTTGCATCATTATCTAAATGGGCCCTACGCCTGTGTTTCTAACAGTTCTTACTTCCCTGGCCCACCTCTTCCAGTGCTACCTCCCATGTCACTGTGTTTCAGGCCCCAGCAGAGTGATCTCCTCTCATTGGCTGCCTTCAAGCAGTATAAACCCTCAGGGTTTTTTAGCTTAACCACTTCCCGCCTGGGCAATAGTGAATTGATGTCCGGGAGATGGTTTAGTTATCCTGACTGGACGTCTATTAACACCCTGCAGGATAACAGCCGCTGCGCTACACTGATCTCGATAAAGAGCCTCCGGTGGAGGCTATTTACCATGTGATCAGCCATGTCCAATCACGGGTGATCACAATGTAAACGGGAAGAGCCGCTGATCGGCTTTTCCTCACTTGCGTCTGACAGATGCGAGTAGAGAGCCGATCGGCTGCTCTCCTGACAGGGGGGTATGTGCTGATAGTTTATCAGCGCAGCCCCCCTCGGATCACTGCACAGAACCACCAGCATGCCGCCCAGGACCACCAGGGATGGCAATCCTCACTGGACCACCAGGTATGCCCCCTAGACCACCAGGGAATGCCAATCTTTGCCAAGGCATCTGCCAATCAATGCCCACTCAATCTCTGCCAGTGCCACCAGGGATACCCATCAGTGCTGCATATCATTGCCGCATTTCAGTGCCCATTAGTGCTCATCAGTGCCATGTATCGATGCCCATCAGTGCCATGTATTGATTCCCAGCAGTGCCACCTATCAGTACCCAGCAGTGCCGCCTATCAGTGCCCATCAGTGCCCAGCAGTGCCGCCTATCAATTCCACCCATAAGTACCCACCATTGCAGCCTTTCAGTGCCCATCAGTGTCACCTATCAGTGCCAATCAGTGCCCACCAGTGCCACCCATGAGTGCCCATCAGTGCCGCCTATCAATGCCCATCAGTGCTGCATATCAGTGCCACCCAACAGTGCCGCCTACCAGTGCCCATCAGTGCCACCTCATTGGTGCCACCTCATTGGTGCTGCCTTATCAGTGCCCATCAGTGCCGCCTTATCAGTGCCCATCAGTGAAGGAGAAAACCTAATTATTTACAAAATTTTATAACAGAAAAAAAAAACTTTAGGTCTTTTTTTATTTGTATAGCAAAGAATAAAAACCCCAGAGGCGATCAAATACCACCAAAAGAAAGCTCTATTTGTGTAGCATGACCGCGCAATTGTCATTTAAACAGCGACAGCACAGAAAGTTGAAAATTGGCTTGGGCAGGAAGGGGCGTATGTGCATGGTATTGAAGTGGTTAAAGTGGATGTAAACTTGATTTTTTTTATGTCTTGCCACAAAGAGTTAATCCAGCTCTAAGCAATCCTCTTGTCTCTTTTTTAAGTAAGATAAAAAACCGACACACAGATAAGTTGATGTGTCGCCGCATCCCCCACTGCTGTGATTGACATCTGATTTATTTTTCTCATGAACGAGCTACGATTCCAGCTTCACATCCCTTCTTCTTTTCTTCTTCAGCTCTCCCAGGATTGGCTGCTCCACACTTCAGCATGATTGGGCATGCTGAAGTCATGTGGTGCCTTTCCTGAGTTTTGACTGGATGTTACTCAAAACTCAGGAGTAGGAGAGTGTGACATCACGACTCTGCCCACAGACAAAGAAATCCACCCACCATTTCCAGAGTTTTGCGGGGCTCCTACTGCTGAAGTGGTGACATTTGCAAAGTAGGGATACATGCAGGAGGCTTGCATGTATATATACATTAATACTGTGCCATTAGTTTATACTGGGTGAGTGGTGGGTTTACATCCACTTTAATACATTAAGCACAATAAATTAAACATTTAACCTTGCTCACCATATACTGCTTGCTAATTTTTCCTGACCCTGCTCTTGATCTTGCTCCTGCCCTGCAACCTGTACCCTGTACCATGCAGCCTTGCATCTGCTAACCTGATACCTGTCCTGGTTCCCCCTTTTCTTGCATCTCTGATGTTACCCTGTTTATCTGTGTTCCTCATAGCGTATGTATTGTATGATATTTAAGCTGCTTGTTGGATATTATTTCGATATTTAGTTGATGGTTCACTTATAGCTCCCTGTATGTTTTTTTTTTGTTTTACTATTAATATTCTGTACATTATTTATAGCCTAGTTTCACTTTACTAAGTGTAGCTACACAACTCTGTCCATCCCTGCTGCTGGTATCCCTGACATAACACTGAAGCTGCCATCTGCACTTGGGAACTGGGAAGTATTTATTTTGAGTATTTGCTATTTGTCATATGAAATTGGCACTGGAGGATAAAGACCTTTGTCTCCAGATTTAGCAGGATTGAACTAGTGAAAGACTGCTGGAGTACATTGAGGTAGCAAATACCTTAGTTGATCAGGGTAGATTTTCATTCAGAGAAATACAGACTTTGGTTCAGGTTTGTTCTGAATTTGCTTTACCTGCTACATCTCATTTTCATGAAATTTTCAATCCTCCCTTTAACCACTTCCCTCTGGGCCACTGCACATAAGCAGTTGGGTGGGCACTTCCTCCTTCTTAGTGGACATTCCTGATTGTCCCTCAGAAGGAGTGGGACCTTGCGGCCACGCAATACCGAGGCGTGTGCGCGCCACATCTCAGATCGGCAGAAGGGCATTGTGATTTGCCCTCCTAATCACATGATGGTTGTGTCCAATGGACACAGCCATCATGTGATGTAAACAGCCTGGAGGGGTGTCACAAGAATGGTGATCATGCAGATGCGCAGTCCAATGTGCCTGCGTCCCCAAGAGACAGGGCAACTCCGCAAGGCAGGAGGGCTCTGTGATTGGCACTCCTGATCACATGACAGCTGTGTCCAATCACAGCCATCATGTAATGTAAACAAAGCAGTTGTAACCGCTATCATCTCTTCTTCTTCTCCTCACACAGAGCATGTAAGTGAGGAAAGGAAGAAATAATCTGTGCTGCAGCATGGAGATCAGTGAGTTTTTAACAGCTTTTTACACACTGATCACCCAGCTAGTGTCCCCAGTGTCCTGTAACAGTGTCCCCAAACACAGTGAAAAACATCTGTCATACATCTGTCCCAGTGAACATCTGCCACAACTGTCCATGATCATCTGGCACATCTGTCTGTCATCTGGCACATCTGTCCGTCATCATCTGGCACATCTGTCCATCATCTGGTACATCTGTCTCACATCGGCCTGTAATAATCTGCCACATCTGGTTCAAATCTGTCCATGATAAACTGCCACACATCTGGCTGTACTAATCTGCCACATCTGTCTGTGATCATCTGGCACATCTGATGCACATCTATCCATGATCATCTGCCACATCCCAGTGATTAACATCTGTGAACATCTGCCACATCCCTGTGATCAACATCTGTAACACATCTGCCACATCTGTCTGTGATCATCTGTGCACATCTGTCCACATGGCTAAAAGATTATTTAGCACTGAGGAGGCTCTCCAGATACTCCAGAGTATCGGAGTCAGACGAGAGTAGCGGGAAACGCTCTCCATCAGACTTGGATAGCAACTGTGAGTTAGTAGAAAGCAGTGGCTCTGAAATTGAAACTGAGGAGGACAAAATCCTAACAAAGAGGCTCAGGAGATAGGAGCAGGCCTCCACCAGCAGTGCAATGTTCCCGGAGGCATCTACCAGCAGCGCAGCACTCCAGGATAATAGGCAGGCATCCACCAGCAGCACAGCACTCCAGGATAGACAGGCATCCACCAGCAGTTCTGTGCAGTGGTAAGTACAAGCTAGGGCAGCATTTCTAGAGGATAGGCCAATCGCTAGCAAAGGGGCTTCCCATCCACAACGAGGCAGGACCCATAACCTCCCAAACATAAAACTGTATCCAACATGGCTGCCCAATTCTTCGGTAGAATCTGTAATTCCCCTTTTTACAGCCCAGCCACTCCCTCAGATACAATCGAAAAATGTAACCTCAATTTATTATTTTCAATTACCGTATTTATCGGCATATAATATGCACAGGCGTATAACACGCACTTTCATTTTAGAAGGGAAGTTTTAGGATTTTTTTTTTTAATAAAGAACTTTAAAGCAAAATAAGGGTCAGCCTTATCAATGCCCATTTACAGCCTCAAAATTGCCCATCAGTGCAGCTTGATCAATGCCCATCTGGAGATTTACAATTGCTCATCAATGCAGCTTGATCAATGGCCATCTGTAGCCTCATAATTGCCCATCAATGCAGCTTGATTTTATGCCCATCTGCAACCTCCCCATTGCCATGAATGCAGCCTGATCAATGCCCATCTCAGGGAGGGGGGTGGGATGACTGCTGTCAGATTACATACAGCGAGAATCTCCCGTTTACATGGCACCCTCTTTAATACAAAGTCCCGCCTCCTGGACCGGCTTCTATGATAGACAGAACGCTGGTCCAATGTGACGGGACTTCTTATTACAGAGGCCGTTGAGTAAAAAGGAGATTCTGGCTGTATGTAATCTGAAGGCACTCGTTCCACCCCTCCTCGTTTTCTCCAAGGCAGCCCAAATTGCAGTATCAGCTTATAAGACACACACACTATTTGCAACCAATTAGCAGGGTGAAAAAGTGAGTGTTATACGCCAATAAATAGAGTATTTTTTACTGATCTCCTAAAATACATTGTGGAGCAGTGTAATCTGTGCGCCAGCCAACATATAGCCAGCAATTCAGATTCTTCCTATGCCTGCCTTTTTGTTTGGAAACCCCTCACCGTGGAAGAATTTAAAGATTTTCCTTGGCCTAACCCTCAACATTGGGCTGACAAAAAAAAATTAACTCCATGCATACTGGTCTACCCAACCTATCCACCACATGTCTACTTGTCTTTAATGCCCAGATAAAAATGAGATTTTTACATTTCAACAACCATACCAACTGCCTCCCTCAAAATCATCCCGATCATGATAAATTATTTAAAATTCTGCCCCTAATAAATTCTTTTTTGCTCCAGCTTCAAGCAGATGTTTACCCTGATATAAATATTTGTGTAGATGAATCTCTAATGCACTTCACCGGAAGACTTGGTATCAAGCAATATCTCCCCAGTAAACAAGCCAGACATGGGGTAATATTTTACAAGGTATGTGACAGGGTCACGGGTTACAAATATGATTTTAAAATTTATGAGGCAAACGGCAGACAACTTAACCCCCCCTGGATGCCCTACCTATATGGGAATAAGTGGCAAAATTGTCTTTCCGATGGCTGAGCCATTGCATGGGAAGGGTTACCACTTATATGCAGAAAATTTCTACACAAGTCCCCCACATTTTGCTGCTATCTGTACCTAAAGAAGACTGTGGCCTGTGGCACAGCATGGACCAACTGCAAGGGCTTCCCACAGAGATCGGTCGCCAAGAAATTGAAACAGGGGTAAATAGCCAGTATACAGAATGAAGCAGTACTAGCCCTGAAGTGGAGAGATGAAAAAAGATGTCTGTATACTTTTCACAATGCATGATGACACCTTGGTGGAACTGCAGACATGAAGGTCGCATCCAGAAGCCAAAATGTGTACATGAATATAACCTTTTAATGGGGAGGTGGATATAAACGACCAGCTGATGCAGCCCTAATTGGCCACTCGGAGATCACTGTTTGGTACAAGAAAGTAGCCATTTATTTGATACAACTAGCCCTGTTCAATTTGTATGTTATTTTTTCTAAGTGCACACAAAGTTCCCTAATCTATCTAAAATTTCAAGAAGACGTTATTACAGCCCTTCAATATCCCTGTGGCCAAGCCCCTCAACTACTTAACTTTTTGAAATTAGTGAATACAGAATTGGAAATTGTACGTACACAATGTTCACCCAATACCAACTTAAAGTGGTTGTACAACCACTTTTACCTACAGGTAAGCCTAGATTAAGGCTTACCTGTAAGTGCTGGAAATTTCTCCTAAACCTCCACGGTTCAGGAGATATTTGCAATAGAGACGTGCTCCGATGTGTGCTGTTTCTAAAGGAGGTCATGCCATAACATAGACTGCTCTCAGACAATAAATTCATTACAATCAAATCAGCAGATAAAGGAGGCAATATTTTCCTGTTGGACAATATCCAGTATACCATGATGTGCAATAAGATTCTAAAAAAATAAAGACTGGTATCGTCAAATCACAATCAATACAGTTGCAATAAAAAGTATGTGAACCCTTTTGGAATTATATGGATTTCTGCACAAATTGGTCATAAAATGTGATCTGATCTTCATCAGAGTCTCAACAATAGACAATCACAGTCTGCTTAAACTAATAACACACACAAAATTAAATGTTACCATGTTTTTATCGAACACACCATGTAAACATTCACAGTGCAGGTGGAAAAAGTATACGAACCCCTAGACTAATGACATCTCCAAGAGCTAATTGGACTCCTGTTGGCTGACACCTCACTCCAATCAATGAGATCAGATGGGAGGTGCTGGTTACAGCTTCTCTGCCCTATAAAAAACACACACCAGTTCTGGGTTTGCTTTTCACAAGAAGCATTGCCTGATGTGAATGATGCCTCGCACAAAAGAGCTCTCAGAAGACCTACTATTAAGAATTGTTGACTTGCATAAAGCTTGAAAGGGTTATAAAAGTATCTAAAAAAGCCTTGCTGTTCATCAGTCCACAGTAAGACAAATTGGCTATAAATGGAGAAAGTTCAACACTGCTGCTACTCTCCCTAGGAGTGGCCGTCCTGTAAAGATGACTGCAAGAGCACAGCACAGACTGCTCAATGAGGTGAAGAATCCTAGAGTGTCAGCTAAAGACTTACAAAAGTCTCTGGCATATGCGTACACCCCTGTTAGCGAATGTAGGATACGTAAAACCCTAAACAAGAATGAATTTCACGGGAGGATACCACAGAGGAAGCCACTGCTGTCCAAAAAAAACATTGCTGCACGTTTACAGTTTGCACAAGAGCACCTGAATGTTCCACAGCAGTATTGGCAAAATATTCTGTGGACAGATGAAACCAAAGTTGAGTTGTTTGGAAGAAACACTGTGTGTGGAGAAAAAGAGGCACAGCACACCAACATCAAATTCTCATCCCTACTGTGAAGTATGGTGGTGGGGGCATCATGGTTTGGGGCTGCTTTTCTGCATCAGGGCCTGGACGGATTGCTATCATCGAAGGTAAAATGAATTCCCAAGTTTATCAAGACATTATGCAAGAGAACTTAAGGCCATCTGTCCACCAGCTGAAGCTCAACAGAAGATGGGTGTTGCAACAGGACAACGATCCAAAGCATAGACGTAAATCAACAACAGAATGGCTTAAACAGAAGAAAATATGCCTTCTGGAGTGGCCCAGTCAGAGTCCTGACCTCACCCCTATTGAGATGCTGTGGCATGACCTCAAGAAAGCGATTCACACCAGACATCCAAAGAATATTGCTGAACTGAAACAGTTCTGTAAAGAGGAATGGTCAAGAATTACTCCTGACCGTTGTGCACATCTGATCTGCAACTACAGGAAACGTTTGGTTGAAGTTATGCTGCCAAAGGAGGTTCAACCAGTTATTATATCCAAGGGTTCACATACTTTTTACACCTGCACTGTGAATGTTTACATGGTGTGTTCAATAAAAACATGGTAACATTTAATTTTGTGTGTGTTTTTAGTTTAAGCAGACTGTGATTGTCTATTGTTGTGGCTTAGATGAAGATCAGATCACATTTTATGACCAATTTGTGTAGAAATCCATATCATTCCAAAAGGGTTCACATACTTTTTATTGCAACTGTATAGTGGAAAAATACAAGGAGTATGATGCACTGTTGGATATTTAAATGGTACTATCACCAAAACCACTTGGGATTTCATTAGAACAAGCTTTCCCGCTGTCCCTACCATTTATGCTCTGCTCAAGATTCACAGGGATGTCTCAAATCCCTCAGGGAAGCCCATTATCTCAGGGCAGGGGGCAATAAGTGAAAATGCCAGTTGAGTGATCGAGTATCAGAGACCACATGTGACATGTCTATAATCCTACGTAAGAGATACCATTTGCTTTCTCCCAATTATAGACAATATGCATATCCATATGGAACTTGCAGATGTGAGGCCTACTCTACATCAGAGGGTGACAAAGACTGGGGATACAATTAATTCATTGTATCCTTGCTTGAGTTAATTCTCTACTGTAACGTCTTTACTTTTGATGGCTCCCACTACCTCCAGGTGCAGAGGGTATCTATGAGGACTTGCTGTGCCCTGTCCTATGCCAACCTGCACCTGGAAGAGTGGGGGCAGACTTTCCTCTCAGAGAAAACCCTATCGATATACACAGACTATGTACTCACATGGCATCGATATATATCGATGATATATTTGTCCTCTGGGATGGGCCTCTGGATTTACTAACCAAACATATGGAGAGAATGAACAAGAATGAGTTTAATCTCTCCTTTACAATGTCACATGACAAAGATTGTATCTCATTTCTGGATGTCCCTCCCAGCCAGAACTCTGTATTGGAGAGTGCTATCGGAGCTATCACACTTCACTACACTATTAGTAAAGTGAAGATGATTTTTTTCCAGTTTCCACTATCTGCTATTTCTGTATATGACCCGAACTGTTTATCGACTGTGAAGTGAAGATATTTTTCCAGTTTCCACTATTTCTGTTTTTGACCCGGACTGTTTATCAACTATGCCTCTGCCAACCATGTTTCTGCCTTCCACGTGAATTGACCTCAGCCTGTTAAATGACCATGCTTTTTGCCTGCCTCCTGAACTGATCATTTGCCCTGCCACTGTACAGCACAGGGGTCTCACATATGTAAGGGGCTCCAGAATATATTGTAGAAAACATTTTTTCTCAAGGTTTTTGTTTTCTCGGAATAGGGTCTGGAGACTCGGAGGTTTCAAAGAGATTTGGGTGGGAATAAGCCTCTACCCTTGTCCTCAGGTTTTACATGACCAAGACCTTAAGCCTTATAGTGCTGCCCGCTGCCACTTGAACTTACCATGCATCTGCCTGACACCTAAACTGGCCATGCCTCCTTCCTGGCACCTTAATTGGCCATGCCTCTGCCTGCCACCTGAACTGGCCATGACCCTGCTCATGTTCAAAAGACTAATTTTGCCTCATAGAATATACATTCTGTGTGTTTTTTTTTTTCAAAATTGGTAATTTTGTGGGTAATTCCATTGTCCTGGTGCTCCAGTGCCTTCAAAAATGTGATAAGTACTCAGGTGAAATGTATAATTTATGGCTTTAGAAAGCCTTACGCTGCTACTTGGATGTTGGGCCTCTGAATGTGGCTGTCACGTACCTGGTGGTAAAGCCTGATATGCAGGGAGCGGCTATTCTTACTCCTCTGACTCCGGAGCCCCTGGTAGTGTGGACAGGGAGCTCAAGAGTGCAAAGTCGCACAAGTGCCTTGCAGGAACACTGGTGCTGGAGCTGGACTCTTGTGAACTCCAGAGAGATGTCAGTAGTGCAGGTGTTGGCGGAGACAGCAGACAACTGGAGGCACGGTGCAGGAAGCTGGAATCAGCAGCAGGAAGAAGGTGTGATGTAGTACAGGCACAAGCAGGTCCACAAAGGTTGGGTCATACACTGGTGGGCGGATCAGGTACAGGGTCAAGGCAGGAGCAGGGTCGTGGTCCAGACCGGGTCAGCAACAGGCGGGCAGCAGTCAGATCAGAGGGAGAGGCAAAGACGTGGTCAAGTAAGCCAAGGTCAAGGCAGGCAGACATCAGGGATAATCAGGAACTTCCTGGGTCGCAGGAACTGGTAGGCAATCAGGTAACAGGTATCAGATGGGTCTCAGAAGACGCTGTAGACCGAACAGCAAGAGGCCCCAGCATCAGCCCCACTAAATAGTCTAGTTTGGCGCCAAAATGGCATCAGCACGTGCCTGCGTGCCACTGCTGCTCATGCCGCTATTGCGCTTGCGTGCCAATGCACCGCTGACGCTCATGCGTGCGCCCGTGCGCGCTGACATGCCGCTAGCGCCATCTAGTGGACTGGCTTGCCCATGACAGTGGCCAGGCTGTGGAAAAGTCTCACATATGGGGTATCACCATACTCAGTAGGAGTAGCAGAATGTATTTTGGGGTGTAATTGCAAGTTTGCCTATATCGTGTGTGAGAAATGACTTGTAAATATGAAAATGTTTCATAATTTTCCAAAGCATTGTGGGGGAAAAATTGAAACTTCAAGAAATTCACTATGCCACTTATTAAATACCTCAGACTGTCTTCTTTCCAAAAGCGGGTCATTTGGGAGTATTTGTACTGTTGTGACATTTTAGGGCTTTTAGGAAATGAGGCCTTCAGTGCATCAGGATTGATCAATTTTCAATAATGCATAGCATAGCTTGTAGACTTTATAACTTTCACACAAACCAATTCTCATATACTTATCAAGATTTTTTTTTACCAAAGACATGTAGCAGAATAGATTGTTTGTAGGACTGTGGCTGTCCAAGAAATAGGGAAATATATGGGATTTTTTAGGGTGCAAAGCAGATACCGATAAATCAAGTAATTTGTATAAAAATATTTTTATTTTGTAGAACAAAATAAAAAATATAACAAAAAACAAAAAAGGAGAGTACAAGTATTAGAATGATACAGTATTACAGGACAGTAGTATCAGCTGGCATTCCCGACATGTTTCGCCCATAGATCAGGCTTCTTCAAAGGGAAAATAACTGTCCGGCTAGTAGTACATGTATTCTGTCTCTCCTATAATGGACACCACCAGTATAACCCCATTCGATGACCAGTCAGGTCTAACACATCACAAGGTGCTGGGTAAACACAGGGGGAACAGGGGAACCAACCATATAGCTTTAAGCCTAAAATTCTGGGACAAATGCTGTCAGCAAGATGCGATGGAAATAAGCATCCAAAACACTATATCACTTGTCAGCAATCGTTGTCCCAGGGGCTCCAGCAGAATACATTTTGGCCTAAATTTTATGATGAAATTAGATTTTTATTGGTGAATAAAAATCACCAAGAGAAAGCTCTATTTGTTTGATCAAAATGATAAAAACTTAATTTGGGTAGCATGACTGAGTAATTGTCATTCAAAGTGCTAGAGCACCGAAAGCTGAAAATTGGTCTGGGAAGGAAGGGGGTGAAAGTGTCCAGTATTGAGGTGGTTAATTTGCCTCTGGTTGAGTTTTGGTATGGTTGCTGGAAGATGACACAGCTTACTTCTTTGAGCACTACTCAGCTTGTTCACAAAGGATTGTTAGATTGTGTTACTTATGTGTCAGACAAGGGAACTGTAACGTTGTACAGTCTCTGCTCCAAGCTTGGTCAGGGACACTATCCCCAGTTTCAGTTTGTTTACACCAATTCACCAACCAGATCTGCCTCTAAATGTCAAGAATTCCTTCATTTGTTACTCTTAGCAACAACATCTGCTACAAATTGTTCCTTACCTTCTGTATACCAGTACCCGGTTTCCATTTACTGCACTTCACCTGCATTTAATCCTTTAAGGGCTTCCACTACAGTTCCATTACCCATAACAACCTCAAAGGCATCTTCCTTTTCTGCTGCTACTTTTTCTTCTATGTGCCCTACTACTGTTACTTTCCCACCAGCAGCACAATCTTGTCAGCACTATTCTACCATTTGCATAACCCCAGCATCTACCATAAAAGAACACACAGGAGGCGTAAATGCCTAATACATTACCCAAGGGTTATTGAAGAAACCAAATGCCAAACAAATACTCACAGGAGGACAGAAGTGTAAAGCATGACAACAATCTCTGATGGTCAGTCAATGTAGCAATGGGTGACTCTGTCCCCTTACCCCCATTCCAAAGCACCTTGTCCTCATGTTGATGGGGACGAGGCCCTCTTTCCCACAATCTTGGTCTGTGGTTGTGGGGGTCTGCGGGCAGGGGGCTTATCAGAATCTGTAAGCCCCCTTAAACAACGGGGCCCCCAGATATGCCCCCCCCATGTGGATGAGTAGGGGTACACTGTATTCCTACTCATTCACCAAAAAAGTGTCAAAAAGAAATACACACACACACAGTTTTTGACAATTCCTTTATTAAAAATCGCAATAAGCGTACATTGATTGGTTTGCGTAAAAGTTATAGCGTCTACAAACTATGGGAAAGATTTATGGCATTTTTATTATTTATTTTTTTACTAGTAATGCCGGTGATTTGCGATTTTTAGCGTTACTGAGACATTGCAGCAGACAGATCGGACACTTTTGACAAATTTTTGAGACCATTAACATTTATACAGTGATCAGTGCTATACAAATGCACTAATTACTGTGTAAATGTCACTGGCAGAGAAGGGGTTAACACTAGGGGTGATCAAGGAGTTAATTGTGTGTTCCCTGGATATGATCTAACTGTATGGAGATAGGACTGACTGGGGGAGGCAGATTCTGATGCTTTAAAAAAAAATAGTTTGGGAGCCACATAATATGTTTGGGTTTTGATGAATTGGAATGGCAAGAGTAGTATTACTGAAGGTGAACACGTGCTTGTAGTTGAGAATAGAGAGCTTGTATCAAGCCCATGAATCATTCACCAAAGCCCCATCGCTCTAGAAGGGTAAAGATATAGGGCCAGGAAACCGAATCAAGGGCTTTTTTTAGGTCTAAAGAGAAAATCTTGCATGATTGTTTAGGGCCCCCTTCCCAATTAGTCTGGAGTATGGATACTATATCAATTGCTCTCCTAATTTGGTCAGGGCCTTGTCTGCGTAGGATCAAGGCAAAATGATCTTTGTGAATGTAAGTGTCGATGAAGGATGAGAATCAGTTGGCTAAGATTTTAGGCAGTATTTGCAGATCACTATTAATGAGGGATATTGGGCGATAGTTGCTGACTTCCTTGTTTTTTTTTGTCCGGCTTGTGTATTACAGCAATGTATGCTGTATTAAGTTGTGTTCCCATTGAGGCGCCCCCGGTCTTGGCGTTAAAAATTTTCATTTTCATTAGATGGGGAGCTAAGGTGATAGCGAATGTTTTATAGTATGGGGTGGATAGACCGTCCGGCCTAGGGGCAGACCCTATTTTAATTTCCCTGATGACACCTAGTACCTGCTCCTCGGTAAAGGATGCTTCCAGAATATCTTTATGTTCAGAGCATAAGGCAGGAATGGGCAGATTATCCAGGAACCAATGAATGGATTGGCTATTATTTGAAGGATGGGCCCTATACAGTTTGGCATGAAAATCCTGAAATGCCTCTAAAATTGTTGTGGGGTTGGCTGTGGGACCTTGTCCGGAGATTCTGATCTTTCTGTGTATATATATATTTTTTTTATTCCAGTGAAAGTATTTTTCTGCTTGTGCAGTGAGAGTCAAGTTAAGTTCTAGCTGGACTTTATCAAGTTGGACTATTGTAGTGACTGAAGGTTTCTTCTTGTGTTGGGCTTGACAAATGTGTATTCTCTTTTTAATCTCTCAAATTTCGACTGTTATTTCCCGTTTTATTTTCGCGGTCAATCGAATGATCTCCCCCGATGAAGGCCTTGTGGGCTGCCCACAAGGTCTTCTCCAAGGTTCCCTCAATATTGTTGAATTTAAAGTATTTCTGTAATGATTTCTCAATCATGGTGACTCTGATTGGATCAGAGAAGGGACTCATTCAGTCTCCAGTGCCTCTGTCCAGGTTTTGGAGAGAGAAGGCGAATAGTCATTATCACTAGTGAGTGGTTCCACAGGACCGTGTCTCTAATGTGGGAGTTTAGGATAAATGGGACAGTGTGTATGGGGGAATCAGAATATGGTCAATTCTGGCATTTGTGTTGTGTGGGGTAGAGTAGTGCATGAAGTCTCTTGTTGAGGGATTTAGTTCTCTCCAAACATCAGCTAGACACTGTGGGCCGGATTCACATACATTGGCGCATATTTATGCCGGTGTAGCGTATAGAATATATGCTACGCCGACACAGCGCACAGAGGCAAGCACAGTATTCGCAAAGCACTCGCCCCCAGTTACTCTCAAATCTATGCTGGGTTTCCTCAGCGTAAGCCAGCGTAGGTGGAAGTGGACGTGAGCCATGCTAATGAGGCGTGACCCCATGTAAATGAAGGACTGAGCGTCATAAAGTTACGAATAACGTACGGCACATGCACCGTCCCGTAGAGGCATTCCAGTGCGCATGCTCAGAATCACGTTGAAACAACTGCCTACACGGCGCACAGATACGACGGCACATATTTACACTTACGCGGCGTATCTCGAGATACGTTGATTTACGTTGAAGTAAGTGTTTTGTTAATCCAGGCCTGTGTGTGTATTACCTACATTTGAGAGAGTTTAAGCCCTGTGCGTTGTGGGAGGCGACCCTAAGGGTGTTCTGTGTGGAGTTAGCGATGGGAACAGAGGTGAGGGGTGCAGATGAATCCATCGTCACTTTCCATAGGGAGTCTTCTCCAGTACAGTGGAACCTTGGATTACGAGCATAATCCGTTCCAGGAGATCCAAAGCACTCGCATATCAAAGCGAGTTTCCCCATAGAAGTCAATGAAAATTAAAATAATTTGTTCCGCATTGACTTCTATGCCATGCAATACCGCATGTGGCTAGAGGTGGGGGGTGACGGAGAGCCTCGGACATAATCAGAAAGGCTCGGGGACAGCTCGGCTGAACTCTTCGTAAAGGATCAGGATCTGAGTATTTACACGTTTTTCTGAGTATTTACAAACAGCTCTGGTCAGCTCTGTTCAGCTCCGACTCGGCTCCGGCTCGGCTCCGGCGCCCCCACACCTCTGGCTGTGACTTGAATCCTGTTCGTTTTGTGAGACAACACTCGCATACCGAGTCAGGATTTTTGCAAAATGCTCGTTAACCGCATTACTCGCACTCCGAGGTTTCACTGTATAGGCGTACGGAAGGAGTTTTCAGTTGTAGCATTTGGAGTCTAGCGCAATAAGCACACCAGGTGCGATGACTATCTGCAGGAGACAATATAATTAGAAGATGCATGATAGACAGGAGAGAGAGAGAGAGAGAAAAAAGGAAAGCAGGAGGGGGCGACTTCTCCCTAGGCAGGTAACTGACCCTGGGGGGGGGGCATCCCTGGGAGCCATCTTACACAAAAAAGGTAGGTTATCCAAGCTAAATAGTCTTGGATTTCTTATCCCCCGCAGACCTGAAGGAATCCAAGGGATAGGAGGAGGCACATGGATACCACCCCAGACCAGGGCGCCCATTAGAAAAACAACATTATAGCTGTGTCAAAAAATAACCACAAAAAAGCAAAAACCATACCAAGAACAGCAACTATTCAGAAGAGTAATAGTAATAGGAAATAAATTGACCCCGAGGCTTATGAGAGGGGAGCAGATGAGAGAGAGGGGGGAGAAGGGAGGGAGAGGAGGAGGTGGGACAGAGGGGGGAGTGTGGGCCAGGTATATCAGGAAGCTGAAAAGAAAAAAATTAGTCAACAGTGTGAACAACATTAGTCAGTTCTGCAAGGTGATCCTATCTTTCAAAGAAGAAGATACCAGCTGCAGAAAGCACATGATGAACTGACCAAAATATTTAAAACTGGCATAGGACCATAGAAGGAACAAAGGGGCCAAGACCCACAACTGGGAGATCAACCAAACTCAAGTGGCAAATGATCTAACATTAAGTTAGATAGGGTAGCAGATTCGGAATTTTACAGTGCAGGGTGTTCCGGGGGGCAATTGTTTTCAGATCTTCATGCCTTTGTCTTATATATAATCTATATATAAATCTACTCCCAGAAAATTAGGCTTTACTTCACATAGGTGTTTTTTGTTTTGTTGAGAATATATACAGATATTATATGCAGATTCCATGATTTTAGTAGTAGATTGCATTTTCTGTTGTGGCTAGTTTTATCATTAATAGACAGATAAGCCAAATGTCTGTACATGCCTGCTGTCAGGTTCTATAGGCTAAGGAAAACATTGATATGAAGTTTTATATTGAATAATGTTAAAGTATACAAACAGGTCAGTAATGTAACAGACTAGAGAAATGTAATAAAATCGATACAAAATAGATTTATGACAGTAATTGAAAATAGGAATTATTTTAACACAAAATGCATTAATAATTTACAGATTAAAACCAGAATTCCAAGGATCTTCAACCTTAAGCTTTGATTTCAGAGGGATAAGAAAATGACAATCTTTTAAAGAGCACATTCAATTCCATGCCCTATTCTCTCTCTGGGTGAAAGTAGCAATGATACCTAAGGTAATATCAAGAAAATACTTGGTAATAACAGATTCTGAAATAGAAAGGTAGATAGATGGATAGACAGATAGGCCCAGATTCAGAAACAACTTACGGCGGCGTATCTCCAGATACGCCGCCGTAATTTCAAATCTGCGCCGTTGTATCTTAAAGGCTGATTCTCAAAGCCAGATACGTTGAAAAAATAGGCTTCCTCCGCCGACGTAACTTGCATACGCGGCGTATAATTGTGTGAAATTTTACGCTGGCCGCTAGGGGCGCTTCCGTAGATTTTCCGCGTCCAATATGCAAATGACCTAGATACGCCAATTCAGAAACTTACGTGCGCCCGGCGCATTTTTTTACGTTGTTTACGTGAGGCTTTTTCCGGCGTAAAGTTACCCTTGCTCTATGAGGCGTAGCCAATGTTAGGTATGGACGTCGGAACAGCGTACATTTTTTCACGTTTTACGTCGTTTGCGCAAGTCGTCCGTGAATGGGGCTGAGCGTAAGTTACGTTCACGTCGAAACCAATGAGTATTTGCGGCGTAATTTTGAGCATGCGCACTGGGAGACATCCACGGACGGCGCATGCGCCGTTCGTAAGAAGCGTCATTTACGTGGGGTCACGAGAAATTACCATAAAACACGCCCACCACTTCCACATTTGAATTAGGCGGGCTTACGCCGGCCAATTTACACTATGCCGCCGTAACTTAGGACGCAAGTGCTTTGTAAATACTGCACTTGCCTCTCTAAGTTGCAGCGGCGTAGCGTAAATAAGATACGCTACGCCCGTACAAAGATCCGCTCATGTCTCTGAATCTAGCCCTTAGATCAGACCTGGGCAAACTACGGCCCACGGGCCATATACGGCCCGGCGGACCTTTTAATCCGGCCCCCGGGCGGATAGCTAGTTACGGTGCAGTGTCATATTCTGCTGCCTATCTCAGAATGCTGCGGAAGTCACGTGGCGGCGAAATGCGCATGCGCAATGCGTTCCAATGCAAAATGCGATGCGTTCCAGGGCATTCACGACACTACCCTTCAGTGAATCCATCAGAATTTGTCACCGAAGTGACGAGGAGGCATACACAGAGCGGCGGGGGGGGCGGGAGAGACACACATACAGATATAATCAGAGACATGTGACCCTCGAGGAAACATACACAGAGCGGCAGCATTCTGAGATAGGGAGCAGCGGGAGAGAAAGAGACATACAGATGTAATGAGAGAGACATACATATATAATGAAAGAGACATACAGATATAATGAAAGAGACATACAGATGTAATGAGAGAGACATACAGATATAATGAAAGAGACATACAGATATAATGAGCGAGACATACAGATGTAATGAGCGAGACATACAGATGTAATGAGCGAGACATACAGATGTAATGAGCGAGACATACAGATGTAATGAAAGAGACATACAGATATAATGAAAGAGACATACAGATATAATGAAAGAGACATACAGATATGATACAGAGAGCGTTAAAGAGCGGGGGGGGCGGAGGGAAAGACATACAGATGTAATGAGAATCGGCAGCACCGCCTCCAGCCCCGTGTAAACACACAGTAGCCTGCTTATTCCCGAGGTCGAGACCCCTGCACCCTAGCCTGCTCTGCTGAAGTGCCCGTCATACGCAGCAGTTGTGCCCACCATATGCAGTCACTTGTGCCCATCATACGCAGCAGTTGTGCCCACCATATACAGTCACTTGTGCCCGTCATACGCAGCAGTTGTGCCAACCATATGCAGTCACTTGTGCCCATCATACGCAGCAGTTGTGCCCACCATATACAGTCACTTGTGCCCGTCATACGCAGCAGTTGTGCCCACCATATGCAGTCACTTGTGCCCATCATACGCAGCAGTTGTGCCCACCATATACAGTCACTTGTGCTCGTCATACGCAGCCAGTGTGCCCACCATATGCAGCTACTTGTGCCAGTCATACCCAGCCAGTGTGCCCACCATATGCAGTCACTTGTGCCCATCATACGCAGCCAGTGTGCCCACCATATGCTGCTACTTGTGCCCATCATACGCAGCCAGTGTGCCCACCATATGCAGCTACTTGTGCCCGTCATACCCAGCCAGTGTGCCCACCATATGCAGCCAGTGTGCCCGTCATACGCAGCCAGTGTGCCCACCATATGCAGTCACTTGTGCCCATCAAACGCAGCCAGTGTGCCCACCATATGCTGCTACTTGTGCCCGTCATACGCAGCCAGTGTGCCCACCATATGCAGCTACTTGTGCCCGTCATACCCAGCCAGTGTGCCCACCATATGCAGTCACTTGTGCCCATCATACGCAGCCAGTGTGCCCACCATATGCAGCTACTTGTGCCTGTCATACGCAGCCATTGTGCCCACTATTTGCAGCCACTTGTGCCCGTCATACCCAGCCAGTGTGCCCATTGTATGCAGGCAGTGTGCCCACCATATGCAGCTACTTGTGCCCTTCATACCCAGCCAGTGTGCCCACCATATGCAGCTACTTGTGCCCATCATACGCAGCCATTGTGCCCACTATTTGCAGCCACTTGTGCCCATCATACGCAGCAATTGTGCCCACCATATGCAGTCACTTGTGCCCGTCATACGCAGCCAGTGTGCCCACCATATGCAGCTACTTGTGCCCGTTATACCCAGCCAGTGTGCCCACCATATGCAGTCACTTGTGCCCATCATACGCAGCCAGTGTGCCCACCATATGCTGCTACTTGTGCCCATCATACGCAGCAAGTGTGCCCACCATATGCAGCTATTTGTGCCCGTCATACCCAGCCAGTGTGCCCACCATATGCAGATACTTGTGCCCGTCATACGCAGCCAGTGTGCCCACCATATGCAGTCACTTGTGCCCATCAAACGCAGCCAGTGTGCCCACCATATGCAGCTACTTGTGCCCGTCATACCCAGCCAGTGTGCCCACCATATGCAGTCACTTGTGCCCATCATACGCAGCCAGTGTGCCCACCATATGCTGCTACTTGTGCCCATCATACGCAGCCAGTGTGCCCAACATATGCAGCTACTTGTGCCTGTCATACTGTTATACCTGAAGGGTTTCACATGTACTGGCACTTTAAGGCTGGCTCCACCCAGCAGTGATGACAAGGGTCAAGGGGTATAGTAGCCATCTTAGAGAGAGCACATGTAGAAAGCAGAGATATGTAATGTCCTGAGATGCATGTTCCAGTGTACCTACCTCCTGTACTGAATAAACATCCATTGTTCCAGCCCAGAGTCTTGTGTCCCTCACAACACAGAGGATATAACAGTGGCGACGAGGATGGGATTTACAAAGTGTCTATCAGTCGGAGAGAGAGACAAAGACATTGTGGATTGTCACCTGGATAAAAGCAATCACAGATCCCAGCAGGAAAATGTCATTAATCGGGACATTAAGTGAGTTTGATGGAGAACAGACATCCTGGAGTTCCTGGGTTGAGAGACTGGAACAGTATTTCAGTGCAAATGCCATCCCAGACAACAGGCAAGTAGCAGTGTTTCTGACAGTGGTTGGGGCCAAGACATATGACACTCTGAGGGATCTGCTTTCCCCTGTAAAACCAGCAGCTAAGACATTGGCAGAGCTGCTGACACTGCTAGAGGATCACTTCCAGCCTAAACCATTAGAGATTGCAGAAAGATTTCGCTTCTATCAGAGGCAGCAACAGACAGGTGAAGAGATTAAAGTTTATGTGCTCGCCCTTCGCAGACTAGCCTAAACCTGTTCTTTTGGGGACTACCTACCTACTGCACTGAGAGATAAGTTTGTCATGGGACTGAATTGTGAGTCAACACAAAAGAGACTGTTAACAGAGAAAGACCTTACTCTTACAAAGGCAATTGAGATAGCTTCAGTGATGGAAATGGCTGTGAAAGATACAGAGGAATTGAACCCCCAGAGCAGAAGGGAAGAGGTGAAACAGGAAGTTTTCAGAACAGCAGTCAAGCCAACTGCCGCAAACTGGAAATACAGACCCCCACCAAGCCGGGGGTCAGCTTGCTACCATTGTGGGAATACAGACCATGATTATACATCAGACAGGAGGCTCATATCTTATGCATTAATCCTTCTTTATTAATGCTCACAGCAGAAGTGTAAAAACAACTAACGTATGTAATAAAAGAAAAAACTGGTAGAACCACACCTCCCAGCAGTCCCATGGCCTAAACCACTCCCATATTGGTCTCTATAAATGGACTGCTCTCATCTAGGATCTTCCTCTTTCTTTCTGCTCACGGCGGAGCAAGTTAAGTATACATCAAATATCTGGATATATATTAATATTGATTTTATATTGATAATATTTATTGTCATTAGACATATAACTGTCTTAGTACGGTCTACAGATACCTTGTCTCACCACACAAGGCTTCATTCACCAAATAATCTCCTTTGCATCCTCTTTTATCCCTTTTTTCCTCACTACCTCTGCGCTGTACCTTTACCCCCTTTTCCGCTGGGACCGCGATCTCCAGCGGTCACCAGCGGTCATACGCGCTTTTTCCCTTCACCTGCTTTTCTTCTCCCATGCGGCGCGCCATCTTGGGCAAACTTCCTCCCCCCTCCTTCCCATAGAACGAGCGCGCGTCGCAAAGGAGGCGGACCCACCGCCTCGCTCTATCTTCACAGAGCCGCCCCCGCCGCCCTATCGCTCCACGTGCTGGACTCGGGAGGCGGGTCCCATCGTTCCTTCCAACCAATGGACGCCTGGGAGCCGTAGTCTCGCGAGACTTCGGCCCCAGAGCGCAATCGATCCCAGGCTCTCCTCCTGTCGCATGCCAGTCAGCGCTGGTGACCGGAGGGAGAGCCTGGTATAGTTTCTCAGCAATATCTTTCTGCCACTATTTGTTCTGGGAATTTTATTCCCATCCCTGTGCCACAGTCCCCTACTCCCTATTAGAACCCTTACAGAGCCATCGCTCTCTATTTACATACAGTTAACTACTGCTGTCTCATTATAACATGGCTGAGGAAAATTCCCCCTCCCCATTAGAGCAGGACCTGGTTCTAGAACCAACTCATCTCCTCAGTACAACCCAATTACAGGACATCATTAATCAATCTGTCCAAGCAGCACTGACATTAGCTGCCGCTTCCGGATCATCCCAATCCACCCATCCTCCTGTGACCGTACCCCTCGGCACAGAACCAACCACAAAGAAGGGAAAATCTTCCTATAAAAGGAAGAATGTGGTGACGGTCTATGACTCCCCGGCAGGGGAAGCTAATAATATGCAACGAGCAGATCCTTCCACGGACTGCCACCCCACGCATCCTACAGATCCCTTTCAACCTCTGAGCCTCAGAGAGTCAACAAAAAGGCACGGTTTAGCTAAAAGAGCCAAACCAGACTCATACGTTTTAGAGTCGGACGATGATTCATCCGCCGAGTCGGATAAATCAGATGTCTCAGGATCTGATTACTATGAGGAAGAGGATGCGGGGGCTTCGGCAATCCTCCCGGATGCCAACCCTGACGAACAGGGCAAAGACGTGCTAGACGCCATGGGGGAACCCCTATTTAACCCAGACACTATTTCCCATCCTCGCTCTCGGGACTGGTCCCCTCTGCCCCACGTGTCCCAATATGTAGAACTCTGGGCACGCAAAACTTTAGATAAATCTAATCGCAATAAGCTTAGAGCGGAGTGCCCCCGCCCGCATATCCCCATGAAGGCGGTTGTCACACCTACAGTGGACCCCATTTTAATGAAATACCTGCTGAAATCAGGCAAAATGCCTAAGAAAGGAATAGACCGATCCTTTACAGGTATCCAGGACCGCATCCTGGACCTGTTCGGGCCTTTGACCAAAATCCTGAACTTAGCGGAACAATCCGCGACAACAGGCCAAGGGGTTGACCTAGCACAACTGCGCGGTTGGGCCCAAAGAGCCATTTGCCTCACGGGCAATGCCAACACCGCCTGTTCAGTTGAACGCAGGCGCTCTATACTCATGCGCCTCGACCCACAGCTAGCCCATCTAGCGGAGTCCGAGCCGGGCCCCTCAGCAGGGGGCATGCTTTTTGGCGAGTCCTTAATAAAGGACATTAATAAATTTGTCGGTATGTTCAACAGTCTGGACAAAGCACAAACATCCCTGAAAAAACCCAACAATGCCAGAGTTTTTCCTCGGGCCGGCAGATACAGGGGCCGCTCTGCCGGCCGATACAATTCGGGCAGACCTTTCCAGAGGTCTTCCGCTCAACCACACTATACCCAGGCTCCCACCCACTATACCACCACCGCGCAACCGGCACCATTCTTCCCTCCCCGTGGGAGACCCTGGAGGGGACGCGGCCAGAGAGGATATCCTCGTTCACGCCCGTATTCCGGTGAGTACCACACCCATTCCCTTTCCCCTCATACCGGTGGGAGGTCGCCTAATGTTTTTTACGCTCGCCTGGTCTGCGATTACGGCAGACTCCTGGGTGCTGAATACAGTAGCAGGTTTCCAAATAGACCTTGTGTCCCCACCGACTCTGGGGGTATCGCCACCCCCTATCCATTTTTCAGAAGAAAATGTGACCCTCATAGACTCCGAACTTCGGGAATTGATAGCCAAGCATGCAGTCACCGAAGTCACCACCCCATCCCCGGGTTTCTTCAGCAACCTCTTCCTAGTCAAGAAGAAGGGGGGGGGTTACCGCCCGGTCATAAATCTCCGGGACTTGAACCAACATGTCGCCTATCGACATTTCAAAATGGAAGGCATCCACTGCCTCCGAGACCTACTCACCCCCGGAGACTGGTTAGTGAAGGTGGACCTAAAGGACGCCTACCTCACAGTCCCCATGCACCCGGACTCCCAACATCTCCTCCGTTTCAGATGGTGGGGTCGCATCTGGCAATTTACGTGCCTACCGTTCGGCCTGTCCTCAGCCCCATGGTGTTTCACCAAGCTGCTGAAACCGGTCGTGGCAGCGTTGAGGAGCAGGGGAGTGCGTCTGATCATTTATCTAGACGACCTCCTCATACTTACTCACTCCAAGACTATGGCCTATCGCCATATGAATTGGACCATCGACCTGTTACAAACCCTCGGCTTTATTATCAACCGAGAGAAATCGGTTCTCGTCCCGGCTCAGGAGATGGAATTTCTGGGTTTCTCGATAGACACCCACCTCGCCATCCTTCGACTGCCCAGCGCAAAGCTGGCCCTAATCCGGAAAGAGATCAGGGCGGTTTTACGCAAAGGCTTCCTATCCCTACGCATCCTGGCACGCATAGTGGGCCTTTTGGCTGCGTCCATTCAAGCCATCTTTCCAGCTCCCTTACATTACCGAGCCCTTCAGAGGTTAAAAATCCTACACCTGCGCCAGGGCCTTCGTTACGCAGACGAAGTGTCCCTATCCCCAGAAGCTCGGGCCGAACTGCGCTGGTGGCTCCGTCACGCCACCGACTGGAACGGCCGGACGATTTTCAACACACGGCCGGATGTAGTCATAGAATCGGACGCGAGCCTACGGGGCTGGGGCGCCCGCTTGGGGTTGAGATCCACGGGGGGGATCTGGTCCAGGGAGGAATCCCTGTTGCATATCAACGCTTTGGAACTCTCAGCGGCTCTCTTCGCCATTCAGAGTTTCTTAGCAACACGGACCAATTGTTGCGTACTATTGCGCATGGACAATATCGCGGCGGTTCAATACATCAACCGCCTGGGAGGTACCAGATCCAAGATTCTAGCGGACATCTCCGCCGAGATTTGGCACTTCTGTCTGTCTCGAGACATCTCTCTTGTAGCAGAATACATTCCGGGGGTCTCCAATACAATAGCAGATTGGAACTCTCGATATCTGGTAGATTCCAGCGACTGGGGTTTAGACTGTTCGGTCTTCACCCGAATAGAATTGCTCTGGGGCCCCTTGGGCATAGACCTCTTCGCCTCTCGCCTCAACCACCAACTGCCCCGCTTCTTCAGTTGGAGACCGGACCCAGGGTCCTCAGCTGTGGACGCTTTCCGCCACTCTTGGACAGGAGGTACGCATTATGCGTTCCCCCCATTCTCCATGATCCCCAGGGTCCTTCTACAGATTACCAATCAGGGAGCTACGGTGGTTCTGATCACACCGTGGTGGCCAGCTCAACCTTGGTTTCCCCTGCTTTTGGACTCGATCATCGACCTTCCCAGACTTCTTCCCCGATTCCCTCGTATCCTGTCCCACCCAACCAAGGGCATTCATCCCCTGGTGGAGGAAGGTACTCTGACGCTCCTAGCATGGCTGGTATCCGGGTGTCGGACCCGAGTGACGACCTTTCAAGCTCAGCTAGGGACCTCCTCACCATGGCCTGGGCCCCCGGGACTCGGTCGGCATACCGATCAGCCTGGCAATTTTGGGTACGTTGGTGCGACCAACGGCAAGTTGATCCCTTACGTGCCCCTGTAAACGTCATCGCAAACTACTTGGCAGACTCTTTCTCCTCGGGCAAGGCCTATAGTTCCATCAATGTCTACAGGTCAGCCATATCGGCCTACCACTATCCAGTAGATTCCATGCCCGTAGGCAAACATCCCCTGATTTGCAAACTTCTGCGGGGTATTAGGTTCAAACGTCCCCCGCGACCTAGGTATCAGTCCACCTGGGACGTTTCTAGGGTTCTTACCATGCTTTCGGACTGGGGAGACAACGATTCGCTGTCCCTTAAAATGCTGTCTTTCAAGATCACTATCCTGCTTTGCCTGGTTTCTATAAAACGCGTTTCCGACGTCAGAGCCCTGGACATTTCAAGACGCCAATTTTCACCCCAGGGTGTCAAGTTCACGATAGTCCGTAGGACGAAGACCGGTCTACATTCAGTCTTCTATCCCTTCTTCCCTTCACACCCACGACTCTGTGTGGTAAAATGTCTGCAGGTATACGAAGCGTACACTGCGGACCTCCGTAGTCCAAATTCCTCGCAATTATTAGTTTCTTACGTCAGACCCCATCACCCAGTCACAACTGCCACCTTGGCACGTTGGGTTAGATCCACCATGGCTCTGGCTGGTATAGACATCACCCTGTTTGGAGCACACTCCTCCAGAGGGGCCATGGCTACCAAGGTGATGGCGACCGGAGGCTCTCTTTCTGATCTGCTAATGGCGGCCGATTGGTCCTCTGAATCAGTCTTCCGCCTTTTTTATTTCAGACCAGAAGATCATGTTGCCATGTCTGTTTTATGATGTTGATTGTTATGTACTGTTTTTGTTTTCTTTTGGAACATACATATGTTTATGCTGTGTTAGCTTTGAACTTGCATAAGATATGAGCCTCCTGTCTGATGTATAATTCGAGATTTTCCTAGCTTGTGACGGAAAATATTGATTATATGAAGACAGGAGGCGAGTATCTTCCCTCCCTTCCCAACCCTTTCACGTTTTGTGTTTTGTTTCAGGTTATTGACTTATCTATTTCCTGGAATTTTCGCTTAAAAATATGGTTAGGGTGATGTTCCCCTGTTCGGTTTAATCAGCAAGTCTACACGACACCACGGCCCAACGCAGTCGGGACCTACAGCCTACTCTTCTTTGGAGGTCTTTGGTTACGGATAAAGGGGGGCCGACTGGTCGTAGAGCCGATAATCAGAAGTTAGAACCGACACCTCGCATTCACACAAGAAAGAGGAAGATCCTAGATGAGAGCAGTCCATTTATAGAGACCAATATGGGAGTGGTTTAGGCCATGGGACTGCTGGGAGGTGTGGTTCTACCAGTTTTTTCTTTTATTACATACGTTAGTTGTTTTTACACTTCTGCTGTGAGCATTAATAAAGAAGGATTAATGCATAAGATACTCGCCTCCTGTCTTCATATAATCAATATTTTCCGTCACAAGCTAGGAAAATCTCGAATTACAAAGTCTGCCGGTTTAAGGATCAGACCTGTCATAATTGCGGTAGGACCGGCCATCTGAAACGAGTTTGCCGTAGCAAGAAGGTGCGAGATAAACAACCTCTGAACCCCAAGACTAAGACATATATGGTGGGAAGATATACATCATCATCTGAGTCAGAGGATGAGGCTGTGCTCCACAGATTAGACATACATCATATGCATTCAGCACCCTCCGCAATGACTGTAGATGTAACCATTGAGGGAAAGAAACTCAGGATGGATGTAGACACAGGAGCAGCAGTTTCAGTTATCACCCAGAAACAATGGAGACAACTTCAGACCCGAAAAACTGTCCGCCCAACACCAATCAAACTGCAGACATACTCAAAACAGATACTCCACCCACTGGGTTACGCAAAAGTAAAGGTATTGTACAAGGGTCAGACAAAGAGACTGCCATTATATATCCTAGAAAATGGGGGACCCCCTCTCTTTGGGAGAGACTGGATTGCTCACTTTGGTATGCCAGACATCGCCATAAGTCCCTGTAACACCGTTACCATTCCATTAGGAGATAATGAGAAATGGGTGGTGTCCCTGAAGCAGCGGTTCCCAAAGATTTTTGATGACCAGTTGGGAAAAATAAAGCATGACTGTGTGAGACTCCAGCTGAAACCCAACGCTCAGCCTAAGTTCTTCAAAGCTCGGACAGTACCTTTTGCACTCCGAGCCGGTGTGGAAGCAGAACTAAGTCGGCTGGAGGAACAAGGTGTCATCTCAAAGGTAGAGCACAGCGAGTGGGCATCACCAGTTGTACCGGTAAAGAAATCGAATGGGGACTTGCGCATTTGTGGCGATTTCCGCATGGCACTGAACTCTCAACTGGAAATAGACCAGTATCCCCTACCCAGAGTAGATGACATTTTTGCCTCTCTTGCAGGAGGTCAAAAGTTCACCAAGCTTGATCTCAAACAAGCAAGTGTGCCCACCATATGGAGCTACTTGTGCCCGTCATACGCAGCCAGTGTGCCCACCATATGCAGTCACTTGTGCCCATCAAACGCAGCCAGTGTGCCCACCATATGCTGCTACTTGTGCCCGTCATACGCAGCCAGTGTGCCCACCATATGCAGCTACTTGTGCCCGTCATACCCAGCCAGTGTGCCCACCATATGCAGTCACTTGTGCCCATCATACGCAGCCAGTGTGCCCACCATATGCAGCTACTTGTGCCTGTCATACGCAGCCATTGTGCCCACTATTTGCAGCCACTTGTGCCCGTCATACCCAGCCAGTGTGCCCATCATATGCAGTCACTTGTGCCCATCGTAAGCAGGCAGTGTGCCCACCATATGCAGCTACTTGTGCCCTTCATACCCAGCCAGTGTGCCCATCATATGCAGCTACTTGTGCCCATCATACGCAGCCATTGTGCCCACCATATACAGTCACTTGTGCCCGTCATACGCAGCAATTGTGCCCACCATATGCAGTCACTTGTGCCCATCATACGCAGCCATTGTGCCCACTATTTGCAGCCACTTGTGCCCATCATGCGCAGCAGTTGTGCCCTCCATATGCAGTCACTTGTACCCGTCATACGCGTCACTTCCTTCTTCTTCTGTAGTGGCGGCTGTGGCTCCTGTGTCCGCTTGGCTCCTCAGGCTTCCTCCATCATGTCTCCTTTTCCGCCAAAGAACTCTTTCCAACAGTAAATGAAACTCAAAATGTGTTTGAGTGAACGTGATTGGAAATTTTCACTAATATGAGTCACAAATAGTGAAAAATGTTCATTGTTTTGGGAAATTTTGTTTAATAAATTAATTTTTTTTTCTTGTAAGGCAACCTCACTTTTTCATTGTTTAACTATAAGGCCCCATACACACGGGAGTATTTATCCGCGGATACGGTCCAGCGGACCGTTTCCGCGGATAAATCCTCTCGAGGATTTCGGCGGATTTTCATGCGATGGAGTGTACTCACCATCGCATTGAAATCAGCGCCGAAATCCTCTGGCGATGACGTGTCGCGCCGTCGCCGCGATTATGACGCGGCGACGTGCGCGACGCTGTCATATAAGGAATTCCACGCATGCGTTGAATCATTGCGACGCATGCGGGGGATCCCTTCGGACGGATGGATTCGGTGAGTCTGTACAGACCAGCGGATCCATCTGTTGGGATGGATTCCAGCAGATGGATTTGTTCTGCATGTCAGCGAATATCCGATCTGCTGGAATCCATCCCAGGGGAGATATATCCGCGGATAAAGATCCGCTGGCGTGTACACACCATAGGATCTATCCGCTGAAACCCATTTGCTGGGATTTATCTGCGGATGGATTCTATGGTGTGTATGGGGCCTCACAAGTACTCGTACCAGTTGTCCAACAATGATATTTACTGCTTTTTATAAAGAAATACAATTGATTTTATGCAGTATTGAGTTTAGCCTTTTGGCCCGGCCCTCCAAAATATTTTTAGTTTCTCATGTGGCCCCATCGAAAAAATAATTGCCCACCCCTGCCTTAGATAGATAGAATTTTTTCAATCCTGGTAATACCAGACACAATGGGAGTCAGAGTTGAATCTGCCATTGGAACCGAAGGATTGGCACACTACATGGCAAGTGGTGATGAAAAGCCCTAGGAATGTATTAATTTTTTTAAATTCCTATAAGTTTTTTGCATAAATGGTATTACACCCCAGCTCATATAGCTCATTTACTTCCAAACTTCTCCTCTACTTGCTTTCTGGGCTGTAGCTCAGAGGGCAATATGGCTCACATATAGTGGACTTGTCTCGTAATCCATACAAACCAGTGGCGGTGCGTCCATAGGGACGCAGGAGCGTCGTCCCCTCTGGCTCGCTCACAGCCAGTAAAATATACAGATTCATACACTGTATGAATCTGTATATTTTCGCCGCTGCCGTCCACTATTCAGCTGGCCGGAAGTTGAGCGCCGGTCAGCTGAATAGCGGCAGCTGACTGGCTGTGTGGAAGTGCCTATCAGGGCCAGCGGCCCTGATAGGCTGTCCGAGTACAGCCCTGAGTCTGTAGTCGGCTTCCTGAAGCTCATCCTCGGGACATACCGGCCGTACGTCCGAGGATAAGACTGACAGGCGTCTCAGCAAATCAGGTAACCTGATTGGCTGAAGCGTCATCGAGGGCGGGACGAGGGACATCGAGGGACGTAGAAGCCATAAAGGTAAGTGCCAGGGGTGGGGGGGTACTGGGCATGGTGGCTACAAGTGGGGGCACAGTGGCTACAAGTGGGGGCATAGTGGTTACAAGTGGGGGCACAGTGGTAACAATTGGGGGCACAGTGGCTACAATTGGGGGCACAGTGGCAACAATTGGGGGCACAGTGGTGACAATTGGGGGCACAGTGGCACCAATTGGGGGCACAGTGGCAACAATTGGGGGCACAGTGGCGACAATTGGGGGCACAGTGGCTGTGTTTGATGGCATAGTGGTGAAAATTGATGGCACAGTAGCTGCGTTTGATGGTATGGCACAGTGGCTGTGTTTTGATGGCATGGCACGGTGGCTGCGTTTTGATGGCATGGCACAGTGGCTGCGTTTTGATGGCACAGTGGCTGCGTTTTGATGGCATGGCACAGCGGCTGCGTTTTGATGGCACAGTGGTTGCGTTTTGATGGCACAATGACTGCATTTGATGGCATGGCACAGTGGTGACAATTGATAGGTACAGTGAGGCTGCAATTTTTTTTTTTTTCCGTTTACGCCCCCCAAAAATTTTGAGCACCAGCCGCCACAGATACAAACGTCCACCAAAACCTCTACAAAGCCTTACTGAATAAACCAGTTCCTGACATTTTCCATTCAGAGCACGAGTCACTTTTCCATATATTGCTAAAGCCGGAAGAACCCCACATTGAGCTTTGAAGCATTTAAGAATAGACACATGGATATTATGACAAATAAACTGGTGGATTCTCACCCCAAGTTTCTCCAGATCTGGGAGCCATGGATATCCTATTCACAGCCAAAAGATTCAACCAGTCTCTCCTATCTATATCACTGCTGATAAATAGCTTCCTCCGATTTTCTGACCCTTCTACCCTTCCAATTTTCTCTTTCTTTCCTTTTCTTCTCTTCTGCCTTTATGCTTTGTTGACTGTATTCCCTTCTTCACCTGCATTCATTAAAACCTCTAGATTGACCTTTCTCTTGTGGACCAATGTTACCAACTAAACTGGATAGTCTTATATGACTTCTGTGCTGCCTAAGCCCTTATATTTTTATACTGCTTTCTCTATACAGCAGTTTGTAAGTTACGTTGTTTGACACTATGTTATCCTGCCTATATCCTTCAGACCATGTATTATGTCCACACTTGATGAATTGCCTTGTGCACTCAATGTGAATGTTTCTGTTTGTCTTTGCTCATGAACACTTTTGTAACATAATTTCTTATATAAACTTCTTACTGAGCGTTAAGGTACCTAACTTTGATATCAATCAGCCATTACAACCAATGCTGAGACTTTGTACATCACTTAAAATTGAGCATTGTGTAGTCAACACACATTGATAAACTAACATGTACTCAATATGGAAAACCCATCCACTAATCCAGAAAAACAAATACTTGGCCACAGGTATGGTTTGATAAAAAAATAAAATCATCTGGCTTGAGGGTATATATACAGTATGTGTGTGTGTGTGTGTATATGTATGTGTGTGTATATATATATATATATATATATATATATATATATACCGTATTTATCGGCGTATAACATGCACAGGCGTAAAACACGCACCCAAACTTTAAGAGGGAAGTTTAAAGAAAAAAACTATCCACGGCCCTCTGCGTATAACACGCAGGCACAGTTTACCATCTATTTTCAGGGTAAAAAAGTGAGTGTTATAGGCCAATAAATACAGTATATATTTACACACAATGCCTTGAAAAAGTATTCATACCCTTTGAAATTTTCCACATTTTGTCATGTTACAACCAAAAACATAAATACATTTTACTGGGTTTTTATGTGATCAACCAACACAAAGTGGCACATAATTGTGAAGTGGAAGGAAAATTATAAATGTTTTCAAATTTATTTACAAATAAACTTATGTGGACTTGTGTGGACTCTTCAGTTGACATATGTAAGACCCCTTTCATACTGTGGTGGTTTGCACGCTCTATTGCGCTAAAAATAGCGCCTGCAAACCAACCTGAAACAGCGACTGCTGTTTCTCCAGTGTGAAAGCCTGAGGGTTTTTGCACACTGGAGCGGTGCGCTAGCAGGACCGCTCCAAAAGTCCTGCTAGCCGCATCTTTGGAGTGGTGAAGGAGCAGTGTGTTTACCTCTCATTCCCATTGAAAGCAATGGGAAACCGCCGCTGTACCGCCAGCAATGCACCTCTGCAGAGGCTCATTGACGGCGGTATTTACCCATTTTCGGCCGCTAGCGGGGGGGGGGTAAAACCGCACTGCTATCGGCCAAATACCATCACTGCACCTTCCGCCCCAGTGTGAAAGGGGCCTTAGTCATTTTTAAATGATCCTTTAATATAAATATGTATAGGCTACTGTGCGATTTATTTATAGGGGTTATAGACTAGCATTGTATATATACAGTATGTAAATAAATAAAGTGAAATGAAACCTGCTGTTTCAAGGTTTGGAAAGATAATTGTGTATATGAGGGAGAAGGCTAGTTTACATCTGCTGAATGAAGGTTAAAATTGTATACATCATTTGCAAATGCCCTCTTCTATTTTCTTCTTCACATATTGGTAATTTTAGAGGTCATTTGTTTTGTGACTTTGATATTACATAAGAAATATTTTATTGGATATTTCTTAAACAAAGATAATATCAGTAAACTATCAATGTAACATGGACAGATGGTGCTAAATTGTCTATTCAACATCACTGATTACATTTGTTTAATTTGACATTAAAAGCATTTGTACCTTTAAATTGAATTACAGTTTATGAACAAAGCAGAGCTAAGACTACACTGAGCTCAATTAATCTAGCTACAGTATAATGCTTAAAATAATGGTTTTGTTGCCAAGCAAAATTCTAAATTTCTGAACCAACGGTTCAACTGTTCATTAGCATAATCCAAGAATGTAAGAATAAACTATTTATCAAATTGGCTCACAAAACATATTCATCAGTCAAGAAAAGGTACCTGGGCATGCATGCTATGTAAATTAATTGCTGTAGGAGTCACCTTTAAAACCATGATTACCATTTGGACTTGCTTAGCTAATTCAGCATTTTCTTTTTTTATGCATGTTGATGCTGTTCACCACTAGTGCCAAATATAGACAAAGTTAATATAGCATTTCAGAACCTGCAGAGAACTAGAGTTCTCTACTCATAAAGCAAAGGCTGGTATACACACTGGGTATACTGAAGAGATTTTTTTCTCAATATATATGCTGAATAATAATACTGTAGGTATAATGAATAATCACTGTTTAGATGTTAATGTTTTCATTTTCAGTTCAAAAGTCCTGTTAGTATTCTCCATAACTGCTATTCCTTAGAAGAGTAGATAAGAATCATTTTGCAGTGCTTCCAGAGGTTTCTCAGCACTGCTTTCTGACACTTGCCTAATAACATCTCCAAAAAACTGGTAGGTTATGGCTTAATTCATAAAGGTGGTACACCAATATAAGGATCTTTTTTTTGGTTTTTAAGTGACAGTTATTTTTCCAAGAAGATGTAAAAATAACAACATGGCCAAAAATATAGACATGTGTCCTTGTGTGAGGCTTCATGAATGAAGCCCAATGTGATCATAACTGCACATAAATAGGTAGATTCAGAAAGAGTTAGGCCGGCTTATCTGTAGATAAGTCGACCTAACTCAGAATCTACGCCGACCTATGTTTAAGTGTATGCTCAAACAGAGATACGCTTAAACATATCTAAGATACGACGGCTTGCGCCGTCCTATCTTAGATAGCAATTTTTCGAATGGCCGCTAGGTGGCGCTTCCATTGCAGTCGGCGTAGATTATGTAAATGAGTTTGTACGCCGATTCACAAACGTACGCCCGGCCGCCGCAGTCGATTTACACCGTTTACGTAAGAGATAGGCTGCGTAAAGTTAGAGCTAGGCTCTACTGGAATAGTAATGTCAAGTATGGCCGCCGTTCCCGCGTCGAAATTTGAAATTTTTACGTTGTTTGCGTAAGTCGTCCGTGAATCGGGATTTACGTCTCTTACGTCCACGTCAAAATCAATAGGCCCGTGCGGCATACTTAGCCGCAATGCACACTGGGAAATGTAGTCGCCCCGCGCATGCACAGTGAAAAAAAACTTCAAAAACATGAGGTCAAGCCTCATTACCATGAAACACGCCCCCCCTCCAAGTCATTTGAATTCGGCGTCCTTACGCCCGCCCACTTTAGGCTACGCCGCCGTAGATTAGCAGGCAAGTATATTGAGAATCATTACTAGCCTAGCTAATTTACAGCGGCGTAGCCTAAACAGGCTAAGCTACGCCGCCGTAACTTTACACAATTGTACCTAAATCTACCTAATAATAATTTACAGAGAGACACAAAGGAAGAGATAGATAGAGAGAGAGAGAAAGCATACTTTATCTTCAGCGAAAACTATTTTGGATAGTGTATGTCAGTTAAAATATTGGCCAGTTTTTTAATTTTTTTTGCTTTACTACCATGTCCTCATAAAACTGTGAGTGCAGAGTGTCATGGTCAAGCTTTCTGGGCATGACATTTTACACTCATGTTGGCCATATATATACTTATTATAATTTGGTCAGTTAATCAGGGACTATCAACATTTCAAACCGATCTACCAATCTACTGCTCTTCAAGCTCCCTGTGGGACAAAAGCCACTTGATCAGCCAGGGACTGAAGCATTGATCTCTGTATTCTGACAGGCAGGGATTGTCCCCTCTGTCAGAATACGATAGAGCAGCAGGCAGGATTGATTCCCCCATGGGGAAATAAATTCATTTTTTTTTTTCATTCTGCTGGCTGAAAGAAAAAATAACTGAACCATGTATGGTGAGCTTCACTGTGCATTGATGCAGAGACTAGTGTTGAAGTCATCATGGTAGCACTGCTTTCTGAAACATTCAGTACCACCTACTGCCAGAAGAAGATTGAAAAGGAAAGGACCCAGCACAGAATGTGACCAGGCAGATGACATCAGACAATGGAGTTGCATAAATATGTTAAAGTGCGTAGGGAGAGACTTCCAGCACATATTTTCCATTTGGTGGAACCAACACTGGGTTGTGATTCTTAGCTACCATGGTGCAAGTGCAATTTTTAACAATCAGAATTGCTTTAATAAAGGAATAATGATACAGCATATATGAAGAAACAAAGGGCCAAATTCTCAAAAACCCTGCCTAACTTAAATTTCAGCAGTTAAGTTACACTGACTTAAAATTTCTACCTAAGTGCCCGATCGTCAAAGCACTTACCTAGAAATTTCAGGCCGTGTAACTTAAGTGCCGCTGTCGTAAGGCGGTCCTCCTCTCCTGGGGGCGTTTAAAATTTAAATGAGGCGCGCTCCCGCGCCGGCCGTACTGCGCATGCGTGTGACGTCATTTTCCCGACGTGCAGCGCGCTAACGTAATTAACGCCGGGCGGCTTTGAGAATTTCGACGGGACACTAAAGTTGCGACGGGTGAAAAAAAAAGACGCGCCGGGAAAACAAATAATTATAAAAAAAAATGACAGCGTCGCTCAGCATGCATTCCTGAGAGGGAGAACTCCATGCCAATTTTCAAAGAAAAAACTGGCATGGGTTCCCCCCCAGGAGCATACCAGGCCCTTAGGTCTGGTATGGGTTGTAAGGAGACCCCCCCACGCCGAAAAATTGACGTAGAGGGTCCCCCTACAATCCATACCAGACCCGTATCCAAAGCACGCTACCCGGCCGGTCAGGAAGGGAGTGGGGACGAGCGAGCGCCCCCCCCCCCTCCTGAGCCGTGCCAGGCCGCATGCCCTCAACATGGGGGGGTTGGGTGCTCTGGGGCAGGGGGGCGCACTGCGGGCCCCCCACCCCAGAGCACCCTGTCCCCATGTTGATGAGGACAGGACCTCTTCCAGACAACCCTTGCCGTTGGTTGTCGGGGTCTGCGGGCGGGGGCTTATCGGAATCTGGGAGTCCCCTTTAATAAGGGGGCCCCCAGATACCGGCCCCCCACCCTAAGTGAATGGATATGGGGTACATCGTACCCCTATCCATTCACCTGGAGGCAAAAAGTAAAAGTTAGTAAACACACAACACAAGGCTTTTTAAAATAATTTATTATTCTGCTCCGGATGCCCCCCCTGTCTTCTTTATTAGCTCTATTTCCAGGGGGGGCTTCTTCTTCCGCTCTCCGGGGGTCTTCCACTCTCCGGGGGTCTTCTTCCACTCTCCGGGGGGGGCTTCTTCTTCCGCTCTCCGGGGGGGGGCTTCTCCGCTCTCCGGGGGGCTTCTTCCATCTTCTCCCCTCTTCCGCTGTTGACTCGGCGAACCCCGGTTCTTCTCCAGCTGTCCGGTGCCTTCTTCTTCAGCGCTGGCTGCCTGCTATGTTTGTGTGTTAGCTCAATTAGTAACAGGCAGCCGGCGCGGTCTTCTGTGACGTCAGGGTCTTCTGTTCTTCTCCCCTCTTCCGATGTTGACTCGTCGCATCTTGTCGCTGTAATGATGGAAGCGCGCCTTGCATCCCATTTATATAGGCATCACCGTCCCATCATGCTCCGGCAGGTACCCACGTGGTGGGTGCACGTGGGTAGGCACCCACCACGTGGGTACCTACCGGAGCATGATGGGACGGTGATGCCTATATAAATGGGATGCAAGGCGCGCTTCCATCATTACAGCGACAAGATGCGACGAGGCAACATCGGAAGAGGGGAGAAGAACAGAAGACCCTGACGTCACAGAAGACCGCGCCGGCTGCCTGTTACTAATTGAGCTAACACACAAACATAGCAGGCAGCCAGCGCTGAAGAAGAAGGCACCGGACAGCTGGAGAAGAACCGGGGTTCGCCGAGTCAACAGCGGAAGAGGGGAGAAGATGGAAGAAGCCCCCCGGAGAGCGGAGAAGCCCCCCCCCGGAGAGCGGAAGAAGAAGCCCCCCCGGAGAGTGGAAGAAGACCCCCGGAGAGTGGAAGACCCCCGGAGAGCGGAAGAAGAAGCCCCCCTGGAAATAGAGCTAATAAAGAAGACAGGGGGGGCATCCGGAGCAGAATAATAAATTATTTTAAAAAGCCTTGTGTTGTGTGTTTACTAACTTTTACTTTTTGCCTCCAGGTGAATGGATAGGGGTACGATGTACCCCATATCCATTCACTTAGGGTGGGGGGCCGGTATCTGGGGGCCCCCTTATTAAAGGGGACTCCCAGATTCCGATAAGCCCCCGCCCGCAGACCCCGACAACCAACGGCAAGGGTTGTCGGGAAGAGGTCCTGTCCTCATCAACATGGGGACAGGGTGCTCTGGGGTGAGGGGGCCCGCAGTGCGCCCCCCTGCCCCAGAGCACCCAACCCCCCCATGTTGAGGGCATGCGGCCTGGCACGGCTCAGGAGGGGGGGGCGCTCGCTCGTCCCCACTCCCTTCCTGACCGGCCGGGTAGCATGCTTTGGATACGGGTCTGGTATGGATTGTAGGGGGACCCCCTACGTCAATTTTTTGGCGTGGGGGGGTCTCCTTACAACCCATACCAGACCTAAGGGCCTGGTATGCTCCTGGGGGGGAACCCATGCCGGTTTTGAATTTTAAAATTGCCGTGGAGTTCTCCCTCGGGAATGCATACCAAATGCCGTCGCTGGAATGGGCCTTTACAATGTGTGACTAACTTTCCACATTATAAAACCAGCCCTAGTTTTGCGCAGGCAAATTCGGAACTTACGCAGAAATCACAGTGATGAAATGCTTTGAAAATCTGCTTAAGTCCTCATTTGCATACGCAAAGCTGCATTTCAATGAGAAATGCCCCCAGTGGCGGATGCGGTACTGCATCCTAAAATCTGACCGTGTAAGTGTCTTACACATGTCAGATTTTCTGCCTAACTTTGGAAAAAAGCCTTTTGAGAATCGTTTCCAAAGTTAGGCACAGAGATAAGCAGGCTGAACAGCAGTTAAGTCTGCGTATCTCTTTTGAGAATCAGGCCCAAAGAACATAAAAACTATTTGACATGGTGTGACACAGCATAGTCAATATAAAGAAAAATGTAGATATATTTATTATCCAACAGCAGCTCACATGTACAGATTTGTTTAACAATACTAAATTTTCATGGAGCTGATCTCGACATTCACAACTTGTACTAACCAATATCATCCCATGGAAGAATGGACAAAAACTGAGGGGACAAAGACATGGGGGAAAGGGGAAGGACCCCAAAATACTGCAGTCTTCTTATCGAAAAAGGGGTTCACATCAATTCCTCTCTATTAGAAGGTCCATGGCAGCCAGACCTTGTTGAATTTCCAAGGGCATCTATGAGTAATGTAAGTCAGCTTGCAAAGAAGCAGTGCCGCATCAATCATGGCTTCCCAGGATGACCGAGTTGGAGGAGTAGGAGTTATTTTAGCTATTTTTTTACTTAAAGCGGATGTCTGCTGAAAAAAAAATATTGAAAGTCAGCAGCTACAAATACTGCAGCTGTTGACTTTTAATATTAGGACACTTACCTATCCTGGAGTCCAGCGCCGTCCGCAGCAGAAGACGATCGATTGCTCGTCACTCTGCTGCCCCCCCACCATCCTCGGTGAGGGATCCAGGAAGTGAAGCGCTTCGGCTTCACTGCCCGGTTCCCTACGGCCCATGCGCGAGTCACGCTACGGCTGCCGATTGGCTCCCGCTGTGTACTGGGAGCCGAGTGTTCCCAGAACACAACGGGTGGGCGTTAGGTGACGTCTGCCCAAGACTGTGTGGCCAGAAGTGGGTGCAAATACCTGTCCTCTCCCCCCTGAAAGGTGTCAAATGTGACACTGGAGGGGGGGGTTCCGATCAGCGGGAGTTCCACTTTAGGGTGGAGCTCCGCTTTAATACAATGGTTTTAAACTAATGGAGGTTTCTCCTTTTTCCTTTCAACATTGCTGCGATGAGTGCCCAGGGGTTTTAGGAGGACTCCAAAGAGTAAAATTGGGACTGGATGGAGCACTATTGGAGATATCAATTTCAGGCTATCTTCCCTGGCGTTATGGTGGTTATGGCTTCCTTCCATCTTTGGCTCAGTGATGATTACATGATCCACAAATGTAATTTATTTTAAACACAGTGAAAGGGAGCTCATATTGATTTATCTTAAAGTGGATGTAAACCCTCACATAAACCCAGTGAAGTAAACAGCCTCAGATGATATACAAAGATAAAAAAATCTCCCTACATAAGTTTTACTTGCCTATCTGCTGTCTTCATCGTTATGTACTGTTTAAAAAGTGCACATCCTGTTAGAGATGTTCTATTCCTGTTTAGCACTGCAGTGAAGCCTGGGCATACAGCCAAGACTGCTGATTGGAGGAAAGGCACACACCCCCTCTCATAGTAGGTAAAATCGAATAAAGCCAATAGTCCATCCAGTTTAACCTGTGTAGGTGCATGTGTGTCAGTGTCTATATTTCCCATATCCCTGTATCCCTGTATTCTCATAGGTAGAAACTTTTAGCTCTCATTGTTGAAAAGTTCAGGGCTCTGCTAATCTATTTATAGCATCCTCCCCAACACAAAACTCAAGCTTCTTTTTTCATATATGATGGAGAGCTTGTCAGAAGTTATCAGGCTGAAGAAGAACAGGGTAGGAGACAGCTATGGGACATAGTGCTTTGAAGAGGGATATCAAAACACTGCAGATATATGTGCTCAGCTCAAATTTCATGAATCGGGTTTACATCCACTTTAGAGAAGCACGTGGGTGAATCTAGTACACAACACACTATTTCTGGGATTTCTTAATTTGGACATTTTATTGGACATTTATCACTTGCATATTAAGTTTTGTAGTATAATCCCTGTTTAGATATATTTTATTCAAAGATTTCAAAGCAGATCCGGTTTTCAAGATGTGCTGTTTAAGCTCCTTTAAAGATACACAAAGAAACAGGCAATGTTGAGGACCATAGGTGCAGTGGTCAGCCAAAGAAACGTAATGCAGCAGATAAAGGACACATCATGCTTACTTCCCTTTAACATCGGAAGATTTCCAGAAGTGCCATCAGCACAGAACTGGTGGAAACCAGTGGAACCCAGGTAAACCCTTCTACCGTCCAGTGAAGTCTGGCCAGAAGTGGTCTTCATGGAAGAATTGTGGGCAAAACAATTATACCTCCGATGTGGAAACAAAGCTAAGATACAACTATGCACAAAAACATGGGAACCGGGAAAAAGGCAGCAGATGCTGATAAGTCAAAATTTGGAGGTTTTCTCCATGATGAGAAATACAGGCAGGTACTTACAATATCCATCTTTTCACACCTAATAACTTGACAGAGAAACTGGATATAGTGCATATGTTATATTCCCCAACGTGGTGACCACTTGTGATGTATATTCATAACAGTAACAATGTGCAGAGCGTCCACATTTAGTGTCACTAGCCGCTCACCTCAGAACGTGGACCCTCTGAATGAACAGAGGGGTCAATCCACCTTCCCATAAAGGGTAAATATCTGCATCGCGTTGATCGGCTAGTGACACCAAAGGTGGAGGCTCTGCACCTTGTCACCGTTATAAATATACATAACGAGTGGTAACCACTTTGGGGAATCTAACATATGTACTATATCCAGTTTCTCTGTCTAGTTATTTATTGCTTTAGTGCTGCACTATTTCTTTGATATTACTGTGCTGGGATTTGGTTTATTGACCCTGAGTGTTCAGCAGATTTATTTTATTTCTAATTTAGATTGATTGATTTTGATTGATTTATTTTACTTTATATTTTTTCACACTTGCCTAAGGCCTGGTTCACACCTATGCAGGTTGCAGTTGGCATATTCCAGGTGCATTTTGCATTGTTCAATAAATGTTTTTGATCCATTGAAGTCAATGGAACCAAATAACAGAAAAAAAAAGTCCCTTCCCCTTTGCATAAAATGCATAGATGACAACATGATCTATAGAAAACCGTGTTAAATGGACTGTAGTGTGTTTTTGCAAAACTGAAAACGCACTATAAAATGCATAGGTGTGAACACAGCATTGTATAAGGCAAAATATTGAAAACACAAGCATTTCAAAATGTTAATATCGCATTACAAATGTTAAGAAAAAAACCTCTGTAAAATAACTTTAAATATGGGTGTAGTAGATATATATTATTTGTTTCTTTTAACTACAGGTATATATAGAACCATATGACAAACATACATCATGCATGCATTTAATTGACAAGTCATTAGAGAGTGAAATGATAAGAACTGCAAACTAACATTCCACATTTAAGGACATGTCTCTGGTTTTCTTATGCACTGAGATATAGCTTATTCTCAGTAAAAAGTGACAATCTCATTATTTCAGTTCAACATGGTTCTTAACATTTACTGACTGTGTTCAAATGAACTGTGCTCACCAAACTCTGATAACTAATTTCACTGTCAATATCCACTTAAACAACTGCTCTATAATTCAGCTATGCAGTACTAACTAGGCTTTTTAAACAATCCATCAGTCAATTGTTTTATAGTATTCCAGTCACCGAAGGCTTTTACTGTTCACTTTAATAGGGTGAATAATTCCGGACAGTGTCCAAAAGCTACACTAAACATATGGGCTTAAGTCTGTTTTGCTGTAGCTGTATAATAAGTGACTCAATTTGCAAAGTGCAATATTAGCTTGTTAAAGATGTTAAATCACTGGACATAAGTAACTTTTTTTTTCTTTTAATAAACTACCTTACAGTTCTATGGCTAAACAAATATGAGTTTCTTTTGGATGTGCAGTATTCGGGTATGAACTGCATAACCCAGAAAGTGCATTCTTGTTTGATTGAAGGGGGTTGATTTTCTAAAGAAAACTAGGCTGTTCACTTTCTAAGGGAAGTTGCACTTTGCAAGGGAATTTGCCCCAGAGCTTAGTGTATAAGGTGAAGCTCTGTTGACTTTCTTCATCCAATCACATGCAATCAAATATTTTTTTTTCTTGCATGTGATTGGATATTCTCTTAGCAAAATGAACCTTCACCACATTCACAAAGCTCTGTGGCAAATTCCATTGAAAAACCCTTATTTTGCAAAGTGAAAAGCCTATTTGCTTTAGTAAATCAACCCCAAAGAGTTTGTAGTCTATACCCAGTGTTTGTGTTCATATTCATTTTATTAGCCTAAACATTCTGTTTAGGAAAAATGCACCATTTAGTCTTGTTGAAATGTATGCAATGTAAAGGAGAGGCATTACCCATTATTGTTGATAAAGGTTTTAATTATCACCATATATTGGCAGAACAAGTGATGAGGAATCGTTTTGTTGACTGGGCACTTAGTGAATACCCCTACTACTATGCACAGCCCTTGCACGTTTTAATTTTATTGGGCAGTGAATTTTTTGCTGAATTAAACACAATGGCCCAGATTCACAAAGCACTTATGCCGACGTATAACACATTACGCCGATGTAAGTGCAAATGTGTGCGCCAGACCCACAAACTAATATGCGCCTAAAAACAGGCTACACCCCGCCGACGTAGCTTGCACACGCCGGCGTAGGGTGGGTGCACATTTAGGCTGGACGCATGGGGCTGCTCCCATTGATTAGCCATTCAAACATGCAAATGAGGGAAATATGGCGATTCACGAACGTGCGTGTGCCCGGCGCATGCAACGCGAGATGCGCGCAAGTTGTACATCCGGAGTAAAGTTATTCCCCATAAAGGAGGTGCAACCCTGCAACAGACATGCACAGGTCTGTACCAAGGAACACAAGCCGGCGAATTGTGCGTTAGACGTGTGTCTGGCTGGGCGTATGTTATGTTCACAGGGTACGCAGTGATCCGGCGTAGCTTAGGCAGTTGTGCCGGTGTGGTTGTGAGCAGGCGCATGGGGTGCTGTGCTTGTGTCCACATCACGGCGGATGCGCAGTTTGTGATACGTACCTGTCTGCCGCTCGGCCCATCATTTGCATGGGGTCACGCCTCATTTGCATGGGGTCATGCCCACTTCAACCTACGCCGGCGTGCGACTTCGAAACCAACGCCACGCTGGCGCAGCATTGGGAGCACTGGCTTGCTGAATGCAATGCTTGCCTCTCTGCGCTGCGTTGGCGTAGCGTACAGTGTTTGCCCTACGGCGACGTAATGTGCGCTTTGCTCTCTGTGAATCTGGGCCAATACCTCTATTTATTCCACACCACTGGTGCTATTTAAAGGGTAACTCCACGTTCGTGGGGGAAAAATAGCAAATAAAGAAAACACAATATAGCATATACAATTGCAACACAAGTCATATTGTAATTGAATGTTATTAAAAATTACCTTTCCTTTTTGATCTGCCACTCTGTAAACAATAACCGCATTGTATAGTGTTCTCTGTGTATAGTGCTCTCTGTGCATAGTAATATATAATATAGAATGTGTGCTCTGTGTATAATATAGAATGTGTGCTCTGGGTATAATATACAATATGTTCTCTGTGTATAGTATGTGCTCTGTGTATCATGTGCTCTGTGTATAATATACAATGTCTCTTTGTATAGTGTGTCCAGGTATTGGGAGCAGTGGCAGTGCGTCCATAGAGGGCGCCGAAGCGCCGCCCCCCTCTCCCACCGCCACTGATTACAATACATAGATTCATGCATTGCATGAATCTATGTATTGTTGCCGCTGCCGCAGACTATTCAGATGGCCGGATGGTAAGCGCCGTCCATCTGAATAACGGCAGCTAGTTGGCTGTGTGGAAGTGCCTATCAGAGCCAGCGGCTCTGATAGGCTTTCCGAGTACAGCCCTCAGGCTGTATTCGGCTTACAGATACTTATCTAAGGGACTACGGGGGGGGGGGCATTCCTTGGATAAGACTGACAGGCGTCTCAGCCAATCAGGTTCACCGGTTCTGGTTACTGGTAACCTGATTGGGTGAAGCGTCATCGAGGGCGGGAGAAGACATCGAGGGATGTGGAAGGAGGATGGCTGACCCCAGAAAGGTAAGTGCCGGGTGGGGGAGGGGCATTTTACAGAGCACAGTGGCAACAATTGGTACAGTGACAGTGGTGAGAATGGGCACAGTGGCAGTGGCATCAATTGGCACAGTGGCAAAAATGGGCACAGTGGCGACATTTGGCACAGTGACAGTGGCATCAATTGGCACAGTGGCGACAATTAAAGGGCACAGTGGCGACAATTGATGGGCACAGTGGCTGCGTTTGATGGCATGGCACAGTGGCTGCATTTGATGGCGTGGCACAGTGGTGACAATTGATGGCACAGTGGCTGCGTTTGATGGCATGGCACAGTGGCGACAATTAATGGGCACAGTGGCTGCGTTTGATGGCATGGCACAGTGGTGACAATTGATTGCACAGTGGCTGCGTTTGATGGCATGGCACTGTGACTGCGTTTGATGGCATTGCACAGTGGTGACAATTGATGGCACCGTGGTGCGTTTGATGGCATGGCACAGTGACTGCGTTTGATGGCATGGCACAGTGGTGACAATTGATGGCACAGTGGCTGCATTTGATTGGCCCAGTGGCTGCATTTGGCACAGTGGCGACAATTAAAGGGCACAGTGGCACAGTGGCGACAATTGATGGGCACAGTGGCTGCGTTTGATGGCATGGCACAGTGGCTGCATTTGATGGCATGGCACAGTGGTGACAATTGATGGCACAGTGGCTGCGTTTGATGGCATGGCACAGTGGCGACAATTAATGGGCACAGTGGCTGCGTTTGATGGCATGGCACAGTGGTGACAATTGATTGCACAGTGGCTGCGTTTGATGGCATGGCACTGTGACTGCGTTTGATGGCATTGCACAGTGGTGACAATTGATGGCACCGTGGTGCGTTTGATGGCATGGCACAGTGACTGCGTTTGATGGCATGGCACAGTGGTGACAATTGATGGCACAGTGGTTGCATTTGATGGGCCCAGTGGCTGCATTTGATTGGCCCAGTGGCTGCATTTGATGCGCACAGTGGCTGCACATTGGATCCGCACAGTGAGGCTGCAATTGTTTTTTTGTATGCGCCCCCCCCAAAAAATTTTGAGCACTAGCCGCCACTGATAACTATACTCAAATAGTCCAGAAAAAACATTTTACTGCTTAGTGACTTTATCAGTTGGATTTATCAAATATGCATACACATGAGTCGACAAATAAATACGATTGATACCTGTTCACATTGTGGATGTAGCACCTACAGTTTATAAGTAAATAAAAAGTGTGGGTTTTAGCACATTATGTGAATTTACTGATAATGCCAAAAGCATTTCCTGAAACACAAAGGACTACAGTTTTGTAATTCTGTTGAATTTTAAGTGATTTCATGTATGTAACTGAAACATTATATGCACATTTAAAAGAAGTAACACAAACTCCACTGATAGCATGCACAATAAATGTCTTTGACTCTCAAGCAGGTAAGTATACCTGTAAATATCTCTGTAGAGATTTAAGCATTATGGCAGTTTAACAGATAATCAGATCATGCATTTACCTTCTCAGTATCTCTTTGATGCTGCTTCACAGGTATATCACTTAAAAAAAAAAAAAGATAAAACCATTCCAATTTATAACTAGTCTTTGCCTCAAGTTGCACATGGAATGGCAGCACACATTACAAACAGAAAAAAAAACTGCACTGGGAATTTTTTTTCTGTTCACATTGCTATTTAACCGTTGCCCTGCTGTGTCTTTCTGAAAATTGAAATCTGCAATCATCTGCTTTATGCCACACTACTTTTAGACAACAGTTGTTAAAGTTATTTCTGTATTATTTAGCCTAGGTTCACATTGGAGCGATTTGTCATGCGACTTGAGTGATCAATTGGACTGTTTCAATTGGTGCAACATAGTTACATAGTTACATAGTTAGTCAGGTTGAAAAAAGACACAAGTCCATCCAGTCCAACCACAAAAAATAAATAAACAAACAAAATAAAAAATACAGTACAATCCCACACACCCAACTACATACCCACAGTTGATCCAGAGGAAGGTAAAAAACCCCAGCAGAGCATGATCCAATTTGCTACAGCAGGGGAAAAAATTCCTTCCTGATCCCCCGAGAGGCAATCGGATTTACCCTGGATCAACTTTACCTACAAATCTTAGTACTCAGTTATATTCTGTACATTTAGGTAAGTATCCAGACCTTTCTTAAAGCAATCTACTGAACTGGCCAGAACCACCTCTGGAGGGAGTCTGTTCCACATTTTCACAGCTCTTACTGTGAAGAAACCTTTCCATATTTGGAGATGAAATCTCTTTTCCTCTAGACGTAAAGAGTGCCCCCTTGTCCTCAGTGTTGACCGTAAAGTGAATAACTCAACACCAAGTTCACTATATGGACCCATTATATATTTGTACATGTGGATCATATCCCCCCTAATTCTCCTCTTCTCAAGAGTGAATACATTTAGTTCTTCTAATCTTTCCTCATAGCTGAGCTCCTCCATGCTTCTTATCAGTTTGGTTGCCCTTCTCTGCACTTTCTCCAGTTCCCCGATATCCTTTTTGAGAACTGGTCCATACCTCTCTTAATACAAGAAAGGACTTTGCTCGCTTTGGAAACTGCAGCTTGGCATTGCTTGCCATTATTGAGCTTATGATCAACTAAAACCCCCAGATCCATCTTCACTACGGATCCACCCAGTTGTACACCCCCTAGTATGTATGATGCATGCATATTCTTAGCCCCCAAGTGCATAACTTTACATTTATCAACATTAAACCTCATCTGCCATTTAGTTGCCCAATTAGACAGAGCATTGAGGTTGGCTTGTAAATTGGCAACCTCCTATAAAGACGTTATTCCACTGAATAGCTTGGTGTCGTCTGCAAAGACAAAAATTTTACTTTTGATCTCAGACCCAATATAATTTATAAAGATATTAAAAAATAATGGTCCCAGCACTGAACCTTGGGGTACACCACTGATAACCTTTGACCATTCAGAGTAAGAATCATTAACCACGACTCTCTGATTTCTGTCTTTCAGCCAGTTTTCTATCCATTTACAAACTGATATATCCAATCCTGTAGACCTTACCTTACACATGAGCCGTGTGTGGGGAACTGTATCGAACGCTTTTGCAAAATCCAAGTATATCACGTCCACAGCCACGCTTCTGTCCAGGGTTTTACTTACCTCTTCATAAAAGGAAATCAGGTTTGTCTGACAACTTCTGTCTTTCATGAATCCATGCTGTCTGTTGCTTAAATAGTTTTTTTTCCAGCAGGAACTCATCCATGTGGTCTTTTATTATACATTCCAGTAGCTTATCAACTATAGAAGTTAAACTAACAGGTCTATAGTTACTTGGTGAAGACTTTGTTCCCTTTTTAAATATAGGCACCAAATTGGCTCTATGCCAATCCAGTGGTACTATTTCTGTCATTAATGAGTCCCTAAAAACTAGAAACAATGGCTTTGAAATTACAGAGCTCATTTCTTTTAGGATCCGTGGGTGGATGACATATGGTCCAGGTGCTTTATCCACCTGTATTCTGTCTAAATATTTCTGGACCATATCACTTTTGAGCCATTGTGGATTTGGGGCTGTGTCACTACCACCCCCATTTTGGACATGAGCTCCCCCATGCTCCATTGTATACACAGAGCTGAAGAAAGCATTTAATAAATTAGCCTTCTCTTTGTCCCCAGTCACCCAATCTAGATTATTTTGTAAAGGGCCTACATGCTCAGACTTGACCTTTTTACTATTAATATATTTGAAGAATTTTAGGGGCTTGCCCTACTATATTTTGCAATCTGTCGTTCGTTTTGAATTTTTGCATCCTTGATTTCCTTTTTACATATCCTGATATATTCTTTGTAACATTTAAACGACACTAGCGTTCCTTCATTTTTATATTTTTTTAAAGGCTATTTTCTTATTGTTTATAGCTTTTTTAACTTTGACCGTGAGCCACATAGGTTTTATCTTTAGCCTTTTAAACTTATTGCCCATGGGAACATACTTTGTAGTGAGTTCATAAACGGTCTTTTTGAAGAATTCCTATTTCTGTTCTGTGTTTATGGGTGCCAATATTCCCTCCCAGTCCAAGTCCTGGAGAGCAGCCCTCATCCTTGGAAAATTTGCTCTCTTGAAATTAAGTGTTTTTATCTTTCCTGTATGTATTTCTTGCTTACAGCTAACATCAAATGAAATCATGTTATGATCACTGCTACCCAGGTGTTTCTTTATCTGAACATTAGTAATAAGCTCTGCATGGTTTGAGATTACCAGGTCCAACAGAGCATCATTCCTAGTTGGTTCCTTAATCACTTCAATACCAGCCCATAGTAATATGATGTCCACAAAGGACCTCTACCGTTCCGGGTGGACGTCATGTGACGTCCTGGGCTTTGTGGGGAGCCCTGCAGCTAGAGGCATCATTCAGATATCCTTCTCTTCTGCCGGCGATTCTGTGCAACATAAGAACGATCATAGCGATGGTTCCGCCGCTTGATCATTCTTATAGGCGGCGGGAGGGGACATCCCCCCCTCCCGCCGCCATCCGGTGCTTCTCCGGGCTCTCCCGTGCCATCGGGGGCCCGGAGAACGAATCGTCCGGCGCTGGCAGGAAGCATAGAGATGAATGGTGACCAGATGATCACCAGTCATCTCTATGACTGTCGGAGGACCCCGGGCGCGATGTGATGACATCACGCCCGGATCCCCGTAAGTAAACAAAGCCACGATTGTGGCTGCTAAGCAACAGTAATCATGAGATCGGTGAATTTCTTTTCGCCAATTTCATGCTTTCAGGCCTGGAGGAGAGATGCGGGGTCTTATTGACCCCGCATCTCTCCATAAAGAGTACCTGTCACACACATTCCTATTACAAGGGATGTTTACATTCATTGTAATAGGAATAAAAGTGATAATAAAAAAAATTAAATAAAAAAAAAGTGTAAAAAAATAAATAAATATGTAAAGAAAAAAAAAAATGTTTTAATGCCCCTGTCCCCAGTAGCTCGCGCGCAGAAGTGAACGCACACGCAAGTCCCACCTACATATGTAAATGCCGTTTAAACCACATATGTGAGGTATCGCCGCGTGCGTTACAGTGCCAGCAACAATTCTAGCACTAGATCTCCTCTGTAAATCTAAACTGGTAACCTGTAAAAAATTTCAAAGCGTTGCCTATGGAGATTTTTAAGTACCGAAGTTTGGCGCCATTCCATGAGTGTGCGCAATTTTAAAGCGTGACATGTTAGGTATCTATTCACTCGGTGTAACATCATCTTTCATATTTTACAAAAAAATTGGGCTAACTGTACTGTTTTGTTATTTTTTTAATTCATTTTTTTTTTTAAAAAAGGCGTTTGAAAAATGATTGCGCAAATTCCGTGCAAGATAAAACGTTTCAATGACCGTCGTTTGATTCCCTAGGGTGTCTGCTAAAAAAACATATATAATGTTTGGGGGTTCTGCGTAATTTTCTAGCAAAAAAAATATGATTTGTACATGTAGGAGAGAAGTGCCAGAATATGCCTGGTATGGAGGTGTGTATAAAAGCCCTGTATGGAAGTGGTTAATAAACTGGACCATAAAATTGTCCTACAATAGGTTTTTAAATGTTTGCCCTTTAGCTGTCCCAGCAGTGCCATTACTCCAGTCAATTTCTGGGTAATTAAAATCCCCCATTATTATCACCATCCCAGCCCTTGCAGCCCTTTCCATCTGTGCAAGGAGCCGAGTCTCCACCTCCTACATTACCCCAACATTAGGTGGTCTATAACAAACTCCAATGATTAACTTTGAACTACGCACATCTGTATGCAGTTCCACCCATAATGCTTCAGCTTCCTCACACTCTCCATCAACCAGGTCCTCTTTCACTCATGCTTTGAGGTCACTTCTCACATAGAGACAGACTCCGCCACCTTTCCTTTTTACCCTGTCTTTCCGAAAGAGAGCATAGCCAGGAATATTAATAGCCCAGTTATGTGAGGATTAAAGCCAAGTTTCAGCAATACCGATTACATCATAGCTCTCCTCATGCACCAGAGCTTCCAACTCACCTGTTTTGCTTGGCAGAATCTGGCATTGGTGAACAAACACTTTACTGCATTAATATATTTTGACCGGTCACATACTATCCTCTTGGGTGTTCCGAGATTGCAACTAGGACCTGCTACTCTACTTACCTTGGGTTTTTGTGCTTTGATTACCCTACCTCTAATGCCCCTAATACTACCCTCTTGAATATGTTCCACACTGACTATCTCTATCTCTGGACTCCCCCCCCCCTGTCGCCTAGTTTAAAAGCCCCTCTAACTTTTTGGCCATCCTTATTCCCAGCTGATCTGCACCCTCCTCATTTAGGTGCAGTCCGTCCCTTCTATAGTACTGGTTATCGACTGAGAAGTCGGCCCAGTCCTCCAGGAACCCAAACCCCTCTTTACTACACCAGCTCTTCAGCCACTTGTTTACTTCCCTAATCTCCCTCTGCCTTTCTGGTGTGGCTCGATGTATCGGTAGTATTCCTGAGAATACTACCTTGGAGGTCCTTCTCCTCAATTTAGCTCCCAAGTCCCTAAAATCGTTCTTTAGGACACTCCATCTGCCTCTGACCTTGTCACCGATTTTGCAGCGCCATACGATTTGCAAAAGTAGTTCCTGCACTACTTTTGCCGATTTCAGGTGCGACTTTAGTAGACATGTGTGCATGAAGCCACACAGATGTCTATCAAGTAGCACCTGAAATTGCGCTGACCTCGCTACTTTAAAAACACGCTACTTCAAGTGAAGTAGCGCGATTTCAAAGTAGCATTAATGTGAACCAGGGCTTAGATGAATTGCCAACCTTGTGTCTTGTTTGATAAGTGTTAAAGTTATTTTTTTAGTTCTGGCCTGTCTAGGTGTGAAAGATTCCTCTTTGACCCACACGTCTTATCAGCTCTTAATTGATTAATTGACGATTTCTCCTCCACCCCATATATTTATAAATTAAAATCAACTCATGAGACAAAGCACTTTGCCAAGTGGCTCAGGCACTTGATAATGGTAATTTCTACTTGATAATTTCTACCAAAGTGTAATATTTTCATACATTATATGGAAATTTAGCACTGCATTTTGACTAAAAACGAAAAATAAAGTAATTATAAAATAGCAGTGCTCCACTCCAGACAGACTGAATCCTCCTATCTCTGTCTGTAATATGCTCACTCTAGCTTTCCTTACCACAATATTTTTCTCTGCCCCTAAATTTCTGTTCCTGCACCCCTCTTTTTCACCCCATAAATTATATATATAAGATAAACAGTATATTACCCTCACTCCTACCCTCTCCCTATTACGACACTTATCACCTCTTGACAATTTTGATTTCTGGAGGTTATACAGACACAACCTCCAGGACACAGAGGTGTGTGCATTCATATACTGTAAATCTTACTCCATTATCCACCTGTTTCTCATAACTTCTGGGGACATTTCCCCCGATTCTTGGCCCTCCACTATTTAACTTCCCCCTTACACTCCCTCATCTAGCATCAGCCGCAGTCCACACATTCTAATATACAGTATATCCCCCTGCTTCCAAGAATCACCCACTTCTTCTCATGTGCCCTCAGGAAAGCCTGCTTTGTCTGTATCAAGCTTTCTTCTGTCCATTTGTTTTATCTGCAATTCCATTAACCTATTGGCATTCCTGAAACCTGGCTTCAAGAATCTGTCTTTTTAACTGCCCTCTCCTATGACCAAGTGGATGAAATGGAGGTGGAGTTGGAATCCTTCAATCCACAGAAAGCATTTTTTCATGTTCTTCTTCATCTACCTCTCCATCCATCTCTTTTTTTAAAGCTTGTTGTGTTTGTCTTTTTTCTCTAAGGAACCTCTGGTAACAGGGAACAACCCTGTTAATGCTTTCACCTTGGCTACTTACCAATTTGTACACCTAACCTCATCTTCTGACCTAACAAAATAGACAGATTCCTATTCACTCTGATGGCAACACTCTTTATGCCCCTGACCCTTTAATCTCCCACCTCTGTGCTCCTTGCACCTTCTCTGAACCACATTTTTCTCTTCACCACTCAGCACACCCCTTCAGTCTCATCAGGCATAACTGATACACTGACATTCTAAAAATAAATCTTTCCAAAACTTGGCTTATATTGTTTACTCCTGTCTACCCTTTGCACCCCCAACTTTTTCTATGAGATCAATAGCGCAACAACCAGTCACTTCCCTCATTCAAGGGTGCTAGGTGTAATCCTGGACTTTAAACTCTGTTTTCAGACCCACATCAAATCACTGTCTAAATCTTGATGACTCTGTCCATAACATTTCCAAAATAGGTCCTTTCTTAACCAATGACACCAGCAAGTTGTTAATTCACTCCCTTGTAATCTCTTGTCTCGACTACTGCAATTCCCTACTTGTTAACTCCACCCAGACTATACCCACCTTCAGTCGATTATGAATGCTGGTGGAAGAGTCATCCACCTTACCAGCCATTCATTCTGCCTGCCATTCCCTCCACTGACTTCTGTCACCCAACAAATAAAATGTAAAACCAGTCTAAGCCCAAAGTCTATAGGGAAGCATGTGTCACCTCTAAAAAATATATACTCTTAGGCAAAAAATTATAGGCCACTATCATTTAGAACACTTTTCAGATTTGAATACTCATGAGAGTTTCTGTTTGTACAGTAGCTCCCCCTCCCCCACCTTGTAGAATAGAGGACTCCCGATTATGCATGAAAGCTTGACCACTCTTCAAGGTCTTCAGCCAGCTTTAGGAGTACATACTTATACAGTTACATGACATTATACATTTACTGACATTAAAGCCTAACACTATAATTCAATATACTGGGACAGAGTAAGGCTATATCTAGTAGTATCTGATAGTAAAGTGTAAATATCAGCATACCAATTGAGCTTTCTATGGGCCCCATGTTTTATTGTTTTCAATGAAACTTAGTGAGCATTGTATTTGTGTAACACTTTCAGAACATTCAAAAGATCTAAGAAACAAAGTAACTGACTATGCACAAGCATACAGAAATTGCTTAGTGTATTAGTATTTATTTGTTTTTTGGGGTATTCTAGGGAGGAACTGAATTTTGTCACTATTTTAAGTGCAACTGTTTTTATACTTATTGGTCTACTTCAATCTACATTGAGCATAAAAAGTGCAATCTTTTTTAATATGTTTGTTGTTTTGCTAAAAAATTGTACTACAACCCACTGTGCTCTAAATCTTTTTGAGCCCTGAATTACTAGTCATCAGGTAGAATCATATATGTATAATATATATGTAACACTATATCTACAGCATGTAAATAATTAATGGTGATGAGAATTGGCATAAATTACAAAATCTTTAAAAATAAATAAACTTGCTAACAAAGAAGCAGCACACTTAAAAATTACTCAAAATATGTCATGCTTACTTTCGCTCAAATGTAAAGGGCTTGCATTTTTTATGCTGTTTATCTTGAAAACTAATCAAATATTCTGTTTACATACTGTGCCACAAACACTACATACACAGTTCAGTTTATATATCACATAGTTCTGTATTAGTGTTTTAGTAAAACTCATGTCATCGATACACAGACACATCTCTGACAAAGAACAAAAGGTGGCAATGGAGCTTGGCATTACCAAAAGACCAGTATCTAGAAGAGAAGAATAGGATATTGAGTAATACTGTACATATACAGTTGTGTTCAAAATTATTCAACCCCCCAATGCTGTAAAGGGTTTTAGGGAATTTAGTGTACATTTGTAATTGTATTCAGAATGAAATCCTACAAGGACTTCTTAAAAAACCATATGCAACTAAAATGACATCAATTGGTTTTGTAATACAGTAGTAAATGTTTATTTTGTGAATTCTTCATTTACACAATTATTCAACCCCTTAAAGACTACCACTCTGAAGAACAGAGGTTCATTGAAGTGTTTTCAATCAGGTATTGAAAACACCTGTGGATGTCAGGGAGCAGCAATAAAGCCTAATAAGCACCAATCAGGCAGCTTTAAAATGACTGTGATACTCAGCTCCTTCTAGACATTTACTGGTGTGGTTACAAACATGGTGAAGTCAAGAGAATGGTCCGGGAAGACAAGAGAAGAGGTGATTACTCTTCACAGGAAGGGCAATGGCTATAAGAAGATTGCAAAGATGTTAAACATACCAAGAGACACCATAGGAAGCATCATTCGCAAATTCAAGGCAAAGGGCCCTGTTGAAACGCTACCTGGTTGTGGCAGAAAGAAGATGCTGACTTTGACTGCTGAGCGCTACCTGAAGCGTAGAGTGGAGAAAAGTCCATGTGTGACTGCTGAGGAACTGAAAAAAGATTTGTCAGATGTGGGTACTGAAGTTTCTGCTCAGACAATACGGCGCACACTGGGTAATGAAGGCCTCCATGCCAGAACTCCCAGGCGCACCCCCTTGCTGTCTCCAAAGAATAAGAAGAGTCGACTGCAGTATGCAAAAATCATGTGGACAAACCACAGAAGTTTTGGGATTGTGTTCTGTGAACTGATGAAACAAAATTAGAACTGTTTGGGCCCATGAATCAACACTATGTTTGGAGGAGGAAGAACAAGGCCTATGATGAAAAGAACACCTTGCCTACTGTGAAGCATGGTGGGGGGTCAATCATGCTTTGGGGCTGTTTTGCTTCTGCAGGTACAGGGAAGCTTCAGCGTGTGCAAGGTACCATGAATTCTCTTCAGTACCAGGAGATATTGGATGACAATGTGATGCAGTCCGTCACAAATCTGAGGCTTGGGAGACGTTGGACCTTTCAACAGGACAATGATCCCAAGCATACCTCCAAGTCCACTAGAGCATGGTTGCATATTAAAGGCTGGAACATTTTGGAGTGGCCATCGCAGTCACCAGACTTAAATCCGATTGAGAACCTCTGGTGGGACTTAAAGAAAGCAGTTTCAGTGCGCAAGCCTAATGGGCGAAGATACCCGTAGATCGCTGCAAGACACTTGTGTCAAGCTATGCTTCACGTTTAAAAGCTGTTATAACTGTAAAAGGATGTTGTACTAAGTACTAAGATTGAATGTCAACTGGGGGTTGAATAAAACTGATAATGATGTGAGCACAGAAAAGACATTTGTGGTTATTTCATTATAAATGTTATGTTATATTTGTCTGACCTACACGTGCCTCTTTGATTTAATTGTAACGATAGGTAGGGAGACCGCCGCTCCAGGTGAGCACAGGCAGGTAATCAATGTCCACTCAGGAATCACACGGGTGCTGGCAATGCATAGAATTAAGCAGGTGGGAGAATGGATGGACAGCCGCACTCCAAAAAGTCTTGTTGAAAAAAGACGTGCTCTTTATTGTAAAAAGGAAAAAATGCACAGCACACAACAGCATACAGTGGGATAGACAGCTGACGCGTTTCGCATTAACAACTAATGCTTAGTCATAGCCTGATTTAATTGTAAGCAGGATGACTGAATGATCAAAATCAATGTCAAACTGGGCAAAACAATCAATTTCAGTGGGGGTTGAATAATTTTGAATACAACTGTACATATGAAATCTTCCTGGGATTTGCAACCCCATTGGAAGATATCAAAAACAGTTCAAAGATTTGGTCCAGAACGTTTTTATTCTAGGTATAATCTAGGCATTGTAGCCTACCAAAGTAGCCTACCAATGCCGGTATCCTGCTACCATGATGATCACTTGTAATGGCTCCACCCATGTCATTACTACTCTAAACGGCAGTTTAAAGCTCCTTCCCTCATGGTCCGCCCAAAGATACAAGCACACCTTCTGCTCCTGCCAAGCTGAAACCAACATGGCAGCAAGCCTCCAGGAAACATAAACCAAGACTTGTATGATCTCCCACTTGCTCAATTTTTTCTCAGATAGAGCAATTTCTATTCTCCGGCACAAAGTTTGTCTCTGTTTGCTCAGTGAAATTATTTCCCCCGCGTATATTTGGTGTAGCGCTATAGTATCTACTTCACTGTAACTTACATATTCAGATCATTTTACTTGATTAGATGTGGACAGTTTTGCTTTTTTTTTTTTTTCTTCAGTTACCTGGTTCATCGTCCATTGGTCTGGATTACTTTTCTCCATACGAGTACATACTGCTTACCTTCTCCAGCTTGCCAGATGCCCACCAATGCCAACTATCTCCAGGATTCCTTGTATCTGTAAGTACCCTCCATTTTCTATCCTTGTTTACACCATACATCAATATGGCTGTCTATCCTATCGTTGAATGCCAAGGACTTAAAGCGGGGGTTCACCCTAAAACATCTACATACTGTTACATCCAGCATACTGCTGACATCAACAGTATGCTGGGTTTTTTTTCCCCGTTTTTTCGTTGTTTTCACCTGTCTTCCGGGTTCTCGCTCCCCCGGGGAGTAGGCGTTCCTAATACGACGCATAGATGATTGACGCCTTCCGAAAATATTCAAGGGGGACTCGGCACTTTACGGCGCCTGCGCAGTCAGCTCTACACGGCAGGCGCAGGCACCGTAAAGCGCCGTAAAGAACTGAGTCCCCATCGGATATTTTCGGAAGGTGATGACGCGCTTTACCCGCACGTCAATCGTCTCCTGGGAGGATCAACACTTACTCCCAGGAGACATTGCGCAGAGCTCCCTGTCGGGGAAAAGGAGAGACACGCCCACTCCCCGCAAGGAAGAAGACCCGGAAGTGAGGCTGAAGACAGGTAAGTGTCCACATTAAAAAAAAAATGCCAACTCTACAAGCCTTTATTAAGGCTGGAGATAGGTTAACTAAAAAGTTTATTTTGAGGGTGAACCTCCACTTTAAACCACCTGGGGAAATGTAACTACTTTGAAAAATTGTAGCCCAAATTGAAACCAACTTCGTACACAACAAATAACAAGGTGGAGAAAGTTATGGCTCTCTGTATTGCAGGGCACTGCACCAAAAAGCTACTTGGTGTGTACTGCCCGTGTCCTCTGCAGTTTGCACCTAAAGCTACGAGGTGTGTGTACTGCCTTTGTCCTCTGCAGGCCATTAGTATGCCTGGAAGGACAACAAGGAGAGGCAGAGAGTCACGAGGGCAAGCAGGCTCTGCGTCTAGAGGCAACAGTGCTGGTCGTGGACACGGTGCATCCTCATCAGCACGTGGCCGTTGGACACGCTCGTCCTTGTTTTCGGCAGCTGGCCGTGTTGAGCCGCAACATGCCGAAGACTTGGTTGAGTGGATGACCAAGCCGTCCTCATCCTCCTCATCCTCTCACACCCAAGCTCAGGGTACTTTGTCTGGCAAAGTAGCTGCCAAGGCGTCCTCTTCCCTCTGCTCAGTGGCATCAGTCACTCCTTCCCTAGCCCCACCATGTTCTCCTCAGGAGTCCCCCGAACTGTTTGACCACAGTGTTGGGTACATGCTGCATGAGGATGCGTTTTGAAGGCTCCAATGATTTTACACAGATAGAGGAAGGCAGTAAAGTGAGCCCAGAGAGAGGGGGTGCCCAAAAAAGACAGCAATCTGGCAGTCATGTTCCCCCAGATGCAACATACTGACAGGTTTTCTACAGTGATGAGGAGGGAGGGGATGATGAGGTCACTGACTCTACATGGGTGCCTGATAGGAGAGAGGAGGAGTAGGAGGAGGCACAGGCACATCTCCATTGAGGCAGGATGCCCTCCAGGGGCCAGCTTAAGGGCAGCACACCGACTGCATCTCAACGCAGAGCTACGCATATGCAGGGCGCTGCTGTGTCTCAGGCCCCGTACACACGACCAGTTTCCTCGGCAGAATTCAGCTTCCGACCGAGTTTCTGGCTGAATTCTGCCGAGGAAACTGGTCGTGTGTACACTTTCGGCCGAGGAAGCCGACGAGGAGCTCGACGAGGAAATAGAGAACATGTTCTCTATTTCCTCGTTGTTCTATGGGAGCTCTCGTCCCGCCGAGCTCCTCGGCGGCTTCAGGGCTGAACTGGCCGAGGAACTCGATGTGTTTGGCACGTCGAGTTCCTCGGCCGTGTGTACGAGGCCTCAGAGTTATTCCAAAAGTTCTTTGGTGTGGGCCTTTTTTGAGACGAGTGCATCAAATCGCACCGCTGCTATTTTGCAACATATGTCTCAAGCTTATCTTGCATGGCCAAAACATCACCCGCTTGGGCACCACATGCTTGACCAGACATATGTCGACCTGCCATGCAGTTCGTTGGCAAGTGTACCTCAAAGACCCACACTAAAGAACAAAGCGGACCTCCCCTTGCCCCTCATCAGCTGGGATCTCCAACCCCACTATACCCTCAGTCCTCTCTGAAGCCTGCACTGATAGGACTGAAGGTGAAGAGTTAGGTGTGTCACAGCCTAGTACATGCGGGCAATCTACTATCGGTACACCGATGGCAGATTGTACCTGGCAAATTTCCCTACCCCAGCTGCTGGAACGCCGGAAGAAGTTCTCTCCCAGCCATCCACATGCCCAGCGGTTGAATGCTAGCTTAGCTAAATTGCTAGCACTTAAACTGCTGCCTTTTCAGTTGGTAGATTCTGCCCCCCTTCCGTGAGTTTGTGGAATGTGCGGTACCTCAGTGGCAAGTTCCCAAACGCCACTTTTTCTCACGGAAGGCGATTCCAGGTCTCTACCGCCATGTGGAAGGCAATGTCCATGCCTCGCTGGACAGGGCGGTCAGTGGTAAGGTGCATATTACCGCTGACTCATGGTTCAGCAGGCATTAGGTGACTCTGCTGGCAGCTGGGAAGGATGCAGGACAAGGTACAGTAGTGTTGGAGGTTGTTCCACCACCACGCCTCCAAAATGCTACTACTGATTGTGACACACCTCTCTCCTCCACCCCTTCCTCTTTTTCTTCCTCTGTGGCCTCTTCCTGTGCTGATGTGTCCTCGGAACCAGTGGTGCTCCGTAGGCGTTCAAGGGGCTACGCAGATACGCAGGCAAAGAGATGCCATGCAGTGCTTGAGCTGGTGTGCTTGGGGGACAGAAGCCACACTGGGGCAGAGGTTCTGTCAGCTCTACAGGGGCAGGCTCAGAGGTGGTTGACACCACACTGTTGAAAGTATATAGGGCCAAAGGGGCTTGTAATGACCTGGGGGGAGGGGGGCAGGGAAACCCATGCTATTTTTCTCAGTGATTTTCATCCATATTGCAGGGACCAAACATTACATTAAAGCCGCAAGCAGTCTAAGGCCCCGATGAGAACGGTCCAAAGGACTGTTCTCATCCGTTAACTGATGAAGCGGACTGATGGTCTGATGTGCCTACACACCATCAGTTAAAAAAACGATTGAGTCCAACGCGGTGACGTAAAACACAACGACGTGCTGAGAAAAATGAAGTTCAATGCTTCTAAGCATGCGTCGACTTGATTCTGAGCATGCGCGGGTTTTTAACCAATGCTTTTGCATACTAACCGTCGGTTTTGACCTATCTGTTAGGCGTCCATCGGTTCAAATTTAAAGCAAGTTCTAAAATTTTTGACCGAAGGATAACTGACCCATGGGGCGCACACACGATCGGTTTGGACCGATGAAACTGACCTTCCGTCCATTTTCATCGGTTTTGACCGACCGTGTGTACGCGGCCTTAAATTACTTTTTTCTTATAGTAATCTCATTTTGTGAAGGGACAGTTCTAAACACATGCCACTTCACAGGCATACTATAGACACCCAGCAGGTATGATATTTAGGAATTTTTCATTTTTTTTTCACTTTAAGCATCATTAAAATCACTGCTCCAGAAAAAAACGACCGTTTTTAAAACTTTTTTTCCCATTGATACATGTTCCCTGGGGCAAGACCCGGGTCCCCAAACCCGGTTTCCGACAATAACTTACATATTAGGCTTTAAAATGAGCACTTTTGAATTCGAACGTTCGAGTCCCATTGACGTCAATGGGGTTCTAAATGTTCGCGCGAACGTTCGGTCCGTTCGAAGGTTCTGGTGCGAACCGAACGGGGGGGTGTTCGGCTCATCCCTAGTCAGTATCTGTTAATATTCTATATGTATGAACTATGCACAATACAACTTTTCTTGTTCTACCGTATATGATATGTTTAATTCTCAGTATCTGTTACTATTCTATATGTTTGGGCTTTGCACAGTATTAATTTTCCTGTCCTGTATGTTGGGTGTAATTCTCGATATCTGTTATTAGTCTGTATGTATGGGCTGTGCACAGTACCACTTCTCTTGTCTTGTATGATGGGTGTAATATTCAGTATCTGTTATTATTCTGTATGTATGAACTATGCATAATACCACTTTTCTTGTTCTATTGATGTGTAATTCTAATTATGTGTTATTATTTTGTATGTATGGGCTGTGCACAGCATAGCTCCCAACTGTCCCTGATTTTGAGGGACTGTCCCTGATTTGGAACAATGTCCTCATTCCTCCTCATTTGTCCCTCATTTTGGTCTCATCTATATAGCTGTTTATAAAATTTACTTTTTATCTATCAAAAAGTGTTTTCCAGTGCAAAAACCTTTCATCTGTTTTCTAAATTGCTGCATTTGTAAATTTCAAAAGCCAATATAAAGGAATAATAGTGGTAACAACCAATCTTGTTTTTTTGTACAATTCTCCTTTAATCACTTAAGCCCTGGACCATATTGCTGGTCAAAGACCAGAGCACTTTTTGCGATTCGGCACTGTGTCGCTTTAACTGACAATTGCGTGGTCGTGTGACGTGGCTCCCAAACGAAATTGGCGTCCTTTTTTTCCCCACAAATAGCTTTCTTTTGGTGGTATTTGATCACCTCTGCGGTTTTTAGTTTTTGCGCCATAAACAAAAATAGAGCTACAATTTTGAAAAAAAATAATATTTTTTACTTTTTACCATAATAAATATCCCCCAAAAATATCTAAAACATTATTTTTTCCTCAGTTTAGGCCGATACGTATTCTTCTACATATTTTTCATAAAAAAAATCGCAATAAGCGCTTATTGATTGGTTTGCGCAAAAGTTATAGCATTTACAAACTAGGGGGTAGTTTTATGGCATTTTTATTAATATTTTTTTTTTACTAGTAATGGCAGCGATCAGTGATTTTTTTTCGGTACTGCGACATTATGGCGGACACTTCGGACACTTTTGACACATTTTTGGGACCATTGGCATTTTTATAGCGATCAGTTCTATAAAAATGCATTGATTACTATAAAAATGCCACTGGCAGGGAAGGGGTTATCACTAGGGGTCGGGGAAGGGGTTAAGTATGTTCCCTGGGTGTGTTCTAACTGTAGGGGGGGTGGACTCACTAGGGGAAATGACTGATCGCTGTTCATACATTGTATGAACAGACGGTCAGGCATTTCTCCCCTGACAATGAGCGATGGCGGGTGCCCGACGTTGATCGCGACTGCCGGGCACGCGCTCGCCCCTATTGGCTGCTGGGAGAGATGATGTAGATCTACGTGCTCTCACCCAGCAGAGCCGACCTGCCACCGTAAAACTGCGATGGCTGGTCGGCAAGCAGTTAAGGAGGCAGAGCAAGGGGTGTGTCCTATGTTTGCATACGTTTGCTGATAGGTGTCCCTCATTCCCATCTCAAAAGGTTGGGAGGTATGGCGCAGTGCCACTTCTCTTGTCATGTACCTTGGGTATAATTCTCAGCATCTGTTCAAATTCTGTAAATGTGGACTGTATATAGTAACATTTCTCTTGTTCTGCATGTTAGGTGTTAGTCTCGGTATCTGTTCATATTCAGTATGTGTGGACTGTATACAGTGCCATTTCTCATGCTCTGTATGCTGGGTGTATTTCTCAGTATGTGTTCTTTTTATGTATGCATCAGTACTGGACAATACCTCTTCTTTTGTCCTGTAAACTGTGTGTAAATCTCGGTATGTGTTCTTATTCTGTACAGTATGTATTATTCTGTACAGACGGCGACGCTCCACAGTAATACTTCTCTTGTCCTGTATGTTGGGTGTGTTTCTCAGTATCTGTTCTCATTCTGTATGCTGGATTCAATACTTAGTGTTTTTATGACTGAATGATTACTACATAGTAGCACTTCTCTTGTATCCTGGAAGTGATTCTAGGGAGTGATATCACTTCACAAATCTCGACTCTTATCTTGTTGTGTCTGGTATCTTGCGCTTTTAGCTCCAGACAGCAACTAAACTCAGTTAAAAAAAATCTTTGAAAGTCCAGGCAGATATTCTAAAACCGTAGTCACATCCAGAAACCTAATTCCATCTCAGGAGCCTTTAGTGAATTAACTTTGTATTTTTCAAGTTTTGGTATACAATTTAAAAAGCATTATGCAATTTATACTCATGCTGGCATAGTCATCACGGGATATGTAAACATTTTGTATTAGCTTTACGCAAAACCAGATTCTTTAATGATCAAGCAGCTATAAAAAGCTCATAAAATCTCACTGAGAAGCTTTTTTTTTTTTTTTTTTTTTTAACACAGCGGACCTAAAATCTGATCCTTTCTTCTACAGTCTTCAAAAGCTCCACATGCTCTCAATGCTCCTCCTACTGGCCCAATGAAATATTGCAGAGCTTTTTAACCATCATTTCTTTCACCCAGGCTATTCAGATCCAGCTCAAAAACATAAATGATATACCCTTTTGGATTTATATTATGGCTTTTATATATATATATTTTTTTAGTAAGCAACTTTTTTTAGTTCTAGTCTGACAGATTATTCAAAAAGAAAGGAAGCAAGCAAGTATATTTAGTTACAGAAACAAGCAGATTGTCTAAACAGAATGAATGTAAACAGGAAAAAGTGTTTCAAGCAAACCACAGGAGACTATCAGCGCTTTAATTGAGAATGTTAAGTGGAAAATGTATATTAAGAGCAGTGTAGGTTTTTTTTTTATGCTCTTGTAAAGGGAGTTCAGCTTAATACACACAACATGTGTAAAAGTTAATACATTTTACTAAATAATCTTAATCAGTCTTAAAGCTGATCTCTGGTCAGACTATAAAAAAATATTTTGAGTGCCCCCCTTTCACATGTAGTAAGGTTTAAAGGCTTGATTAGTCTGGGAGGGTGCAGTGTAGAGAAATTAACTCCTATGTTGCAGAGGCAGTTTCCCTACCTGTTTTGGGTTGGACAACCAGAGTCTTGAACCCATTCCTTCTTGTAAGTGGAAATGAGCCAAACTTACCTGGGTTCAGTTTGCAGAAAATTCCCCAAACTGCTCCTAAGTACTAAATGTTAATAAAGCTCCACTGAAGTCAACGAGAGTTACATTTTTAACCCCTTCGTCTCATTAGACCATTTTAATGTCTTGGATTTTAAATGGTTAAAACAAACTCATGGCTGAAGCTAAAGCCATGAGCATTGTGTAATTTTGATCAACCAGCATTAATCTGTTCAGTAAACCCACCCAATCACTTTTATGATAGTAAGAAAGGACCCCCTACTTCCCGCTGTGGCTCCTGATTTCTCCCATTCCTCCGGGGAGCCTGGGGCCACAATTTACTGCCCCAATAGATAAATCTAGTGGGGACCGAGGAACATGCATCCCCCTATCTCCTTTGAGACTAAAACCCATAAATCACAAGGATTCTGTCAGTTTCCATTTAAACGCTGTAGATAGGTCTCACATGTGTATGTAAATATCCAACATTGCCATGAATGTCAGAATAAGAGCAATAATTCTAGGGCTATAATTAATAGCTTACTCTAATGCCACATACACACGATCAGATTTTTCGTCGGAAAAACCTTGGATTGTTTTTTCCGACCTAATTCCGCTCGAACTTGACTTGCATACACACGGTCACACAAAAGTTCTCAGAACTTTCGACTGTCAAGAATGCGGTGACGTACAACACTATGACGAGCCGAGAAAATTAAGTTCAGTGCTTCTGAGCATGCGTCAAATAGTTTCCGAGTATGCCTCGTAATTTTGTGAATCGGAATTGCTACAGACGATCAGAATTTCCGATTGGAAATTTGAGAACCAGCTATCAATTTTTTGTTAGTGGAAATTCAGACAGGAAAAGTCCGATGGAGCCTACACACGGTCGGAATTTCCGACCAAAAGCTCACATGTGACTTTTCTTGTCGGAAATTCTGGGCCAGATTCACGTACTTGCGCTGTAAACTAAGCGTAAGTGCTTGATTCACAAAGCACTTGCCTGTAAACTTGTGGTGGCGTAACGTAAATCCGTCCGGTGCAAGCTCGCCTAATTCAAATGGGGCATGTACCATTTAAATTAGGCGCGTTCCCGCGCCGAACGTTCTGCGCATGCTCCGTTAGGAAATTTCCCGCCGTGCTTTGCGCGAAATTACGGCGCCCCGATGTGTTTTTTGAACGGCGACGTGCGTTACGTCCTTTCGTATTCCCGGACGTCTTACGCAAAAAAAAAATTAAATTCGACGCGGGAACGACGGCCATACTTTAACATGGCTGGTCTAAATATAAGTCATTAAATAGGACTCGCAACTTTACGACGGGAAAAGCCGACTAGCGACGACGTAAGAGAATGCGACGAACGCGCGTACCTTCTTGGATCGCTGTAAACAGCTAATTTGCATACCCGACGTGGAAAACGACGCAAACTCCACCCAGCGGGCGCCGGAGTATTACACCTACGATCCAAACGCATACGAAGCCCTACGCCTGTCGGATCGAAGCCTAAAGCCGTCGTAACTTGTTTTGAGGATTCAAAACAACGCTACGTTGCGGCAAATTTGAAAATACCCTGGAGTATCAGTAGATACGCCGGTGTATTTTAACTGTGAATCTGGCCCTCTGTGTGTACGGGGCATAACATGATAACCTGTAATGGCTTTTAAAGCATCCCCTATGAAAAGTTGAGGTACCATTGCTTTTTGTCATTTCCTGTGCGCACTCAGTTTTGAGTCTTGACATGTTTGGTATTTATTTACTTAAGGCAACTGCATCTTTTATAGTTTACCAAAAAAATAAGCATTAAAATGTATTTTTGTTCACTAAAATTCAGCCTCCATGTTATTCACCAGGGTCTCTGCTTTCAGAAAATGTGCAGTGTTTAGGGGTCTATGTAATTTTCAATCAAAAAATTTGGATTTTAACATGTTTGAAAAACAAAAAAATTGCCAAAGATGGGAAGTAGTTGAAATAAATTCTGGATATAATCAAGACTTAGGGATAGGAAAGGGATTGTAAAGCAAAGGGCATGGGAAGCTGGGAACTGCCCTTGGAGATATGTGCCAATGCAAAAAATAATAATAATTCTGCTCTTGTCGGATTGCAGAATTGTGTTTTGTGCAACAACCACTATACAACTACTATACATCAGTAATCAGTATAGGTATATTCTTCAATCAGTAGATGGCAGTGTTTATACGTTTGTAGCTCCATCTATGTATTTTCCCTGAATAAAGTTCCTGTTTCCTGTCTGCAGTTAAGCAGCAAAGCCTTTGTGGACTGTCCACTGGCTGTCTGTACTGTAGGGCTATATACAGAAACTCTAACAATTCAACAGGGAGAAACTGTTTTAATAATGTTTTTGTGATGCATTAAAAATGCAAAACACCTTTAAATAAACTTAAAGGGGTTGTAAAGGTAATATTTTTTCCCAAAATAGCTTCCTTTACTTAGTGTGGTCCTCCTTCATTTACCTCATCCTTCCATTTTGCTTTTAAATGTCCTTATTTCTTCTGAGAAATCCTCACTTCCTGTTGTTCTGTCTGTAACTCCACACAGTAATGCAAGGCTTTCTCCCTGGTGTGGAGAAAGCCTCTTGAGGGGGAGGGGGCGAGCAGGCAAGTCAGGACACTCTCTACTTTGCAGATAGAGAAAGGAGCTGTGTGTTAGTGGGCGTCCTGACTATCCTGCTCGCCCCCAAAGAGGCTTTCTCCACACCAGTCCATACCAGGGCGCAGTGCATTGTGGTTCGTTCAGCCACCGAGCGCCCCACAAATTCTGGTGTTCATCCAATGGGCGAACAGGCGATGTTCGAGCCAAAATTTTGCTCAGCTCGAGCTGTTCGCCTAACTCTATTACCCACTTAAGCCCGGACCATTTTGCTGGTCAAAGACCAGGCCACTTTTTTCGATTCGGCACTGCAATGTTTTAACTGACAATTGCGCGGTCGTGCAACGTGGCTCCCAAACAAAATTGATGTCCTTTATTTCCCACAAATAGAGATTTCTTTTGGTGGTATTTGATCACCTCTGCAGTTTTTATTTTTTGCACTATAAACAAAAATAGATCAACAATTTAGAAAAAAAATCAATATTTTTTTACTTTTTGCTATTATAAATATTCCCTAAAAATATATAAAAAAAAATAATTGTACACAGTTTAGGTCAATACGTATTCTTCTAGATATTTTTGGTAAACAAATCGCAATAAGCGTTTATTGATTGGTTTGCGTAAAAGTTATAGAATCTACAAACTAGGGGGTAGTTTTATGGCATTTTCATTAATATTTTTTTTTTACTAGTAATGGTGGCGATCAGTGATTTTTATTTTGACTGCGACTTTATGGCGGACACATCGGACACTTTTGACACATTTTTGGGACCATTGTAATTTTTACTGCGATCAGTGCTATAAAAATGCACTGATTACTGTAAAAATTACACTGGCAGTGAGGAGTTAACCACTAGGTGGCGCTGCATGGGTTAAGTCAGTACTAGGGAGTGATTCTTACTGTTAGAGGGTGTGGCTACACGTGACGTGTCACTGATGACTGTTCTTGATCACGGGGAACAGCCATCAGTGACAGTGTCACTAGGCAGAATAGGGGAATGCCTTGTTTACAAAGGCATCCCCCTGGTCTGCCTTGGCCGACCGCAATCGCTGGCCATCTGGGAACATTGAGTTGGGACCCTCACAAGGCACACGGCCGGCGAATTTAAAGGGACGTACAGGTACACCAATGTGCCTGCCCATGCCATTGTGTCGACGTACATCTGCGTGCGGCAGTCGGCAAGTGGTTAAATAATAAATTTACCTTTAGGAGCATGTTACACCCATATTTAGAGTGTAACATGTAACATGCTACTATATACCTTATTCACCCCCTTGATGTATTTAAAGGTTTCAATCACATCTTCCCTTTTCCTTCTTTTCTCCGGACTGTACATATTACCGTATTTTCCGGCGTATAAGACGACTTTTTGGATGAAAAAAAATGCATCCAAAGTCGAGGGTCGTCTTATACGCCGGTGACAGTCTCTGTGGTGTGAGCGTCCATGATTTAAAAGCCGCTCCTTCTTCTCAGCGTGTCCTGTGATAGGCGGAACAGAAATCTTCCCAGCAGTGCCTCTGTTCTGTGTTCCTCTTATCACAGATGCTTTCTCATTCTTGGACGAGAGAACGTCTGTGATAGGCGGAACACAGAACAGAGGCGCTGCTGGGAAAATTTGTGTTCCGTCTATCACAGGACACACTGAGAACAAGGCGCGGCTTTCAAATCTTGGATGCTCGCAGCACGGAGACTGTCAGCGGCCTGGAAACAAATCAGCAAAACGTGAGTGATGGCACTGTTGGCACAGTGGGGGAAAGTGATGGCACAGTGGGGGGAAAGTGATTGCACAGTGGGGGGGAAAGTGATGGCACAGTGGGGGCAAGTGATGGCACAGTGGGGGCAAGTGATGGCACAGTGGGGGCATGTAATGTAATGGCACAGTGGGGCATGTAATGTAATGTAATTGGACAGTGAGATTTGAAAAAAGCCTGTTTCTGTCAGCGGTTCTGGCTACCCCTCAGCTTCCAGAAAGACTAATAGGAAGGGGGTAGTCTTCATTGGTGAGTATATCCCAAAACCAACATTTTTCCTGTAAAATTAGGGGGTCGTCTTATACGCCCAGTCTTCTTATACGCCGGCAAATACGGTAAGTTCCTGAAGTCATTCTCTATATGTTTTATTCCCACACCTTTCTCCATTTATTTTACCAGTTTCTGGACTCGTTCTATTATATCAATATCTTTCTGTAAGTGAAGTTTCCAGAACTGGACACAGTATTCTAAATGAGGTCTCACTAAAGATCTATATAGGGGAATCATGACCTCCTTCCTCCTGCTGGTGAGATACAGTATGGGCAGACAGTGTACTGAGAGACTGCAGGATCCAGGCATTGCACCAGCAATCTGCTAACTTACAGGATGCAGTGGCAAAAAAATTATAAATGTGTATTTTGTTACCTGTAAAAAAGATGCACGTTTATTTGTTTATTTTTACAAAAAGTGAACTTGGCCCGATCATTAACCTTGCATTGAATGTCATAGCACAAGTAACAACCTGAATTCTAATAAGAGTTACCACAGTTCATAGTGACTCATTGTATATGTGTGTTATAATGTGTTGCCATTCATTCCTAATTTCACCTCAATATACATATACAGTGGAAAAAAATAAAGCGCACCACAATGTACAGATATTCTTCTTATGTTTATATGCAGACGCTTTCTATGGATTTGGAACACACTTACTCAGAGGTACATGTACTGCTAAGGTAAGCTCCTGGGATATTCCAACTTGTATAATCAGAATAACTTTACATTTTTTTGTATATAAAATATATTATAAAAAGCTATCTTTAGTAAGTAAGTGTAAGTGTTATAAAAACATGACAATGTATTCGACATATGCATTTTTATCCAGAGGATATTTAAAATAAGTGCATTGACTTTTAGGTGTACTTGGCATACATCTAAAACTGTAAACACATGATATTATAATATATTATAATGCCATTAAAAAAATAAAATATAATTTATCAGAAACCTTATAGAATTTTACTGTATTTACAACACTAACCCTATTGACTCTGTGTGCCATTGACTGTAGGACAAATTGTCCTGTAATAATAACAGTTTTATATGACAAAAGTCTGCATTTCTAGTTTATAAAACTGCTTTTCTAGATAATGCATTATGCATTTGTCATTAAAAAATGAATTAGTCAACTAACACAAAGTTATTATGAGTGTAAATATTTAGACTTCCTAATCTACTAGGGAACCTAGAGTCCCACTCTTAATATATTTTATTGTTTTCCAAATATAAATGAATCCTTCTTAACTGATTGTTAGTCTGCTGATTTAAGCAGGAAATGTTTCCTGTAATCATCTCTGAAAAATGTCAGCGTATTTAAGGCAAGGCGCATTACACAATGCATTTTAATAGGTTACTTAATAGGCTGGTACCGTAACGTAATAAATAGCTTGTCATGTTCTGTAACTCCTGTACTTCTCACAATCACTAAAATAGACTGTATATTTGTTGCTCCAAATGTGGTAACAAAAGACTTAAATCCGCAGAGAGCACAACAGAGTGATGTTGATTATGACCAAATTTGCTATAAGGCTCCTGTAGGCTATTTTTTTATTTTAAAGGAGAGTCACAAGAAGCAACAACATAGCACTGCTTTGACAAAAAACAAAAAAACATAAAAAAAATAGACAACATATTGTTTCTATTAAGACTATGAAACAATGATGCATGTCGAAGGTGACTAAAGGGGAGAATTTTTTGGTAGAGCAGAACTAATTGCACATCTTCTATAATATACGGTGTAAAATGTAAAGTAACAATACACATTTTTTCGCACTTTTTCTCACTTAAAAAAAATGACCCTTTTCTTTAAATTACATTTTTTCCAAGTTCCATAAAATGTATGTGCATTGTTTTTCTAAATTTTCAGCAGATAGAGTATTGTTGCTGGATGATGCATGAAGCCACTGCTGCATCATCAAGATTTTGCGATAAAGGAGCTTAACATTGCTATGTACGTAAGTCATGAAGCAACGGGATCTGTGTATGTGGGCTTGCATCTACTCCAGTTGGCAAATGTTGGCTGATGAACTAAAGAATAAGGGCCAGATTCACGTAGATGAGCGGCGGCGTAACGTATCGTAGATAAGTCACACCGCCACAATTTTCGTCGCAAGTGCCTGATTCACCAGGCACTTGCGATGAAAACCTACGCCGGCAGCCTCCGGCGCAAGGCGGGCCAATTCAAATGGGTGTGAGCCATTTAAATTAGGCGTGCTCCCGCGACGGACCTACCGCGCATGCTCTGTTTCCGAACTCCCGCCGTGCTTTGCGCGAAGTGACGTCATTTTTTCGAACGGCAACGCACGTAGCGTAATTCCGTATTCCCGGACGGCTTACGCAAACAACGTTATTTTTTAAATTTCGACGCTGGAACGACGGCCATACTTTATACAGCAATACGATTGCTGTGTAAAGTTAAGGCACCAAAAAAAACTACTAACTTTGCGACGGGAAACTAGACTAGTGGCGACGTAGCGAACGCGAAAAACCGTCGGGAATCGCCGTAACTCCAAAATTGCATACACGACGCTGGTTTACGACGCAAACTCCCCCCAGCGGTGGCCGCGGTATTGCATCTTAAGATCCGACAGTGTAAAACAATTACACCTGTCGGATCTTATGGCTATCTATGCGTAACTGATTCTATGAATCAGTCGCATAGATAGAACAACAGATACGATGGCATATCAGGAGATACACCGTCGTATCTGCTCTGTGAATCTGGTCCCAAGTTCACTTTTTTTTTTCTAAATTCCAGCTCCCCTTTGTACCAATATACCATTACATACCATTTCTTTTGCAGAAATAAAAAAAGATTCCTAATTTTCTTATCTCTGTTTCCACCTGGCTGTAAAAAGAAAACACTTCACCATTACTTGCTGGACAGGCCTTGGCATTTGACACAGAAAGGAATGTACCAGCTATAGATCGTTCATTTGGCAGAGTGTGCAGGAGCTGAGTGATCAGATAACAGCCTATGTGGAAAGAGCTTTAATATTGAAAACAGAAGAAGTATGCCTTGGGTTCTGTAAAGCTCACCAAATTGATTGTACAATCTCCTTTAGATTTGCCATCAACTATGTCTTGCAATGGCCTGCCTGATTGGATACAGAGTGATTAGTTAGATGGTTTACTATATGGTTTACCAGAGCTATGGAATAGGAAGATCCACCTTTCTATCCATTCCTCTGTATCCAATCAGGTAGGCCTCTAAGCTACATAGTTGATAGTAGAGCTACAGAAAATTGTACAATCAAATTGCTCAGTGTATGGTCAGCTTTATACAAGTACATAGGAGGGAGTGGATGGAGACACTCAGCTGTCAAGCACCATTTACATCTCTGCATAGCAGGAACTAGAGCTGCACGATTATTCGTGAAAAGATCGCGATCTCGATTCGCCCCCCGCAATCTCCAGGCTGGATGACCCGGGATTTTTGGGTGTGGCCATAGGAAAGTCCCCGGCTTTGGCCTAGCTCCGGAGAAGTGGCCATCTTGGTACACCCGGCGGTGGCTGTCTCGTCAGGAAGTGACGTTTCATCGCCGCCATCTTGCTCCACCCCACAGTCCTGCACAGTAATGTTAGTGAGAAGGGGGCAAGCGGACATCTTGTTAAACCCAACAGAGTTTTAGCTTTCACAGTTATTTTCAACACAAAACAGAGCTTATGTGCTTAAATACAGTATATGTAAATCTGACAGACTGTTTACATGTTAAATTTTAAAAGCCGCAGCAAACCTTACATGCTTGCTAATGTGACGGAACACCTCTGATTTTCACATTTAGTTAAATGTGAAAATCAGAGGTGTTCTGTCACATTAGCAAGCATGTAAGGTCAGCAGGTTTGCTGTGGCTTTTACAATTTAACATGTAAACAGTCCGTCAGATTTACATATACTGTATTTAAGCACATAAACTCCGTTTTGTGTTGAAAAGAACTTTAAATAAATACATTTTTGAGAATCGTGAGAGAATCGTGATCTTCATTTTATGCAAAAGAATCGCGATTCTCATTTTTCCCAGAATTGTGCAGCTATAGCAGGAACTCACATTCCTGCATGAGTTTTCTGGGGTGCGTTTTCGCTCGTCACGCATTGGGCAGTCCATTTATTCAATTGTAACAATCGCCCCAAAGAAGCCCCAGAATTTTTTTATAGAGCAGAGCATGGTGCATTTTTTATCATGCTTTTAAGTGTGTTTGCAGCATGTTTCTGAAAATCAAGGCAAAGCACGCATTTTGTGTGATTTGCCATACTCATTGTTCTTTAAAAAAAAAAAACACTTTCACTTTCAGGCCTTATTCACACCTAGTGTAGAAGGAGGGCTAATTGTTTGGCTTTTTTTTCTAGTGACACACATAGGGCTAGATTCAGTTAGGACTTATGCCGACGTATCTCAAGAAAAATAGGCTTCTCCCGACCGACGTAACTTTCCTCCGCCGGCGTATCGTAGGCGCATATTTACGCCGAACGCATCTGGCGTACCTATTGATTTCCTATGCAAATATGCAAATGAGGGAGATACGCCGATTCCCGAACATACACGCGTCCGGCGCAGGCTACGCGCGGTGCGCGTAAGTTGTACGCCCGGCCTAAATTTACCCCTCATAAAGCAGGGGTAACTTTGCACCAGACTTGCACAAGTCAGCTGGAGAGTAGCTGCAGCAGCACTGTTACGGACGAGCTGAGCAACCACACTTGCAGGACAACACATGGCAGCCGTGGTCCTAGCACTACTAATGGGTCCATCGCCACGTAGGAGGGCACGGGAGAGGATATACAGCACGCACATGAACGTCTTTGCCATGGGTGATTTGGAGGTGTTTCGCATTTTCAGATTCAGCCCTGAAGCCATCCTGGAATTAGCCACAACCCTGCATGATGACATCACCAGCAAGACACATCGCTCACATGCAGTGGAGCCACTGGTCAAGGTACTGGCAACACTGCATTTCCTTGCAAGTGGATCTTTTCAGCGTACAAGTGGAGTCGTGGCTGGGATGTCACAATCCATCATGAGCAGATGCGTGCACCAGGTTATCCCCGCAATCCTTACACGCATGTCCCACCACTTCATCAAATCCACCCATGAGCACCTGCGGCAGAAGGCAATGCGGGATTTTTACATGATTGCAGGATTCCCACGCACCGTGGGGGCCATTAATTACACACATGTGGCACTACGGCCCCCCGTGCCACAGAGCACAAATTCCGCAATCGGAAGCAGTGGCATTCCATCAACGTACAGGTGATAGCCGATGCCCAATGCCTCATATGGCACGTCCGTGCCAAACATCCAGGGTCCAGCCACGACAGCTACATATACCGTTAAAGCAACATCCCAACAGAATTCGAACAGTGTATGGGAACAGCTGGCTGGTTGGTGAGTGACATGGGAGTCAGGCATGACTGTCTGACCCCATGATGCAGACATCACGAGGGGCACATGCACGACTAACATCCTCCTGTCTTTTCCCTTCCAGGTGACTCTGCATATGCACTTGGGCCCCATCTCATGACTCCATTCCGGAATCCCGAAACCAGAGGAGAGAGAAAATACAATGATGCACACAAACGTACCGGCGCAGTGGTGGAAGGCACATTTGGAATTCCTGAAGTCCCGTTTCCGATGCCTGGACACATCTGGGGGGGCCCTGTTGTATTCCCCAAACGTTGTGTGCCAGATCATCGGTGCATGTTGCGTGCTGCACAACTACGCAATGAGAAAGGGCCTGGAGATTGACATACGTGATGACCTGACCCCCGAACCACAAAAAACTCCTCACCGGAGCCAACAAAATCAAAAAAAGCCACTCAATTGCCCCGTTGTGGGCTCCGCCTGTTGCCACGTCTCTGGCTCCTCACTTGCCTGGGGGCAACTTCAGGTGGGAGTGGGGCATCAGCAGGAGACTCCTCCTCAAGTCTGCCACTCCTGGCAGGTTCTGGCTGCCTGCCCTCCAACGCCAGGGCTATGCAGGTGAGCACCGTGGTGGTCTCTGCGTGCATCCGCAGCTGGCGGGTGGTGGTCTGCTTATGCTGGCGACTCCTGTGCCTCCCCTCCACCGTGATGGCAGCCGTATTGGCCTTAACAGCCACTGTGAGGCTCTTGACCTCTGTCACGAGGCGTGACGTCGTGGCCTGCAGCTCCCCAACACAGGTCACAACAGCTGCACAGTTGGCACTTATATCCTGCAGACAGTCGGGTATTTGTGCCGAGGAGGCCAGGCTGTCTGTGAGACGCTGCATGTCCCGGGCAACAGCACCCACATGGTGGGTCTGGCAGGCCTGATCCCTCGCCAGAGTTTCCTGGATGGCTTCAGGAACACCCCTGTTTTTTTCGGGTGGCCTTCCTGGGGGCAGGAGAGGCTTGGGGCCGTGTATATGGGGAGGCCTTGAGGAGCTTCCCCTGATGGTGGAGGAGGGTGAGGGTCTTTCCCTGATGGGGGAGGAGGTTTGAGAGGGTTCCCTGATGGGGGAGGAGGGTTAAAAGGGTTCCCTGATGGGGGAGAAGGGTTGAGAGGGTTCCCTGATGGGGGAGGAGGGTTGAGAGGGTTCAGGGATGCTGGGATTTTCCTCCACTAGGTGGAACGCGTCCTCCAGGTCCCCGTGCTCCTCCACTACTTCCTCCAGAGGAGAGGTGTGGGCACTCTCATCCCTGGATGGCGTGTGTCACCCAGCAGCCGACGACGGCCCAGCTCCCTCCAGCACATCTGTGGATGACACAAAGCATTCACATGTTGGTGGACCCACACACTTGTCACATATTCCCTTCCACCCCCTCACATGCTACACACCGTATAGGAGCTAAAACACACTTACCTGACCTCAAGGACTGCTCACCGGAGTCGAATCCCTCCATGTCCTCCACCTGCTCACGCTGCAGGCATTGGGCGATCATCTCCTCCTCATCCGTCAACCACATAGATGAGGCTGGTCCTCCTCCCGTGCCCCTGGCATGCTTCCTTATAGCTGTCAGCTTCTTGGTGTGTTGGTGTGTTGTGGGTTTCACATTTTCTCTGTGCCTTTTTCTGCACTTTCACTCCTTTTTTTTTACGTGGAAAAATGTTTGTTTGTTTCCGCATTTGGGGTGCCAGTAACGATTAATCTCTGTACAATTTCCTTTACATTTACCAAAACTATGGGATAGGAGGACCCACCTACCTATCCATTCACTCTGTATACAATCAGGCAGGCCCTTGCACTACATCAGGGGTGTTCATCACAAGGCCCATGGGCCGTATGCTGCCTCAGAGAGTTTAGCATGTGGCCTGGGCCTATCTGCAGGGATGCTGGGCATCTTACATTGACAAGACAGGCAAATCCACATGTGGAAAGGTGCCTTGATGCTGTGCAAATCTAATCGATGGGTGCAGGGTGTCTGCTAATGAGGTCAGCTGGTAAACTCCTTTCTGTGTCTGAGCCCTGGTTCACACTGGGTACGATTTGGTACGATTTGAGATGCGATTTCACATGTCAAATCGCATCTCAAATCGGCGGCATTTGCCACCAATTGTCGGCAATGACACTGTCCTAATCGGTGCGACGCCGCATCTGCATTTCAAAAAGTAGTTCCTGTACTACTTTTTGCGATTTCGGGCCGCGATTTACATAGACATCTGTGCAGAAACCTGCACAGATGTCTCTTAAATCGCGGCCGAAATCGGAACTGCCGGCGGGAGTGAAATTGTGCGAGTTCAGCTGAACTCGCACGGCTTCACTCCTGCAGCCCAGTGTGAACCAGGGCTTACTGACTTGTACATCCAAAATCTATGGCAGGAAGTCTCCAAAGCTTTCTAAAAAAGACAGCACAGGCTAAGGTAAGGACTTGTTCTGAAAATCTTTTATTTTTCTGCAACCAATGTCCATTAATGGCATATTGGTACAGGGGAGCTGGATTTTAGAAAAAAAGAACTGTGGCGAAAAAGGCGAATGCCACAGCCTTTAAAAGGGTTGTAAAGGTTGTTTTTGTATTTTCTAAATAGGTTCCTTTAAGCTAGTGCATTGTTGGTTCACTTACCTTTTCCTTTGATTTCCCTTCTAAATTATTTTTTTTTCCTTTGTCTGAATTTCTCACTTCCTGTTTCTCCTCAGTAAACATGCCACCATCATCCGAGCGGTGGTTAGTCAGCCAGAACAGCTTACTGAACAGCTTACTGAGGAGGAACAGGAAGTGAGAAATTCAGACAAAGAAAACAAAGAAAAAAACATTTAGAAGGGAAATCGAATGAAAAAGGTAAGTGGAGGCAGGTGGGCGGAGCCTAGTGGGTCGGTCATGCCTGACTAGAGCTCCGCACCGTGACTGGAAAAGACCCGCAAATAACGGAGGAACGGAGCGGGTGAGAACCGGGAAAACCGCAGGAAAGGCTAACTGAAGGGTGAGAGAACATTTTGACACCAACATGGTGTTAAACGGCACAAAAGGCAGAGGGAAAGCACATAGCAGCAGCGGCACTCAGCATCCTAAGAGCGCTGCTCTGAAAAAGGCCCCAGTCTCCTCAGATGCCCTCACCTCAGGAAAATCTAAATCCACCTCAGCTAAAGCATCTGAACAGATGGCTTCCCTGAGGAGCACCGCCACAGACAGTGAGGAGGAGGATGTAGCGCAGGATGGTACCTCACAAATAACTCAAGGGACAGCGGTCCCTAACAGCATAATGAGACAATTTGAGAAAATGCTTCACAAGGCACTGCAGAATACCTCAGATCAGATTACAACTAAGCTCACTAAAGAAATCAGAGAGCTTGGTAATCGCACGGATGCTCTTGAGTCTAAAGCGGACGAAATAGAAATTTTTACTCAGGACTGCATATCTGAAATTGAAAATCTTAAGGAGGAGAACTTAACACTGCAGAGTAAGTTGGAGGAATTTGAGAACCGCGCCAGGAGGTCTAATTTAAGATTTAGAGGTATACCTGAATCCATCATTGATCTGAATGGCACAATGTTAGCGCTGTGCCAGGAAATATTGCCTGGGATACCAGCTGACAGGCTGGAAATGGACAGAGTCCACCGCGCTTTAACTCAGAGGAAAGCTGATGGTCCCCCAAGGGACATCATAGCTAAATTTCACTTCTATAAGACTAAAGAGCTAATCCTTCAGAACACCAGGGAGAAAAACAAGCTCTCTTTTCAGGGACACGACTACCAAATCTTTGCGGACATATTGCAACTCACAATCAATAAGAGAAGAGCAATGAGACCCCTATTACAGGAATTGCAGCAACGCCACATTAGGTACCAATGGGGCTTCCCCTTCTCCCTGCGCTTTACTTATCAAGGCACGAAAATTGTGTGCAGGACCCCAGAACAGCTTCACCAAGCACTGATTGACTTTAAAATAATAGAGACCCCACCGACAACGACAGCTGCACGAAGAAGATCGGCATCTAACTCCCCACGCGATAGCTCACCGCAACAAAACCAGGGCAACGGTATTCAACAGCTGCATAAGCGTGGCAGATTCGTGGAACAACAGCAGGATCAAGAAGACACGATGGACTGATACCTAAGAGCTTATGCATTTACTTACCTCATGGCACACCGACTTGAATCCTTTCTGCAGATGTACCATTTGAATAGAGCAGCAGCTCTGGACTCTGTCATTTAAATGTATTTACTTTCTCTCTCTTTCTTTCTCTCTTCTCTTTCCACATATCACATATATGCCATAAGATCTAAGGCCATACATGTCGCCATCAAAAGCAATAGATGCTCCTAATCCCTTCAATGTAGGTCTATCTCACTGCTTCTCCCCTTCAGAGGGCTAGTAAGCATAGTATACACCTTACATATCTCTTTTCTCACTTTCCTCTTACTTTATCTAATTTTCCTCAGAGCTTCCTATATCAACTATCATCCAGTCCACTATTACCATTAGTCAACTACCCTCTGTGTTGCCTGGGATCAGACAGTCCCACGATAACCCTTAATATTAAGCAGAATGGAGGGATCCCCATAGCGTTTAATGCCCACAAGGAAGAATGTCACAGCATCCACTCCCCCTCCTTCCTAAAAGCTGGACATCTTCCCCTGACAGGTTATCTCACCTAGCTAACTACTTGTATATATTTATAGTTCTTTATACATAGTATCCTCTCGGGATACTTGCAAAAATGTTTTAGGCAGCGGGTCTCCAGGGCACGGAACCCACTTGCGCCACCATTGGTTCCCCTCTGGTCTCCGCAACCACCTGCGAGGATCAGACGTGGACCCCCTTTTCCCCTGATCGGGTTCTCCCTCCCCGATCACGGGCCAGATTTGTATGCACGTTGTTTGTTGATTTGTGCATTTTTTTGTTCACTTATAACGTTTTGTCTTTTTCTTTGAAGGCTATCGTTCTCAGTTACCCCCCCCTTCCTCCCCCTCCCCAGTCTGCGGGGCTCAGTTCGGGATGTCGATGCGCAGGACACCAAGGTAAGAAGCACATGATGGTTAGGCTACCATGGCTCCCCTAAATGTATTAACCTTGAACGTGCAGGGCTTAAACATACCGCAGAAACAAGTTAAAGCTTTCAGATACTTCCAAACCAAGAAAGCGCACATTTTATGTTTACAGGAGACACATTTCACCCCTAATACGACCCCTAAGTTCTTCCACGCCTCCTACCCACAGGTTTACACTGCATCAGCCCAATCCAAAAAAAGAGGTACCCTTATAGCATTTCACAGATCTACGCCATTCACTATTAAATCAGAAATCATAGACCCCGAGGGCCGATATCTCATCCTAACTGGTCATTTATTGGACAACGCAATAACAGTAGTCTCATACTATGCACCTAATTTAAATCCCCTACCATTTATGTCGCATCTCCTGCAAGTAGTAAACGCACATAAATTTGGGTCCATCTTCATCTGTGGAGACTCTAATCAAGTTCTCCTCCCTTTTCTTGACAAAACGCCCTTTTCCCCGTCCCACCAGAATAAATGGAACCTTTCCAGCCTACTGGCAAAATATAATTTAGCGGATTCATGGAGGGAAACAAACCCCACCAAACGTGGTTATACCTATTACTCGAACCCCCATAAATCGTCTAGCCGCATAGACCATATATTTCTGTCGATTGGCATGCTGCCAGAAGTCCTGGACTCAAGCATCATTCCAATTCCGTGGTCCGACCATAATGCAGTCCTCACTGTCCTATCCTCTATGATCCCCAAAAAACAAGACCCGACATGGTATTTACCTGACATTATTCTTAAACATCCCTCCTATAGGACAATAATAGAACAAGATTTAGACGAGTATATAACACTTAATACATCACCCGATGTCTCCTCGCTTACGCTCTGGGAGGCACACAAACCAGTGCTACGGGGGAAAATACAAAGGCAAATGGGGATCCTTAAAAGGGAGCGGAAACAATTATTCCACAAATTAGAGAAAGAACATGAGACAGCCTTCATGGCCTTCCAACACAGTCACACACCCGTGACAAAAGGCCGGCTGGACAAAGCACGAACGGAATTAGACCTATTTCTTACGGACACGGCTGATAAGATGATACTTAGGCGCAAACACTCTTTCTATAATAAAGCCAATAAATCAGGCACTCTTCTTGCGAGATCGCTCAATTCCATCAATAAAAACTATAAACCGATACATCTTAAAACAACAAATGGCAACTTCTCTAGTAACCCAGTCAAAATTGTGCAAAAATTTAGCACACATCTTAAAAAACTGTACACAGAATCAAACTCTTTTAGCGAAAGGGAAGCGGATGCCTTTTTTACCAATTTGCAATTGCCTCGACTAAATGAATCACACAAAAATTTGTTGGATGCACCAATCACGCAAGAAGATGTCATGTGCGCCATTAAAGAGCTAAAATTAAATAAACGTCCGGGCCCGGATGGATTCACCGCAAGATACTATAGAACGTTTAGTAATCAACTTTCCCCAATGATGGTGGTGGCCTTCAATGATTTATTGAGCCAGAAATCCTTTAGGCAGGAGTCCCTCACAGCCACTATCTGCATGATACCCAAGCCACACTCTGACTCAACCCTATGTGACAACTACCGTCCGATATCCATGCTAAACACAGACGTGAAGTTACTCGGTAAAATATTGGCCAATAGGCTAAACAAAACAATAGGATCCTTGATTCACCGGGACCAAGTAGGCTTCATGCCCAGCAGGCAAGCAGGCGATAACATCAGGAGAGCAAGCTTGTTGGCATGTATAGCTAAAAAAAGGAAGATCCCTGCCTGTTTTCTCTCTTTGGATGTCAGACAGGCATTTGACTCAGTCTCATGGTCGTATATGGAATTTGCACTGAAAAAATGGGGCTTCGGCCCCAACTTTATAAGCTGGGTTCTGCAACTTTATCGAAACCCGAAAGCATATGTGAAATATGCAGGCTACAAGTCGGAAATGTTTGATATCCAAAGGGGGACCAGACAGGGTTGCCCGTTATCCCCGTTACTGTTTGCCCTTCTGATTGAGCCCCTAGCCCAAAAGATAAGACTTGACCCCAAGGTGCTTGGTATTGAATTAGGGGGAGTAAAGCATAAGTTATGCCTTTACGCTGATGATATTTTGTTGTTTCTTTCCTCTCCTCAAGTCTCGGGGCCCAACTTACTCCCAATCCTACATCAATTCGCGTCAATCTCTGGTTTGGCAATAAATCCCAAAAAATGCCTAGCACTCAACATCTCCCTTTCTCATACAGAACTATCGGCCGCCAAAGTGGGCCTCCCATTCGAATGGCCAGTCAAAAGCATCCCGTACCTGGGAGTACACTTGACCGCTGACGTCTCAAATCTTTATAGCTGTAATTATCCAGCTCTCCTGAAGCAGCTGACAAACTTAATGAAATCCTGGACACAACTCCCTCTTTCTTGGTTTGGAAGAGTCTCAGCCATAAAAATGACCATTTTACCCAAACTCCTGTACCTCTTTAGAGTGCTTCCTATACCAGTACCTGCACATTTCCTGCGGATTGTCCAAAGACGAGTTTCCTCCTTTGTCTGGGGGCCCTCCAAACCTAGGATCAAACCACAAATCTTACACCTCCCAAAGACAGCCGGGGGGCTTGGTTTCCCCAATTTTGCAAAATACTATCAAGCCGCGCAATTAGCTATTCTGACTAAATATCACGCCAAGCAAGAAGCACCGATCTGGGTGTCAATTGAAGCAATAGAAAGTGATCCCATCTCAACCTCGAATTTGTTATGGGTCACCCCAAAACAACGGAAACACATAAATAATCCCATCACAAAACACACATTATCCCTATGGGACAAAGTAAAAAATAAACATCTCCTGATGTCCCCTTTAACCCCCCTGCTGTCTTTCATCAAAAACCCTGCTTTTTACCCAGCCTGGGTCTCCCCTAAATCCTTTACAGAATGGGTGGATCGAGATTGTACACAGAAATATAGGTTCTTCGACTCGACAACAATAATCCCCTTCCCATCCTTGAACAAATTGTATGGAATACCCCCCAAGGAAATCTTTCGATATCTACAGATAAAGAATTTCTTCCAACCCACAGCATGTACGACAATAGTCAACAACCGACTATCTGCTTTTGAAACCATATGCAATAATGACCCGCACGCTAGAAAAGTTATATCCACATTGTACCTCCTTCTGCTCTCGAACTCTAGCAATAACAAAATACCATATGTCCATAAATGGGAAGAAGATTTGGGAGAGGAGCTGAGTTCGGAGGAATGGGGTCAAATATGGAACAATACCAAAACAATGTCGATTAACGTTCTAGCGGCAGAAACAAACTTTAAGGTACTTTCCAGGTGGTACTTGGTCCCTTCTAGGGTAGCCAAATTCTCGAGTAACTACTCAGAATTATGCTTCAGAGATTGCGCAAATAGGGGGACTTACTTTCATACCTGGTGGTTGTGCCCGATAGTTCAGAAATTCTGGTCAGAGATATTTAAAATAATTAATGTACTCACGAATAAAACGATCCCCATGGACCCAAAAACGGCCTTACTTAACCTAAAACCGGTTAATGTCCCGCACGTTCACTTTACTTTGACAAACCAGCTTCTAACGGCAGCTAAACAGACTATAGCGAAAGCCTGGAAATCTCCAAACTTACACTTGAATGAAGTTATTAACAGAATGAACGTTGCTATGGTATATGCCAAGATGTCTGCTATTGAAGCTGACACAATCACCAGATTTGAAAGCGTATGGAAGCCCTGGCTGGATTATGTAACACAAAACACATTTAATGGAGAAGTACTCAAGCCATGGTAGCCCAGTCATCTAGTTGGTGTCCGGCTCATTGATATGCACAAGGTTGGTAGACTCCTGTTCTGACCCCGCAGACCCCTCTTTCCCTCCCTCCTCCCCCCCCCCCTTTTTTTTTTTTTTTTTTCTCTCTTCCTTTTTACTTCCTTTTTCCATTTCCCTCACATCTTCTTCTACTCACCCAAGACCGATTTTCTTTCTTTTTTTTCCTTAAGCACCCATCTTTACCATACTAATTAGATGTATAAGGATAGTCATGAAGTAACTTAGTAAATTTGTAGTCACGCGCTACTCAGGAAGCCTTAGAAGAAGCAAAGTATGCTATAGATCCTAGGGCCAGTAGCACTTAGCCACAATTCCTGGACTGTTATTAGTTTTTAGTATAGACAGGTTTAACACCTCTATGCTCCTGATTATCATTTTGTTTAATTCTTATGCTATAAGTGGAGGGAAAGGCTAATTATAGGGCCACCTCTATCGAATTTACTTACGTTATTATTTGTACACAGGCTAGATACGGAAATATTTTCTGTTCAATACCATTTAATTTTATTATTACTGTTCCCAAATGTACACTTGTCTTTAATACTGTTCAATAAAGATATATTGACAAGGAAAAAGGTAAGTGAACCAACAATGCACTAGCTTAAAGGAACCAATTTAGAAAATAAAAAACAAACCTTTACAACCCATTTAAGATGGCTGTTGCATCACAGGGGGTATTGGAATGAGCAAGTAGTGGCATGCAGAACAGACTTAGCTCCTTGGAGGATGGTTAAAAAAATATTTAATCAATTGTCACAGAAAAGTCTGTTTTGTTATGTATTATGTGAGAATTCGGTTGGATAGTACTATCTGCTATGGATCAGTACCTCAAGGTAATGAGGATGGGTGCTCCTAGGACAAGGCAGGGATGTTTGGTGCCATATTGATGCCATTATGTTTGGTAAGCACTTTTAGGATTTTATTTAGTGTTGAGTACCTATTTATAGCAGATACTAAATACTACTATGAGCGCTCTGTTAGACATCAGTGTTTTTTCCACACCATTTCCTATAGTTTACATACCATTTACAAAACTCAGGATGGGATGTAGAGCCATCAACATACCATAGCAGTTCACATGACTTTTTTAAGCTCAAGTGACTGGGCTCACCTCTTCCTAGCTTTTCTTTTTTTCGGCTGTTATTCATTCATTTATTTTAAAGGAAGTCTGCATGCTCAGGGACTTACATAATGCATGTTTGTTCTAACAAAGATAATGCGTGGCACTCACCGTTGATTGGACGAGATGGAGAGCATGGCAACACCACCCCACCTCTACCACTTGCCCAATTAGGGAACATTTTGCATTCTTTCAGAAACTTCACAGCATTCTCTGAAAGGCTCCTGTGCTGAGTGGATGACCTCCTGTGTTCAGAATGCAGCAGGACGGCTGCTCAGCACAGGACCCAAAAGCAATTTGAGATTACTGAGGTAATGGTGTATACTTCTGAGATTTCTAACTTCCAGGGGCATCAGCCTGTAATGGTATATGTATAGTTACATTGGTACAAGCGGGACCAAAGTAAATATGTATAAAATATACATACCTAGAATTGGGCTTTTTTTTTTCAGAGAATAGGTGCGAGTATTTCCCCCTTCCAAGTCACCCCTTGTCTCCACCCGCTATCCACCTCCAAGCAGCGTCCCTTGGTTCCAGCCTCTATCTACCCTCCAGCACTGGCCCTTTTAGAGAATACAGAACCAAGTATAATTTTGTGTTGCTAAGAAATTTGTATGGCATTTGTTCATAATAACAAGAAAAGCAGTAAAATAGATCTCCTGCAGCCAGCAACAAATAGACCCCCCAACAACAATATATCTCCCCAGAAAAAATAGACCCTCCACAACAAAATACCCGACAGTAACAATAGATCCACCCTAGAAACAACCCTAGACCACCTCTAGCAACAATAAATGTCCCAGCAGCCAGTATCAATAAGCCCTCCAAAATCCTGCAACTATACACCCCTCCCTCAATAGTAGATCCTTTCCAGAAACAAATGACTACACAGCAACCTACACCCCCAGCAACAATAGATTTCCCCAGTGACACTAAACCCCCTGCAGCAATAGATCCCCCTAACAATAGATTCCCACTGAAAAATACCTCCCCAGCAACAATAGATCTCCCAGCAGCCGGTATCCATAGGCCCTCTAGAACTTAGCAACTATAGACCCCCCACCTCAACAGTAGATCCCTTCCAGCAAGAATTGACACCCCAGCGATCTACAACCTACCAGCAGCAAAGGATCCCCAACAGCAACAATAGACCTATACAGTAAAAATAACCCCCCAGCAACAATAGATACCACAGTAGCCAGCATCAGTAAACCCTTCAGCACACCCCAGCACCCCTTTGCCATTTCATACTATACATTCAGCAGTCAGCACTGGGGGTGCCGGAACTGTGTTCCTCCACCTTCCAGCTGAACAACAACCCTGTCTTGATCTTTACATGTTATGCTGGCAATACACATAGCAATTTTAGGTGATTTCTAAACAAAAGCAAACAATGCGGGCTGAAAACAGCTTTGATTGTTTCACTGTTGCTACAAAAAAATCTGTGAGTAGTATGTTGCATTGCTCCATTTGGTCATATTTACAAAGCTGCTTGAAAGTTGATATTGCCAGAAAATGATCCTGCCCATTATTAGAGTAGGTCAAAGCTTTAAGATATGGTTTGGGTGAGGCTTAAGTGTTAGAAATGTTATTAGAGTTACTGTTAGATTCAGGGCCGGCCTTAGGTGTTCAGGCACCCTGTGTGAGATAATCCTGTGGCGCCCCCCCCCCCCCCCCATCTTCACCCCTCGCCCCTGGTCACCTAAACATACACAAAGAGGAAACAAATGAGGGGGTGCCGGTCTGACACCCCCCAGTGTGTGGTACCGGGGGGCGGCTCGCCCCCCGTTAGTACGCCTCTGGGTGGCCGCACAGTGCCCCTGTTGCCCATGGCGCCCTGTGCGGCCGCACAGCTCGCACACCCGAAAGGCCGGCCCTGGTTAGATTAAATTTTATAGGATGATTTTAGGGTTAGGGTTCAGGTTTGTGTAAAGGTTAGGTTAAGAGATAGTGAAAATTAGGCATCAGAGACATTGGGATTGATTTACTAAAACTAGAGAGTGCAAAATCTAGTGCAGCTCTGCATAAAGACCAATCAAGTAATTGAACAAACTGAAGATAGAAGTTGATTGGCTACCATGCACAGCTGTACCAGATTTTACACGCTCCAGTTTTAGTACATCAACCCAATTGTTTCATACTCTTTCCTTTCAGCATTGAAAACTAACAGCATCAAACTACCTTCTCCAAAAACCAAATCACTGATCGCATACTGCAGTCTTGATGGATATACTAATAGTCTTTCAGTCCCAATACTACAACAGAATTTTAAATGCTGTAGTCTTAGATTAATACATATTTAAAAGATCTTTCGAGTGTTATTATAGTTGTGCATATCTTCCGTTGTCAGTTTCCTTTTATGCATTACTTATTCTTACATTTCACGTGCGTTACTTCGGGAAATAAAATGATCAGAGCAGGACACGTTTCAGGTTTATGCCATGATTTGGGCTTATTTTATGCATTTCTAAATGGCAGAATCCCAAGTACAGTCTGTCAGATGAGTACAATCGGGTTATTCTACTTCTGTTTAAAAGGTTACAATTATGTTCATGTGACAGCAGTAGATATTTTCTAACTTAAGGCTTTAAAGCAGTAACATACATTCAACCACTGGGTTGTACAATAGGTAATGACAACTATAATAAATATTCCTTCCTGTCTGGGATTTGTGCCTGCTATGAAAACACAATACGCTTAGACATTATATATTTGATTGGCTGTGCTGGCATTTCAGGCAATCTGTTAAAATGGCATTATGCCCAAGCCGCAAGTTGGTTGTACGCTCGCCCTAGGGCACAGGTGCTGAGAAACCACAGGAGTCAAAGAGCATAGCTCTGAAAATTCCATCACTTTTTGTCACAATAGCTGGGTGACAGCGTTCAGGAAATGCAAACAGATAACTTTCCTGTATACAATCTGTTGACAAATTTAGTGCCAGTGTGTTCTAATAAAAAGAAGTACTCAGGGGGCATAGGTAGAGTTCACAAAATGAGTTATATTTCGATTGACTGTGAGATGCTAAATTAGATGTGTTGCTAGGGATTGTAAATGTGAAATATTTTGTGGATTTATCATCAGGTGTTTCTTAAAAGACCTAGGAAATAAAAAGGGAAACCAGTTTTATTAAACCAGTCTAATTTTGTTATTTCCAGAGCAGCTTAATGAGTTTAAGGATCTGACTGGTTGTTGGTTGTCCAGTTAGGTGGAACTAATCATAGTTCTACCATGTTTATATATCAAAAGGCTAAGTAGTATCTAAAGCCATGTTTTATATTATTTTGGATATAGTGGTGAGGGGTTAGAACCCCTTCCAGGTTATTATTGTTGTTTCTGTTTGGGGACTTCACCCTCTCTATTTATCCTAAACTATGTCACCGAGACTGAAAGTCAGGAAATATTAAAACCTTGAGTTGTCATCATAACAGCATTAGAGGGGGAAATCTTCTGTTGGGGATACTTTTTTCCAATGACAATTGTCTAGGAGAGATTTTCTTTCAGGAGAAGAATAATAATCTCCCTGATTGTACATGAATGTCAATAAAGAACAGGAGATTTAACCAATCTTCTATTTAAAAAAAAAATGGCTTTAGATATAATACACTACAGTCAGAAGCCAATGACAATTATCTACATATACGTTTTTATGAAATAATTAAAAGTCCTCCTGCTTGTCATTTCTAGAAAATAAAGCACTAGGCAAATATTAAACAAGGGGAGGAAGAAATCTTACACAAAGAACTTAGCAGTTTATATTAAGAAATCTTTATTAGAATAAAAAGGGTCAGGATTCAGCAGGTTAATTATTTTTGCCATACGCTGTGATGTAAAAAAAAAAAACTGCTCAAGTGTCTCCTGTCATTAGCATCCAGAGTGTAGCATATGCGATGACCAGAACAGCAAAAGCACTAAATGTTGAATTATTGGTTGTAGCAATCAACCTTAAGAAATCACATTTGCACCGTAAAAGCATCCTCTTCAAAATCTAAATCATGGAAATTGGCAACAAGTCTCTAATTTGTCTATATCTTGTCATTGGTGCAGATATGCATGCTTCTCTCCTTCCCACTAATTATTTTTTTTATTTGCTTGTGTATATTTATTCAAAATGTACATAAACACACAAGATGGCAGCCATTATCAATCTTATGTCTATGGAATCCCCTAAACTAGCCAGATGGCTGCCATGCATGTAAGCTTACCTCTGATTGGCTTGCTGTTGGCTCCAAATCCCTTAAGCTTCCATCCTGCATCTTCTTGGATGTAAACTACAACCAACTGCTGGTAGTTCTTAGCCTTTACCATATTGTGTCATAGGCCTTCCCATGACATACATGTCTATTAGCCGTTATTTTCACAAGAAAGAAATAGCCAAACTATACAGCATCACTTGGCAATCTTTGCCAATCACATATAGTGGAAGGTCCGCAGCAGTCAAATGTGAAAGCGGCACATTGCACATCACCGTTAAGCCATTTTCACTTATTATCCCTTTCCTCCTCTTGAGAGCATCACCAGCTCCATAATGTCACTCTCTCACTCCCCAGGGTCATCAGTACTCATTTAGAGAGCTTTTCTGCCCATTAGGCTCTGAGCATCTAGTTCATTCATGTCATGCCAGAGACTAGACTGCTGTATCTGCTCCATTAGATGTACACTTTGTCCAGTCGTCACTAGATTTTCCAGGGGCATTTGTAGGCACACCCAAGGACACTTGGCCTGGCCTAAAAGGCCTGTTGCATGTTGCATCCCACTTTTGGTCAGCTGAGGCCTCCTGCCCTATGCAGGGCCTAGGCAAGAACCGACTAGATCCACATAGGTGTTGGGTTTCTGGAGCCCATACCCCATCTGCATCGAACGTCTCCTATCCTGGCTTTTATATGGGCAACGACTACACCCATTATATCACCATTTCTAAAATGGACCTAATGCTCAATTACATACTTCCCTATTACTAGACTAACCTAGGACAGAGCCACCCAGTGGCTGACTAGCTAACTGCACTTGTTTACAGGTCAATAAGTCTATCCTGATTGCTATTGTCCCCTTGTCAGCCTGCAGTTCCCCATCTCTTCTTTTCATTTACATAAAATTCTAAGGTTCACGAAGTAAAATACATCCTGCATATATTTTAAAAGAAGGTTAAATGATTGGCTTCTCAAGTTTATAGGAATCTTATAGTAGTATCAATAGCAAATGGATCATATTTTCTAGCTTGCCGAATTACTTTTTTCCTTCTGAGAATGTGTCATGTGACCCAAATGGATGGATTGCCAAACTGCCATCCCATGTCTACGAGTAGCTTTATAAAATTCTTAATGCTTTTTGTGCCTTACTATTTCTCATATCAAGTGTGTTGGTCAGCTAGGGAATTTTATAGTTTACTGAAGAAAAAAAAATACATTACCTGGGAAGGTTATCATGTAATTGATTTATCTCTGCAGGCCCTTAGCATGGCAGCTAACTACATTTTCTAATATATCTATGTCATCTATTCAATAACTGAAATCTAATGACAAGACAACACAATTATTACTTTTAAACAAATTTACAGTAATATCTAAAAAAACTGAAAGCACGCTGCATTTTCCCAATATATTGCTTGGACCCAGGCTCAAATTTAACTTGGCAGCGAGAAACACTACATTTCACACATTAAAAACCGATATGTTGGTGCCCAACAGCTTTATATTAATAAGATGGGAACTAGAAAATAGTTACTAATCTCTTGTGTATGTGTGTATATATCACAGCCTCCTCTTTCTCACACAGCTTCACCATATTTTTCTCTTCTATTTATGCGCCCATCTTTTTTTTTGCTCATTTACTTGCTGATTCCTTCTCACATTATGCTCATGTTAATTGATACACTTAATTATATTTTCATTAGGCTTATCAGCAGGATTGTTTAATGCAGGAGTACCTCAACCAGGCCTACAGGAATACCTATACTGTTTGAGCTTTGGGCCTGTATTAATTAACAAGAGATTCATAAATAATTAATCATTGTTATTAGTTATTTGGATATTTGATGAAAAAAAATATTTTATACACAGAAAATGCATTGTTAGTGTTCCTGTAGAAATTTCATGTGGATGACTGGCTACTACTTTCATTGATTAATGAAGACAATTTTGAGTCGCACAAGTGGGGAAAGCGCAGCATTTTCCCATTTAAGATAGATTTTTTTTGTATAGTTTTGTTTTTAGTCTTCAATTAAAAGGCGAAGAGACAACTTTATTTGTTTCACTACACCATTTCATGAAGGTTCTGGAAATCAAGTGTTGGCTTAATAAAAGACCATATACTAAGAATTTGTTATATTTAAGCCTGAACTCTAAGCATAAACAAATTGTACAGATTAATGCAGCTCTTTGACACATCATTTGACACGCCAGTACCTAAATTTTACATGGTATCAGCCTCTTCCTATCCCTTTACAATAGAACTGGGATGTAAAAGGAAGAAGCAGTACAAGGAAATGGAATCGGTTAAAGAAGCATGCTCATAGGCAAAAGCAGAGTGACAAAGAGATGGGTACATTGGTGTGCCACGTCTCTTTTCACTGTTCAGTCACAGTTTGGGGCAAGTCTATGATGACCTGGGCTCAGACGAAGTGGGTTAAATGATGCTGGTCATTTGACTGAGAACATCATGCAGCATAAAAAGAAAGTACTACTGGGGAAACAGTTGCAGCAACAGCTGGACTTTGGACAAAACAAAAACATTATACACTCTCTTTAAAGACGAGTTTCGCCCTCCCCACTAAAAAAATTAAAGTCAGAAGCTACAAATACTGTAGCTGCTGACTTTTAACATTAGGACACTTACCTGTTCATCGATCCAGCGATGTCGGCATCCCAGCGGATTTTCCGATCGGATTTGTGATAAGAGAAACCGACAGTGAAGCCTTTTGGCTTTGCAGCCGGTTCCCTACTGCCAATGCGCAAAGCATGCTGCACTTTCTAACTGGCCCGTCAGCAAAGGAAGGAGGCCAAGGTCACCGCGGCACAGTCTTCCGGCAGCGGGAGATGGTTACCTCTCAAAAACAGTTACCACTTAGGGGGGGAGAAGGCAGATAAGCAGAGCTTCCACTTTTGGGTGGAACTCTGCTTTAACTAATGCCTGTGTTCCCACTATGGTGACCTCTGTTCGTAAGGAAAAACTTCATCACTAGAGTTTCATGGTTGAACACAATTGTGCCTAGTGCAGGAAATTTGATAATTCTCTAACAAGAGTTTAAGCAAAGAGAAAGGGAAATGACTTTCCTTCCTATCACCCATCTTAAGGCGAATATTAGATAAAATTAATGAGTAATATACGTTTTTTTGATGTGGTGTCATATCCACATGTACAGGTGAATTGGTTAGGACTCTAACGGTCCCCCGTAAACCAGTTCACTAGAGAGGGGGGCAACATGCAAGATATGGAGATGTCCTCCTAGGCAATGGAAGGGCCAAAGAGTCCAGTGCCTATCAGAACTAGGTGCCATGCTTTGGGAGGAGGACCTCTTTGACAGCCCCCTATCCCAATGCTGAAAGGCATTGGAACTGGTGTTATTGCAGTGGGGCTTCATACTCACAGATCCCTTGCTCTGGGCTGGCAGCCTTTACGGCTGGTGGGTTTGGTTGGTTAGCTCTGGGAAGAGGAGCAGCATATGCCTTATTTTAACAAAAAACAAATGAATAATCACAATTAAGTAATAGCTTCCCATTGTACTAAATCTTTAAACGACACAAAAGCTGGAATCCATAGTGCTTAAAAACTATTGCTTGCAGATGTACCTGTAGTAGGGATGAGCTTCGAGTTCATGTCGAACTCATGTTCGACGTGAATATTGCCTGTTCACCTATTCGGCGAACAGCGAACAATTTGGGGTGTTCGCGGCAAATTCGAAAAGCCGCGGAACACCCTGTTAAGGTCTATGGGAGAAATCTAAAGTGCTAATTTTAAAGGATAATATGCAAGTTATTGTCCTAAAAAGTGCTTGGGGACCTGGGTCCTGCCCCAGGGGACATGTATCAATGCAAAAAAAAAAAAAAGTTTTAAAAACTGATGTTTTTTCGGGAGCAGTGAATTTAATAATGCTTAAAATGAAACAATAAAAGTCAAATATTCCTTAAAATTTCGTACCTAGGGGGGTGTATAGTATGCCTGTGAAATAGCGCATGTTTCCCGTGCTTAGAAATGTCTCTGCACAAAGTGTCATTTCTGAAGGAAAAAAATTAATTTAAAAATCACTCGCGGCTATAATGAATTGTCGGCTCCCGGCAATTCTGAGAAAATTCATTCATAAAAAAAAAAAGCGTGGGGGTCCCCCCAAATTCAATTACCAGGCCCTTCGGGTCTGGTATGGATATTAAGGGGGAACCCCGCCATCAATTTAAAAAAAAATTACGTGGGTTTCCCCCAAATATCCATGCCAGACCTTTCAGGTCTGGTGTGGATTTTAAGGGGAACTCCACCCCAAATTGAAAAAAAATGGCATGGAGTTCCCCCAAAAATCCACACCAGACCCCTTATCCGAGCACGTAACCTGGCCGGCCGCAGAAAAAAGGGGGGCCACGAGAGCGACCCCCCTCCTGAACCGTACCAGGCCACATGCCCTCAACATGGGGAGGATGTCCCCATGTTGATGGGGACAAGGGCCTCATCCCCACAAACCTGGCTGGTGGTTGTGGGGGTCTGCGGGCGGGGGGCTTATCAGAATCTGGAAGACCCTTTTAACAAAGGGGACCCCCAGATCCCGCAACCCCCTATCCCCTATGTGAATTGGTAATGGGGTACATTGTACCTATACCAATTCACCAATGAAGTGTAAATAATAGTAAAAAAAACACACACCGTGGAGAAAGTCCTTTATTAAAAAAGAAAAAAAAATCCAGCTGTGGTAATCCACTCTCAAACCCCGCTCCAACGTTGTCAGTATCCAGCGACGGGTGATCTTGTCACGGGGCCAGAGATGAGAAGATCCATCCAGGTACGGGATCCAGAGCGCACGCATCGCCGGCCACCTGTCTTCACCGGAGACAGCCCGGCGAATGATGCGGATTGAGACAGTGACAGCTCTTATATAGGTGAGGCCGGGCCACCCGTCACGTGACCTGTCCCCCTCTGACGTACCCTCTGACTATGTCACTGGGGAAGCACAGGCTTTCCCTTGCATCAGAGGGGGGCGGGGTCACCTATATAAGAGCTGTCACTGGCTCAAGCCACATCATTCGCCGGGCTGTCTCTGGTGGAGACAGGCGGCCGGCGATGCGTGCGCTCTGGATCCCGGACCTGGATGGATCTTCTCATTGCTGGACCCCGGCGGAGAGGAGATCACCCATCGCTGGATACCGACAGCGTTTGAGCGGGGATCGAGAGTGGATTAACACCGCTGGATTTTTTTTTCTTTTTTAATAAAGGACTTTCTCCACAGTGTGTGTGTTTTTTTACTATTATTTACACTTCCTTAGTGAATTGGTAGAGGTACAATGTACCCCATTACCAATTCACATAGGAGGGGCCGTGATCTGGGGGTCCCCTTTGTTAAAGGGATCTTCCAGATTCTGATAAGCCCCCCGCCCGAAGACCCCCACAACCACCGGCCAGGGTTGTGGGGATGAGGCCCTTGTCCCCATCAACATGGGGACATCCTCCCTATGTTGAGGGCATGTGGCCTGGTACGGTTCAGGAAGGGGGGGCGCTCTCTCGTGTCCCCCCCTTTTTTCTGTGGCCGGCCAGGTTTTTTAAAAATTTGGGGTGGAGTTCCCCTTAATATCCATACCAGACCTGAAGGGCCTGGAAATTGAATTTGGGGGGACCCCCACGCTTTTTTTTTGTTTGTTTTATGAATGAATTTTCTCTGAATTGCCGTAAGTGATTTTTAAATGACTTTTTTCCTTCAGAAATTACACTTTGTGTAGAGACAGTTTTAAGCACGAGAAACATGCGCTATTTCACAGGCATACTAGACACCCCCCTAGGTACGAAATTTAAATATTTCACTTTTATTGTTTCACTTTAAAGATTATTAAATTCACTGCTCCCAAAAAAACTGCAGTTTTTAAAACTTTTTTTGCATTGATACATGTCCCCTGGGGCAGGACCCAGGTCCCCAAACACTTTTTAGGACAATAACTTGCATATTAGCCTTTAAAATTAGCACTTTAGATTTCAAACATTCAAGTCCCATAGACTTTAACGGGGTTCTAAAGTTCACACAAACTTTTAGTCTGTTCGCAGGTTCTGGTGCGAACTGAACGGGGGTGTGTTCGGCTCATCCCTAGCCAGTAGCCTTTTCAAATCCCTACTGATGTTGTACATGTGAGATTTGATAACTGTTCACTGGCATGTGCATTTGCCAGGTAAACATTTACCCTTTTGTAAAAAGGGTGAAGGTGACTATGAAATGCAAGGGGAATCCTGCTGAATCTCACTTGGTTGAATATCTTTTTATTATTCACTTACACAGTGAACTATTCACCAGCAATGATAATACAGAAGAGAAAAGGGATGAAGCCTGCCATGTCACAAACAAATTTAATACATTGCTAAAGCACTCGTCAAAATTGCTACTTCAGTATGACCTTTGGTAAATCTTAGAATCTAAGCCTGAGTACAGGAAGATTACATTTTCTCATTTGCCTGTCCTTTGTGATATTCTGCTTCACCTTTTAAAAGTCATGGAGAAAAACTTTTTGTTTTCCAAAAGTCTGTCAACAACAGTAGCTTTAAATGCCTAAAATCAAAGAAAAGTTTTAACAGGATGATGTCACTGAGGTGCTAAGTGCAAGTGGCATTGTATTTTCTGAGAAATATATGCAAATATACCAAATCAGATTGCTAGTGTTGCACTGTGTGCAATCCAATGCGTAAGCACAGCAGCATTCCTTCTATGGCACTTGACTGATTGACAGTTATAGAAGTTAATTTCCCACAGTTGTGAAACCATAACCAAATGTTGGGAGTTTCTTATACCCTACTTTAAGAATGCTGCACTACCATACCTGTAGATTCTGTAATACCATGTCTTTGGAACTGTGCAAAACCAAAGTTTGTTCATTTTGTAACTCAAGTTTCCCTTAAAAAAAGAAGTATAAGAGGATATGAAGGCCTCCAAGTGACTAATATTGACATTGACAAGTGGGCACTGCTAAAAGGCTGCAGGAAGTCAGGTATAGCACTAGCCTTACAATATACCAGACTGATTTTGGTTTCAAAGAGTGGTAGAGCACAGCCAATACTTGGGTAATCCCCTGTAAGCGGCTGTGTTGGGATTAGAGTGGATGTGGTTTCTGGTGTAGTTTTTTTTATATGTTTATTTTGCGTTTAAAATCAATATAAGTACATTACAAGTGAATAGAGGTTGTTCAATAGTGTTAAAGAATAAAAACACGGTGATACAGGACCATGAATACCATAAGATGCAAGAGGAATAGACAATACAATGTACAAAATATGTAAAGCTAGGTTTTTAATAATTATTATTTAACTTCCTTAAATCACTAGGAAACATAGTACTGTAATAGTATCATGAATTATGGGAATTTATTTGTAGAAAAGTATATAAAAAAGTACATTCATAAGTAACAATATAATAATTGTCAGAATATGGCCCCGACAAGTAGTAAAGTCACACTTCCACAATGTTGTAATAGTATAAGTATACTCAAATTAAGAGGAATACATAACCAACAAACAATAGTGATACATATGGGGTGTGTAGCCTTGAACAAGGGTCCAATATGCAGGATTTTTATTCTTGCTCTACATGTTTCGCGTATCGGAACGCTTCCTCAGGAGCATGGTGATATGCAGGTTGTATTCAGTAGTGAACATGAGCCTTGGTACCAGCACACTGGCAGTATATATCTAACCCAGATAGCCAGTTGGGTTTTTTGTAATCATAGTAAGTAGAGTTGAGCGGACACCTGGATGTTCGGGTTCGACAGGTTCGGCTGAACTTTGGAAAAAAGTCCGGGTTCGGGACCCGAACTTGACCCCGAACCCGAACCCGATTGAAGTCAATGGGGACCCTGACTTTTGACTACTAAAATGTGTCTAAAAAACGAATGGAAAGGGCTAGAGGGCTACAAATGGCAACAAAATGTCGGGAAGAGCATGGCAAATAAATGTGGATTGGGAAATAACTTAAAATAACATAAAAAAAAAAAATAACAAAAAAAAATAATAATAATAATCTTGACCTAGGAGGACGAGGTCCATATGGAGTAGGAGGTTGAGGTGGCGTTGGATGTGGCGATGTAGGTGGAAGCGGTGGTGGAGGAGGACGAGGTAGCCAACACAGCAAGTTTTGGTTTTTAATTGATTTATTTTTTAAATTCGTGTACACCCCAAAAGAGTGAGAAAGATCTCACAGGAACCTACTCAGTGCTGCTGTGATATGCAGAGTATCTCACAGGAACCTACTAAGTGCTGCTGTAATATGCAGAGTATCTCACAGGAACCTACTCAGTGCTGCTGTAATATGCAGAGTATCTCACAGGAACCTACTCAGTGCTGCTGTAATATGCAGAGAATCTCACAGGAACCTACTCAGTGCTGCTGTAATATGCAAAGTATCTCACAGGAACCTATGCAGTGCTGTTGTAATATGCAGATATCTCACAGGAACCTACTCGGTGCTGCTGTAATATGCAGAGTATCTCACAGGAACCTACTCAGTGCTGCTGTAATATGCAGAGTATCTCACAGGAACCTACTCAGTGCTGCTGTAATATGCAGATATCTCACAGGAACCTACTCGGTGCTGCTGTAATATGCAGAGTATCTCACAGGAACCTACTCAGTGCTGTTGTAATATACAGAGTATCTCACAGGAACCTACTCAGTGCTGCTTTAATATGCAGAGTATCTCACATGAACCTATGCAGTGCTACTGTAATATGCAGAGTATCTCACAGGAACCTATGCAGTGCTGCTGTAATATGCAGAGTATCTCACAGGAACCTACTCAGTGCTGCTGTAATATGCAGAGTATCTCACATGAACCTACTCAGTGCTGCTGTAATATGCAGAGTATCTCACAGGAACCTACTCAGTGCTGCTGTAATATGCAGAGTATCTCACAGGAACCTACTCAATGCTGGTGCAATATGCAGAGTATCTCCTATATAATTCTATCCCTATCAGAACAAGCAGGAACATTGCCCTAAACTGTCTAATGCAGAGTATCTCACAGGAACAGATGCAGTGCTGGTGCAATATGCAGAGTATCTCCTATATAATTCTCTCCCTATCAGAACAAGCAGGAACCTTGCCCTAAACTGTCTAATACAGAGTATCTCACAGGAACAGATGCAGTGCTGGTGCAATATGCAGAGCATCTCCTATATAATTCTCTCCCTATCAGAACAAGCAGGAACCTTGCCCTAAACTGTCTAATGCAGAGTATCTCACAGGAACAGATGCAGTGCTGGTGCAATATGCAGAGCATCTCCTATATAATTCTCTCCCTATCAAAACAAGCAGGAACCTTGCCCTAAACTGTCTAATGCAGAGTATCTCACAGGAACAGATGCAGTGCTGGTGCAATATGCAGAGCATCTCCTATATAATTCTCTCCCTATCAGAACAAACAGGAACCTTGCCCTAAACTGTCTAATGCAGAGTATCTCACAGGAACAGATGCAGTGCTGGTGCAATATGCAGAGCATCTCCTATATAATTCTCTCCCTATCAGAACAAACAGGAACCTTGCCCTAAACTGTCTAATGCAGAGTATCTCACAGGAACAGATGCAGTGCTGGTGCAATATGCAGAGCATCTCCTATATAATTCTCTCCCTATCAAAACAAGCAGGAACCTTGCCCTAAACTGTCTAATGCAGAGTATCTCACAGGAACAGATGCAGTGCTGGTGCAATATGCAGAGCATTTCCTATATAATTCTCTCCCTATCAGAACAAACAGGAACCTTGCCCTAAACTGTCTAATGCAGAGTATCTCACAGGAACAGATGCAGTGCTGGTGCAATATGCAGAGTATCTCCTATATAATTCTATCCCTATCAGAACAAGCAGGAACCTTGCCCTAAACTGTCTAATGCAGAGTATCTCACAGGGACAGATGCAGTGCTGGTGCAATATGCAGAGTATCTCCTATATAATTCTCTCCCTATAAGAACAAGCAGGAACCTTGCCCTAAACTGTCTAATGCAGAGTATCTCACAGGAACAGATGCAGTGCTGGTGCAATATGCAGAGTAACTCCTATATAATTCTCTCCCTATCAGAACAAGCAGGAACCTTGCCCTAAACTGTCTAATGCAGAGTATCTCACAGGAACAGATGCAGTGCTGGTGCAATATGCAGAGTATCTCCTATATAATTCTCTCCCTATCAGAACAAGCAGGAACCTTGCCCTAAACTGTCTAATGCAGAGTATTTCACAGGAACAGATGCAGTGCTGGTGCAATATGCAGAGTATCTCCTATATAATTCTCTCCCTATCAGAACAAGCAGGAACCTTGCCCTAAACTGTCTAATGCAGAGTATCTCACAGGGACAGATGCAGTGCTGGTGTAGATTTCTGAAGCAGGATAGTCCTATCTCAATCTCTCCCTCAGATCAGCAGCAGCCTTTCCCTACCCTAGCTTAAGCAGAGTGACGAGCTGTGCTGTGTGCCTCTAGCTCATATAGAGGCTGGGTCACATGCTGGGTCACATGCTGCACGGGCCAATCACAGCCATGCCATTAGTAGGCATGGCTGTGATGGCTTCTTAGTCACAGTAGTAAAACAAATGGGGATTGGCTGCCCTGCAGCCCGCCGTAACATTCCCGAACTCCGGACCTGAACCCGAACTTTCAGCAAAATGTCCGGGTTTGGGTCCGGGTACAAAAAAAAACAAAGTCTGTACCGAACCCGAACTTCACAGTTCGGGTTCGCTCAACCCTAATAGTAAGACAGCAGGTAAGTTTACCAACCACAATCTGCTGGTAAGCAGAAAAAAGTGGGGTTCCTTCCAGGTAGCTCTAACTTTAAATGCCACAGGAACCACACTAGTGCAAATCTAGTGCATGGGCTGGGCAGAAAGATTATCTGTCCAAACGTTTGCCCAAGAAAGTAAACAAGACCAGGCTCTGGGAGTCTGGCTAGTGGGCGTAATAAAGAGACCTAAAGAGTCCTGTGGAGAGCCTAATGCAATGGCTGAGGTGTTTGGGCACCCATGTTGCTCTGGCCCCATATGTGAACCACCCATAAATTGAACCTGTAACCACAGGAGTAATAAAGGCCTCAGAAGTGAAGTGTGTAGTATTCCTATCTAGGACAATTGCCTGAGAAGTCGAACCATAGAAATGTCTTTACTGTGGAACCAGTGGGGCAAAGTGAAGCTTCATTATTTACCGCTTGCCGACCAGCCACTTGCCGACCAGCTGTACGTCAATCCCTTTAAGCGGGATAGCAGGTGCGCCCACTGCACAGTGATGACCGCTGGCCATGTGTCATCGCGGGCACGAGAGGCAGCACAGGGACGTGTGTGTATAAACACACACATCCCAGTTCTGTGAGGAGAGGAGAGAGAGATTGTGAGTTCCTACAAGTTGGGAACCATGATCTCTCATCTCCTATAGTCAGTCCCATCCCCCACAGTTAGAACACATACATAGGGAACACAGTTAACCCCTTGATTGCCCCCTAGTGTTAACCCCTTCCCTGGAAGTGACAATTACACAGTAATCAGTGCATCTTTTTTATAGCATTAATCTCTGAATAAATGCCAATGGTCCCAAAAATGTGTCAAAAGTGTCCGATATGTCGGCCATAATGTCGCAGTCCTGATAAAAATCGCAGATCATCTCCATTACTAGTAAAATAATACTAATAAAAAATGTTTTGAAGGTGAGCAGGCATTTCACACTGGTGGCAGTGACTTTCTGTCTGAACTTCTATTGTTATTTATAAGGATTATCACGGAGCAAGGACTGTTCTTTTTATATATTTAAAAGTTTTGCAGCATTCATAGTTTGATTATGGGCATTTCTTTATATGTTTTTGCAATATAGTGGACATTTTACTAATCACTGTGCATTATTATTAAAGGGGTTGTAAAGGTAAAAGTTTTTTCACCTTGATGCATCCTATGCATTAAGGTGAAAAAACATCCGATGGTACCGCCCCTCCCCCGAGCCCCCGTTTTACTTACCTGACCGTTCGAAATTCCCGGGCGCGTTCACGTGATGTTCTTGGTTTCCCAGCCTGGCCGTTGATTGGCTAGGCTGGGCAGATTGATAGCAGCGCAGCCATTGGCTGGCGCTGCTGTTAATCTTAGCGGATGACGCGGCGCCGGGGCGCGCCGGGGGGCGGGCCAAGTGATACAGTCGGCGGCTATGGCCGCCGATGTATCACGGGAGCGTGCTCGCAAAAGCTTTCCACCATGCGAGGGAGCTCGCATGAACATGGAAAGCTTTTGCGAGGAGGAGCCGAGACAGCCGCCGTGGGACCCCAGAAGACACGGATCCGGGTCACTCTGTGCAAAACGAACTGCACAGCGGAGGTAAGTATAACATGTTTGTTATTTAAAAAAAAACAAATTTCTGCCTTTAGTGTCCCTTTAAGTTGGTTTTTAGTGCACTATTAATTTTTATTTAACATTTATTTATGTGGTGTCAGAGTACATTTGAATAGCTACAGCTGCAATTCCCTTAATTTTTTTTTTTTTTTATTCATATTAGCGCTTGAATTACTTGAATTGCTTGAATTTTTTTTTTTTTTTAATTGTCGCTCTTTTTTTGTTTATAGCACAAAGAAAACGCAGAGTTGATCAAATACCACCAAAAGAGAGTTCTATATGTGGGGAAAAAAAGGACGACAATTGTGTTTGGGTACAGCGTCACAGCGCAATTGTCAGTTAAAGTGGCACAGTGCCGTATGGCAAAAAAAATGGCCTGGTCATTGAGCAGACAATTCTTCCGGGGCTGAAGTGGTTAAAAGCTGCTGTGCTGAACAAAAGTCACCCTACAGGTGAAGATACAAGGCATAGGCAGCAGGGCAGGAAAATATTGATGTCTTTTTTCTAGGTCCCTTTTTTGTTGTTTTGGCAACAGACATGCTTTGTTCATAAGGGATAAGTTACAGGTCATTTTTTTTTTGCAGAGCACTTTATTTTTCATTTATTAGTTGTTTTTGTTAGGTAAAAAACACTCTGCCATGACAGAAATAAACACACAGTCATTACATTGTTCCTGTACACATTTGCAGTGGTTTCTGCGCATGTCTTCTCATCTGGGGATCATTAAAATCTGTTGAAAGTTGAGCAGCAATGTGTCCAGGCCCCATGCCTCATTTCTTTGAAACACCAAGGGAAAAATAAAATTACACTTTCTTGCCCCACTGCCTTAAGCTAATCACTATATTTTCTTTATAAAAAATAAATAAAAGACTGAATTTCTTATCTGAAATTGTGGACATGATCAGCGTTTTCTTTCTTCTGGTCTGTAGCATAAAATGTTCTGCTGTGTAGCATGGAAGGATCCTTCTTCCAGTGCCCATAATCCTTGGTGGTTGGATGTTTCAAAATGGCTTTCCGAACAGTCACTGAGGTACTCAGAGGATCCTGAAGACTTCAAGTAATGACATCATAATGTCATGGTATGAGGGACAGCAAAAAGACTGGTCAAGATACATTATAATTGACAATAACGCATAAACACATCTACACGTTTAAAAAAAAAATAAAAAAATCTATACTGCCTGCTAAAATCACTAACTGTGGAAGGGATTTCCACATCTTTGTTATACTAACAGCAAAGAACCTCTTACACAGTTTAGGATTAAATTGCTTTTCATCCAACTTCATTGTTTAGCCATGTGTCATTTTCATAGACTTTATGTTAAACAGTTTTCTCCCAATGCTACAGTCAGTCACCATTGAAAGTTTTTATATTGTGATCATATACCCTCTTAACCACTTCAGCCCCAGAAGGATTTACCCCCTTCCTGACCAGAGCATTTTTTGTGATTCTGTACCCTGCTGCTTTAGCTGACAATTGCGCGGTAGTGCAACGTTGTACCCAAACAAAATTGACGTTTCTTTTTTTCCTACAAATAGAGCTTTCTTTTGGTGGTATTTGATTACCTCTGCAGTTTTTATTTTTGCTCTATAAACAAAAAAAGAGCAACAATTGAAAAAAAAAATTCAATATTTTTTACTTTTTGCTATAATAAATATCCCCCCCCCCCCCAAAAAAAAATTCTTCCACAATTTAGGCCAATATATATTCTTCTACACATTTTTGGTAAAAAAAATGCACTGATTACTGTATATATGACACTGGCAGGGAAGGGGTTAAACACTAGGGGGTGATCAAGGGGTTAAATGCTTCCTAGGGAGTGATTCTAACTGTAGGGGGGATGGTCTCACTACAACATGACAGAGATATATCGCCGCACGCCAATATACGTCGGTAGAATGGCACGGGCAGGCAAATGTATGTCTATTTGAATATGTAGCCTAGCGTGCACACGCCTCTGGAGTGTGGCCGCAGGTCCCATGAACTCGATGTTCACCGGTGTCCCGCGATCGTGTCACGGAGAGGCAGAATGGGGAAATGCCTTTGTAAACAAGGCATTTCCCTGTTCTGCCTAGTGACAGGACAGTGATCTACTGCTCCCTGTAATCGGGAGCAGTGATCACTGTCGTGTCACCCATAGCCCCCCCCCCACAGTTAGAATCAATCCCTAGGACACACTTAACCCCTTCCTCACCCCCTAGTGGTTAACCCCGTCCCTGCCAGTGTATTTTACACAGTAATCAGTGCATTTTTAAAGCACTGATCGCTGTATAAATGGCAATGGTCTCAAAATAGTGTCAAAAGTGTCCGATGTGTCCGTCATAATGTGGCAGTGAGTCTGTCATCTACAGGGACCTGTATCCTTAAATCCCCCTAAGATGCTCTCCCTGGTAAGTAATTTGCATACATATTTTTTTTAATTTCCAATTGCATTACTTTACAATTTCCAATATTGAAAGTTGCTATATCCTGATGTGACGTTTTTGCCCTCCATAGCTTGGTATTAGCAGCAAACACTGTAATAAGAAGACTGGTCAGAGTGTCTGAAATACAGCTTCTGATCACTGCTCCAGTGATAAGAAAAGGTGTCAACATTTGTTATGTGACAACATATTCATGTAAATGAAATCGAGGGGGAACTTTTTTTGTATTATTTATTTCATCAGAGATGCATTTTAAGTTCCAAGCATTAACAGACACATCACTTTTGTTTGCCCTTGTCATGTTTTCCTAATTATTACATATGACCTCCTCACGGTACCAAAAAACATAAGTGTTTTGTTCCGTGATCAAGACTGATTGGATTTTTTTTCTCGAACAATTGCTGTTGCTTCACTGATAATTATTGGGAATTATTACTGGGAATTATCAGGGTCGCAACAGTCGCACTTGCGACTGGGCCCTGTAGTTCCGCCACTTCAGGGGGGCCCGCCGTCCGGCTGTTTGCCCACGTCAGGTGCCTGCCTGCTGCCCGCGTGAGGTGCCTGCCGCCCGCGTGAGGTGCCCGCCTGCCGCCCGCGTGAGGTGCCCGCCTGACTGTGTGGTTTGTTCCGCCGCGGGGAGGGGGGCTTTCGCCCGCTGAGGGAAGAGAGAGAGAGAAGGCAGAGGCAGCACAGCATTGCGAGACTGTGTACCGCCTGTCCCCGCCTATCCAGAGACAGAGAGAATGAAGGGGGCGGACACTGAAAAACACCTATTGAGTGAAGGCGGGGGAGGAGCTCTCCCCTCTGTGACTGCATCGACTACCTGTCCCGTCGCACCCATGAGGCAAGGCATTCCTGGAGGAGGCACAGTGACAGATTTCTAAGGGGGAATCGATTGATTACTGGTAAGTCCTGTCAAGTGGCATTTTGCACTGCAATCGATCCCATCCCCCCACCACCACAGATCTCATCCCTATCCCCCCATCATCACTACAACAGAGGTGATAAAGGGGGGGTGGGATCAGTAAGAGGTGGTGGTGGTTTGAGGATGGCACTACCACTGCTACCACCCCCCCTCGAGTACCACTGCCCCCACAACACTACTGCTGCCACCCCCAATACCACCGCTGCCACCCTCCTCAACACCACCGCTGCCACCCCCTCAACACCGCCGCTGTCAACCCCCCTCAAAACCACCGCTGCCAACCCCCCTCAACACCACCGCTGCCAACCCCCCACAACACCACCACTGCCACCCCCCAACACCTCCGCTGCCACCCCCCTCAACACTACCGCTGCCACCCCCCCTCAACACCACTGCTGTCACCCCCCCTCAACACCACCACTGTCACCCCCCCTTAACAACACCGCTGCCACCCCCCTTCAACACCACTGCTGCCACCCCCCATCATTGCCACTGCTGTCACCCCCCTCAACACCGCCGCTGCCACCCACCCTCAACACCACTGCTGCCACCCCCCCTCAACACCACCGCTGTTACCCCCCTCAACACCACCGCTGTTACCCCCCTCAACAACATCGCTGCCACCCCCCCTCAACAACACCGCTGCCACCCCCCTCAACACCACTGCTGCCACTCCCTCAATACCACCCCCACAACACTACTGCTGCCACCCCCTCTCAACACCACCGATGCCATCCCCCCCAACACTACCGCTGCCACCCCCCCTGAATACCACCGCTGCCACCCACCACAACACTACTGCTACCACCCCCCCTCAACACCACTGCTCCCACCCCCCTCAACACTACCGCTGCCACCCCCTCAACACTACCGCTGCCACCCCCCACCACTATCGCTGCCACCCCCCACCACTACCGCTGCCACCCCCACCACTACCGCTGCCACCCCCCAACACTACCGCTGCCACCCCCCCTCAATACCACCGCTGTCACCCCTCCTCAACAACACCGCTGCCACCCCCTCAACAACACCGCTGCCACCCCCCTCAACAACACCACTGCCACCCCCCTCAACACCACCACTGCCACCCCCCACAAGGGTCCAATATGCAGGATTTTTATTCTTGCTCTACATGTTTCGCGTATCGGAACGCTTCCTCAGGAGCATGGTGATATGCAGGTTGTATTCAGTAGTGAACATGAGCCTTGGTACCAGCACACTGGCAGTATATATCTAACCCAGATAGCCAGTTGGGTTTTTTGTAATCATAGTAAGTAGAGTTGAGCGGACACCTGGATGTTCGGGTTCGACAGGTTCGGCTGAACTTTGGAAAAAAGTCCGGGTTCGGGACCCGAACTTGACCCCGAACCCGAACCCGATTGAAGTCAATGGGGACCCTGACTTTTGACTACTAAAATGTGTCTAAAAAACGAATGGAAAGGGCTAGAGGGCTACAAATGGCAACAAAATGTCGGGAAGAGCATGGCAAATAAATGTGGATTGGGAAATAACTTAAAATAACATAAAAAAAAAAAATAACAAAAAAAAAAAAATAATAATAATCTTGACCTAGGAGGACGAGGTCCATATGGAGTAGGAGGTTGAGGTGGCGTTGGATGTGGCGATGTAGGTGGAAGCGGTGGTGGAGGAGGACGAGGTAGCCAACACAGCAAGTTTTGGTTTTTAATTGATTTATTTTTTAAATTCGTGTACACCCCAAAAGAGTGAGAAAGATCTCACAGGAACCTACTCAGTGCTGCTGTGATATGCAGAGTATCTCACAGGAACCTACTAAGTGCTGCTGTAATATGCAGAGTATCTCACAGGAACCTACTCAGTGCTGCTGTAATATGCAGAGTATCTCACAGGAACCTACTCAGTGCTGCTGTAATATGCAGAGAATCTCACAGGAACCTACTCAGTGCTGCTGTAATATGCAAAGTATCTCACAGGAACCTATGCAGTGCTGTTGTAATATGCAGATATCTCACAGGAACCTACTCGGTGCTGCTGTAATATGCAGAGTATCTCACAGGAACCTACTCAGTGCTGCTGTAATATGCAGAGTATCTCACAGGAACCTACTCAGTGCTGCTGTAATATGCAGATATCTCACAGGAACCTACTCGGTGCTGCTGTAATATGCAGAGTATCTCACAGGAACCTACTCAGTGCTGTTGTAATATACAGAGTATCTCACAGGAACCTACTCAGTGCTGCTTTAATATGCAGAGTATCTCACATGAACCTATGCAGTGCTACTGTAATATGCAGAGTATCTCACAGGAACCTATGCAGTGCTGCTGTAATATGCAGAGTATCTCACAGGAACCTACTCAGTGCTGCTGTAATATGCAGAGTATCTCACATGAACCTACTCAGTGCTGCTGTAATATGCAGAGTATCTCAGAGGAACCTACTCAGTGCTGCTGTAATATGCAGAGTATCTCACAGGAACCTACTCAATGCTGGTGCAATATGCAGAGTATCTCCTATATAATTCTATCCCTATCAGAACAAGCAGGAACATTGCCCTAAACTGTCTAATGCAGAGTATCTCACAGGAACAGATGCAGTGCTGGTGCAATATGCAGAGTATCTCCTATATAATTCTCTCCCTATCAGAACAAGCAGGAACCTTGCCCTAAACTGTCTAATACAGAGTATCTCACAGGAACAGATGCAGTGCTGGTGCAATATGCAGAGCATCTCCTATATAATTCTCTCCCTATCAGAACAAGCAGGAACCTTGCCCTAAACTGTCTAATGCAGAGTATCTCACAGGAACAGATGCAGTGCTGGTGCAATATGCAGAGCATCTCCTATATAATTCTCTCCCTATCAAAACAAGCAGGAACCTTGCCCTAAACTGTCTAATGCAGAGTATCTCACAGGAACAGATGCAGTGCTGGTGCAATATGCAGAGCATCTCCTATATAATTCTCTCCCTATCAGAACAAACAGGAACCTTGCCCTAAACTGTCTAATGCAGAGTATCTCACAGGAACAGATGCAGTGCTGGTGCAATATGCAGAGCATCTCCTATATAATTCTCTCCCTATCAGAACAAACAGGAACCTTGCCCTAAACTGTCTAATGCAGAGTATCTCACAGGAACAGATGCAGTGCTGGTGCAATATGCAGAGCATCTCCTATATAATTCTCTCCCTATCAAAACAAGCAGGAACCTTGCCCTAAACTGTCTAATGCAGAGTATCTCACAGGAACAGATGCAGTGCTGGTGCAATATGCAGAGCATTTCCTATATAATTCTCTCCCTATCAGAACAAACAGGAACCTTGCCCTAAACTGTCTAATGCAGAGTATCTCACAGGAACAGATGCAGTGCTGGTGCAATATGCAGAGTATCTCCTATATAATTCTATCCCTATCAGAACAAGCAGGAACCTTGCCCTAAACTGTCTAATGCAGAGTATCTCACAGGGACAGATGCAGTGCTGGTGCAATATGCAGAGTATCTCCTATATAATTCTCTCCCTATAAGAACAAGCAGGAACCTTGCCCTAAACTGTCTAATGCAGAGTATCTCACAGGAACAGATGCAGTGCTGGTGCAATATGCAGAGTAACTCCTATATAATTCTCTCCCTATCAGAACAAGCAGGAACCTTGCCCTAAACTGTCTAATGCAGAGTATCTCACAGGAACAGATGCAGTGCTGGTGCAATATGCAGAGTATCTCCTATATAATTCTCTCCCTATCAGAACAAGCAGGAACCTTGCCCTAAACTGTCTAATGCAGAGTATTTCACAGGAACAGATGCAGTGCTGGTGCAATATGCAGAGTATCTCCTATATAATTCTCTCCCTATCAGAACAAGCAGGAACCTTGCCCTAAACTGTCTAATGCAGAGTATCTCACAGGGACAGATGCAGTGCTGGTGTAGATTTCTGAAGCAGGATAGTCCTATCTCAATCTCTCCCTCAGATCAGCAGCAGCCTTTCCCTACCCTAGCTTAAGCAGAGTGACGAGCTGTGCTGTGTGCCTCTAGCTCATATAGAGGCTGGGTCACATGCTGGGTCACATGCTGCACGGGCCAATCACAGCCATGCCATTAGTAGGCATGGCTGTGATGGCTTCTTAGTCACAGTAGTAAAACAAATGGGGATTGGCTGCCCTGCAGCCCGCCGTAACATTCCCGAACTCCGGACCTGAACCCGAACTTTCAGCAAAATGTCCGGGTTTGGGTCCGGGTACAAAAAAAAAACAAAGTCTGTACCGAACCCGAACTTCACAGTTCGGGTTCGCTCAACCCTAATAGTAAGACAGCAGGTAAGTTTACCAACCACAATCTGCTGGTAAGCAGAAAAAAGTGGGGTTCCTTCCAGGTAGCTCTAACTTTAAATGCCACAGGAACCACACTAGTGCAAATCTAGTGCATGGGCTGGGCAGAAAGATTATCTGTCCAAACGTTTGCCCAAGAAAGTAAACAAGACCAGGCTCTGGGAGTCTGGCTAGTGGGCGTAATAAAGAGACCTAAAGAGTCCTGTGGAGAGCCTAATGCAATGGCTGAGGTGTTTGGGCACCCATGTTGCTCTGGCCCCATATGTGAACCACCCATAAATTGAACCTGTAACCACAGGAGTAATAAAGGCCTCAGAAGTGAAGTGTGTAGTATTCCTATCTAGGACAATTGCCTGAGAAGTCGAACCATAGAAATGTCTTTACTGTGGAACCAGTGGGGCAAAGTGAAGCTTCATTATTTACCGCTTGCCGACCAGCCACTTGCCGACCAGCTGTACGTCAATCCCTTTAAGCGGGATAGCAGGTGCGCCCACTGCACAGTGATGACCGCTGGCCATGTGTCATCGCGGGCACGAGAGGCAGCACAGGGACGTGTGTGTATAAACACACACATCCCAGTTCTGTGAGGAGAGGAGAGAGAGATTGTGAGTTCCTACAAGTTGGGAACCATGATCTCTCATCTCCTATAGTCAGTCCCATCCCCCACAGTTAGAACACATACATAGGGAACACAGTTAACCCCTTGATTGCCCCCTAGTGTTAACCCCTTCCCTGGAAGTGACAATTACACAGTAATCAGTGCATCTTTTTTATAGCATTAATCTCTGAATAAATGCCAATGGTCCCAAAAATGTGTCAAAAGTGTCCGATATGTCGGCCATAATGTCGCAGTCCTGATAAAAATCGCAGATCATCTCCATTACTAGTAAAATAATACTAATAAAAAATGTTTTGAAGGTGAGCAGGCATTTCACACTGGTGGCAGTGACTTTCTGTCTGAACTTCTATTGTTATTTATAAGGATTATCACGGAGCAAGGACTGTTCTTTTTATATATTTAAAAGTTTTGCAGCATTCATAGTTTGATTATGGGCATTTCTTTATATGTTTTTGCAATATAGTGGACATTTTACTAATCACTGTGCATTATTATTAAAGGGGTTGTAAAGGTAAAAGTTTTTTCACCTTGATGCATCCTATGCATTAAGGTGAAAAAACATCCGATGGTACCGCCCCTCCCCCGAGCCCCCGTTTTACTTACCTGACCGTTCGAAATTCCCGGGCGCGTTCACGTGATGTTCTTGGTTTCCCAGCCTGGCTGTTGATTGGCTAGGCTGGGCAGATTGATAGCAGCGCAGCCATTGGCTGGCGCTGCTGTTAATCTTAGCGGATGACGCGGCGCCGGGGCGCGCCGGGGGGCGGGCCAAGTGATACAGTCGGCGGCTATGGCCGCCGATGTATCACGGGAGCGTGCTCGCAAAAGCTTTCCACCATGCGAGGGAGCTCGCATGAACATGGAAAGCTTTTGCGAGGAGGAGCCGAGACAGCCGCCGTGGGACCCCAGAAGACACGGATCCGGGTCACTCTGTGCAAAACGAACTGCACAGCGGAGGTAAGTATAACATGTTTGTTATTTAAAAAAAAACAAATTTCTGCCTTTAGTGTCCCTTTAAGTTGGTTTTTAGTGCACTATTAATTTTTATTTAACATTTATTTATGTGGTGTCAGAGTACATTTGAATAGCTACAGCTGCAATTCCCTTAATTTTTTTTTTTTTTTTATTCATATTAGCGCTTGAATTACTTGAATTGCTTGAATTTTTTTTTTTTTTTAATTGTCGCTCTTTTTTTGTTTATAGCACAAAGAAAACGCAGAGTTGATCAAATACCACCAAAAGAGAGTTCTATATGTGGGGAAAAAAAGGACGACAATTGTGTTTGGGTACAGCGTCACAGCGCAATTGTCAGTTAAAGTGGCACAGTGCCGTATGGCAAAAAAAATGGCCTGGTCATTGAGCAGACAATTCTTCCGGGGCTGAAGTGGTTAAAAGCTGCTGTGCTGAACAAAAGTCACCCTACAGGTGAAGATACAAGGCATAGGCAGCAGGGCAGGAAAATATTGATGTCTTTTTTCTAGGTCCCTTTTTTGTTGTTTTGGCAACAGACATGCTTTGTTCATAAGGGATAAGTTACAGGTCATTTTTTTTTTGCAGAGCACTTTATTTTTCATTTATTAGTTGTTTTTGTTAGGTAAAAAACACTCTGCCATGACAGAAATAAACACACAGTCATTACATTGTTCCTGTACACATTTGCAGTGGTTTCTGCGCATGTCTTCTCATCTGGGGATCATTAAAATCTGTTGAAAGTTGAGCAGCAATGTGTCCAGGCCCCATGCCTCATTTCTTTGAAACACCAAGGGAAAAATAAAATTACACTTTCTTGCCCCACTGCCTTAAGCTAATCACTATATTTTCTTTATAAAAAATAAATAAAAGACTGAATTTCTTATCTGAAATTGTGGACATGATCAGCGTTTTCTTTCTTCTGGTCTGTAGCATAAAATGTTCTGCTGTGTAGCATGGAAGGATCCTTCTTCCAGTGCCCATAATCCTTGGTGGTTGGATGTTTCAAAATGGCTTTCCGAACAGTCACTGAGGTACTCAGAGGATCCTGAAGACTTCAAGTAATGACATCATAATGTCATGGTATGAGGGACAGCAAAAAGACTGGTCAAGATACATTATAATTGACAATAACGCATAAACACATCTACACGTTTAAAAAAAAAATAAAAAAATCTATACTGCCTGCTAAAATCACTAACTGTGGAAGGGATTTCCACATCTTTGTTATACTAACAGCAAAGAACCTCTTACACAGTTTAGGATTAAATTGCTTTTCATCCAACTTCATTGTTTAGCCATGTGTCATTTTCATAGACTTTATGTTAAACAGTTTTCTCCCAATGCTACAGTCAGTCACCATTGAAAGTTTTTATATTGTGATCATATACCCTCTTAACCACTTCAGCCCCAGAAGGATTTACCCCCTTCCTGACCAGAGCATTTTTTGTGATTCTGTACCCTGCTGCTTTAGCTGACAATTGCGCGGTAGTGCAACGTTGTACCCAAACAAAATTGACGTTTCTTTTTTTCCTACAAATAGAGCTTTCTTTTGGTGGTATTTGATTACCTCTGCAGTTTTTATTTTTGCTCTATAAACAAAAAAAGAGAAACAATTGAAAAAAAAAATTCAATATTTTTTACTTTTTGCTATAATAAATATCCCCCCCCCCCCCCAAAAAAAAATTCTTCCACAATTTAGGCCAATATATATTCTTCTACACATTTTTGGTAAAAAAAATGCACTGATTACTGTATATATGACACTGGCAGGGAAGGGGTTAAACACTAGGGGGTGATCAAGGGGTTAAATGCTTCCTAGGGAGTGATTCTAACTGTAGGGGGGATGGTCTCACTACAACATGACAGAGATATATCGCCGCACGCCAATATACGTCGGTAGAATGGCACGGGCAGGCAAATGTATGTCTATTTGAATATGTAGCCTAGCGTGCACACGCCTCTGGAGTGTGGCCGCAGGTCCCATGAACTCGATGTTCACCGGTGTCCCGCGATCGTGTCACGGAGAGGCAGAATGGGGAAATGCCTTTGTAAACAAGGCATTTCCCTGTTCTGCCTAGTGACAGGACAGTGATCTACTGCTCCCTGTAATCGGGAGCAGTGATCACTGTCGTGTCACCCATAGCCCCCCCCCCCCAGTTAGAATCAATCCCTAGGACACACTTAACCCCTTCCTCACCCCCTAGTGGTTAACCCCGTCCCTGCCAGTGTATTTTACACAGTAATCAGTGCATTTTTAAAGCACTGATCGCTGTATAAATGGCAATGGTCTCAAAATAGTGTCAAAAGTGTCCGATGTGTCCGTCATAATGTGGCAGTGAGTCTGTCATCTACAGGGACCTGTATCCTTAAATCCCCCTAAGATGCTCTCCCTGGTAAGTAATTTGCATACATATTTTTTTTAATTTCCAATTGCATTACTTTACAATTTCCAATATTGAAAGTTGCTATATCCTGATGTGACGTTTTTGCCCTCCATAGCTTGGTATTAGCAGCAAACACTGTAATAAGAAGACTGGTCAGAGTGTCTGAAATACAGCTTCTGATCACTGCTCCAGTGATAAGAAAAGGTGTCAACATTTGTTATGTGACAACATATTCATGTAAATGAAATCGAGGGGGAACTTTTTTTGTATTATTTATTTCATCAGAGATGCATTTTAAGTTCCAAGCATTAACAGACACATCACTTTTGTTTGCCCTTGTCATGTTTTCCTAATTATTACATATGACCTCCTCACGGTACCAAAAAACATAAGTGTTTTGTTCCGTGATCAAGACTGATTGGATTTTTTTTCTCGAACAATTGCTGTTGCTTCACTGATAATTATTGGGAATTATTACTGGGAATTATCAGGGTCGCAACAGTCGCACTTGCGACTGGGCCCTGTAGTTCCGCCACTTCAGGGGGGCCCGCCGTCCGGCTGTTTGCCCACGTCAGGTGCCTGCCTGCTGCCCGCGTGAGGTGCCTGCCGCCCGCGTGAGGTGCCCGCCTGCCGCCCGCGTGAGGTGCCCGCCTGACTGTGTGGTTTGTTCCGCCGCGGGGAGGGGGGCTTTCGCCCGCTGAGGGAAGAGAGAGAGAGAAGGCAGAGGCAGCACAGCATTGCGAGACTGTGTACCGCCTGTCCCCGCCTATCCAGAGACAGAGAGAATGAAGGGGGCGGACACTGAAAAACACCTATTGAGTGAAGGCGGGGGAGGAGCTCTCCCCTCTGTGACTGCATCGACTACCTGTCCCGTCGCACCCATGAGGCAAGGCATTCCTGGAGGAGGCACAGTGACAGATTTCTAAGGGGGAATCGATTGATTACTGGTAAGTCCTGTCAAGTGGCATTTTGCACTGCAATCGATCCCATCCCCCCACCACCACAGATCTCATCCCTATCCCCCCATCATCACTACAACAGAGGTGATAAAGGGGGGGTGGGATCAGTAAGAGGTGGTGGTGGTTTGAGGATGGCACTACCACTGCTACCACCCCCCCTCGAGTACCACTGCCCCCACAACACTACTGCTGCCACCCCCAATACCACCGCTGCCACCCTCCTCAACACCACCGCTGCCACCCCCTCAACACCGCCGCTGTCAACCCCCCTCAAAACCACCGCTGCCAACCCCCCTCAACACCACCGCTGCCAACCCCCCACAACACCACCACTGCCACCCCCCAACACCTCCGCTGCCACCCCCCTCAACACTACCGCTGCCACCCCCCCCTCAACACCACTGCTGTCACCCCCCCTCAACACCACCACTGTCACCCCCCCTTAACAACACCGCTGCCACCCCCCTTCAACACCACTGCTGCCACCCCCCATCATTGCCACTGCTGTCACCCCCCTCAACACCGCCGCTGCCACCCACCCTCAACACCACTGCTGCCACCCCCCCTCAACACCACCGCTGTTACCCCCCTCAACACCACCGCTGTTACCCCCCTCAACAACATCGCTGCCACCCCCCCTCAACAACACCGCTGCCACCCCCCTCAACACCACTGCTGCCACTCCCTCAATACCACCCCCACAACACTACTGCTGCCACCCCCTCTCAACACCACCGATGCCATCCCCCCCAACACTACCGCTGCCACCCCCCCTGAATACCACCGCTGCCACCCACCACAACACTACTGCTACCACCCCCCCTCAACACCACTGCTCCCACCCCCCTCAACACTACCGCTGCCACCCCCTCAACACTACCGCTGCCACCCCCCACCACTATCGCTGCCACCCCCCACCACTACCGCTGCCACCCCCACCACTACCGCTGCCACCCCCCAACACTACCGCTGCCACCCCCCCTCAATACCACCGCTGTCACCCCTCCTCAACAACACCGCTGCCACCCCCTCAACAACACCGCTGCCACCCCCCTCAACAACACCACTGCCACCCCCCTCAACACCACCACTGCCACCCCCCACAAAACTACCGCTGCCACCCCCTCAACACCACCGCTGCCACCCCCGTCAATACCACCACTGCCACCCCCCACAACACTATTGCTGCCACCCCCCCCCCCACACCACCGCTGCCACCCCCCCAACACTACCGCTGTCACCCCCCCTCAACACCACCGCTTCTATCTCCCCCAACACCACCGTTGCCACCCCTTCAACACCACCGCTGCCACCCCTTCAACACCACCGCTGACACTGATGGGGGGCCCTTCATGATTTCTTGCACTGGGGCCCTGAAGTTTCTAGTTACACCTCTGCACTGATACCAAATCACTGTATTAACATGAAAACTTGAGTGATATGAGCATGAATGAAATGCAGATCTAAAGCAAAATGCAGTTTTCTTCATAAAAGTGGAATATTTCTCTTGACGTTATAAAGAATACCCATCTCATAATTGCATGATGCCCACTAATACTTATGCCCTGTACACACGATCGGATATCTGATGGAATCTAATACGATGGATTTTTTCGTCGGATATCCGATGAAGCTGACTTTCATCAGTCTTGCCTACACACCGTCAGTCAAAAATCCGACCTTGTCCAACGCGGTGACGTAAAACACTACAACATGCTGAGAAAAATGAAGTTCAATGCTTCCGAGCATGCGTCGACTTGATTCTAAAAATGCGTGAATTTTTCTCCGATGGAGTTCCACACAGACGATCGTTTTTTTCTATTGGTTTTTTATCCATAGGAAAATTTTAAAACATGTTCTATTTTTTTTTCACCGATGGAAAACAAACCTTTTGGGACCACAGACGATCGATTTGTCCGATGAAAACGGTCCATCGTTCTGTTTTCATCAGACAAACCGATCGTGTGTACAGGGCTTTACTCTCTGTGTAGCTTATTTTAAGTTTATACAATAGACTCTTGCATATAATACAGTTAGGATGAGTTTACATCCCTATACTACCTTTTAAAATGACTCAGTATGTTTAGAGAACACATTTTCCACATTTTACATATCTGTCTATAATACCCTCCACTTTTTTTTATTAATACTACCCAGTTATTTTTAAATCATCTAGCTTATTACTGCTACAATTTTTCATCACAGTCGCAATTCACAGCTATATTTTTCTTAATGCTATGCTATTCATATAGCATCACATAGCATTCTAAAGTAATAAATTATCCTCTTCTGCAAGATGTCATAATATGCTATGTGTAAAGCTACATGGTGCCTTTGGGAAAATCACATCAAGGTTACAATTCAGTTTGCTCCATGTTTATAGCCACAGCTATACATTGCCATTTCCAAGGCGTATATTTTATATATATAACTAACTATTCATAAGGAAAAAGAACACAGCTGCCACAAGAAAATACACAACCTATGTAATTAATTGTCTGTTTTTTTGTTTTTCTTTCTAGGTTGTATCGCTTTTTTCAGTGTGCTCTGTTTTTCAGTAGACGGGGTGAAAAAAAGTTCTTAGTCTCTACGATAATATTTTTACAATTTACTTTTTAATTGCTTCCACTCTTGTAAAAGAATAATGAGGTTATTCTGTAAAAGTCGCAGTTTTTTCTTTTCTGTCTTACAAAGGAGTTATTGCTGTTTCCTAGCCAACAATCATCTTCACAGATCTACGAAACCAAAACAGTTGCTTGTCTAAACACATTTAAAGGAAAAACTTTGAAAAAAAATTGGGCTGCTGTTATCAAATACTATTGGATAAATAGAAATAACATTGTGTTTTATGTATTTGGATTGATAAAGATTAGATTGCAGCTTTTAAAGTAAGACAATAAGCCAGCATTTCAAAGGGAATTGTTTCCTATTAGGCCTAGTACACACGAGAGGATTTATCCGCGGATACGGTCCACCGGACCGTTTTCGCGGATAAATCCTCTCGAAGATTTCCGCGGATTTGGATCCGATGGAGTGTACTCACCATCGGATCGAAATCCGCGCCAAAATCCCATTGCGATGACGCGTCGCGCCGTCGCCGCTATGATGACGCGGCGACGTGCGTCATCCCCTGGGAAATCCATCCCAGGGGATAAAAATCCGCGGAAACAGATCCGCTGGATTGTACACACCAAGGGATCTATCCGCTGGAGCCGGTCCGCGGATCAATTCCAGCGGATGGATTCTCTCGTGTGTACGGGGCCTTAGTTTTATAACTTTCCTAGGCATTATTTTTAAAAAGCATGTTTGTAATGACTATACACAGTATATGTAAATATAAATATACACTTTATTATGAACTTTAATGGCATCCAAGTCTTAGGGCCCTTTCACACGGGCGGATCCCGTGATGACCTGATCCTTACATATCCGCTTGCTCAGCGGGGATCATTCCGTTGATCCCCGTTGAACCAGCAGATGACAGGGCAGTCCTCGCACACTGTGCAGGGACCGCCCTGTCAGATCTCTGCTCTCCCCTATGGGGGGATCGGATGAACACGGACCGTCTGTTCGTGTTCACCCGATCCGATCTGCAGAAGGATGGAAAAATAGGATTTGCCTCTGTCTGCAAAATCGGAGCATAGCGGACACCGATGAGATCGGGTGTCAGTGGATGTTCATCCGCTGACACCCGCTATCTCATAGGGATACATGTATATCCCTTTTTCATCCGTAAACAGATGGATGAAAAACGGACATATGGTCCGCTGGTGTGAAAGAGCCCTTAACCACTTGACCACTGGGCACTTAAACACCATTCCTGACCAGACCAATTTTCAGCTTTCGGTGCTCTCACATTTTGAATGACAATAACTCAGTCATACAACACTGTAACCAAATGAAATGTTTGGACTTTTTTTCCCACAAATAGAGCTTTCTTTTGGTGGTATTTGATCACCTCCTCACACGCTGTATCGGTGTGAGGAGAGAAGAGAAGACCTCAGGATGACCTTTTTTTTTTTTTTTACTTTTCTCTGCTCCCTCATTGGAGGGAGCGATCAGGTGGTGAAGAGCCGCTATCATTGGCTCTTCACCGTGATCCATGTTGCGTCGGGTCCCCTGGACCCGGCGAGCACGGACACTTCCGCGAGCGCGTGTCAGGGGGCGCGCAAACGAGGAAGTGTACGAGGACTTCCCAGGGACGTCGTGTCAAAACAACTCGACCGCGCTGTAGCAGTATTTTTGCTATAGCGCGGTCGGCAAGTGGTTAAGGCTCGTACACACGATAGGTTATTTAACCTTAGGTTAAAAAAATGGCAACTTGCTTTAAAATTTAACCTATGGATGGTAACCAATAGGTCAAAACCGATCGTTAGTATGCAAAACCATTGGTTAAAAACCCACGCATGCTCAGAATCAAGTCGACGCATGCTTGGAAGCATCGAACTTCATTTTTTCAGCACGTCGTGTTTTGCGTCACCGCATTCTGACACGATCGGTTATTTAACCTATGGTGTGTACGCACGACGGACCATCAGTCAGCTTCATAGGTTAACCTAGGACAACTGTCCTTCAGACCGTTTTCATCGGATGGACTGATTGTGTGTACGAGGCTTTATGGTGTGGTGTTCAATATTGAGTTGGCCCACCCTTTGCAGCTATAACAGCTTCAACTCTTCTGGAAGGGCTGTCTACAGGGTTTAGGAGTGTGTTTATGGGAATGTTTGACAATCCTTCCAGAAGCAAATTTGTTAGGTCAGGCAATAATTTTGAACGAGAAGGCTTGGCTAACAGTCTGCACTCTAATTCATCCCAAAGGTGTTCTATCGGGTTGAGGTCAGGACTCTGAGCAGGTCAGTCAATTCCTCCACTCCAAACTCTCCCACCCATGTCTTTATGGACCTTGCTTTGTGCATTGGTCCAAATCATTTGGTGGAGGGGGATTGTGGTGTGGAGTTGTTTTTCAGGGGTTGGGCTTGGCATCTTAGTTCCAGTAAAGGGAACTCTTAAGGCATCAGCATACCAAGACATATAGGACAATTTTATGCTCCCAACTTTGTGGGAATAGTTTGAGGTTGGCCCTTCCTGTTCCAACATGACTGCGCACCAGTGCACAAAGCAAGGTAACATAACCGTATGGCCTCGTACACACAACCGTTTTCCTCGACAGACTCCATCAAGAAACTTGGTGGCAGAGCTTTTTTGCCAAGGAAAACGGTCGTGTGTATGTTTTTTTGTTGAGAAAACTGTCGTGCAACTCAACGAGAAAATAAACAACAAGTTCTCTTTTTCCTCGTCTGGAGTCTCAATCTCCTCGTCGTGTTTCTCGTCGGGCTGGTTTACGACGAGGAACACGTTCGTGTGTATGCTTAGAAACCCGCACATGCTCAGAATAAAGTATGATACGAGAGCGCACCTTCGATAAAAGTAGCGTTCGTAATGGGGATAGCACATTCGTCACGAAGCAATAATTATTGCATCGTTTAAATGCTGCGCATTTAAATCGTCTTTAGAATGGTCCAAAAATGAACAATAATGATCGTATTTTGCTGCTGATATTCACACAGAGTTCTGACTAACTTTTTGTAACATTTTTCATGCTGATCTCATGAATATTTTTGAATAATTTATATAGCCCGAAAAATATATATTTTTTCAAATACAGATCTTCATTTTTAATTATTATTTAATTTCTAGTCATCTCCATGTTTTTTTTATTAATTTTTTGTGTCAAGGTACCACCATTGTAACATTAGTGTTTGGTCTTATCTGATCTGTCCCTTTATATTTAGACCTTTTGTATTTTTTTTTAAAGTTAACCTGCCTACTCACAAGCCAAATTTTTGGGTTGATTAAAAACACATAGACAAGTATGATCTGTAAACAAAAAATTACCATTTATTCTGGTAAAGAATTTAAATAAAATAAATACAAGGCAGCACTGAAGAACCTGCTGCCATTTGTGCAACTCTGTGTGAACACTAAAATTGGGACATTGAGAGGCACATACAGGAGGCAGCCCAATCTGGTCCTGGACTCCCAGAGGTCAGGAACAGCAGCAGGTCAGATATATGTCCCAAGGTTGTGGTACTACAGCAGGCTGCCTTCTGTCAGACCACCTTGAAGCAAGGCCATCACTTCCTGGTCTTCCTGGTAGCCTTCCCTGCAGCCTTCCTTGCTGCCTTCTCTGCAGCCTTCTCTGCAACCTTCCTTCTCCGCTTAGCTGGAGGCTGTGCCTCTGGAGGTGTACTCGTGCCAGGAGGAGGAGAAGAAGGTGGAGGAGGGGGAGAAGGTAGAGGAGGAGGAGGTGGAGGATATGAAGGTGGAGGAGATGAAGGTGGATGAGAAGAAGGTGGAGGAGATGAAGGTGGAGGAGATGAAGGTGGAGGAGATGAAGGTGGGGGAGATGAAGGTGGAGGAGGTTGAGAAGAAGAATGTGGAGGAGGTTGAGAAGAAGAAGGTGGAGGAGGAGGATGAGGTTGAGAATAAGCAGGTGGGGGAGGATGGCCGTGGCTACAAATGACCGTGTCCTCGGTAAGTAGCCCCCTCACCCCCTTATTCAGCAAACTTATAAGTAGTGGTTCAAATATGAGGCATTGGTCCTCGGTCATTTGGCTCATTTTGGCCATTACGAGGGTGCCATAGCCCTCTTCAGGGGTGGTAGGCTGCTGGAGGTTGGCATGTGCCTCTCTAATCAGGGCCAGTGCTGCCTCGCTCACCCTCATATCCCTCCTGGCCCTTCTTGTAGGAAGGCGTATGGGAGGCACCTTGTGCTGCCACTTGGCCCTGCCACCTCCTCTGTGCCACTCACGCCTGCCCCCTCCTCTGTGCCACTCACCCTGGCCTCCTCCTGCCTGACACTTTCCATACCCTCATCCAGGCTGATGTCCTCCTGTGTTAAAAAAAGGGACAGTTTGAGTTTTGGGTTCAAAATTCACACACAATTTTCAGCTCATGACTGTTGCAAATTGATTGAGAATAAATATAAAAAACAATCATTCTGACCCCAGCAGTTTTTCTTCTTTTCTCCCCAACTTTTTGGGCCACTACTGTCTATTGATATGGAAAACACTTTTAGATCAAACATTATATATTTTTTACATATTAACATCTATTTGACAGCATTTTTCTTCCACAATAAATACATTTAAAATACTATACCTGGCTTTAGACAGCCAAATCCGGGTCTTCCTCCAGGATGGAAGGCTCCTCTTGCTCCTGAGAAGGCTCACCTTGCTCCTGAGTAGGGATGAGCTTCGAGTTCGAGTCAAACTCATGTTCGACTCGAAAATTGCCTGTTCGCCTGTTCGGCGAACAACAAACAATTTGGGGTGTTCGCGGCAAATTCGAAAAGCCGAGGAACACCCTGTTAAAGTCTATGGGAGAAATCTAAAGTGCTATTTTTAAAGGCTAATATGCAAGTTATTGTCCTAAAAAGTGATTGGGGACCTGGGTCCTGTCCCAGGGGACATGTATCAATGCAAAAAAAACGGCAGTTTTTTCGGGAGCAGTGATTTTAATAATGCTAAAAGTGAAACAATAAAAGTGAAATATTCCTTTAAATTTCGTACCTAGGGGGGGTGTAAAGTCAGCATGTGAAATAGCGCAAGTTTCCCGTACTTAGAACTGTCACTGCACAAGTGTCATTTCTGAAAGAAAAAAAGACATTTAAAACTGACTTGCGGCTATAATGAATTGTCGGCTCTGGCAATTCAGAGCGAATTCATTCATTTAAAAAAAGCGTGGGGGTCCCCCCCAATTCAATTACCAGGCCCTTCAGGTCTGGAATAGATATTAAGGGGAACCCCGCCGTCAATTTAAAAAAAAATGACGTGGAGTTCCCCCAAAAATCCACACCAGACCCTTATCCGAGCACGTTAGCCTGGCCGGCCGCAGAAAAGAGGGGGGGACAGAGTGCGCCCCCCCCTCCTGAACCGTACCAGGCCACATGCCCTCAACATGGGGAGGATGTCCCCATGTTGATGGGGACAAGGGCCTCAACCCCACAACCCTTGCCCGGTGGTTGTGGGGGTCTGCGGGCAGGGGGCTTATCAGAATTTAACAAAGGGGACCCCCAGATCCTGCCCCCCCTATGTGAATTGGTAATGGGGTACATTGTACCCCTACCATTTCACGAAGGAAGTGTAAATAGTTGGAAAAAACACACACACACGCCATAGAAAAAAGTCCTTTATTAATAAAAAAATAATTAAAAAAATCCAGCGGTGATAATCACTCCCGGCTTCCTGCTCCAACGTGTCTGTATCCAGTGACGGGTGATCTCCTCTCCGGTCCAGCGATGAGAAGATCTTCCATCATCCAGAGCTCCAGAGCACAGCACCCGAATGACGCGGGTGAAGCTGTGACATTTCTTATATAGGGGAGGCAGGCCACTCGTCACACGACCCCGCCCCCTCTGACGCAAGGGGGAAGACCTGGGCTTCCCCAGTGATGTAGCAGAGGGTGCGTCAGAGGGTGCGGGGTCATGTGACAGGTGGCCCCGCCTCCCCTATATAAGAAATGTCAAAGCTTCACCCGCGTCATTCCGCTGGGCTGTGTCTGGCGGAGAAAGGAGGCTGGCGATGCGGCGCTGTGGATCCCTGAAGATCTTCTCATCGCTGGACCGGAGAGGAGATCACCTGTCGCTGGATACAGACAACATTGGAGCAGGAAACCGGGACGAGTGGATTACCACCGCTGTATTTTTTTTATTTATTTTTTATTAATAAAGGACTTTTTTCTACGGTGTGTGTGTGTGTGTTTTTTCCAACTATTTACACTTCCTTCGTGAAATGGTAGGGGTACAATGTACCCCATTACCAATTCACATACAAGGGGGCCAGGATCTGGGGGTCCCCTTTGTTAAAGGGGTCTTCCAAATTCTGATAAGCCCCCCGCCCGCAGATCCCCACAACCACCGGGCAAGGGTTGTGGGGATGAGGCCCTTGTCCCCATCAACATGGGGACATCCTCCCCATGTTGAGGGCATGTGGCCTGGTACGGTTCAGGAGAGGGGGGCCACACTCTATCCCCCCCTCTTTTCTGCGGCTGGCCAGGTTAACGTGCTTGGATAAGGGGTCTGGTGTGGATTTTTGGGGGTACTCCACGCCATTTTTTTTTTACATTTGGGGTGGAGTTCCCCTTAAAATCCACACCAGACCTGAAGGGTCTGGAATGGATATTTGGGGGGAACCCCACGTCATTTTTTTTAAATTGACGGCGGGGTTCCCCTTAATATCCATTCCAGACCTGAAGGGCCTGGTAATTGAATTTGGGGGGACCCCCACGCTATTTTTTTTTTATGAATGAATTCGCTCTGAATTGCCAGAGCCGACAATTCATTATAGCGGCAAGTCAGTTTTAAATGTCTTTTTTTTCTTTCAGAAATTACACTTTGTGCAGTGACAGTTCTAAGTACGGGAAACATGCCCCCCCAGGTATGAAATTTAAAGGAATATTTCACTTTTATTGTTTCACTTTTAGCATTATTAAATTCACTGCTCCCGAAAAAACGGAAGTTTTTAAAACTTTTTTTTGCATTGATACATGTCCCCTGGGACAGGACCCAGGTCCCCAAACACTTTTTAGGACAATAACTTGCATATTAGCCTTTAAAAATAGCACTTTAGATTTCAAACGTTCGAGTCCCATAGACTTTAATAGGGTTCTAAAGTTCACACAAACGTTTGGTGTGTTCGCATGTTCTGGTGCGAACCGAACAGGGGGGTGATCGGCTCATTCCTACTCCTGAGAAGGATCAGCTTGGCTGCAGGCTTGACAGGAGGGAAGTCTGGTGCTTTTTCTGGAGCTTTTTCTGGAGGGTTGTCTGGGGGGAAGACTGGAAAGTGAATCCCTTGATTCAAGGTGGTCATCAAGAAAGGACATTCTGCCGTCATACCACAACGACAGTACATATACCTTCCCTGCTGCTGCTCCAGACCTCTGAGAAGCCAGGACCCTGTTACGCACAGTCCTGTATGTGCCTCTCAAGGTCCCAATTTTAGTCTCCAGCTGTTCAGCTGTTACATGGGGCATCTTTGGGCCAGATCCACGTAGGGCAGCGTATTTTTAGGCAGGCGTAGCGTATCGTAGTTACGCTATGCCGCCGCTACTTTGAGAGGCAAGTGCTGTATTCACAAAGCACTTGCCTCTAAAGTTACGGCGGCGTAGCATAAATCTCCCGGCGTAAGGGCGCGGAATTCAAATGATGAACAGGGGGCGTGTTTTATGTAAAACAAGCTTGACCCCACGTAAATGATGCATTTTTCGTACGGCGCATGCGCGCGCATGCTCAGTATCATGTCGGATTTTCAAATTAAATTACGCCTGCTCAATGCCTAGACGACGTAAACATAATTTACGCAAAACCCTATTCGCGAACGTTTTACGCAAACGACGTACACGACGGAAAATTCTACACTGGCCCGACGTCCATACTTAACATTGCGTACGCCTCATAGAGCAGGGGTAACGTTACGCCGAAAAAAGCCTTACGTAAATGACGTAAAAAAAAAGCGCCAGGCGGACGTACGTTTGTGGATTGGCGTATATAGCTAATTTGCATACTCAACGTGGAAATCGACGGAAGCGCCACCTAGCGGCCAGCGTAAATGTGCACCTAAGATCCGACGGCGTACTAAGACGTACGCCAGTCAGATCGAGCCCACATTCAGTCGTATCTTGTTTTGTGGATACAAAACAAAGATACGTCGGGGCATCTTAGAAATTACGTGGCATATTAATAGATACGCCAGGGTAATTTCTTTGTGGATCTGGGCCCCTGTGTGCACAAACGGGAGCAGGCTATGCAGTGCTGCTGTCCTTAGTTCTTAAATACTGTGGATGGGGTCTTTTGTCGCCCAAAGAGTGGGCAGCTCCCTTAACCTTTCAATAAATTCCCCCAGGAACTCTCTCTCCTGAAATGGATTCATATTTTCTGCCAGACAAAACAAAAGACAAATATACTATGTCAATCACAGTCTATAAACTCTAGTAATCTTTATCCCCATATAGCCCGTAAAACCCTTTGCAGTATAGGCCACTGATGTCCCAAGTTCAAATCATACCTTCGTTCCTATGTTTGTTGCTCTAATGTCTTCCTCCGCACACCGAACATATGTACGACACGTGTGTTTAGCTTTATATACACTACGCATGCGTAACACTCTGCACGCGTTCGCCCGCCCATGATTCAAGAGAAAAGTACTACACAAGGTAGTGACAGGGCGGACTTTTTCAGGCAATCACAGGGACATAGGGATTTGGAAAAATATTAATTTAATTACAAAAATACATACAATAAATTTCAATAAAATACAATGAAAAAGTACAGAATATACATTCACAAGCAATATTTTCTTTCGTCTCGCCTACGCGTTTCGCCTAGCGGCTTCTTCAGGACGAGTTTGAGAGAGAGTTTTTGACAATAAAGTATTGCTAATTTCATAAATCTGAAATGAGATATGAAAACTTGTAACGTACAGAAGACATAAGAAAAATTAACAAAATAAATTAAAACACTAAAAGCCGATATGCAAAAAAGAGTCTCAAACAGTACCAATTAAATTGCTAGCCATCCACGTGCATCGAGGACCAATTGGAGTCACAGATGTACAGATGATATATAGCTTGTGAAAGGACTAAGGGCAACTAGAACATAGAGAAAAAACAAATAATATATTGTATTGTATATACTCGCATTCAACTTTAAGCCAGAAGTTTTAGTAGATAAAACACCTACCCCAATAGGAAGAGAAAAGAAGATCTCCTATAGTTAGCAGCAAACCGTAATGTATCAAAATACATAAATAAATACGGGTAGATTCTAGGGAGTAGAGGAAAATGAGTGAATAAATCCATGTATAATAGCTGACATATAGAAGCTTAAGGCAACTTGCAAAAGTGCCCATTTACCTGAAGTAAAACGAGAACCAATACAGACCGGGACCAATGAGCCGAAAGCCGAAAGCCGAAAGCCAGGAGGGAAATTAGATCCACACAACAGGCAGCCACACTGCACTGTCCATTAAAGGACAAGCCAAAAGATTGGAGGCCTGAGTAAAATACAGACATTAATCAAGTAAGATGTTGTTACTCGATGTTTCCCCGCCCCTTCTCTTTCGGCGTGCAAACGACATGGCGGAATTAGATGAGCAGGTTTCTGATATTAGGCCAAGTTCATCAGAAAACAACGACATGGCGGAATTAGATGAGCAGGTGTCTGATATTAGGCCAAGTTCATCAGAAAACAATGACATGGCAGCATCAGATGAGCAGGTGTCTGAAATGAGGCCTAGATCATCTAGAAAAGACGATGTGGCGGTATCAGATGAGCAGGTGTCTGAAATTCGGCCTAGATCATCCAGAAACTATGACGTGGCGGAGTCTGATGAGCAGGTGTCTGTAATTATAAATTCGTCTAACGACGACACAACAAGCCCAGAGCCTGATGAGGAAACATCAGAAACGCGGAGCAGATACAAGGCATCTAACATGTCCTATGCGGAAATCGCTGAAATGGTGGACATCTTACTAAAGTCTGATTATGATGGTAAGCATGGGCCCTATACCCACCCTAATTTAAAGAAGGGCAAAATTATGGATAAAGTGCAAAGAAGTCTGGATCGTCATTTTGGGGTGAAACGATCGAAGGAGCAGCTCAGAAAGAGATGGTCAGACCTCAAACTCAGGGAGCCGGAACAGTTAAGGAGCATTAAGAGAATGCTTGAAAAAAGTAAGTACTTCTCCTGTGTCTCTATTATTATTGTTTTTATGAACTTGCATGTTGCTCCATGTTGTTGCTTTTGCATATAGGACCTTAGAAAATATAGGTAGTTTCAGACACATCTGTTCGTCCACTACATACAATGTTTTCTGAAGATACAGGGTTAAATAAACTTAAATAGGCTTGATTGTATTCCAGAAATATGTTTAAATTGGTGTCTAGCTGATGTGTTTGTAACTAGAATTCAAATCAAAATTACATCACTCAGCAGCTGTTTACACATCTGCACTCAAGAGCACTAGTGTGGGCCACCAGAACAACCTTTTTTTTTTAGGGTGATCCACACAGGTGCTCCTGTGCATATTTGGAGTGTCTACATGTGTGAAACTTGACCCAAAAAGGTGAGTATTCAAGAATAATGTTTGCCAAAAAACATGTCTTCTGCCCAGACACTTGTACCCCACTTCCAAGCAATGTTTAATATTCCTATTTGTGCCCTCAAATATGTGTGTGCTAAGTGTACTTTTTGTTTCATTCTCATAGGGGACAGAAGACTGGGAGGACACCACTCCTCCGGGCCAAGAAAACACAGACCTCGCCAGGAGCCCTCACCTCACCGCCCACCTCGCAAGGAACCAACACCTTACCGCCCACCTAGCAAGGAACAAACACCTCACCGCCCACCTCGTCAGGAACCAACACCTCAGCGCCCACCTCGCCAGGAACCAACACCTCAGCACCCACCCAGACCTCAGGATGTGGAGGATGGAGAAGTGGTTGAAATTACTACAAGAGGTCAGTATCTGTCACCACAGCTTCAGGTAATATGAGATGTAGGCCTGGAGATTTCCTAATACCCTTTATTTTTTTTTATTTTTTTTTAGGGGATGATTATGTGGCAGAAGAAAGACCTCGATCCTCCCATTTCAAGACCCAAAATATACTCCTCCAAATCAAGGCGTGCAGTATGGAGATGTATGTCATCAAACAAAAAATGGCCTTTATTGAGAAAACCTTTAAGGACATAATTGATGACTTGGGGGGAAACTAAGAAAACCCCATTTTTTTTGTTCCCAGTTTTACCCTAAAGTTTTTCACTTTTTCTAACAAGCCAAAATTTGAAGATGCACACAGTGGGTCAACATGTGCTATCTGCCATCTCGGGATATCTATGTCCATGTTTTGTGGGTACAACCCCTTCCTCACAACTCAAGTAGGTGAAAGGAAGAAGGGGTTGCACCCACAAAACACGTCCATTGATCACCCATGATGGCAGATAGCACATGTTGACAATAGGGATCAGGAGGGAAATAACCATTTTAACCCTAAAAAGACTGTGTGCATCTTCAAATCCTGGCTTGTCCAGGGGTGACAACACCACATCTTACTATGGGCAGGTAGACAATTAAAAAAACAATTACAATGTCTGAGTTATTGCCTAGAGGTTTACATTGTTATATTTTGTGCTATGTAATATTATGTTTTTATTTTTCTTAAAAAAAAAAAAAAAATTGCCAGTGTATGGCAAATAAAAAAAACAAACAAAAACAAAATATTAAACACCACAAATATTTGAGAAAGACCATGTGTGTGAATATGCACCAAGTAAAAATGTGCTAAAACCAACAACAAAGTGTGTATTGTTTTTCTTAAATACCCTAGAAATTATGATGTGTTTAGTTTTGGTGTTACAGTACCTGTGAAATGGTTGTTGGTTCATAAAGAAATCACACTTGACACTACATGTAGTACACTAGGAAAAACTAGAAGACAGCTAAAATAAACACAAGCGAGACATCAAAAATTTAATTTTAACAGATTTTTTTTAGGATTTGGCTCAAAATAATAAATTACAGATTGGCTTGCCTGGGAATGGCCCCCCTACCCGTGAAATATTCCACGTACTTATCCCGGACTGCACAGGCACTTTGGGGGGGCAAGCCAGGACGGCCATGTTCTAGGCCCGGCAAGGCAATTGCACCTGAGGTAAGTCCAGCCTCGGGCCCAACTGTGGCCACATAGGTAGGAGACTGTCTCCTTAATAAATTGTGTAATATGCAGCAACAAAAAATAATATAGTTCCATTTATATTCCGCTATATGCATTGAGGTTAAAAACAGGCGGAACCGGCTGGCCATTATCCCAAAGGCGTTCTCCACAACTCTTCGGGCTCTGGCCAGCTGTTAGTTGAACACCCTTCTTTCTGGGGTGAGGGTCCACTGGGGGAATGGCCTCATGAGATGCTTTCCCAGTCCAAAGGCTTCATTAGCCAGAAACACGAAGGGGAGTCCTTCCACATTCTCTGCATCCGGTGGCAATGCAAGATCATCGCTTTGGAGACGAAGCGCAAACTTTGTCTGCCTGAAGGCTCCCCCATCCTACATCCGGCCATTCTTCCCCACATCAACAGGAATTCATATTGTGCTGACACCACCGCCATCAGCAAAATGCTATTAAACCCCTTGTAATTGTATAATTGGGAACCAGAACGGGGTGGTGGCATGATGCGGACGTGCTTCCCGTCAATGGCTCCACCGCAGTTGGGGAAGTCCCACCGCATAGCAAACTCCGATGCCACAGTCTGCCATTCCTGTGGCATGGACGGAAGCTGTGGAATCAAAACAAAAAAAAAATATTTTTACTTTTAGGCCTTGTACACACGGGCAAACATGTCCGCTGAAAACGGTCCGCCGTACCGTTTTCAGCGGACATGCCCGCCCGGAGATTTCTGTATGATGGCTGTACACACCATCATACAGAAATGAGAGACAATCCGCGCGGACAGACAGCGCGGTGACGTGTTCGCGCCGTTGCCGCGACAATGACGCGGCGACGTGCGCGACGCTGAAAGGTCAATGCTTCCACGCATGCGTCGAAGTCATTCGACGCATGCGAGGGATGGCGGCCGCTCGGACATGTACGGTAAGTCTGTACAGACGACCGAACATGTCCGATGGACAGGATTGCAGCGGGCATGTTTCTAAGCAAGTTTAGAAACATTTGTCCGCTCGAAAACGGTCTGGCGGGCAAATGTACGCTGGAATCCTGTCCGATCGGCCGTACACACGACCGAACATGTCTGCTGAAACTGGTCCGCGGACCAGTTTCAGCAGACATGTTCGGTCGTGTTTATGGGGCCTTACACATACCATGCAAGCAGATTATACAAAAACATTATTGGCCAACATCATTCAAACATTTATTTTAAGGAGCATTTAACCACAAAAATATAAGGCCCAATTATCACATTCCTCACCCCCTCTAATGGACCATTGTAACAATTTTAGGGGGGGGCTTGATGAGTTTGGGACCTCCAAAAACAAAAAAAGGTGAAGCTATACTTTAAAACACATTTTAGGGGGGGGGGGGGAAGCATTACAATGGATCTTACAAAATACATTGGGAAGTGACTAGGCTAGGTGTGTTTGGGCCCAGGATAGCATGCTGGGGAGGTAAGTGAAGGGAAATATGCATGTAGGCCAAAAGCATTAAAAACTTACAGCATGCATGGGGGGAAATGGGACATTCACAGCATATTACAATCATAGTAATTAGGGAAGGAGGAAATAAATACAATACATTAGCATACATTAAATAAAAATGTGATATTAAAGGAGAAAACTTACCCTCATAAAGTCGTCCTGCAGAACCTGTATTATAGCAGAACAGGTATCTGGGATTATGAGACCCAGAGCCTGGGGGGAGATGCCCGTCCTGAACTTCAAGTCCTGCAGGCTTCTCCCAGTTACCAGATAGCATAACGTGGCAACTAGCCTCTGCTCAGCAATGATGGCTTCCCGCATAACGATGTCCTGCCTGGTGATATAGGGCGACACCAAAGCCAAGAGGTGCTGGAAAACGGGGTCAGACATCCTAAGGAAATTCCTGTAATCATCAGGATTATTCTCCTGGATCTCCCGCAGCAGAGGCATATGAGAGAATTGGTTCCTACGGAGCAACCAATTCTTGGTCCATAAATGCCTCCTCACCCTGTTCATGGCCTCGTCTAGGTCTAAAACAATAAGACCAACACACACCGACTGCATAACACAAACTCGACGCCGAGCAGGTGCCTGCAACATGGCTAGAAACGAACGACTAATCAGAACGAACAAACTAAACAGAACGCACTGAAGAACAGCAAGTCCTATGAAGAACGACCTGAAAATCAGAAACGAGCGGACAGGAACGCACTGTAAAAAAAATACGACTTAACCACATGCCCTGAAAGACAAGATACGAACCCACAAGCACAAACTGAACCACAGAAAACGATCTGAAAGCACAAAGACTGAAAAACGCAAATCGTCACTCACCAAACTTTTACTAACACGCGGCAACACAAGATTAGCAAAAGCAGCCCCAAGGGTGGCGCCAATGGAATGGAACTTCCCCTTTATAGTGCCGTCGTACGTGTTGAACGTCACCGCGTATGAGAACGACGAGATTTTGTCTTGACAGTGTGTACGCAAAGAAAGCTTGTCAAGATTCTCTACAAGCCTAACAAGGAACTCTTGGACAGGGCTTTACCAGTGAACTCAATAACAGAGAGGAGTCAACACAAGTTGATGTTTTAACAATACACTTCAGATCCCATTCACACAGTGACGACTTTGGATCCGACTTCAAGTCGCCCCAAGTCGCCCCTAGTAGCCTCAAGTCGTGCTGCATGAGAAAATCAATGTAAGTGAATGGAGCCGTCTTAATGCACACTACTGCAGTCACTCTGACTTCAAAAAAGGTTCCTGAACTACTTCAATCTGACTTTTAGGCGACTTGTACCCATTGATTTCAATGGAAGTCGCGTCAGAAGTCGGATTACTGTCTTAACTGAAGCAACTTTACAGGAAGAGAACATACATTTCTCAGGCAAACCCCTCCCTCCCCCCTCCCTCCCACAGTGCTGATTGTTGTTTGATTGGCCACTGGAAAGCCTCCTGTCCTGGAGGCAATTTGAAGTTGCCTTGTACAGTCCTGGAGGCAACTTGAAGTTGCCTTGTAAGTTGCCTGATGATTCATACTCAAGCCGTGTCCAAGTTGCCTCCCAAAGTTGTGCTGGAAGTCGTGTTGCCCCTGTGTGAATGGGCTCTTAGGAAGGCCCTTTTTTCCAACAGCAATATAATATGAGCTCAATGACCTCTGAAGGATTGAGGAGCACTTCCCTTAGGGGAATATTCAGATAACAGGGTTGTTTCTTGCAGATTGTCCGGCTGACTTTTCTTTCTCATCAGGAACTTTCTCTAATGTTACTTCTACTCTCTTTTTACCAAGCAGGGCTCTGTCCCCAACTTACTTCCAAACTTAGCATGCCAGAATAATGCAGAGAACTGTTGTGCAGTTCTGTGACAAAGTCAGCTGTCTAAATCTTGTGGAATTTCAGCATCCAATAACAGACACTGGCTTCCACAAGATAGCCACTTGGAACCCATAAGAGGGGACAACTTAGTCCCCAATGAATTCCTGCTAGCCCGAAAAAATAACACAGTGCCATCTTTATGTTGGTAGAAAATGTCATCACAACATCTGTCTTCATCCTTACCTTACCCCCATCTTCCACATTGAAGAGCATTATGGGGTTGATTTACTAAAACTGGAGAGTGAAAAATCTGATGCAGCTATGCATGGTAGCCAATCAGCTTTAAACTTCAGCTTGTTCAATTAAGCTTTGAAAAAAAAAAGTTTTGCATAGAGGGGAGAGGGATTAGAACACCTGCCAGTTTTTATTGCCATCTGTGCCCCTGTTAAGGAGATCCAACCTCTCTTTTTGTCCTGTTTACCATTATCATTGAAAGTAAAATAAATTAACCAAAGTTTGGACCCTCCAGCAGCCAACAATCCTATATAATTCTATTGGTTTATGAGGGGGCTGGGCAGCTGTCTCTGCCATAAATAACCCTGTCTGAAATAGAAAAGTACTAGAGGGGAAATCTTCCAATGGGTAAGTTCTGGTGGCCTGGGGGTCCCCAGGGAATATCCTTGATTTACAGAGATTTCCTCTGACTTCCTGTTTGGGACAGGAAGTGAAGGGAAGGGAAATCTCTGAAATGGGACACAGATAGAAAAAACAATCTGATGGGTGTTTTAACCGTCCCTTGCTCTATCCAAAATGTAAAAAAAAAGTTTTGCCTATAGTTCTACTTTAAGTAGTGAGGATTAACAGTTCCATGTCTACAATACAATCAGGAAGTCACTGACAATTTGCATAGAAGATCACCCTTGTGTTTTGGACATCCCAGGACACTTTCCGTGAAACATGTTTGAGGTCTCTGCAATACAATGAAAGTGTCAGATTAGAAGTTTTTAAGGCCTCATGTGTACACTTTGAATGAAATGAAAGAAAGGCTATTTTATCTTTCACATAATGGATAATTTAAAAGCCCTAAGGACATTATGGAACAAGAAGGAAAATTAATACTTTTTATAAAATTGATTAGCTCGCTACCTTGCCTTACAGTCTCACATTTTTCAGAAATACGAAGTTACATTCAAATAGGAAGCATATAATATTCAAATACGTGAATGTATCTCATTAGATGTATATAAAAGCTAAATAAAATGTATTTGTCATATGCTACTTTTTCTGAACTAGTGAATTCAATTGAAATGTTCTTCCAATGCAAAACTGGGAAGACTGTTTATATACAAACATACGTAATGAAAGGTAAGCAATATGAAAATACGTGGGTGTGTGTGCTTCATGTGTACCTTAGAAGTATATTGCCATCAAATCTCCTTGGACATGCTGATTCATTCGACACTGTATTAAAAGGTTAATATCCGTGATATGAGGCACCAAGGTAAAATGCAATTTTCGGTTAGCGTTCATATTCTGTTACAGCTGTGATAGTGAAAAGTGAAGTGTGTTTAAGTATAATGACCTGATTAATTGGAAACAGCAACATACCCATTCCACATCTTGCAGCCAAACTAAGCATTTCTCAAGTAAGTAAACAAGCCAAACTTAGAGAGCAACAGAAAACCATTTCCTGTTGATGGTTGTATATACACTTATATGTAAGAATCTCAGGCTGTAAAAGTCAAAACGGCATTTCAGCTTCCTATATTGAGTTAAAAGATTACTGTTTAAAGCACAGTGACTCCTTTAATACATATAACTCTGCGTGTACCTTTGTGGAGAACATCCAAATGACATAGTATGTGGAATTACATACCAGTTTGCTTTGATGCATCAAAGTGTATTTCCACTTTTGCAGCCAAATTGGGATAACGCCCAATTCAAATGTGTTACATGTCTCCATTCCCATATAAAAACTTGAAAAAACATTGCAACTTAGCTTTTTTAGATGTTCTGTTTTGGACCCTCCAGCAGACAACAATCCTATATAATTCTATTGGTTTATGAGGGGGCTGGGCAGCTGTCTCTGCCATAAATAACCCTGTCTGAAATAGATTTGAACACAGCCTGTCCCAACAAAGGGTCTAAGGTGTAGGGGCTGGTCTTCTTGCATTGTATGTTAATGAGGACATATTTAGGACAGGCTCATTCTAAAGGCGGTTACACACTAATAGTGGGTTGCACGGAAAAAAAAACTGACAGCTCCGGTCAGAGACACTGTACTAACCATGTAAGGTTAGTCCAGCAATCTCCCCCGCTGAGCTGTTGTGTTCTGACAGCGGGATGCCCCCCCCCCCACCAGAACACTCCGATGCTGTCTGCCATTAGCTGAGAACACTAATCGGTGAGTCGGTCGGCTCTTGGTTTTCCAGCATGCATGTTCGACATACACAGGGGCAAAATGTTGGACTTTTTATTTAACTGGCAAATGTCTCCTGACTCTCTGCCCGTGTGTATGGGGCTTTACATTGTTCATAAAATCCTTTATACCTTCTCCTGAGAAACAGCTAAAATGTGGGAAACATAAACAATTAGGCATGCTGTGTGAATCAGAACACATAACAAACATATAATGGAGTTTTCTCAAATTTGACTGCAAATGATTAAATACACTTTAAAGGAATACTAAATGTTCGTTTTTTATTAGATCAATTGATTGCTGTAAGCTAGAGCATTTAAATATCACTTACCTCGTGTTTCCTTTTGACCTCCAAAATACAGTAATCCAGGTTTGAAAATGCCATTTCCTGTCTCTCCTCTTCTTGCTTTCCACCAGCATCTGAGCCGTTTTGCATGGTGGAAAATAGAAGGTGCTCACCCCCTCCCTATGACTACAGCCCTGTGTGAAGATGCTCTCTTATCCCTCACAGGCATGGAGGCGAAGCCTAATGGGAACTGTAGTTCCCATTAGGTCGTGATGTAGCAATAATGAATGCGCACCGCAAACCAGGAAGTCAGTGAGAATAACGATTCAGGAGTGACGGAGGTGAATAAAACAGCTCGATTTCAACAGGTATCAAACTAGTTATAATGCAAAACATTACTTTTTACTTTATCAGCTACTGTCAGACTTTAATTTAAGAGGAAAATATTTTTGTCTTTACAACCCCTTTAAGAGCCGTAACTAAAAAATTCTGTACTGCGATGCACTCTGTGGAAAACCTATGTAATCATGAAAGAAAAAAAGATCACCAGTAGGGATGAGATTTCAGTTCTGGTTGAATGTGGGTTCGACCCAAACTCAGCCTGTTTGCAGTTCAGGGATCCGCTGAAAAAATTGCCCCAAATTAGCTAGCTTGTCATCCCAAATCCCTGGTTGCTATAATATAAGCAAACATCCCAGGAGACGTCATTGGGAAACAACTAAATCGGTGGGTTTAGTTACACTTTAAGTCAGGTTTCAGTTGGCTTCTATCAGCTTAGATAGACTTTTTTACATTGGAGCACTGGCAGCCTGCAATAAAATCTGATTTCCACAGAAAATAGTTGAGATTTTTGTGCCTCATTTGTGAACTTTATCATTGAACTTTCCACAATGCTTATAGCTACAGGGGTGAATGGTGATTTGTTTAAAAGTGTTTTACTACATGTTAAAACTATGTAGACACTTTAGTGTGCATAGTCTGGGCACATATTAACTTTAAACATGGTGCATTGGTTCGCTCATCATTAATAATTACTATCGCTCGAGTTTGCATTACTTACCTTATTGACTACTTGCTTATTGCATTCTTTATTAACTCTATGTTTTGTGGGACGTGTTTCATTATTGCATTTGATATGGATCTTCTTGGCGTTAAGCATTGCAAATTGTAAAATAATGAGCATTGCTTTGTGTGTAACTGGAAGAACTGCGGCAAATGTTGCTTGGCTTTGCAGTCTTTTTATAAATCATGCCTAAAGCATATAATTTAGTGCATGCTGGCAGCACAAAAGCACATTTACATCTGACTCCATTCATTAATGTAAAAAGATGCTGGTCTGATCCAGCTGTGTATTTACTGTGTTTTGTGCCTTTGTTTGTAACCTTTCCAGTCCTATTTTACATTGCAAAAAAAGATGGATTGTTCCATTAATGCAGTAACTGGCCGCTAGATATTATACACGCCACACGTTTATTTTCCTGATTTATCCAGTCATAGCCATTAACTACATTTGGGAAGATGTATGTTGTGTTGGATTGATTTAATACACACTGTATTTATTCACATAATGTGCATGTTTGCATAAAACTCTAATGAATTGCACAGAGAAATATTTATTGCACAAAGATTTCTGCCATTGCTATTGCTAACCGTGCTTATTACTATTATGCTTCTTCACAGGTTCGGTTGGACATACGCGGCTGATGTTCACTGCCATGTGACTGTTGGGCAAGATACGAATGAAAGTGTATGTAATGCATTTCTTTTGTAACAAAACAGGATCAATCAATGAATCCCATAGAAAGGTGACCTTCCCAGGAAGAATGAAGAGGATAAGGAACCAGGGGCTCAGGTTGTCATGGAGTGAGAGTTTCTTTCCATCTCTTGGACTTGGACTTTTTTCCACACCGGAGTCATTTTATTGATGGAAGCTGTCCTTTCGATGAGTTGGTCATGGAGCTCGCGTTTTGTGGATTTGGATGCTGTGGAAGGATTCCCAGCTTCAGTAACAGATGCTCTCTTTCAGAGAATGAAGCAAATGTGTAGGGTTTATTTTTAAAGAGAAACTTAAGGCTGAATGGGAAAAGTCACCAGTACTTAAAGCGATGGTTCACCCTCATTACCAACATTCTAGCATTAAATTAAGCATAGTAGCGCGAGCTACAGTATGCCTTAATTTATTTGTTTAGCCCCGTACTCACTGTTTAATCCTATAGTGAAGATTCCGACTCCCCGCGGGGAATGGGCGTTCCTATCCAGAGGGAAGATGATTGACGGCCGGCTATGGTACGTCACGCTCCCCGAAGATAGCCGGAGTAGGTCTCCGCTCTTCACGGCGCTATACGGCGCCTGCGCACAGACTTTGCGCAGGCGCCGTGAAGAGCCAAGTCCTATTTCGGCTATTTCCGGAGAAGCGTGACGCGCCAGAGCCGGCCGTCAATCATCTTCCCTCTGGATAGGAACGCCCATTCCCCGCGGGGAGTCGGAATCTTCACTATAGGATTAAACAGTGAGTACGGGGCAAAAAAAATAAATTAAGGCATACTGTAGCTCGCGCTACTATGCTTAATTTAATGCTAGAAAAAAAAAATTTATAGGGTGAACCCCCTCTTTAATATCCTGTTCCGCTAGTACCAAGAGGAATGGCTTGAGAGATCTGTGCTTTTGGATAGTAAATGGTGAGAGGTCAGCAAAAACCTGGATCTCTTGACCTTGGAATGATAACTTGAGTGTAATGCATGATTTACACATCACCTCCTATTTGACAGCAAAGAAGTGTGGTTTAACTACAACATCCCTGGGGAGTCCATCTGAGCATGGTCCAGCGCAAGTTGGTGTTGATGGATATCCAATAGGAGTTCTTTGACCATCCTGGCAGTATGATTATGTCAGATTTTTGCATCTCAAAGCGGTACATTTTTGTTGCATAGAAATTTGGAGTTTTATATTTTAGGCCTGTAATTCTTAGTAATAATGCACTTAAATCTGTCCAAACAAGAGTCTAGTAGATATCCCAGGTATGATAACGTTTGAAACACTAAATCATAAATTATAATATAATAAATAACTATAAATAATTATAAAAAATAATAATATAATAATAATACAATTAATTTCCTCACGATTTACTATCTCTCAATTCTGCAAGTGTTCTAATTTACTATCAATGTTTTCTAGCTGGTATAAATCCACTTTTGACAAAAAGGGAAATTTTTTGGTTGTCATGGATAGTGTTGAGCAGAATATGCCATATTCGATTTCGCGATATATCTCGAATATATATTCGAATATTCGAGATATATTCGCTAAATTCGAATATTCGTGATATTTTATCGAAATTAATTGAATGCGATTTTTCGCTATTGCGAATGCGAAAATAATTGCGATTTTTTAATAACTGCGGTAGGAGCGCTCTGATTGGCTTAGAATATTCGTGATATTTTATCGAAATATCGCAACATGCGAATGCGATATTTATTGCGCAATTTCGAGATATGCTGGAGGAGCGCTCTGATTGGCTCAGAATATTCGTGATATTTTATCGAAATATCGCAACATGCGAATGCGATATTTATTGCGCAATTTCGAGATATGCTGGAGGAGCGCTCTGATTGGCTCAGAATATTCGTGATATTTTATCGAAATATCGCAACATGCGATTGCGATATTTATTGCGCAATTTCGAGATATGCTGGAGGAGCGCTCTGATTGGCTCAGAATATTCCTGATATTTTATCGAAATATCGCAACATGCGAATGCGATATTTATTGCGCAATTTCGAGATATGCTGGAGGAGCGCTCTGATTGGCTCAGAATATTCCTGATATTTTATCGAAATATCGCAACATGCGAATGCGAAATTTATTGCAGATATTTCGAAAACTGCTGTAGCAGCACTCTGAAATCGAATATGTATGATATTTTAACCAAAATACATATTGCGATTGCGATTTTTCGATCGCGCATGCGCAATTGCGCGAACAACACGCGACCATTTCCTGGAGCCTTGCCAGTTTCCCAATATTACAGCAACATGGTGGGAAGCAATTTCTCAAAGTCTGAGGAAAAGTTGCTGATTTGTGTAAGTATTTTGACCACTGTTATTTCATCATCTTCAACTGCATTTAAGTCTAGTTTAAAAGTTAGTATATATGATCAGATATTAGTATTTAACCAAAAATGTGTCTCCTGCTTTTACAAAACTACAAGTCCCAGCATGCCTGGACAGCTGCAGACACCCTGGTTGGCAAATGTGTATTTAGGCACTTTTCCTTGTTATTTAGCATAATGAATTTAAAATTTTTTTGGACATAGGACGTATGCGAACGTCCTGACTTCAGTGTCCTCAAGGCCCAAGGACGTTCGAATACATATTGCCCTTTAGATGTTGCAGAACTACAACTTCCAGCATGCCTGGGAATGCTGGCACTTCTAGTATTGTAAGTTCTGCAGGCCCACATTTTTCAGGCCTTTATGCACGGGTCTCTAAACTGTGGCACCCTAGATGCAGCAAAAGTAAAATTCTTAGCATGCACTGACAGACCGTGGCTGATGGGAGTAGTAGTTTTGCAACAGCTGGAGGTGGACTGGTCTTGAAACCCAGAGTTAGGTAACAAACCCGTAGTGTTTTGCAACCATTCTGCCTCCAGCTGGTTATTTTCTGTTGAAAAGCCTGTGGCGTGCAAAACACAACCCAAAAACTCCACCCGGTGCAAGGAAAAATTTGCACACACCTAAAGAGTGACATCACAAAAAACTGCGACGGTTGCATACGTCAGTGGTCCTCCGAAAAGGTCCCGTCTCTGACCCCCCGGGGCGTTAGGCTCCTAGGCTCCTGACAGGGAAAAGAGTTACTGTGGTCCATACAGCCGAAGCCATATGGACCCATCTCGGTCCAAGCAGCGCAATCAACACGCGAACAACACGCGACCATTTCCTGGAGCCTTGCCAGTTTCCAACTTATGATCGCAGCGCAATCACACAGCAACATGGTTGGAAGCAATTTCACTAAGTCTGAGGAAAAGTTGCTGATTTGTGTAAGTATTTTGACCACTGTTATTTCATCATCTTCAACTGCATTTAAGTCTAGTTTAAAAGTTAGTATATATGATCAGATATTAGTATTTAACCAAAAATGTGTCTCCTGCTTTTACAAAACTACAAGTCCCAGCCCAGCCCAGCATTTTAGTCTAGTTTAAAAGTTAGTATATATGATCATATATTAGTATTTCACAAAAAATGTGTCTCCTGCTTTTACAAAACTACAAGTCCCAGCATGCCTGGACAGCTGCAGACACCCTGGTTGGCAAATGTGTATTTAGGCACTTTTCCTTGTTATTTAGCATAATGAATTTAAAAATTTTTTGGACATAGGACGTATGCGAACGTCCTGACTTCAGTGTCCTCAAGGCCCAAGGACGTTCGAATACATATTGCCCTTTAGATGTTGCAGAACTACAACTTCCAGCATGCCTGGGAATGCTGGCACTTCTAGTATTGTAAGTTCTGCAGGCCCCCATTTTTCAGGCCTTTATGCACGGGTCTCTAAACTGTGGCACCCTAAATGCAGCAAAAGTAAAATTCTTAGCATGCACTGACAGACCGTGGCTGATGGGAGTAGTAGTTTTGCAACAGCTGGAGGTGGACTGGTCTTGAAACCCAGAGTAAAGTAACAAACACGTAGTGTTTTGCAACCATTCTGCCTCCAGCTGTATTTTTCCTGTTGAAAAGCCTGTGGCGTGCAAAACACAACCCAAAAACTCCACCCGGATGCAGTGAAAAATGTGCACACACCTAAAGAGTGACATCACAAAAAACTGCGACTGGTACATACGTCAGTGGTCCTCCGAAAAAGGTCCCGTCTCTGACCCCCCGGGGCGTTAGGCTCCTGACAGGGAAAAGAGTTAGCAACGCATATCTCCCCTATACGTGTATCCTGTGTTGTTAATAATATATTCATAATTATGCAAATGATAATGGCTGCTATATTTATGCAAAAAAGGTGGCGACCGAAATGGCAGGATATAAAATCTTTCATGTTACCCCTGTCATTGATTAATAAGGCGAGAATGCTTCCAATTGTTGAATAGCATACATTTACGTCATATATCCATAAGGCTGTCAACAGAAGTATTACAATATACTTTGTTCTTCATCTTGCAGAAGTTCCTGGAAACAGGATATGATGACCTGCGGCGGCAGCCACAGAAAAGGGCTGTGGTCAGCGCCCTAATCGCTGACTTTGGCGGCCAACATGACCACAAGGCCATTGTTAAGAAGTGGTCTGACCTCAAGAGGCGCCAAATGGGTAATGTCAGACGTCTTCGGGCTAAATATCATCCAGGTAAGTTATTGTTGACAGTTATGTTTTTTTTAAAAAAAGTGTATTTTGTGCGTGAACTCGAAAGAGAGAGGAGCCGGCCTGCAGGAGTTGGGAGGCCTCCCCCAGAGGCAATCTGCCACCTTTCTCCATGCCCCGGTTGGCAATGGCGGGTGTGAGGGGGTCCTCCCAACCCAACCTCGCATAGCACACCCACCAGTGGCGGGGCTGAGACCACCAAACTCAATTCACAGGTAGCCGAGAGCGGGATCCGAACCCCTAGCTGCAGAGGTGAATCAGTTGTCAGTGCAGTGGCAATCGCGTGGAGCCACCGCAGCTCCTTTGGTGACAGTTATGTAAGGTCATATGTAATTCATGTAAGGTCAGATGTTGTTAACCAAGATGCCATGTTGTGCTAACATATATCACCACCGGCCAAGGTATTCATAGTACTGTTGAAAAAAGACATGGGGCAGCAGACAGGAACACAGAAGTTATGTGGGAACATAATTTTCCCATTGCTTTGCATGGGACTTTAAAGAAAAACCCCGACCATGGCAAGTGGGGGTGGGTAAGGTTTAAACCACCTATCCTATGTTTGTGGCTGACATATAAGTAACCTGTGTGCCAAGTTTCATATAAATATCTTTAGCCGTTTGTACGTGATGCTGGAACATACATACATACATACATACATACATACATACATTTATGCACACACACACGTTGAGTTTTATATATATAGATTACCACTAAATTCCTGTGTTAGGAGTGGGGTTGTTATAGTAATCCCGTGTGCTCCATCAGGCCCTTTTTTTAACATGAGATGGTCTGAACAAAACAAAGGAGACAAAAACAGCTCATTTTAACATGGTTGCATCCCAGCTCACGCTCAGTCCCCTGTAGTGCCCACAAGACCCTTTAATATAACATTGTCCCATTGGTTAACTGTCTATATAAATCAATTTGTATTCATATACAATACAGCACAGTACACAGAATTTGCATACGTCATTAGAAAACATTTTTATAATATATGAACATTGTGTTATTATAGGAGCTCCAATGCCAGTTGTCCGCGCCAAGCGCAGAAGGCGCCAGGCCGATGAGGAGGAGGAGGAGGATGCGGCAGAGGAGGATGCGGCAGAGGAGGACATGGATGAGGAGGAGCAGCCAGGGCCCTCCCACTCCCCAACCCCAGCTCCTGTTGAGGAGCAAGCTGAGGAGATTCCCCCCCCCACCACCCCAACTTCTCAAGCGGAAGAGCAGGAGGAAGAGAGCGTTCCTGTGAGCCTCGCTCAGGAAGGTAAATATGTGCACAATGATTAATAACATTTCAACAACAAAATGTAGATATAAAAATGGACAACATATAAAGCGCACCTGTCAGATTGTAGAACCATAATATGGTATTGATGCTAGAAGTATACAGGTAGTGCATAATTATTAGGCAAGTTGTATTTTTTGAGGATTCATTTTATTATTGAACAACAACCATGTTCTCAATGAACCCCAAAAACTCATTAATATCAAAGCTGAATTTTTTTGGAAGTAGTTTTTAGTTTGTTTTTAGTGTTAGTTATTTTCGGGGGATATCTGTGTGTGCAGGTGACTACTATTACTGTGCAGAATTATTAGGCAACTTAACCAAAAAATAAATAGATACCCTTTTCAATGATTTATTTGTAACAGTGAAACCAATATAACATCTCAACATTCACAAATACACATTTCTGACATTTAAAAACAAAACAAAAACAAATCAGTGACCAATATAGCCACCTTTATTTGCAAGGACACTCGAAAGCCTGACATCCATGGATTCTGTCAGTGTTTTGATCTGTTCACCATCAACATTGCGTGCAGCAGCAACCACAGCCTCCCAGACACTGTTCAGAGAGGTGTACTGTTTTCCCTCCTTGTAAATCCCACATTTGATGATGGACCACAGGTTCTCAATGGGGTTCAGATCAGGTGAACAAGGAGGCCATGTCATTACTTTTTTTTATTTAATACCCTTTCTTGCCAGCCACGCTGTGGAGTACTTTGACACGTGTGATGGAGCATTGTCCTGCATGAAAATCATGTTTTTCTTGAAGGATGGTGACTTTTTCCTGTACCACTGCTTGAAGAAGGTCTCTTCCATAATCTGGCAGTAGGACTGGGAGTTCAGCTTGACTCCATCCTCAATCCGAAAAGGCCCCACAAGCTCATCTTTGATGATACCACCCCAAACCAGTACTCCACCACCACCTTGCTGGCGTCTGAGTCGGACTGGAGCTCCCTGCACTTTACCAATCCAGCCACGGGCTCTTCCATCTGGCCCATCAAGACTCACTCTCATTTCAGCAGTCCATAAAACCTTAGAAAAATCTTTCTTGAGATATTTATTGGCACAGTCTTGACGTTGCAGCTTGTGTGTCTTGTTCAGTGGTCGTCGTCTTTCAGCCTTTCTTACCTTGGCCATGTCTCTGGGTATTGCACACCTTGTGCTTTTGGGCACCCCAGTGATGTTGCAGCTCTGAAATATGGCCAATCTGGTGGCAAGTGGCATCTTGGCAGCTGCACGCTTGACTTTTCTCAGTTCATGGTCAGTTATTTTGCGCCTTTTTTTTTCCACACACTTCTTTTGACCCTGTTGACTATTTTGAATGAAACGCTTGATTTTTCGATGATCACGCTTCAGAAGATTTGCAATTTTAAGAGTGCTGCATCCCTCTGCTAGATATCTCTCTATTTTGGACTTTTCAGAGTCTCTCAAGTCCTTCTTTTAGACCATTTTGCCAAAGGAAAGGAAGTTGACTAATAATTATGCACACCTTATATAGGGTGTTGATGTCATTAGACCACACACCTTCTCATTACAGAGATGTACATTACCTAATATGCCTAATTGGTAGTAGGCTTTCGAGCCTATACAGCTTGGAGTGAGACAACATGCATAAAGAGCATGATGTGGTCCAATTACTCATTTGCCTAATAATTCTGCACTCCCTGTATGTGTTAGACACACAACAAATGTATAGACATGATAATGATTGATTAATAAGCAAAAAAAATATTTTATGTATTTGTTAACGGTCTTTGTAATCAAATTGTTTTTTCTTATATCATAACAGCTGTAAAAGAGATTATGCAGAGACAAGCAGCAATAACGAAAAGGCAAGAATTAATTATTGCTAACCAGAGGAAAATGTGCTATTTAGCCAATCAAAACAAGCAACTGGAGGAGCAACAAATGAGAGAAATGCGTGAATTGGAAAAATTGCAAAAGCGCATGAGCCAATCACTTTGATTTTTTTTTTATAATAAAAAATATTATTTTTTGGAAATGTTTCATTTCTTTTTGAGATAGATTTTTAGGTTTTTCAACACATCTAACTTCACATCGAACAAATCAACATCAACACATCTAACTTCATAATAAGCAACAACATTTTATACTATTAATTTATTTAACACAAACCTAGGACAAACTAAAGCACACGGACACAGACACGACGAACACAAAATAAACTGTTGAAAAATGAACATAACAAAAGCAACAATATATATATATATATATATATATATATATATATATATACCGAGAGAGAGAGAGAGCAAGAAAGAGAGAGAGAATGCAGATGAGCTCTTGCAGACAGCCCAATGGTTGCAGTATAAATGCCGCAAAACAGGGTTTAACATAAGGTTCATTGTTATAGTTACACTTGCTGTTTAGATCCGGTCTGGTAGCTTGTAGCGGAGGCTGTTGGTGGATCCGCTGTGCCAGAGAGGTCATGAAGCTTTACTCAGCATGGAGGCAGCAGCAGTAGTATTAAAATATAATGTAACTAGACAATGCATTTCCTGAGGAAAATGCGAGTGGGAATGCTGAATAGCTTAATTGCTGAGCCCCTTGCCAAAGACATTCACCATAACCACTACACTATCTTTAGGACACACAGCTTCTTTCTCTATCTGCAAAGTATAGAGTATGCTGACTTCCTGGTCGCCCCTCCCCCCTCAAGAGGTTTCCCCTCCCCCCCAGGTCAGTGAGGAGGAATATTGCACTGAGGTCAGGAAAGTTATTTATGGAAAGAAATAACATTACAAACGCTTTTAATTCACAGATCAAATACATGATTTAAGCCTCCAAACAAAGCTTAATAAATCCTCAACCGTACATGCGATCGATACAACGACTACACCGTTTGAAATACACGGCCCTTGTGAACGCATCGATATGAAATTTATGTTGATAAACTTAAAAATGTGACATAGGTGTATTGACTGAGCAGCAGAAGCAGCAGTAGTAGTATTAGCAGTAGTAGTTGATACAGAGTCAGATATAGGGTGTGAAATAACTGCTGACATAGGTGTCTTGACTGGGCAGCAGCAGCAGCAGAAGCAGCAGTAGTAGTATTAGCAGTAGTAGTTGATACAGAGTCATATCACTTGGGCAGGAGGTGCCATGATGAACAGCAGTGGTAATAAGAGTATATAGGGTGTGAAATAACTGCTGACATAGGTGTCTTGACTGAGCAGCAGCAGTAGTAGTATTAGCAGTAGTAGTTGATACAGAGTCATATCACTTGGGCAGGAGGTGCCATGATGAACAGCAGTGGTAATAAGAGTATATAGGGTGTGAAATAACTGCTGACATAGGTGTCTTGACTGAGCAGCAGCAGTAGTAGTATTAGCAGTAGTAGTTGATACAGAGTCATATCACTTGGGCAGGAGGTGCCATCATGAACAGCAGTAGGAATAGGAGTATATAGAGTGTCAAATAACTGCTGACATAGGTGTCTTGACTGGGCAGCAGCAGCAGAAGCAGCAGTAGTATTAACAGTAGTAGTTGATACAGAGTCATATCACATGGGCAGGAGGTGCCATGATGAACAGCAGTAGGAATAGGAGTATATAGAGTGTCAAATAACTGCTGACATAGGTGTCTTGACTGGGCAGCAGCAGCAGAAGCAGCAGTAGTATTAACAGTAGTAGTTGATACAGAGTCATATCACATGGGCAGGAGGTGCCATGATGAACAGCAGTAGGAATAGGAGTATATAGAGTGTCAAATAACTGCTGACATAGGTGTCTTGACTGGGCAGCAGCAGCAGAAGCAGCAGTAGTAGTATTAACAGTAGTAGTTGATACAGAGTCATATCACATGGGCAGGAGTTGCCATGATGTACAGCAGTCTTAATAAGAGTATATAGGGTGTGAAATAACTGCTGACATAATTGTCTTGACTGATCCAAAGGAGTCATGGGAGAAAATCATGTGGTCAGATGAGACTATAATATAATTTTTTGATCATAATTTCACTAACCGTGTTCGGAGGAAGAATAATGATGAGTACCATGCCAAGAACGCCATCCCTAATGTGAAGCATGGGGGTGGTAGCATCATGCTTTGGTGGTGTTTTTCTGCACATGGGACAGGGTGACTGCACTGTATTAAGGAGAGGATGACCGGGGCCATGTATTGCAAGATTTTGGGCAACAACCTGCTTCCCTGAGTTAGAGCTTTGAAGATGGGTCGAGGCTGGGTCTTCCAACATGAGAATGACCCAAAGCACACAGCCAGGATAACCAAGGATTGGCTCTGTAAGGAGCATATCAAGGTTCTGGCGTGGCCTAGCCAGTCTCCAGACCTAAACCCAATAGAGAATCTTTGGAGGGAGCTCAAACTCCGTGTTTCTCAGCGATAGCCCAGAAACATGACTGATGTAGAGAAGATCTGTGTGGAGGAGTGGGCCAAAATCCCTCCTCCAGTGTGTGCAAAGCTGGTGTAAAACTACAAGAAATTTTTGACCGCTGTAATTGCAAAGAAAGCCTACTGTACCAAATATTAACATTGATTTTCTCTGATGTTGAAATAGTTATATTCAGCACTGTAAATACATCAGGTCCGGGGCTTCATCAGGGAATGCATGGCAAGGGACCCTTCAGCGCCCTGAACCGACGACGGGTGCCAGAAAGTCACCGCCGATCCAGGACTCATTCATCTTTATGAATGTGAGTCTGTCCACGGACTCTGTGGACAGACGGGTCCTCTTGTCCGTGACCACCCCACCTGCCGCGCTGAATGTCCGCTCAGATAGTACGCTGGAGGGGGGGCAAGACAATAACTCCAGCGCATACTGAGCGAGCTCGCGGCAGGTGTCCAATCTGGCAACCCAGTACTCCATGGGGTCGTCGGTGCTCATACTGTCAGAAGCACCGACGGACGCCATGTAGTCTGCCACCATGTGGGACAGCCGCTGGTGGTGACTGCTGCTGCTGCTGCTGGTGGTGGTACTGGGTCGCTCGGTTTGGAAGAACATCCTCATCTCTTCCATTAGGTCCCCTGCTCGGCTGCAGCTGGGTGCAGCCACCTGCTGGGTGAGATGAGGGGGGACAACTGGAGGCCGGGGAGTTGCCTGCTCCAACCGTCTGACAATGGCTGCCTGCAGTTCCTCCATCCGGTGCTGCCTCCGGCTGGCTGGGATGAACTGCTCCAGTTTCCCCTTGCACCTGGGATCCAAAAGGGTGGCCATCCAGAAATCATCCCTCGTCTTGATGGTCTTAACCCGGGGGTCCCTCCTGAGGCATCTGAGCATGTGGGCAGCCATGGGGAAGAGCACAGCCCGCTGTGACTCCTCAATGCTGGCCAGGTTAATGAGGTGCGACTCTTCTTCCCTGAGGCGCTGCTGGTCAAACTCAGACATGCCCAACCCCCGGACTATCGGTGCCCCCAACACCGGCTCTCCCTCCTGACCAGGCCCTGACTCCGGGACGACACCAGCAACCACCTCCTCCTCCTCTTCATCATCATCCTCCTCCTCCTCCTCCTCCTCCTGGTCCTGGCCCTGGTCTCGGTGGAGCATTGCTGACTCCTCCTGCTCCACCAAGGCACTCTCCCCAGCCTCGAGCAGGCGATCTAGTGTCCTCTCCAGCATGAACAGTATTGGCAGCACGCTATTGAGGCCAATTTGCTCACTGCTGACCATCTTGGTCGCCTGCTCGAAGGAGGACAACACTTGGCAGACCTGGTTTATCTGCCCCCACTGCGCACAGGCGATGAAAGGGAGTTGTGGTGAAGCCCTCTGAGTGCCTAGTTCCATCAGGTACTCCCTCACCGCCCTTTGCTGCTCCCACAACCTCTTCAGCATGTGGAGGGTGGAGTTCCACCGCGTCACACTGTCCACAATCAGCCTGTGAAGGGGCAGATTGTACTTCCGCTGCAATTTGGACAGGGACGCGGTAGCGGTTGGGGAGCGCCTGAAGTGGCTGGCAATCCTACGCGCCTTTGCCACAATGTCACTCAACCCTGGATAAGTGCGCAGGAACTTCTGCACCACCAGGTTGAGGACATGTGCCAGACAGGGCACGTGCGTCAGACTGCCAGCATGGAGGGCGGCGAGTAGGTTGCTGCCGTTATCGCAGACAACCATACCTGGCTGGAGCCTTCGGGGTGTCAGCCACTTCTGGACCTGAGCTTGAAGTGCTTTCAGCACTTCTTCTGCAGTGTGTCTCCGGTCCCCTAAACTAACAAGCTGGAGCACGGCCTGACAGCGCACGTGCCCCACACTTGAGTAGCTACGGGGGCGCTTGCTGGGAGGCTCAGCAGCTGCGGAGACAGTGGCTTGAGGGAGACCAGCAGTTCTCCCCTGGACACCCCGGGGCGGCACCACAAGATCGGTTGCCGACGATCCCTCACCGACGCCTCGGAGGGAAACCCAATGGGCCGTGAAGCTGATGTAGCGTCCCTGCCCATGCCTGCTGGTCCAGCCATCCATTGTCAGATGAACCCTGTCGCTGACAGCGTGATCCAGCGACAGGGTTACATTCTGAACAATGTGCTGGTGTAGGGCAGGGACACCAGTCCTGGCAAAGAAATGGCGGCTGGGGACACGCCATTGGGGTTGGGCCTGCTCCAACATCTGCCTGAAGGGGTTGCTGTCAACTATGTTGAAGGGCAGCAGATGTTGGGCAATAACCCTTGCCAGGAGCCCATTGAGGGAACGCACACGTCGGTCTCCAGGGGGGAAGGGAGTGGTGCGGTCAAAGGCGTCTGAAATCGACGCCTGGCGCCGGACGGCAGTGCGGGACACAGACGTGGAGGGTGCTGTGGAAGTAGAGGTCTGGCTGCCGGTACCAGTACCTCTACTAGAGGGAGCGGGGGGGCATGACCTGCTGGAAACAGATGAAGATGTGGCAGGGGCTGCTGTACCCTGCTCACTTGTGGTGGTGGCGCTGCTACCACCACCACGCTTCATCTCCTCATACAACGCCCAGTGGTTTATCCTGAGGTGCTGGTTCAGGGCTGTGGTACCCACCCGAGCCAAACACTTCCCTCTCTTCACCCTCACTTTACAAATCCGGCAGATGGCCACGGTAGGGTTGTCTGCCACCAGGGTAAAGAAATTCCAGACAGGTGACTTCAGCACCGCCCTCCTGTCAGATGGGGTGACGCTTACTTGCACCTGCTGGGATTCGGTGCGCACAGGTGGAGCTGCCTGCTGCTGCTGCTGCTGCTGCTGCTCCTCCTCCTGACACCTCCTGCTGCCATCACCAGTGGAGACCCTGACGATGGTCTCCCTGGTGGTGACCTGGCGCACCGTTTCACCAGGGTGCCTACCTTCCCCGTCGTCACTGACGTAGTGAGCCGACGCGTCAGATGGCAACCATGATGGGTCACCCTCTTCGCCCCCAGAGATGTCAGACCAAGGGCTGAGATGTGTTGGTCTGAGGGAACCACGTGACATGGAGCCTCTAGCCTGGCTCCGCTGTCCCCTCACCCACGCCTGGGTCTGACTAGGTGCTGCTGTTTCCTGCACCAAAACAGCAGCACCAGTTTGAAGGGATGTCTCTGGGATACTGCCAGCAGGTATCCCATCCTCCTCATCCATCCCTTCAAAAAGGTCCTGACCATCAGGACAGAGCTGGAGGTCTGCCTGATGCATGGCCTCCCCCAAGAGATCCCTATCACTGTCGCTGTCGAACAGTAAGATGCTGGACTCTTGGGGGCTGGGGGGGGGTAGTACAGGCAACGGTGTAATGGTGGTACTACTGTGAGTCGGGACCGACGACTCAGTGGCACTGCTGTGCCCCATGTAGTCCACCACTACTTGAGCCTGAGATGGCAATATCGGGCGGCTGCCCGATGGGAAGAACTCCCGGATCAGGCGTACTCCCCTTGCACCCGATCCTCTACCACTAGTAGGGGCACGAGAGGTACCCCGTGCTGGCAGCGATCCAGCACTGGGAGTAACTCCCCTACCCCTACTGCCACGGCCACGGATGCCGCTCATAATTGCTGATATGTGTGTGGGGGGGTTAAACTTTATTGGGGGGGAAAATGTGAACAAAATGTGTTTTTGTGTTTTTTTTACAAGACAGGCACGCAGACAAAGACGTACACAGACAGCTACTAAACTATAAGAAAAGTAGTACACCAGACAAGGACTACAAAATTAAAGAAAAAAAAAAAAAGCACTAAACAAACACTAACTTTTTTTTTTTTTTTTTTTATAAACACAGACACTAAACACACACTAAGCTAAGCTAGATGAAATAAATGTACACTAACAGTGTGTACACTTACTACACAAAATTTAACTAAACTGAACACAAAACTTAGCTTTTATAAAAGCTCTTTAGGGAAAACTAAACAAAATTTGAACTGAGATGCCTATCAAATATCACTGAACAGTGAACCTGCAAGATCTGACAGTAACACAAGATGAACAAAACTTAGCTTTTAGAAAAGCTCTTTTATAAAGCTCAGATCAATATGTGTTCTGAAATCTCTTGCAAATATAACTGAACAGGGAGGATTGCAGGATCAAACAGTAACACAAATGAAAAAAACAGCACAAAACAGCACAAAACGTAGCTTTGAAAAAAGCTCTTGGGTCTATTGCTTTGAAAAAAGCAGTTGATATACTGGAAAAGATCCACTGGAATCACTAAATAGCAATGCTGGTGATGATCTAAATCAATCAAGAACAAAGACACAGGAAACCAGGAAACCAGGAACACAGAAACAGCCTCCACACTCTATAGCAAGCTTCTGAATCTGCAATGAAATGGTGCTGGGAGTGAGCTTATATAATGTCCATGCAGGCAGGTTCCTATTGGTTGCTAACCTGTGACGAGTGTGGAAGGAGAACTCTGATTGGCTCTGATGCAAAAGGGCGGAGCAAATAATCGCGCAATATTCCTATTGCCGAATATTCGCATTGCGAATATTCGGCAATATAAAATGATCGCTTCAGCTACTCGGCCCAATGGCTCTAATCATACCAGCAATGCTTTCAGACGTCTATGGAGATCACTAGGATGTGATCTGTTTTAAAAATGAAACTGTAAAAATCGCTCTGATGCGGAAGATCGGGGCGAGGAAAATAATCGCGCGATATTGCGTTTGCCGAATAATCGCATTGCGATCTTTCTGGAAAATTCAATGAACGCTTCAGCTACTCGGCCCAGGGTCTCTAATTATACCAGCAATGCTTTTAGACGTCGATGGAGATATCTAGGATGTGATCTGATTCAAAAAAAAAATTGTAAAAAATCGAATATTCGGAATTGCGAATATTCACCGCGAATTTCGAAATATAGCGCGATTTCTCGAATATGCTATATTCGAGTCGAATATTCGCAATGCGAATATTCGTGAGCAACACTAGTCATGGACAATCTCAAGTTTCCAGGCAGAAAGAACTGTACATATAATATAAAACTGCATGCAGGGCACTGGACAAAGCACTAGGAACAAAAGGGAGGTGAAATGTTTCTTACAGTAATGTAATCTTACAGATTACAGTGTACTGTATGTGTTATGTATTGTGTATTTTTTTAATTTGCCGCCAGGCTCTGCCACCATGTGACGCAACACTCGCAGGGAACGGAGCCCGGCACACAGAGGCAACAGTCAGAGGACACATCCCGCAGACACAGTGGGGGGGACATCGCAGGATCCTGGTGACAAGGTAAGTACACTGCACCAGGATACTGAGATACAATCCCAAGTGTGGCTCGGGGTTACTGCTAATGGTACTGAAATTTAACCCCGACCCACACTCGGGAATACCGCCAGGGAGGTTAATGAATGAGCGTACTGTTTCGGGTACATCTTTAAAGGATTCCGGGAGCCCCCAGATCCTAAAGTTATATCTCCAGTTTCTGTTCTTGAGATCGTCTATTTTAGATAAGGCTGTTTTAAGTTGATCCTGAAGGTATTGGATGCGGTCTGTGTTTTGGTTTGTTCTGGCAATAGTAGAATCCAATTTTGTCTCAATAGCTTCTATGCAGGAGCCTAAAGTTTGAAGGTCCGCTTTAATGTCACTAGTGATTTTGGTACATGTGGTATGTAGCCCATGATCGAGTAGATCAGCAAACTTGGAAAACAGTGCAGCCATAGCTGCCGGGTGGTCAGGGCTCAGGCTGGCCTGCTGTAATGATTTTTGGATTTGTGGAGTGTCTGCTTCCATGTGGGATAGACCCAGCGCCTCTATAGTATGTCCCAGCAGAGATTCAGTGGAGGCGATTGAGGGGGGTCCCACATAGGGAGTACTCAAATTTGAGCCCTGAGTGTGTGAGGGCTCAGGAGAAAGCAGGGGAAAGGCCGGGAGAGGAGCGTGTGTTGCCATCTTGGAGGCTGTGGCCTGTGGAGTTCCTTCTCTGAATTGTCCCTGCTAGTCAAGGCGGACACATCCTGCAGACATCAGTGGTAGCAGCGGAGGTTCCTTAAAGTGGTTGTAAACCCTCCCCCACAACTTTATCCCATGTAAATCAGCATGAAAAACCATAATGAACACTGCTTGTAGAAATATCCTTACTTGCTTAGTATTGTTGTAATCCTTCTTTTTCTTTAGAATGACGTCACTGGAGCATGCCCAGATCTCCCCTGATTTACAACACACTCTGTTTGCTTGTCTTTCTGTTATCAGGACTTTCTAAGCACAACAGTGAAATCCCACAAGACTGCATAATCACTTAGAGCTTCCTCCTACACCCCATGTGACCATGTGATATCACATGGAGTGTAAACCTGGGCATCAGACTGCATTACTGCAGTCTTATCAGCTGAAGCTGATAAGACTGACATAGGCAAACACTAAATAATCGGCACAAGTAAATACTATGAAATTAAACAAGTGGCTATGAGCAGGGAAGCAAGGTTGCCATAGAAACGTTGGATTGAGAAGGAGGCTTGGTTAACAGTACAGGAAGTGCTCAATGTATAGGGGGAAATACACTCTATGTGGACTCAGAAAACAATACTTAAGATGGAACTGCCTTACCTCTGGAAACAAGTTTTTTTAAAGATTCTTTAAACAGTAAGTAATATGCAATTTTCTCTGGATTACAGTGGCTATAGATTGATAATTACTTAATATAATGGACTAAATGAAAAGAGTTTACTTCCTCTTAAAGGAGTCTTGAGCGACTAGAACCGGATGGAGCTCCCAGACTATGCGTCCATCTCAGGTGCCGCCGCACATGCACCTCTAATTAATTTATTTTGTTTGCTCCCTTTATGTCTGTTAAATATATTATTGAAAGTTCTTTGTTACATCTGTTTAGTAAGTTAAAAAAATACCTGTTGATCCTGACAGAAATCTTGTGAGCTGATGACTTTCTGTATGCTTTGCCTCTACTGAAAAATAAACATAGATAAAAAAAGCCTAAAAGAAGGAAAACAAATGCAATCACTACATCTAATGATTGGTAAGCTGAAATATATTACATTTTTGGTTTTGGGTTTAATACTGCCTTAACACCTGTGCTATATAGAATTTTTGTACATTTTAAAATGTTATTGCTTGCATGTTGTAAATCATCTGTGACTGTTCTATCTTGTCATCAGAACCAGCTAAAGAACCAAGGCTTAGTAAACAAGGTACAGAGCATAGTCTCTTATGACAAATTAATGGCAAAGTATGGAAAGTTAATACATTGGGGTTGATTTACTAAAGCCTAATAGACTGCTCACTTTGCATGGCAATTTTCTCCCTGAGCTTAGTGAATGTGGTCTAATTTTGCAGAGAATATCCAATCAGAACAAGTATTTTTGCTTGCACATGATTGGATGATGGAAGTCAGCTGATTCTCTTATTCACATAATTCCTTAACCACTTGCCTACTGGACCCGTTTACCCCCTTCCGAACCAGGCCAATTTTCAGCTTTCAGCGAACTCACACTTTGAATGACAACACTGTACTCAAAATTTTTATCACGTTTTTCACACAAATAGAGCTTTCTTTTGGTTGTATTTGATCACCACTGGGGTGTTTTTTTTCTAAACAAACAAAAAAAAGGCCGAAAATGTTTTTCATATTTTGCTATAACATTTTGCAAACGGGTACATCTCCTTTGCTGATGGGCACTGATGAGGTGGCACTAATGGCCACTAATAGGCTGCACTGATGGGCACTGATGATGTGGCACAGATGGGCACTGATAGGTGGCATTGAGGGGCACTGGTGAGTCAGCACTGGTGAGCCAGCACTGGTGAGCACTGATTGGGAGGCACTGATGAGGCTGCACTGATGGGCATTGATAAGTGACACTGATATGCACTGATAGGCGGCACAGAGAGGTGGCACTGATAGGTGGCATTATAGGTGGCACTGGTGGGCACCGATCAGGAGGCACTAATGATGAGGCACTGATGGGCTCTGATTGTCAGCACTGATGTGCATTAATAGGTGGCAAGAGGGGTCACCCCCACCACAGAACCCTGATCTCAACATTATCATGTCTGTCTGGGATTACATGAAGAGACCAAAGGATTTGAGGCAGCCTACATACACAGATCTGTGGTTAGTTCTCCACGAAGCTTGGAAGAACCTACCCGCCTAGTTCCTTCAAAAACTGTGTGCAAGGGTATCTAGAATAATTGATGCGTATTTGAAGGCAAGGGGTGATCACACCAAATATTGATTTGATTTTGAATCATTTTCTGTTCATTTACTTTCGGTTTTTGTTAATTGATAAAAATAAACTATCAAAACTGAAAAGCATTCTACATTTATAATATTTTTCACACCTACCAAAAACTTTTGCACAGTACTGTACATATATATATATATATACAGTACAGACCAAAAGTTTGGACACGCCTTCTCATTCAAAGAGTTTTCTTTATTTTCATGACTATGAAAATTGTAGATTCACACTGAAGGCTTCAAAACATGTGGAATTATACATAACAAAAAAGTGTGAAACAACTGAAAATATATTTCATATTCTAGGTTCTTCAAAGTAGCCACCTTTGCTTTGATTACTGCTTGGCACACTCTTGGCATTCTCTTGATGAGCTTCAAGAGGTAGTCACCTGGCGCAGCACCCCATCACTCTCCTTCTTGGTCAAATAGCCCTTACACAGCCTGGAGGTGTGTTTGGGGTCATTGTCCTGTTGAAAAATAAATGACGGTCCAACTAAACTCAAACCGGATGGAATAGCATGCCGCTGCAAGATGCTGTGCTAGCCATGCTGGTTCAGTATGCCTTCAATTTTGAATAAATCCCCAACAGTGTCACCAGCAAAGCACCCCCACACCATCACACCTCCTCCTCCATGCTTCACGGTGGGAACCAGGCATGTAGAGTCCATCCGTTCACCTTTTCTGCGTCGCACAAAGACACAGGGGTTGGAACCAAAGATCTCAAGTTTGGACTCATCAGACCAAAGCACAGATTTCCACTGGTCTAATGTCCATTCCTTGTGTTCTTTAGCCCAAACAAGTCTCTTCTGCTTGTTGCCTTTCTTTAGCAGTGGTTTCCTAGCAGATATTCTACCATGAAGGCCTGATTCACACAGTCTCCTCTTACCAGTTCTAGAGATGTGTCTACTGCAAAAGGTGGCTACTTTGAAGAACCTAGAATATTAAATATTTTTTCAGTTGTTTCACACTTTTTTGTTATGTATAATTCCACATGTGTTAATTCATAGTTTTGATGCCTTCAGTGTGAATCTACAATTTTAATAGTCATGAAAATAAAGAAAACTCTTTGAATGAGAAGGTGTGTCCAAACTTTTGGTCTGTACTGTATATATATATATATATATATATACCGTATTTATCTGGTATTGCGCGCTCCGGCGTATAGCGCGCACCCCTAAAGTGGACCCGCATTCCTGTAAAAAAATCATTTTAGTACTTACAGTTTTGGTGTCTTGCGCGGCGTCCATCGGCGGCCTCGTCGGGTCCGGCGTCCGTCTGCGGCTTCGGGTGTCCTCTTCGTTGGGTCCCGCGTCCTTCTGCGGTGTCCTCCCTGCTCGTTCCCCGTTTTCCCGTGCCAAGTTTGAACACTGCGCCGGCATATACCGAGCGCAGTACACTCGTGTATAGTGAGGCAGGCTCGGCTACTCTCGCGCTCACGTCCTGGACGTCCAAGGCTGCCCGACTATACACGAGTGTACTGCACTCTGTATATGCCGGCGCAGTGTTCAAACTCGGCGCGGGAAAGCGGGTATCGGCGAATATTGCGCACCCACAATTTTTCCCTGATTTTCAGGGCAGAAAAGTGCGCGGTATACGCAGATAAATATGGTATATATATTGTGGCAGCAGGCATGTTAAATTCCCTGGTTGCATCCATGATGCAGTGTATATATCCCTTAGGCTCAGGCTTTATGCCAGTTTATACCTCTAGGGGGAGTGCTGGGAGTCTTACTGGAAGACTTGATGGGCCCAGCTGAATTAGGTGGGCTCATTAGGTCCTCTACAAAAACTACCAGCAGGCAGAGAGATATGCTCCAACCTGGAACCAGATCTGTGTGTTTAGTCTGGGGAGTGTGATCTCTGTGCGGTGAGACCAAGCCTGTGTGGCTATTGCTAAGAGATTTAAACAGCAGGAAGTCAGGGACTGGGGCAGCACAAGGCTGTACCCAGTTGTTAGTTAGGGACACCAACGTTTATAGCGAGCAGGTCAAGTTAACCAGGATTTATTTTTGTATTTCTTTTGTTTTTTGTCATATATTTATTTTGTATATAGTTCAAATAAAACCGCACCTTTTTGTTTTCCTCCTACCACTGTCTGCTGTGCCTAGTGTTTTTGTGTGCTGAACCCTTCCAGGGGGTCACACACACCCGCTGTCTGGCTAACCCCTCACAATATACATTATTATGTTTATATGTATATATCTTATTATATCTTTTCATGAGACAACACTGAAGAAATTACACTTTGCTACAATGTAAAGTAGTGAGTATACAGCTTGTATAACAGTGTAAATTTGCTGCCCCCCTCAAAATAACTCAACACACAGCTATTAATGTCTAAACCACTGGCAAAAAAAGTGAATACACCCCTAAGTGAAAATGTCCAAATTGGGCCCAATAAGCCATTTGCCCTCCCCGGTGTCATGTGACTAGGTGTTACAAGGTCTCAGGTGTAAATGGGGAGCAGGTGTGTTAAATTTGGTGTTATCGCTCTCACTCTGTCATACTGGTCACTGGAAGTTCAACATGGCAAAGAACTCTGTGAGGATCTGAAAAAAAAAATGTGTTGCTCTACATCAGTGTTTCTCAATTCCAGTCCTCAGGCCCCCCCAACAGGTCAGGTTTTCAGGATTTCCCTCAGATGAAAAGGCTGTGGTGATTACTAAGGCAGTGAAACAGATCAAATCACCTGTGCAAAATAATGGAAATCCTGAAAACCTGACCTGTTAGGGGGGCCTGAGGACTGGAATTGAGAAACACTGCTCTACATAAAGACGGCCTAGGCTATAAGAAGATTGCCATATAGACCCTGAAACTAAGAAGATTGCCATATAGACCCTGAAACTGAGCTGCTGCACGGTGGCCAAGACCATACAGCAATTTAACAGGACAGGCTCCACAGAAAAGGCCTTGCCATGGTCAACCAAAGAAGTTGAGTGCACATGCTCAGTGTCGTATCCAGAGGTTGTCTTTGGGAAATAGGCATATGAGTGTTACCAGCATTGCTGCAAAGGGGGGTCAGCCTGTCAGTCCCCAGACCATATGCTGCAGAATCTGGTGGCAGGGGATGGGTGCAGGGGTCAAGTCCTGGGGAAAAAAGTGTGGGAACTCCCACCCACGATCCACTCCCCCACCAAAAAAATAAAAATTATACGCTCATATGTATAATTACTAAACCACATGTTTTTTTTTTTTTTATCCACTGTACCTTAGTAATCCTTTATGTTACTGGCCGCTTCCTGTATATGGATTTATCGGGTAGTGTGCGGGTATTCCGTCACTTCCTCGATGCCGCAATGTCTCCTGGGAGCTTTTGTCATTGTTCCCAGGAGACATTGCGGAGGTCTGCCGTGAGTTATCGCAGGATTTAGAAAGAAGCAAGTTCTTTCTAAATCCCACGATAACTCACGGCAGACCTCCCAGGAGACATTGCGGCATCGAGGAAGTGACGGAATACCCACACACTACCTGATGAATCCATATACAGGAAGCGGCCAGTAACATAAAGGATTACTAAGGTTCGTCTGCCCCTGACAGTGACTCGAGCTGGGCATCGCCACTTAGTGAAGGATTGGCTCGGGTGGCTCGGCTGCTCTAGTCCTGCAAAGGGAACTGAGTTCCTGCTGTGAAAAAAGTGCAGGAACTCTGTTCCCATGCGTTCCCGCAGGACTTGAGCCCTGGATGGGTGGCAATTGACACGCTGAATCTGGTGACAGGGGACGGGTGGCAAGTGACATGCTATTTTGCAAATGCAAAATTAGGGCTGCTTTTACAAGGTGTAAACTGTTTACACCTTGTAAAAACAGACCTTTCTTGCTAGCGACGCGATTTTTTTTTTATTTTAAAAAAAATTTTGGCGCCGTATCTTTTTTTTTACCCGACGCAACTTTATTGTCCCGTCGCGATCCACAAAGCCCGACGTAACGTAATTTCGCGCTATGCACGTCGGGAAAATGACATCACGAGCATGCGCAGTACGGCCGGCGCGGGAGCCCGCCTAATTTAAATGGGAATCGCCCCCTGGAGAAAAGGAACGCCTTGCGCCGGCCGGATTTAAGTTACACCGCTCAAAATTTCTAGGTAAGTGCTTTGTGGATCGGGCACTTAGTTAGAGATTTTGCGGCGGTGTAACTTAAATGGAAAAAGTTACGTTGCGCCGGGTTTTTGAGGATTAGGCCCCTTGTACTTTAATCCTTGAGAGTAGGTGCACAAATTGGGGCAAGCTTGTAGGGGCCCCATAGCATTACTTTGCACAGGGGCCCATGATGCTATTAAGATGGCCCTGGATGGGTGTACTCACTTTTGCGAGATAATGTATATATATATATATATATATATATATATATATATATATATATATATATATATACACACCTTATGATTAGTTAGAATGGCAAAGGTAGCCATTTTTCTAAGTATACTGTTCTTATTTATTTATTTTATAAAGCTTATTTATATGACTCATAACATGTTTTTGAGGGAGTTTGAGATCTTGCATATGAGGTTGCCATGGTAATGCTACTTGTGGTGGCTTTTAGACTTTGATTTATTTAGAGAAAATTTAAAATCACTGGTATTCAGAACTGTTCAGAGACATGCATGTTTATCACATCTGTTTTGTATTTTATAATGCTCTTGATTTGGCTACTTTAGTATAATTTATTTGCAACTATTATTTAGTACGGGGCATGAATTATAGTTAACTATTGAAAGGATAAAAACAATAACAAATTACAATACATAACATGCTACAAAATGTTTATCTGATCTAGGTTATCAATCTAGAGCAGGGGTATCAATCTCAATTTGCTAGATAAATATCAATTAAAATTATGAAACATCGACTGAGTGTAAAAAAAATTATATCTATAAATAGATCTGTGAGACCTCAATAGGATAACAAGAAGGGGTTAATACCTAAATTAAGTAGAAACCTGAGAATTATCAAGTGAATAAATAGCAGTGCGTGTGAACAAACAAAAAAAAAACCTTAGTAATACCATTAACAAAGCGTCAAAGGTAAAAAATGTGAGTATAATAAAAATTAATGCAGAGTGTCCATATAAACACTGTCCGCCGCTAGTAATAGAGCTAAAAAAAAATAGCGGCAGCCAGCCCCGAAGAAGGCACCGGAGAGCGAGCGGGAGAAGAGAAGAACCGGGGAGCGCCGAGGCGACAGCGGAGAGCGAAGATCCCCCGGAAAGTGGAGAAGACCCCCCGGAGAGCGGAGAAGACCCCCGGAGCTGACTAATAAATTATTTTAAAACCCTGCGTTGTGTGTTTATTTTTCTTTGACACTTTTCCTCCAGGTGAATGGGTAGGGGTACGATGTACCCCATATTCATTCACCTAGGGTGGGGTGCCGGTATCTGGGAGCCCCCTTATTAAAGGGGGCTCCCAGATTCCGATAAGCCCCCCGACCGCAGACCCCGACAACCAACGGCCAGGGTTGTCGGGAAGAGGCCCTGTCCTTATATACATGGGGACAGGGTGCTATATATATATAACATTTTTTTTTTTTTTTATAAAAAAGGGGGGTTGCCATCCGAGGCCCTGGGCCCTTTAATAATAATAATAATAATAATAATAATAATAATATTAATAATACTAAATATATATTCATATAGGGGGGTTGTCATCAGGGGCTCTGGGATCTCCGGCCCCCCCATACCCCTAAAAAAAAAAAATTGTCCCTTTAATTAAAAATATATTAAAAAAAATATATATTTTTTTTATAAAAAATAAATAAAAAAAAGGGGGTTGCCATCCGGGCCCCTGGGGACCTCTGGGCCCCTTACAGGTGTACTGCCTGTACCCCCCTGATGGCGGCCCTGCCCAGCCCATCTGTGGGAGATGATCTAAGTGCTGCGACAGATGCTATTAGGGGTTCACTGGCCCCTAGGTCAAGTTACTCTGCAGCTTGGAGCAGCTGGTTAGGTTTTGCTAGCATGGAAGGTTTTCAGTATAATAAGGCTTCTGGGGGCGCTATTTTGGCCTTTTTGTCCAGTTTAATGTGGCAGCATTTTTTCTAGTAGCCATGTGTCAAATGTGTTGGCCGGCATTTCCTTTTTCTTCTGTCTGTTAGGTCTGAAGTCGTGTACTTCTTATTTTTCGGTAAAACAGGCACTGAAGGGGTACAATAAATTACATTTTGTCACAGACGGCAGAAGACCAATCTCTCTTGGCATTCTCATTGGCCTTTGCAGTGTTACTTCAAATGTTTGTTTTTCTTCTTATGAAGCTTTATTTTTTAGGACGGCCTTTGTGCTTGCCTTTTTAGGTGCATTTCGTATGTCAGAATTGGTACCAACAAACAAGCAAGGTGGCTCTGGGATTCTTTTTTATCAAGTATTGGTGGATCATGTGGAGGTGCATATATGGCTACAGCATTCCAAAACAGATCAATGTGGCAGGGGTAAATGGATCCATTTACGGGAACATGAGGAGTTACTCCTATTCCCAGTAGGCTTGGTAAAACAGTTCCTGGGGATAAGGCCTCCGGGGGGGGGGGGGGGGGGGGGGATTTTTTCTTATTCACGATAATCTGCTTTCCCTTACAAAATACCAGTTTGATGCAGTCCTGAAGAAGTGTTTGAAGAGCTTGGGATTAAGCAAATTTAGGTTTTCCTCCCATTCCTTTCAGGTAGGCGCAGCCTCGGAAGCGGCCCGGTTTGGGTTTCCCAGAATTTGATATCAAGGCATTAGGAAGGTGGAAGTCGAAATGTTTTAAGTTGCATGTTCGCCCTAATTTGTTTGTTTAAATTTTAGGTACCCAGCAAACAGTTTGGATTCTGGGGCACTCATTTATTTATTGGGCGCAAAAAAGAGCGGCTCAACACAGTTATTCCACAAATTTATCGCTGCACCCGGATTCTTTTTTTGTACTATGGAAAGGTATAAGGAGCCTTCAGTGGTTCCAGCTGAACTTGCATTTAACCAGATTATGTCATATGTGGCCGTTGCCATCTATCTTAATAATTCTAGATTTTCCTAGCTTGTGACGGAAAATATTAATTATATGATGACAGGAGGCGAGTATCTTATGCATTAATCTTTCTTTATTAATGCTCACAGCAGAAATATTTTATATCTTTCTTTTAATAACTTCAATGTAAAAAACTTTTCCAATAAACTACCACTCCCAGCAGTCCATATAATCTCCAGCCACGCCCATGACAGTGACCTCTATAAAACGGACTGCCTCTGATCGTTCCTCCTCTTTCTTGATGCGATGTCATCTGAGATTGTAGCGCCACCAATACGGAGGATCGAAGCGTGTCTTCTGGACCTCAGACCGGTCGGCTGACATCCGACAGCTTCCGGGAGGGAATCCAACCACTAACTGTGCCCCAACAGGGATCTCAGGAAAAAACTGCATCCCAACGAGGATTCTTTAGTGAACTGCGTTCCAACATGGAACAGGATTCAATCATCTTCCGAACCGAATCATCCGTCTGCAGGATCCAAGTCGGCACTCAGTAACCTGCGAAAATCAAAACAAGCGTAATAGGGTGGGTCGGGAGGGAAGATACTCGCCTCCTGTCATCATATAATTAATATTTTCCGTCACAAGCTAGGAAAATCTAGAATTATATATCAGACAGGAGGCTCATATCTTATGCAAGTTCAAAGCTAGCATTTTAAGTATGCAGATATGACTTAACACAATACAGATTAACCCTAAGAGAGGACCGACATGGAGACATGGTCCTGTGGTCTGAAGTAGAAGTGACGGAAGGTGGCCTCAGAAGACCAATCCGCCGCCATTAAGAGATCGGAGAGAGAGCCTCCTGATGTGACTACCTTATTAGCCATAGCTCCCCTGGCGGAGTGAGCTCCGAAGAGGGCAACATTGATCCCTGCCATTTCCATGGCGACTCGCACCCAGCGCGCCAGGGAGGCAGACGAGACGGGGTGATGTGGTTTGACGTAGGACACAAGAAGCTGTGAAGAGCCTGAGGGATGCAGGGTAGCGGTCAGTGATTCGTATGCCTGTAGGCAACGAACGACGCAGAGGAGTGGATGAGCGGGAAAAAATGGGTAAAAGACCGAGTGAATACCGGTCTTAGTCCTGCGTACTACTGAAAATTCGACTCCCTGCGGCGAAAATTGTCGCCTAGAGATGTCTAGGGCCTTAACGTCTGACACTCTTTTGACGGAAATAGACATAGGAGAACCGTTAGTTTTATGGATAGTAGTCTTAGTGAAAGATCCGCGTTGTCCTCCCATCTGGCGAACATATCAAGCACCTTGGATACATCCCAGGTTGCCTGGTATCTAGGCCGAGGGGGACGTTGAAACTTCACACCTCTCAATAGTCGACATACCAGCGGATGTTTGCCAACTGGCAAAGAGTCCACGGGGCAGTGATAGGCCGAGATAGCCGACCGATAAATGTTAATGGAGCTGTACGATTTACCGGATTCGAACGAATCCGCCAAGTAATTCGCCACTAGTGATACAGGGGCCTGTTTGGGATCAACCTGTCGTTGATCACACCAACGAACCCAGAGTCTCCAGGCTGATCGATATGCCGATCTAGTCCCGGGGGCCCAGGCCAGGGCGAGGAGATCCTGAGCTGACTTTGAAAGGTCTCTATCTGTGGCCGGGATCCCGAAACCAACCACGCCAGAAGCGGCAGGTTGTTCTCCAGAACCAGGGGGTGGAGACCCTTGTTCGGGTTGGTGAGGAGGTGAGGGAAGTGGGGAATCAGCCTGGGGAGGTCCACGGTCATCCCCAGTAATAGTGGGAACCACGGTTGGGTCGGCCACCATGGCGTGACCAGCACCACACTCGCCCTCAGGTTGGCTATCCGTAGGAGGAGTCTGGGGATTATTTGGAAAGGGGGGAACGCATAATGCGTGCCCTCCGGCCAAGGCTGGCGGAGAGCGTCCACCGCATATGCCTTCGGATCCGGCCTCCAGCTGAAGAAGCGAGGCAGCTGGTGGTTGAGGCGGGAGGCGAAGAGATCTATAGATAGTGGCCCCCAGAGCCGCTGCAAGTGAAGAAATACTGAACGATCCAGTCTCCAGTCGCTGGAGTCGCGAAGATAGCGAGAGTTCCAGTCGGCTACCAAATTGGAGACTCCCGGAATGTATTCCGCAATAGGGGTTATGTTGTGGGCTAGGCAGAAGTGCCAGAATTCCTTCGCAATATTCGCCAGGACTTTGGATTTGGTGCCTCCCAGGCGGTTGACATACTGTACCGCCGCCACATTGTCCATGCGAAACAGAATACAGCAGGTGGAAGTATGTGGCATGAAGCTCCTGACAGCGAACAAGGCTGCCAAGAGCTCCAGCGCATTGATATGAAGTGTGGTTTCCGCTGTGGACCACGTCCCTCCTGTGGAGGCCGTGCCGCACTGGGCGCCCCAGCCCTGGCGACTGGCGTCCGACTCAATGACGACGTCCGGGCTGGGATTGAAGATGGTTTTGCCGTTCCATTCGACGGCGTGGCGGAGCCACCATCTCAGTTCCTCGGTAGTCTCTTGGCAGAGAGGAATCTCGTCTGCATATTTGAGGCCCTGTCTCAGGTGCATGATCTTGAGCCTCTGGAGGGCTCTGTAATGCAGCGGAGCCGGGAAGATGGCCTGAATGGAGGCCGCTAGGAGGCCCACTAGGCGTGCCAGTGTACGGAGGGATAGATAACCTCTTCGTAATGCTGCCCGGATCTCTTTGCGGATCAGGGCAAGTTTGGATTTGGGGAGGCTGAGGGTGGATTGAACGGTGTTTACTGTAAAGCCCAAGAACTCCATCTGTTGGGAAGGGACCAAAGTGGATTTTTCTTGGTTGATTATAAAGCCCAGTCTTTGTAATAGGGATATCGTCCATAACATGTGGAGATGGGCTTGATTTTTGGAATAGGCCATGATGAGGATGTCGTCCAGATATATAATCAGACGTACCCCTCTGCTTCTCAGTGCCGCCACCACTGGTTTCATGAGTTTGGTGAAACACCATGGGGCGGATGATAGGCCGAACGGGAGGCAGGTAAATTGCCACATCCTGCCCTTACACAGGAATCGGAGGAGGTGTGGAGATTCTGGGTGTATAGGGACCGTAAGGTAGGCGTCCTTTAGATCCACCTTCACGAGCCAGTCTCCAGGGTGGAGAAGGTCTCGGAGGAAGTGAATTCCCTCCATCTTGAAGTGTCGATATTCGACATATTGGTTCAGGTCCCTGAGATTTATTACTGGACGGTAACCTCCCCCTTTCTTGTGTACCAGAAACAGGTTGCTTATGAAACCTGGGGAAGAGGGGTCCACCTCTATAATTGCCTGTTTGGTCAGTAGGTCTCGTATTTCATTGTCTATGAGAACAACATTTTGTCTTGCAAACCGAATAGGGGGGGGATTATATTGAGTGTCGGTAGAGATTGTATGTCTATAACAAACCCCGCTACTGAGTGTAAAATCCATGCGTCTGCCGTAATCGCAGACCAGGCGTGGGTAAAATACCTCAGGTGTCCCCCCACAGGAATGTGAATGAGTGGAGTGTAAGGCATACTCACCAGTAGGAGGCCGGGATCGTGGGTAACCGCGTCCGCCGCGGGCGCGCCAGGGTCTGCCTCGGGGAGGAAAGAAGGGTGCAGGTTGCGCCACTGGGACGGCATAGGATGGAGCCTGATATTGGTATTGGGCAGGGGGTCTGCCTTGCGGCCTGTAGAAAGTGGGACGGCCGGCAGAACGGTAAAAACCTTGTTAGCCTCGGATCTCCTTAACAAGTTTTGGGCTTTGTCGAGACTGGTAAACAGTCCCACAAACTTGTTGATGTCCCTGATCAACATGTCGCCAAACAACATGCCGTCAGCCGACGGTCCGGGCTCAGACTCTGCCAAGTGTGACAGTTGAGGGTCTAGGTGCATGAGGATCGACCGGCGCCTTTCCACTGAACACGCTGTGTTGGCGGTGCCTGCTAGGCATAGCGCCCTTTGTGCCCAACCTCTCAGTTGCGGGAGGTCCACTGGCTGCTCAGATGCCGCAGCTTGCTCGGACAGGTTTAATATTTTTGTCAGCGGACCCATAAGGTCCAGGATGCGGTCTTGGATGGACCGGAAAGAGCGTTCTATGCCCTTTTTCTGAAATTTTCCCGTCTTTAGTAAGTATTTTGTCAATACGGGATCCACCTCTGGGGTAGCCACAACTTTCTTAGGTATGGAGGGTCTGGGGCATTCTGCCCTCAGCTTATTCCGGCTAGTCCTATCCAAGGACTTCCTAGCCCATAGCTCCACATATTGGGAGACGTGTGGCAATGGTGTCCATTCCCGGGAACGCGGATGGGTAATCGCGTCGGGGTGGAAGAAGGGCTCTCCTAGGGCGTCCAGGAGAACCTCGCCCTGCATGACAGGGGTGGCGGTTGTATCAAGCGCCGTAGCCCCAGCATCATCAATATATGACCCAGATTCCGATACGTCCGACCCATCAGAAGGGTCGGCCGAGTCCTCCTCTGAGGAGTCTACATATGAGTCCGGCTTGGCCCTTCTAATGGCCCTATGCCCCTTATGTTGAATCTCCCTGGGGTCCAGGGGTCGAGAATTATCTGCTTGATGCTGGGGTTGGTAGTTCGTGGTAGGAGCTACCTGGAGCAAATTGTTTTCTTCCCCTGCCGGGGAGTCATGTACTGCCAGGGTATGTTTCCTCTTATGCAAGGCTTTTCCCTTTTTTGTGGGCGGCTCGCCGCACTGGGGCGGCAGTAACGGTGTATTCACGGGTTGCTGAACCCTGGGGGATGAGGTGGCAGAGGCCAGGGCAGCTTGGATTGACATGTTAATAATGTCTTGTAGCTGCAAGGCACTCAGGGTGTGGGCAGTGCCCATGGAGGGGTTCTCCCCACTGGGGGTTAATTGAGTGGGATGGTCAGACATTGCAGCTCTGGACACAGTTAAATACACCCAGGTATAAACTGAGACAGTTAAGTTAAATACACCCAGGTATAAACTGAGACAGGTATGATAACCAGTAGGGAGAGCAAAAAACTATGTCCCAAGTTAGAAACAATCATGTGATTAGTATGCACACTGGAAATGCCGTCTGAGGCGTGGTAAGGGTATGTATCTGGTTATCTAGGGGATACCTAACACTCGGTTGTGCAGTCAGCAGGCTCCAATCCTATCCTCCCCACAGTCGGCGCTGTAATGGCAGCGGAGGGGAGGAGAGCCTGAGATCTCCAGCGGCCCGGGAACGAAGTCTCGCGAGACTACGTCCGCCGAGCGCTGATTCGTTGAGCGGGCGAGCGTCGGAAGCCCCGCCCCCCGCTCGCGCGCGAAGAGCTGTGAGGAGAAAGAAGAAGGGGGAAAGATGGCGGCTCCAGGAGACGGCGCCCGGCGAGGGGAATGCGGACCAGAGCGGTGACAGTGGAGGACGTTGCTCCAGCGTCGTGGAGACAGTCTCCCCGACCACAGCGCGTCTGCCTATGGTACAGGGCAAATTAATTATAAAGTAATTGCCCACATAAAAGGAATGCCAAAAATACAGTACAGACACAAATAGGAAGAAATAGAGAAATATAAAGAAATATGGAATAGGGAGGTAGCAGGGGGACAGGATACCCCCTGTACTCCCCAGATTCGCAATAAACACTAGAAATGACACAGAGTGTAAGGTACTTATCTGTCGCTGTGAGCAGAAAGAAAGAGGAGGAACGATCAGAGGCAGTCCGTTTTATAGAGGTCACTGTCATGGGCGTGGCTAGAGATTATATGGACTGCTGGGAGTGGTAGTTTATTGGAAAAGTTTTTTACATTGAAGTTATTAAAAGAAAGATATAAAATATTTCTGCTGTGAGCATTAATAAAGAAAGATTAATGCATAAGATATGAGCCTCCTGTCTGATATATAATTCACTTGGGTGGTAATGACCTAGGGAAGGTTAAAACACTAGATTTACTATTTATGATTAAGAATGATTTGCACCGTTTCAGTACGACTTTCCCAGGTACAACGTTAGTTTTTTCAGAGGTGGTTCCTCGTTTTTCCTGGCTCTCCTCTGCACAGAGGAGGGTTATGGAAAAAATTACGAAGAGAGTCAATAGGGCTCTTGAGAAGTTTATGCCCCAGGTAGGGGGATTGTCCTATAGGCATGTGGACTTGGAAGGGGGTATCCCGGGCTATACAGGCAGGATGGTGTCTACTTATCAGAAGTGGGTATCGACATATTTAATGTTGGTTTGCAAAGGCCGCGACGTTTGGGGTGGGCTGTCCTTGATGCTCAAGTCCGGCGTGTGGGGACTTATTTATTTTTGAAGTTGTGCTACTGCTCGAGTTCTAATAACTGAGCAGGTAGAATTATGTTATTGATTATTTATGAACATTTTTGAGTAAAAATAAAGATTTATGGAAAATTATTTGTGAAAAAACAATAAAGGTGTCGCGGTCATGTTTTTGCCAAATAAAATGCTTCAAGTATTTTATTTACTTATTTGTACCTGGGAGGTTTGGTTTGGGCAGGTGGGGACTGCAGTCTCATGAAAAAAGGGGTCACACTATGGGGCCACTTTCCTGAGACTGTGGCCTCCTTAGCCCAGGTTATAGGTAGTCTGGGTTAATAATGGGTAATAAGTAGCAGGGCTTAGTTAGAAAGCTCCTCTCCCTTTAAGAAGCTAGGTTGAGTGCACAGCGGGAAGAGTCAATGGGTTTCCTAGGAATTTTTCTAGAAATTTGGGATTGGCTATAAAAGGGTCTGCAGGTATGGGGTCCTTCCTCTTTTACGGTGGACAGCAAAGAAGCTTGAATTCCCACCCTCCAGCCCCAGTCACATACACTTTTATGTGGTGTGTCACCCTGAATCCAGGAGGGACTTATTTATTTTTGAAGTTGTGCTACTGCTCAAGTTTTAATAACTGAGCAGGTAGAAATATGTTATTGATTATTTATGAAAAATTTTGAGTGATAATAAAGATTTATGGAAAATTATTTGTGAAAAAACAATAAAGGTGTCGTGGCCAGTTTTTGCCAAATAAAATGTTTCAAGTATTTTATTTACTTATTTGTACCTGGGAGGTTTGGTTTGGGTGGGTGGGGACTGCAGTCTCATAAGTAATGGTAATAGGGATATTAAAATGATGTTGATGAGGGAGGAGAGTAGCAGACAGAGTTGCTCCATCTTTTTGGTCAGGTTGTATAATACATACCGTGACCTCCTGCACTGTTCAAGGATATTCAAATGCTCTCTGTACATAGGAAGCACCCTTTTAGTTAAAGAATAACAATGTGCCAGGATGGCAAGGAATTATTGGGAGCATACCAACACTGGCAGCAAATGGAAGCTGGTCCCAATATTTTCAAAAACCTTTAAACACGAACGTCTAAATAAATTGCCAAATTTGTGATTATGTTAAAGAGGAAGTAAACCCTCTAAAGCATATCTTAAAAAAAAAAAAAACTGCAAGAGAAAGTCATAATGAGCTAGTATGCACTTACCTGAGATTGAAGCCCCCAAATCGACTCTCGTTCCTCACCTCCACCGCCATTGATACCCGAGTTACTTCCGGGTATCGTGGCTCCAGTGCTGTTTGGCCGGAGCCGCGATGATGCCACTCCCACGCACGCACGCACGCACGCACGCGAGTCGTCAGTAAAGGCACGTCAGTAAAGGCACGATCGCCCTCACTAATGGCACGCTCAGTGCTCCTGCGCCATAGACATCACTGCAGTCTTTTCTGCAAATATCTCCTAAACCATGTAGGTTTAGGAGATATTTGTTGCACCTACAGGTGAGCCTTAATCTAGGCTTACCTGTAGCTTAAAGTGGTCTGTATGGGTTTACAACTACTTTTACAACTGCAGTTTAGCTCTGTGACTTGGTGCCAGGGTACTGATTAGTCTTTCTCCAAAGATCCTGCAGGGACTCGACTTTACCAAAGTGAATAGTTTTATTCTCTGGTGAGATGTTTTAAGCCACATGCATGCTACTTGATTGCCATAAAAAGCATTCAAACTACACAGACTCGCTTTGTACATTTGAACAAAATAACTATACAAATCAAAACCCAGGCCTCTTCCACACACTGGTGGCAGGGGACACTAAGCCAATGATCTATGTGCTGGACCCTTCTCTACAATTATAAAATAGTGCCTATATAAAATAGAGTCAGAGTTCTGAGCTCTGCAATAATTTCTAGAGAATTCTTTACCCCTACTCATGGAGGTTTACATTGGGTACCCCCTATTAAACATTTCCACGGTATTACAAAGAATAACAGGCAATTATTCTGTACCTGCATTTGTTTACTCACCACTGCCACTGAGCATGTGTGCTTTTTCCTCTTGGCACGGTCCAGTACAGCTGACTAAGATGTTGGCCAGACGAAACAGACCAGTCATGCCCCCAGGAACGTCACAGGCTATTGTTTTCCTCTTGTACACAACAAGAAAACCTGCAGCAGCTGCATTTCCGTTTCACCTTGCAGGTATGCACACCAGGTTTCCTATCGGCAGTCTGGGTTGCTGTGTGTATGAGCCATAACTCACATAGAACTTCACGCTATGATACTGGCACACATCCAAGGACACAGCTGTAGCTGGACAACTGAGTAAAAAGCAGGAATGTCCTGGTAAATCTGGGACAGTTAGTAAGTATACTGTTGGTAGGCAAGTTGTCCAGTTGGGCCTGGAGAACATGCCCTCATTGACCCTTAAATAGATCAGTCCGGTATAAGGACCACTGTATCTTTATGCTGTGCACAGCACATCAAATAAGGGTGAAAAGTGTTAAACATTTAGGGGTAGATTTAGGTAGCTGCGCTTTAAGTTACGGAGGTACAGCGTATTGCTCCGTAAGTTGCAGCGGTGTAGCGTAAATGGGGCCGGCGTAAGCCCACGTAATTCAAATGTGGGAGGGGGGCGTGTTTTATGCTAATGTGTTATGACCTGACGTGATTGACGTGTTTTACGAACGGCGCATGCGCCGTCCGTGTACATATCCCAGTGTGCATTGCTCCCAAGTACGCCGCAATGACGTATTGGTTTTGACGTGAACGTAAATTACGTCCAGCCCTATTCGCGAACGACTTACGCAAATGACGCAAACAATTCAAATTTCGAAGCGCAAACGACGTCCATACTTAACATTGGCTGCGCCACCTAATAGCAGGAGCAACGTTACGACGAAAACGACTTACGCAAACGACGTAAAAAACTACCCCTGGGCGCACGTACGTTTGTGAATCGGCGTAACTAGGTAATTTGCATACTCTACGCTGAAAACGATGGGAGCGCCACCTAGCGGCCAGCGTGAGAATGCACCCTAAGATACAACTGCGTAAGAGACTTATGGCAGTCGTATCTTAGGCTAATGTCGGCGTATTTTGCTTTGTGAATACAGAAAGAAGATACGCCGGCGCAGATTTCAATTTACGTGGCGTATCTATGGATGTGCCGGCGTAAATTCTCTCTGAATCCAGGCCTTAGTTTTTTCAACCACTTTTGAAATATTCCTCTCTGAACTCAGTACTATAGTGTTGGAAACTAATATAATTCAGTTATGGAAAATCTCAGGGTCTCTCAATTAATCACGGTGTTATCTGTTGCAGCTGAGACTCTATCTTCCTCTGTCTTCTAGATGGATTTCCAAACAAATTCCAAGCTAAAGTCTCCTGATAATTGATTTTTTTAAATGACGGTCAGACAAAGTAAATTTGCAGCTATCAGTTTTAAATAATGTGCACGTTTCCAAGTTGCAAAGACAACATATCTAAATTAATAGTAGAAGTATAAAAAGGCAAAATGATTAATCATATTTCTCAATGTACAAAATGAAAACACTCAGCAATACTTGCTCTGATAGCAGCTGGAAAACTTTGTTAAAATGTTGTTGTTTTTTTAGATTTGTTATTTTAATGGGCAATTTCTTTTTTCTCATTACTTAAATGTTAAAAGTTAAAAGTTAGACAAACATTACAGATCCCCTATTACCGAATAGATGAAAGGTCACAGAAGGGGTCTAGATGACACTGTTCTCCAAATTAAAAGTATAATAACCGTTTGGAAACCTGCCAGCATTTATACAAGAAGGACCACAGAGCCACACTACAACCCGTTACAGCTGCACCTTCACAAAAAATGTACTTTTAGGGAAGATGTATGATAACAGTTGATAGAACATTCTATAGGAAGTCAGACAGTGACACAATGAAATAGATTAAGTAAAGAGTGCTCACTTAGGAAAGTTAATGTTCACTGAGCTAAATAAAAAAGGTGACGTTTTGTTAGCTTCAATCAACCGCTCATGTACAGTATTAGCAACATTTTTTTTTTTAAACAGGATAAACAAGCAAAATCCCATTCATTTAAATGGCCCCTGTTCATATCTAAGCGTTTTGTAGCCTGAAGCAAAATGCCTGAAGCTCCAAAAAGTACAGGACCTTTTGAATTCTAGTAGAGAAAAGCTAAGGGCCAGATTCACAGCCGAGATACGACGGAGTATCTCAGATACTCCGTCGTATCTCTCAGAGTATCTATGTGACTGATTCATAGAATTAGTTACGCATAGATAGCCCTAAGATCCGACATGTGTAATTGTTTTACACTGTCGGATCTTAGGATGCAGTACCGCGGCCGCCGCTGGGGGGAGTTCGCGTCGTAAACCAGCGTTGGGTATGCAAATTAGGAGTTACGGTGATCCACAACGGTTTTTTGGGTTCGCTACGTCGCCGCTAGTCTAGTTTCCCGTCGCAAAGTTAGTCGTCGTTTTGGGTACCTTAACTTTACACAGCACACATATGTGCTGTATAAAGTATGGCCGTCGTTCCCGCGTCGAAATGTAAAAATTCACGTCGTTTGCGCAAGCCGTCCGGGAGTACGGAATTACGCTACGTGCGTGGCCGTTCGAAAAAATGACATCACTTTGCGCAAAGCACGGCGGGTAATTCAAAAGGGAGCATGCGCAGTAGGTCCGGCGCGGGAGCGCGCCTAATTTAAATGGCATACGCCCCTTTGAATTACGCGGGCTTACGCCGGCGTAGGTTTTCATTGCAAGTGCTCTGTGAATCAGGCACTTGCGATGAAAACTTGCGGCGGTGTAACGTATCTACGCCGCCGCACTTCTACCTGAATCTGGCCCTAAAAGTCTAGGCATATTTTGTTGCTGTCCCAAAAATGTGAGGGGAAGTCCCCTCTTAAACAACTGTCCCTGGAACAAGGGTCCCCATTAAATGATTTCCCCTTGCCTCTTGCTCTGTGAACAACTCTAAAATGTTGGATTTCCCCTCACTATCTTTCTAGGTGACAAAGGTTACCAGTGCAAATAGAGTGGTGAATGTCCCTGAATAAAGACAGCAATTGACAACTTGATAGAAGGTCTTGCAAATGTTGCAGGAAAGAAATTCACTTGATTCCCCCATCAACACAGAGAGTGTTGATGCAGGAATCCCTCCTGCTGGGCTTTTGTCTTTTCCTGGTGGGGGGCGGGGGAGGGCATGGGAAGTCGTCCCTGCCAGGAGAAAATAGTGATTATTGCTAGCAGCTAGCAATAATCGCAGGTAAAACCTTGCATGCTAGTTGATTGATCGATCAACTTAGGTACATTCAGCCTGCCCATACACGGTTCGAATCTCGTCCGGTTCCTGCTGAAGTTGAGTCATCGGATCCACAGATTCATTTCAAACTTTCAGCTTATACTTGAAAGATTCACCTAGACTTGATTTTTTTCTCATTTGCATGAAAATACTTATTCTCATGCACAAATGTTTTCTTGTGCACTGAACAACCATAACTCTTAGCCCCAGTTCACATATATGCAGTGTGAGAAATGGAGTAAATCCTGACTGTTTTCTGCACCGCACTGAAATGGCACTCTATTCAATCTGCCATCAGTGTCAATGTTAAATTAATGATACCCCAGAACAGATCTCAAAACGCATTGCGATTGCAAGAATTGGATCCCATAGTGGGGAACACCCATACGATCCGACTCCAGTCGATCGTATGGGTGCCAAGAGGTAACTCTTGAGAAGCTGCAGAGATCCACAGCACTGAAATCTAAAAATTGGCCTGGGCAGGAAGGGGATAAAAGTGTCAAGTAGGCAAATAGTTGAAGCGTGACATACCAGACATCTATTTATTTGGCTTCCTTTACATTTTACAGAAGAATTGGGGTATATATTGTGTCTTTTTTATTTTTTCATTCATTAAAAATTTAAAAACTGCTGCGCAAATTCCATGCAACATAAAAAATTACAATGATCACTATTTTATTCCCTAGGGTCTCTGTTTATATATATATATATATATATATATATATATATATATATATATATACCGTATTTATCGGCGTATACCGCCTATACCACTTTTTTGCCCTGAAAATCGGGGCAAAATCGTGGGTGTGCGATATACGCCGATACCCGCTTTCCTGCGCCGAGTTTGAACACTGCGCCGGCATATACCGAGCGCAGTACACTCGTGTACTCGTGGTAATATTTGGAGGTTCTAACTAATTTTCTAGCAAAAAATACTGATTTAAACAAAAAGTGTCAGAAAAGCCTGGTGAGCAAATGGTTAAGTTTGATGTGCAAAAAAACACCACAAAAACTAGATAAGACAAAAATGTTTACAAGGTATGCTCAAACACATCAACCTTAAAGCGGAGTTCCGGCCACAATTTCACATTTTATATATAAATACCCCTGTAATACACAAGCTTAATGTATTCTAGTAAAGTTAGTCTGTAAACTAAGGTCCGTTTTGTTAGGTTGTTACAGCATTTAGACACTTTATAAAATAGAAATTGACTGGGGCCATCTTAAGTGTGGGCATCATGAAGCCAGACTGTATGACTTCCTGGATTTCAGCCTTGCAGATCTCGCACATGCTCAGTGCTGCACAAGCAGTGTAATAGGTTTCAGATCAGGTTTCAGCACCTGTACTGTCCAAGTCACATGATTCTTCGAGACTGGGGAGTGCACAGACTCCTGGAAAGTTACACCCACTACATTCCCAGGAGTCTGTGCGGTGTAGGTTAGGAAGCTTATGCACCTAGGTGCAGGAAGTGGGAAGATTAACTATTCTGCCTAGCAACAACACTTTGAAGGCATCTAAAAAAAAAAAAAAATTCTTAAAGGACTAATGACATTTTTTTTAAAACTACTGATGTAATGTTATATTTATGGGTGGAACTCCACTTTAAATGGACACTAGGCAGCTTCTTTGTGAACTTAGTATAAAACCCATATATCTTTTACAGTACAGGAAAACAATATGGTGTGAAAACATAAGATTGCTCATTCAGCTATGTTAATTTGAAATTATCAGAGACAAAGACTTTTAGGGACAGCTCTAAGATTGTTGGCAAATTAGTGACAGATGGCAGCTACCGAGGTAACTTGCCAACGGCAAGAATAATAATCACGCCTTGCTGTATGATCTGTTGCGCACAGCACATAATGATTGCAGTTGACTTCAACCTAGACATTTTAATTCAGTACCCGTCACTTGTTTGTTGGTGTTAGAAATAGGTATATTAATGTTAATAAACATATCAGTATTAGCACAAATACAAATGCAGAATGTCAAGATTGAAAACTAGGTAGATAATAAAAAAAGAAACCACAGAAGGAAGGACACAGTGAAGGAGGGCCAGCACTGCAAGCCACTCAGGCTTCACTGCATGACACTGCAATCAATGCTTGCTCCAGTGTGTATGTCTATAATATTGTAGCACGCAAAGAAAGATTTTAAGCTGTTTCAGAGTATATCATGCGTATGTCAAGACAGTAAGTACAGTACATAAGGAATGCACAAACTAAAACATGGAATAAAATACTTTATTTATTGGCGTATAACACTCACTTTTCACCCTGAAAATAGAGGGTAAACTGTGCCTGCATGTTAAGCCCTGTACACACGGGTAAGGATCTCGTCAGGAAAAAAACGTTGTTTTCCCTGACGAGATTCTTGGCAAGAAACTCTTGCCGCCCGAGTGTACAGACTTTTGTTTCAAAAGAACCGCGGTTCTCTTGAAAGGAAAGAATGCAGAGACGTCACCGTGTACATGCGCTCGTCACATTCAATGCCATCGCCGCCATCTTGCTTCACCCCGCATGCGTCAAAGTCATTTCGAGCATGCGCGGGTTTCCACGGCGACAGGTAAGTATACACACACACACAGGAACCTTGGTTTACGAGTAACGCGGTTAATGAGTGTTTTGATAGACAAGCAATTTTTTAAAATCCTGATTCGGTTTGCGAGTGTTGTCTCGCAAAACGATCAAGATTCAAGCCTCTGCGGTGTGCAGTACTGCATTTTGCCAGAGGTGCGAGGGCACCGGTGACACTCGGAACGGTTTGGAGCTGTTCAGAAATGCTGGGAAATACTCAGTTTCCGAGTTCAACCGAGCTGTCTCTGAGTATTGCTGAGTCTCTCTGGGCCCCCCACCTCTGGCCACATGCTGTACTGCATGCAATAGAAGTTAATGCAGAACTAATTATCTTTGTTTCCATTGACTTCTATGGGAAAACTTGCTTTGCTAGGCAAGTGCTTTGGATTACACAAGCATTCTCCTGGAATGGATTATGCTCATAATCCAAGGTTCCACTGTATATACATATATATATATATATATATAGAGAGAGAGAGAGAGAGAGCGATACCATATGTATGTGTTGCTTTATAAAAGCTTAAACTGTATGTCTGGGGGAAATCGAGGGGAAAAAAAAAACATATGCAGTAAAAGCACATCTGTCCCAATGCTGTACAGACAGAAAAATATCTGTAGAAACAGCCAAAAAATCCAGGGAGCTCCTGTCTAAGTATAGCGAGATGAAAACACTGGGCCAAATCCACAGCCAGCGGCGCAAAATAAGTTTTTTAAAACTTATGTCATTTAAGTTACGGCGCCCTAAGTTGGTGTCGTAATTGCCGTATCCACAACGCATTTGCGCACAAAATTGCGCCTGCCGTAACCTAAATTCGGAGGCGTAAGGCGGGGTTATGGCAAGTGGGAAGGAAGTGGGCGTGCTTCATTGTAATGAGCCGTGACCCCATGCAAATGAAGGTCCGGCCATACTGCGCATGCGCGCAGGAATCTGCTGCTCACTGCGCATGTGCAGAACTTTGCTTGGCGCAATCAGTGAGATAGGTAAAAGGCCAAGTGTACTTAGTTTGAGGATCGCCCTGTGCTTAACTAGCTCCAGTCAAACACACTTCATTTGCAAAAGTATTTCCCTGTGTTCCCTTCCATGAGCAATTTGATTCTGCTCTTAGTTTGTCAGTGTTTGTTGGTAAGTTGTGTGTGATAGAGAAGTGTTGGAGGAGTAGTAGATAGTAGTTGTTGTTTGTTTGTGATAAGTGTAATTTTTGTTTGATTGTTTCTGCTAATTTTTTTGTTTTGTTTTTTTCTGCTTGGATTTTGTGTTTGGTTTTTGTGTGTTTGTATTTGACTTTGTAGTAGCTGTCTGCTTGTGTGTGTATTTTTGTGTATTTGTTTGGTGTGTATTTTTGTGTGTTTGTATTTGACTTTGTAGTAGCTGTCTGCTTGTGTGTGTATTTTTGTGTATTTGTTTGGTGTGTATTTTTGTGTGTTTGTATTTGACTTTGTAGTAGCTGTCTGCTTGTGTGTGTATTTTTGTGTATTTGTTTGGTGTGTATTTTTGTGTGTTTGTCCTGTGAGTTTTCTTGTTGCTGTGTGGTGTTTGTGATGGCTCCCAAACGCAGGAAGCTGAATTTTTCCCATGTTGAAAAGCAAATCCTTGCCAGGTATATCATCCAATATGGAAGATATTTACATGGGCCTGATAGCCGGAACACCTCCCCGGCCCAAAGGAAGAGGATATATGCAAAAATAACAGATCACATAAATGCGGCGGGGGGAGGGGAGACGAGGACCTCCGCTGGCATTAAGAAAAAGATCAATGATCTGAGGAGCGTGGTCCGCAATAAGGTGGCCAAGCTCACTGCGCATAGGAGGGGCACTGGAGGAGGGGGACCATGCCCCATCCGGCTGACTGAGGAGGAATGGGCAGTGGCCCGGTGTTTCGAGCCAGAGCAGGTGGTGGGCCTGCCTGGTTATCAGTCTGATGTTCCTGTGAGGCCAGGTAAGCTTTTTGTTTTTCTATTTGGTGATTAGCATGTGTGGGTGGGGGAAGGGAACATGTGCCAAGTGTGTGGATCCTCAAACCTGTGATTGTTTGGTGTCTTCCACAGATGACCAGGAGATTGCTGGGCCATCAGGCCAGGCTGCTGCACCACCCCAAAGACAGGAGGCTGTTGAGGAGTCCCCAGGGGAGGGGAGTGGCCAAACCTCCCCTCATGAGGAGGCTGAGGGGGAGGAGGATGAGGGGGAGGAGGATGAGGGGGAGGAGGAAGAAGATCTCCAGATTGGCCGGGAAATCATTATTGCCACAGATCTCATGACATTTGACGATACCCTTGAGGCTAGCCTTGAGGCTCCCCTTGAGGCTACCCCAGAGGCTCCCCTTGAGGCTACCCCAGAGGCTCCCCCAGAGGCTACCCCAGAGGCTCCCCCAGAGGCTACCCCAGAGGCTACCCCAGAGGCTGGCACCAGTCAGGCCACCATCAGGGGTAGCCCCTCCCACTCCTCCCACAACATGCCGCAACCCACAAGGGTCACTCTATCCCCTCCTACCTGGCCACAAGCCTCAGGGGCAGGCAGGATGGCGACCCAGGAGACCAGGGGGGGTCTGAGCATCTGCCGGCCAGTCTGCTGAGGGACAATGCCCAGCAGACCCGCAGTCAGGGTGACATCAAAAAAACTATGGCCAAGATGGAGCACAGCCTGGATGTAATGAGGGAGTCACTCAGTGATGTGGCCACCAATTCATTGGGTGTCATCACCTGTTTGTGGTCCCTGCATATCGCCACAACAGGCGTGGGCCAGGAGGTGACTGCCCTCACCCGGGCTGTGCAGGACAACACCCGGGCTGTGCAGGACAACACACGGGCTGGCCAGGCCAATACGGCTGCCATCACTGACTGCCTGAACAGGATAGCAGTGGCCTTGGAGGGCAGGCCAGCCGGAGGTCAGACACCAGGGGAGGCTCCTCCCTCCCCTGCTCCCCCCCATGAAGATACTCCCTCCCCTGCTCCCCCCCCAATGAAGATACTCCCTCCCCTGCTCCCCCCCGTGAAGATCCTCCAGGTGCCCGTGGCCGTGCCCGTGGCCGTACCCGTGCCCCTGCCCGTGGGCAGCCCGGACGGAGCACTTGCCGCCGGACTTAAATACCAGGGGTACTTTTTTTTTTTGGTTTTATAATTTTGTTTATTATACTGTACTTATGATTTGGTTTATGTGTGTGAATGATGTGTGAATGTGGGGGGGTGGCATTCCTGACAAAATAAGGGTGTCACCCTCAGATTTGGTGGAGAAGGGATCCCCAGGACCAGGGAGAAGTCATCCTAGGTTCCTGAATGGTGTATGAATGCACAGTGACATAATTGGAGCCGTGGCGTGGCGTTACTGCTCCCAAGTACCAAAGGGGGGGGGGGGGTACTTGGATCTAATCCAATTCGATGTGCATGTGATGTGTCTGTGCTAGGGACCACAGTGGTGTGCATTCATGCATTCTCATTGTGACATAAATCATGTGCGTTTCCAGAGACAAAAACATTCTCAATGTGTCATTAATCATGTGCGTTTACTGTGCAAAGCAACATTCTCATTGTCACATAATTCATGTGCGTTTGCAGTGAAAACAAATAATATCATTGTCACATAATTCATGTGCGTTTGCAGTGAAAACAAATAATATCATTGTGACATGATTTATGGCCATTTACTGAGAAAAGATGCCTTCTGCGAGGCGTCTCCTGGCTACTGTGCCCTCAGTAGACCGGGTAGAGTGGGCTAGGGGGGGATCGCCTGGGTGGGGGGTCAGGTCAGCACGTAAGTTAATCTCCAGTCCCCTTCTCATTGCAAAGTTGTGAAGAATGCAACAAGCCCCTATTATTTGGCACACAAAGTCTGGGGAATACAACAGTGTACCCCCAGTCTTGTCCAGGCATCTGAAGCGGGACTTCAGCAGCCCAAATGTACGCTCCACTACTGCCCGGGTGCGAATATGAGCCTCGTTGTAGCGTTGCTCTCCTGGGGTTTGGGGGTTCCTGAAGGGGGTCATCATGTGAGGTCCCAGGGCATATCCAGAGTCACCTGGAAGGGAAAAGACAGGAGGATATTAGTCATGCATGTGCCCCTTGTGATGTCTGCATCATGGGGGGGGGACAGTCATACCTGACACCCATGTCACTCACCAACCAGCCAGCTGTCTCCATACACGTTCTGCTCCAATTCACGTGATATGTTGGTCTGCCTGAAGATGTAGCTGTCATGGCACGAACCCGGAAATTTGGCACAGACATGCCAGATGAGGCCATGGGCATCTACGATGACCTGCACATTTATGGAATGCCAGTTTTTGCGATTCCTGAACAGGTGCTCTGTATCATGGGGGGGCTGTAGTGCCACATGGGTACAGTCAATGACCCCGATGGTCCGTGGGAATCGGGCAATCTGATAAAAGTCGGCCATACTCTTCATTCGCTGGTCCTCCTGGGTGGGCTTTTCAAATTGACTGCCCATGCGTCTCAGTATTGCAGGGACAACCTGGTGCACACACCTGCTCATCGAGGACTGTACCATCCCAGCCAGACCTCCACATGTTCTTTGAAACGACCCAGTGGCCAGAAAATGCAGGGTGGCCATAACTTTAATGTGAGCTGGCAGGGCATGGGATCGTTGGGTTGGGGTGTTCAGATCATCCTGCAGGATCCTGGTTAAGTCCAGGATGGCTTCCTGGTTAAATCTGAAGTTGCCAAAGACCTCAGACGCAGTCATGCCAAAGAGATCTTGGCGTGGGCGGTATACCCTCTCCTGTGCCCTCCTCCTCCTCCTCTGTGCCCTCCTCCTTCTCTGCGCCTGTAAAGTTGCGAGTGCCGTTATAATCATTGATGGCCCGGGCATTTTGGCAGTCACAATGAAGTCCAGCAAAGAAGTGTTGGCAGCTCTTCCTAAATGGTGTTGCTTCAGCAGACCTTTACAGGGCTGGTGTAAAATTAGGGCTGCTTTTATAAAGTCTAATTTTGCTCCAGAAAACTAACAGGTGCGTACAGGGCGTTATCTACGGCGCACAGGGCGTAATCTACGGCGCACACACTTAATTTTGAGGATCGCCCTCTCTCCCTCATTTGCATCTTTGCCTATCAAATAAAGCGGCGTGACTAGCGTAATTTGCGTCAGAGGATGCGCCGGAGTAATTATTTTAGGTAGGACGGAAAAACCGGATTTTTCGTTTTGAGGATCGGGCGCAAAGATACGCGCGGAGTAAAATTAGAAATCTCGAGTTAAGTCGGCGCATCTGCTTTGTGGATTTGCCCCACTGCCTCTGCTACCATGCCGGGACAAGGTTATGCAGCGCCCAGGATGAAGATGGCAAACTGCCTCCCCAGATGGAGGGGGCAGGGCTAATAGCGGTGAACGGAGCAAAAGGCTCATTCACACCTTTGCATGGAGTATGCATGTTTTTGCACAGCACTTATAGGACAGACTTGTGTATCAAAGGTTTGATTCAGAATGTTAGAAAAGGATCAGAGAGCTGCAGGGGATAGAAGAGTTACAACCATCAATCTACAGTACTTTAGGGACCATAGGATATACAGTGTATTTAGCACAATTTGTTCTATATGAACATATAATTCATTGGGGGTTATTTACGAAAGGAAAATACACTTTGCACTACAAGTGCAAACTACAAGTGCAAATTGCACTCGAAAGTGCACTTGGAAGTGCAGTCGCTGTAGATCCGAGGGGGACATGCAAGTACAATAGAAAAAAACATTTTAGCCTGCACATGATTGGATGATAACATCAGCAGAGCTTCCCCTCATTTCAGATCCACCCCTCAGATTTACAGCAACTGCACTTCCAAGTGCACTTTCAGTGCAAATTCAAGTGCAATTTGTAGTTGTCACTTGTAGTGCAACGTTGATTTGCTTTTGTAAATAACCCCCAGAGTGTCTTGTACTTTCTGATGTTTATTTCCATTTTCTGCACATGATTCCTATAATGAGTCATGTTCCTTAAGCATAAGGTGTGTGGACTGCATACAGGGAAATGATTAATGTGTTTTAATATCTTACTGTGTAATATTTTTTTCAAAACCACACAATATTTCTCGTTTTGAAGTTATGCACTATATAATTACATTTAATGAACATTTGCTTGTATACCTCTTGTATTTCTTTACTTGTTCCATTTTACTTGTGTATTTCTTTACTTGTGCCATTTTTCAAGGTTTCATCGTGCCCAGCCTTTTTGTCCCCAAAATGTCAAACCATGCCATTACATGCGGTTAAATGATGTTAGTATTTTATGGCCCAATGTAATTATCAATCAATTAGACCTTTAGCTAAACTTCATATTAACAGTGTGATGAAGGGTGAGGTGATTAACCTCCCTAGCTGTATGATTCTTTCAGAAAAAAGGTGCTGAAAGCGGTACCATTATTTGCAAGGAAATTTGGCGTTTTATATTGTAGGTCTGTAATTCTTAGCAATAACTCACTTAAATCTGACCAAGCAAGAGTCTTGTAGGCATCCCCGGTATGACATTTTTTTTAAAAACAAAATGATAAATTATAATATAATAAATAATTATAAATAATTATAACAAATAATAATATAATTATAATAACAATTATTCAATAATGTAATCAACTCAAAATCACTGAAATTTGCTCAGTTGCAGAATTGTCGTTGTCATTACTTTTATTTTTTTATTATGGATTTCCCCACAAATCACTATCGCTCAATTCTGCAAGTTATTATAATTTATTATCGCTGTTTTCTAGCTGATCTAAAACCATTTTTGACATAAAGGGACACTTTTGGTTGCTATGGACAATCTACAGTTTTCAGGCAGAAAGAACAGTTTTTATTATATAAAAGAACACGTAGGGCACTGGGCAGACCACTAGGGACAAGGGGGGTGTGTATTTTTTACATACAGTACTGTAATCTATAAGATTACAGTATACTGTATGTAATGTGTTTGTTTACGTTTTTGAATTTGGCGCCGTTCTCCGCTCCCGTGCGTCGTAACGTCGCAGTGAACGGAGATCGGCGGCACAGGAGGACGCTGTGTGAATCGAGCGAGCACCCGCTCGCTCACACAGCACGGTGGCATTGCTGGATCCAGGGACAAGGTAAGTAAACACTGTCTGTGGATGCTGCGAGGCAAGCCAGAGTCTGACTCGGGGTTACCGATCGCAGCACAGAAATCTAACCCCGAGTCAGACTAAGGGATGCTATGGGGTTGATTTACTAAAGGCAAATAGACTGTGTACTCTGGAAGGGCAGTTGCTCCTGACCTTCGTAAATGATATTAACCAATCACATGCAAGGATGATGGAAGTCAGCAGAGCTTAATCTCATTTACTAAGTTTAGGAGAAACTTCTCTTGAAGGGTGCACAGTCTATTTGCCTTTAGTATATATAAATCAAAGCGGTGAACAGCGCTGATCAGCAGACATAAATAGGACCTCTCAGCGGCAAAGTAAAAACGTTTTATTATTGTTAAAAAAATAAAAATAAATTAAATGAAGATGTTCCCCAAGGCATACAGCAGTCAAGTGATGGTCATGCAGAGACTTGGATTAAAAAACTAACAGTACCTGGAGGCTGGAGCCGCTTGGATGACACAGGGGCTCAGGGAAACCCAGCACAAAGCCGTTGGACAAAGAACACAGGAGCCCTGCTGGTGGGGGGACCGTCCAGGACCGTGGCGCCAGGGGTCCGATGAGGGGGAAACCAAACTGCAGGAACTGTTGGGGCTAGTATACAGTGGCCGCTCGCACTGTGTACAAAGCCCGGAAGTGTTGTTACAGCCGGGGCGGAAGTCAGCCAAGGGAATCCGAAGAGTATGGGCAAACCCTGCTGCTGGGGCCAATTAGGAACTGATGATGCTAAGGGTGCAAAGAGAGTCACACATCAGCGATTGGAGACACTACATGTTTCGGTGACACGCCCCTTCTTCATGTTATCTTCAGATGATGCCTTTTTACAGTAAAGTTATATTACCTGTTCTGAAGGCTGGTCTGAAGCTATTGAGAGGGGTGCATGCTGGTTTTGAAACTGGGTCTGTAATTACAGTAAGGCCGCGTACACACGGTCGTTCCAAACCGATGAGAATGGTCCGACGGGCCATTTCCATCGGTTCACCGCTGAAGTGGCCTGATGGTCTGATGTGCGTACACACCATCGTTCCAAAAACCTATCGGTCAGAACGCGGTGACGTCAAACACACAACGTTATGTCCTTTTTTTCCCACAAATAGAGCTTTCTTTTGGTGGTTTCGATTACCTCTGCGTTCTTTTTTTTTTTTTGCTCTATAATCGAAAAAAGACCAACAATTTTGAAAAAAAACAATATTTTTAACTTTTTGTTATAATAAATATCCCCCAAAAAATAATGTAAAAAAAATAATTTCTTTATCAGTTTAGGCCGACATGTATTCTTCTACATATTTTTAGTAAACAATTGCAATAAGCTTACATTGATCATCTACAAATAGGGGATAGATTTATGGGATTTTTATTATTCAATTTTTTTTACTATTAATGGCGGTGATCAGTGATTTTTAGTGGGACTGCAACATTGCGGTGGACAGATCGGACACTTTTGACACTTTTTTGGGACCAGTGACATTTATACAGCAATCAGAGCTAAAAATAGCCACTGATTACTGTATAAATGTCACTGGCAGGGAAGGAGTTAACACTATGGGACGAGCAAGGGGTTAAGTGTTCCCTAGGGAGGTGTTTCTAACTGTGGGGCAGTGTAGTGGCTAGAGAAGGAGACAGATCGCTGTTCCTAATCACTAGGAACAGACGATATGTCCATCCTCCCCTGACAGAACGGTCTGTTTACATTGACAGATCCCCATTCTGTCTCTCTCAGGAGTGATCACAGGTGGTTAGCGGAATATCGGGGCCGCCGGTCACAAGCAACCGGCTCCGGCAGCGTGCACACGCCCCCTAGTGGTCTTAAAGCGGCCGATGTACGATCACATTAATTCACCCAGGAGAGCCAACCTGCCGCATTACAACTGGGCGGCTGCTCTTTAAGTGGTTAATGTTTGACTTTTCACATAAGCGTAGTCTCCACCTGGTCCTGGGCAGTGATGACCATGCTGCATGCGAGTGTTGCCCCACGTGCACAACCCTGCTCACAAGTGGCTCACTGAGAAGCTTAGCCAGCTGCTGGTCAGGTATCTGGGCAAACCCTGCACTAAAGTTGGGATCCCTCCAGAGACTGGGCCAGCACTTTGGTCCACTGTAGGCTGAATCTGGGTCACAGGAATGCAGAACTAACTGCACTCTGGTGACACACTGGAGAAGCAGGGCCAAATGAGCTTCTCTTCTCTCTATTTCTCCTTTAACCACTAGAGGTCCGCGCTATAGCCGAATGACGGCTACAGACGGGACCTGAAAATCCGGGAGGACGTCAATACGTGCGCCCCCTCTGATCACCGAGTCACTGAGACTCGGGTGATCACAGATACGTGTAAGGGGCCAGTCCCGGCCCCTTACCATGTGATCAGCTGTCAGCCAATGACAGCTGATCACATGATGTAAACAAAGGATCGGTAATCGTTTTTTATCTCCTCACGCTGATGGAGTACAAGAGACATCAGTCCCAAAGAGGAAGAGGCAATTCTGCCTCATCTGTGCCCACCTGCCAGTGCCTCCTGCCACCTGTGCCAGTGCAACCTATCAATGCCCACAGTGTCCCCTATCAATGCCCACAAGTGCCACCTATCAATGCCTACCAGTGGTGCCAATCAGTGGCACCTAGTAATGCTTCCTATCAGTGTAACCTACCAGTGCCGATCAGTGGCCATTATTGCTACCGATTAGTGCCCATCACTGCCACCCATCAGTGCCCATCACTGCCACCTATTAGTGCCATTTCTCAGTGCCCACCAGTGCCACCTATCAATGCCCTTCAGTGCCACCCGCAGTGCCATCTCTCAGTGCCCACCAGTGCCACCTATCAGTGCCTACCAGTGCCACCCATCAATACCTACCAGTGCCGCCTTATTGGTGCCCATCAATGCAGCCCATCGGTGCCCATCAGTGCAGCCCATCAGTGCCCATCAGTGCAGCTCATTTGTGTCCATTAGTGCAGCCTCATCAGCATACATCAATGAAGGAGAAAAATTACAGCTGTAGCAACAGGGAGGAAGCACAGCTTCACTAAACAAGAGCGTCCATACGGAAACTCTGGCCTGATTACGCCTCCACATGCAGTGTGTGTGACCCGGATTCATATACCTGTCTACAACAAGTACATGAATCTGTCACGTGGAGGCATTTAGGAATTCCAAAGTGCGTTAGCAATGAATTCTCCTATTGTGTTTGGTGCTTTCTGCTGCTGTGTGGTCACTTCTAAGCCTCATTCACATGGGCCTCCTGCATTTTCTTTATTTAAACACAGCAGAAATTGATCAGGGAAGTATAGTGTTTGCTTTGCAAAATGAACATGTGTTTATTTATCATGCGCTTAGACAGATTTCAATTTTTTACAATTAACCACTTAAGGACCGAGCCTCTTTTTGAGATTTGGTGTTTCCAAGTTAAAATAATTTTTTATTTTCTTTGCTAGAAAATTACTTAGAACCCCCAATCATTATATCTATTTATTTCAGAAACCCTAGAGAATAAAATGGCGGTGTTACAATACTTTATGTCACACTGTATTTGCGCAGTGGCCTCACAAGAGCAATTTTTTGGGAAAAAACTAAACTTTTTTGAATAAAAAAAAACTGTAAAGTTAGCTCATTTTTTTTATATTGTGAAAGATGATGTTATGCTGAGTAAATTGATTCCCAACATGTCACGCTTCAAAATTGCTCCCGCTTGTGAAATGGCAACAAACATTGAACATTAAAAATCTCCATAAGCAGCGTTTAAACATTTCTACAGGTTACCAGTTTTGAGTTAGAGGAGGTCTAGTGCAAGAATTATTGCTCTCGCTCTAACGATTGTGGTGATACCTCACATGTGTGGTTTGCACACCGTTTTCATATGTGGGTGCGACTTACGTGTTTGCTTCTGCGCGCGAGCTCGGTGGGACGGGGAGCTTTGATTTTTTTTTCTTATTTATTTAACGTTTTATTTTTACACTGTCTTTTAATGGGAAAAAAAGCATGACAGGACCTCTTAAATGTGAGATCTGGGGTCAATAAGACCTCAAATCTCATATTTACACTGAGATGCAATAAAAATGCAAAAAAAAATTAAATGTCATTTTTTCTACAAAAAACATCCCCTTTAAAACCATTGGGTGGAAGTGACGTTTGACGCCATTCAATGGTGTGGAGCAAAGTGCGGGCCATCTTTCCCTCACAGGCATCCAGTCTGGCACAGGCATCCAGCCTGTGAGGGAAGAGGACTTGGTCGTCTCTGCCACTACCGACGGCTCTGGTAAGCTGCGGAGATGACCGGAGCACAGCGGGAGGTGGGGCCCTCTCCCGCCCCGATAAAAGTGATTTTGCGGCAAATCTACCACTGAGACCACTTTTATCTGAAAGCCGACCGCCCGCTAAAGAAGAGAATACTAGGGTTTTGGCAGCTAGCTGCTGCCATAACAACGGTATTCCTCTTAAAACAGCCGCCGTATAATTACTACATGTATTTATTAGACATGTGCACACTGAAATATTTTGTTTCGGAATTTCCTTTTCGTCCGAAAAATAAATGTATTTAGTTACTCCCGAAATTCCTTTTTATTTATTTTGTTTTTCGTTAAAAAAATGCATTTGTCCGACAATCCAAATTAAGGTAAAATCTTTTATTGAAGTCTTATGGTGTCTGTCGAATGTTCTAAGAAGATTTGACAGAATCTTAAAAAAAAAAAAAAAAGAAGATTTGCTGGAATCTTTAAAAAAAAAAAAAAAGAAGATTCTACAGGATGTTTTAAAAAAAAAAAAAAAGATTTGACGGAGCAACGAAACTGTACGATGCCGCAATCGTATATTTCCGGTCGAATGTTCCGCCTACAAGCCTTTAGAAGAATTGTAATGTTGTATGACTAATAATAATTATATTTATTATTGTTACTAGTCAACCAACATTAGAATTCTTCTATAGCCTACGGGCAGAGCATTTCACCATAAATGTCCGCTTGCTGCGATCGTATGTTTTTAGCTACTTCGTCGAATCTTCATGTCTCTCTATGTCGAATCTTTTCTCTCTATGTCGACTCTTCTTCATGTCTCTATAATGTCGAATCTTTTCTCTCAATGTCGAATCTTTTCTCTTTATGTAGAATAATATTGGACTAATAGAGTTAAGGTTAGGCACATTCGACCGCAACGAAAACGAAAATAAAGCATTTGTTTATGTCGGATCTTTCGGTTTTCGTTTTCTGTGCTTTCGTTATCGTTTGTTAAAATGATAACAAGAATACCTGAAATTCGGATGAAAATCCTTTCGGACGAAAACGAATGCACATGTCTAGTATCTATATGCTTTTGGAAATGTCCTATATTCGCATATAAATATTTATAATTGTATCTATGTATGTCATTGCTTGCGTGAATAAGGTCTAACTCTTTTTACTGAAAGAAAGGTTTGACTAAAGTTTCACTCTAATTGTGTGATGATTCAGCGGTCATGACACGTGCATCTTTACAGTGAACTTTGCACAGTGGGAAAATACATGCCTCTGAAGCCTCGTACACATGACCGAGTTTCTCGGCAAAAACCAGCAAGAAACTTGCTGGGATTTTTTTTTTGCAGAGGAAACCGGTCGTGTGTACATTTTTGCCGAGGATCCCGTCGAGCCAAAAAGAGAGCATGTCTTCTTTTTCCTCGACGGGAATGGAGAAACTTGCCTTGTCGAGTTCCTCGACAGCCTAAATTTACTTAATCATTTTTCCATAACTTTAACACGCTAAACTTCTCTTTTTTTTTCAGCATATGTTGCTGTCATCACCCATAACACAATTCCGTCGCTTGAATCATGTACCCCTGGTAGTTTTCTTAGGATCAAATCTAATGCTTTTAGCCTTAATGGTCCTCATATAAAACCATAAAACTGAACATTTTCTTTTTTTGTAAGCTTGATCACAATACAGTTTGTGGCAACTGATATTTACTATAACCAAAATCACATCACGTCAGCTTCCTCTAAAAGGTCATATATCCTTTTGATGTTATTTCTTTTTCTGTCTGTAGAAATGAGTACGATTTAATACAGAGGTCAAATGCTTCAATAAACATCAAAGACTAGTGCATCAAATGCACTAAGCTAATTTTTCAGCTGGTTTCTGGCTGTATATTTCATAAAGTCTGTGCTATAATGGCTGAATTGACATTATTTTATTAAGGAAGTATAAAGACCTAGATAGTTAGTAATAAAAGCCAAAAGGAAAATAAAAAATAACACTTAAAAGAGCCCATAAATGACACCCACAGGGCCGTCTTTCGAGCACGGTAAAAGGGGAAGCTGCCCTGGGCCCTGTCATTGTTGTGGGGCCCAAAGCAGCTGCCTCATACTTGCCAACTATCCTAGTTTAAATTCCCTTGGCCCTTGAAGTTTTAGACCTTTGCTGTGTCCTGATATCTCAGTGTGAAGTGCTGCTACTAATGCTGCCCAGCTCTGCCCTATTGTTGTGTACAGATGACTCACCTGCAGACCCTGTGTTTACATGTAAATAACCATCATTCATATGTAAATAACATGAGCATTCATATGTAAATAGCGACTGCATTCATATGTAAATAGTTGAGGCCAGCGGCATTCATATGTAAATAAAGGCAGAATTCATATGTATACCATGAGATTGGATAAAGGTGTCTGCATGTAGTGTCTTTATAGGGTGTGCACAGGGTGGGCTTCTGCCCTTTTACCAATCCTGATGATACTAAGGCACAAGGAAATGGGATGTCCCGTAACAAACTCTTGAAGAATCTGCAACCTGCCTAGGCCGCGGAGCCTGCACGCATTCCTCGGAGTGGACGGGTCCTTGTTCTCAGCTGAAGGCCATGGTCCCAAAAGAGAGACTCCTCCCCAGACCAGGCTATTTATGTCATCGCCCAGCATTCTTCTCTCTCTTCCAGCCAGCTGGAACTTGTAGTCTGGCATCAATGCTAATCCTGGCTCATCAGACCCTATATCCCACAATCCCTTGGTCTCAGCTGTGGTCTCTGCTTGCTCTGCATTCAAGAGATGATGACTTAGGCCGCGTACACACGTTCGGTCCATTCGATGAGAACGGTCCTAAGGACCGTTCTCATCAGTTAACCGATGAAGCGGACTGATGGTCTGATGTGCCTACACACCATCAGTTAAAAAAACGATTGAGTCCAACACGGTGACGTAAAACACAACGATGTGCAGAGTAAAATGAAGTTCAATTCTTCCAAGCATGCGTCGACTTGATTCTGAGCATGCACAGGTTTTTAACAGATGCTTTTGCATACTAACCATCGGTTTTGACCTATCGGTTAGGTGTCCATCGGTTCAATTTTAAAGCAAGTTCTAAAATTTTTGACCGAGGGATAACTGACCGATGGGGCCCACACATGATCGGTTTTGACCGATGAAAAGGTCCTTCAGTCCGTTTTCATCGGTTTGGACCGACCGTGTGTACACAGGCTCACTGCAACTGATGTTACAGAATGTCCCACGATGACACAGGCAAAGTTAGCCATCACCTGGCTACACAGATAATGACTGGGCAGAAGGAACAGCTTACTTATTAAAGACCCATAATTTCTTAACTGTTTTACAGGACAAATTCAATAATGAATCAATAATCAATCAATGATCAATCAATAATGATCTGAAGATAATGACTAAAGTGATGGCAAACCGTCTGGCATCTTTCATAAGCAATTACGTTCATAAGGATCAAGTGGGTTTTATTCCAAACAGACAAGGCCCGGATCAAATCCGGAGAGCAGTTGATATTGTTTCGCTTTTATAATCTGAATGGGATGGCAGTTCTAAACAAGCTGGTACAGTATGTTATTGTTGCTTGACTTACAAAAAGCTTTTGATTCAGTTTTGTGGTCGTATTTATTTTCCCTTTTGGAACTCTGGGGATTTGGTCCAAGATTTATGGGTCTTCTCAGGTCACTGTTTTCTTCCCCTGTAGCTATGATTCACTTACAGGGCCTTTATTCAGATCCCATTAAAATAGCTAGAGGCACTCGACAGGGATGCCCTTTGTCACCACTTATTTTTGCTATAGCTATAGAATCCCTGGCGATAGCCATTCGCTCCAACTCTGATATAGCAGGAATCAAGTGCGGTCTCAACATCCACAAGTGTGGACTGTTTGCGGATGACCTCATCCTTTTTATCACGTCCCCCACCACATCACTCCCTATCGTGTGCAAATTATTAAATGACTTTTACAAATTATCAGGCCTAAAAGTTAATTTTTCTAAGTCGCAAGCACTCAATGTTTCTCTCCAACCTTCTCTGGTGGCCCAACTGAAAAAAAAACCTTTAATTTCCAATGGAGTGAAACATCCATTAGGTACTTAGGAATAAATCTCACTTCTACGTTTGAACAGCTTTATTTTGCTAATTACCCCCCATTGTACCGGTAATTCGAAGCGGATCTAAAGGTCTGGTCCAGTTCCGAACTCTCTTGGCTGGGCAGGATTAATTCAATTAAGATGACCCTACTCCCTAGGATACTAATTCTTTTCCGTTCTCTCCCAATTTTAATTAGAAACGATCATCTGCGCTCCTTCCAAAGTAAGATTGTTAAATTTGTTTGGGGTAGAAAGGGCAATAGACTCTCGAAACATACACTCTTTAGGTTAAGGAAAGAGGGTGGACTAGGCTTACTGAACCTTTTTTGGTACTTCCAGGCCGCGCGTCTGGCACAAACCTCCACGGTTTACTCTAGGCTGGTCAAACCAGACTGGGTGGACATGGAGAGACAGGCGGTTCCTTCTTTTACCCTTGATTTCTTCCTTTGGTGGCCCCCAAAAACTCGCCCTTCCATTCTTTCCCCATCCCTCTCCCACACATTGGCTTTTTGGGATAAGCTCAAACAACCACCCTCTCTAGTTTCCAACTGCAAACCCTTAGCTCATTTATTTCACAATCCAGACTTTCCTCCAGGGATGGACATTGGAGCCTTTAGATGGTGGTTAAATAAGGGGATGTTCCGTATCGGACACTTCTTCATATCTGCTGGACCCATCTCTCTGGCCCATTGCATTAAAGATTTAGACCTCCCTGACTCTGAGCGCTTTAGGTTTACACAAATCTCTCACTATTTGCATTCCTTATGGCAGACAAAACCTGTTCCTCCTCAATTTTCCCCATACGAGCTATGGTGTGGTTAAGCTGCGGAGCAGAGGGGTGGGATCTCGATTATCTATTTGTCGCTTGCCCATTCTGAAGTGAAACTTACTTACATGACTGCCTGGGAAGCAGATCTACAGGAAGAATTAAATTTGAATACTTGGCACAAAGCCTTTTTTAGATCCTACAAATGTATACTCAATACTTCCCTCTCGGAAGCTTCCCTTAAGATTATCACTAGATGGTATATGACCCCGTTGAGACTTTTCTAGGATTTTTTCTTCAGTGTCTCCACTGTGTTTTCGGGGCTGTCAGATGGAGGAAACTATGTTGCATATCTGGTGGGATTGCCCTAGGATTAGAAACTTCTGGAATAAGATTTTTTATATCATCTTAAAGGTTGCGGGTTTCAGGGTTCTGAAGTCTCCATCTACTGCCCTTGTGAACTTTCAAATTCCTAAGATTTCGAAATACTCTCAGAAACGTATATTTTTCATACTCTTAGGTACCAAGCTTACCATTGCTAAATCATGTAAGCTACCTAAGGTCTCAATTCAAGCTGCCAAACATTACATTTCCTGGATCATGTATGTCACAGGAAAAATTGGTTAGCTTTTTATTAAATACCTCCCAACAATTTGAAGAGACTTGGGAGCCCTGGGCCACTTACGTAGACATCAGCAAATCCCACGAGATGTCGTAACAATGTGATCCACTGTTGGTGTTCTGGCGGAGGAACCTTTTCTCTCGTATCTCTCTTTCTCTTTTCTGGACTGTTCTCCTTCTTTTGCCCTTGTCATGGGGGTTCTTTCTTCTCTTTTATGTTGATGGTTCACTAAGGACAACTTCTGCATTTTTTTTTTAGGTAATACAAATCCAAGGGATGTCTGGGGGAGGGAGAGAGAAGTATTTTCCTTCTTTTTTTTTTTTTGCTACTGCAGTAGCATTGTCTGATTGAATCCGCACCGGGTGGCCCTGTAACCTATGTGTCCAGGTTCTGTGGGCTAAGTATACTGCCCGCATCTCCAGTATATTGATGGGCAGGTTTCCTTTGGTCTTGGCCCAGGTTCCCTTGAAGCCTCTTCTAACACCACTCCCCAGCCCCTTAGGCTGGCATCTGTAGACACCACCTTCCAGGTGACTGGGAGAAAGGATTTTCCTTTCCGCAAGTTCTTGGTTTTTAACCACCAACTGAAGCTTTGGCGCACTTGTGGCGACAGGCGCATGGGTAGATCCAGAGCTTGGATCTTCCTGTTCCAGGTGGCTAAGATACTGCCTTGAAGTAGTCTCAAATAAAACTGGGCATAAGGGACAGCCTTGAAGGAGGCTACCATCTTCCCAAGTGGCACTGATGGCTGGGCACTCATGAAAAGGCAAATAGACGGCTTTTTCTTTGCCTTGACCTTGTGAATCAGGTCTTTAAGCAACCTGATCTTTGGTTCTGGCAGGAATACCCTGCCTTGGGCTGTGTTTATGATCATGCCCAAATATTCTATCCTTCTTTGGGCTTGTAGAGAGGATTTTTGTAGGTTTACTATTAGGGTTACCACTTTTTTAAGACAGAGTACAAGTACTGATACTTTTTTTCAAGTACTCGCCGATACCGATTACCGATACTTTTTTTAATTTTATGTGACAGTGACGCATTGATGGCTGGCACTTATAGATGGCACTGACTAATGGGCACTAAAAGGTGGCACTGACTGATGGCTGGGCACTGATAGGTGGCACTGACTGATGGACACTGATGCCTGGCACTAATGGCTGGCACTGACTGATGAGCACTGATAAGTGGTACTGATTTAGCATTGGTGAGCAGTGCACTGATAGGTGGCACTGATGAGCACTGATAGGTGGCATACACTGATGTCTGTCACTGACTCATGGCTGGCAGTGGCACTGATGGATGGGCACTGACTGATGACCACTGACTGTTGAGCACTGATTGATGGCTGGCACTGACAGATGAGCATTGATTGATGGCTGTGCACTGACAGATGGCACTGACGGATGGTAATGATGTATGGCTGGGCACTGATGGCTGGGCACTGACGACTGGACACTGATGGATGGCACTGACAGATGACTGGGCACTGACGGATGGCTGGACACTGACAGATGGCTGGGCACTGACAGATGGCACTGATTGATGGCTGTCACTTATAGGTGGCTGGTACTGATATCTGGCACTTAAATTACATTAGAGGAAAAAGAAAACTAAAACATTTGACTATGCTGCCTACGGCACCCATTCTGGTACACCCTGCATTCGGCCGCAAAAAAGCAGCAGAGGACATCTTGTTACACCCAGCACAAACTATATGGGCTGGGTGTAACAAGATGTCTGCTGCTGGCTTAATGTGGCTGGGTTCAGAGTGTACCAATATGGGCGTCGGGATGTTCAAGGCAACACATAGCGTCACTTTACTTGCCAAATGTGACGACTCTTGACAATGATAGCAATGGATGATGCAGCTGCGTGCTACGCCCTGCCAGTCTTTTGCACGAGGACTCTTTGCTCCAATCTTTGCTCTGCCCGCCATTCCGCCCACTGACTCCGCCCGCGACTCCGCCCACTGATTTCCTGTTAATGCTGCCTCTCTCTCTCATATCCCAGGTATCGGGTGAAGCATCGGGAGCATTTGTGCGAGTACAAGTACTCGTGCAAATGCTCGGTATTGGTCCCGATACCGATACTAGTATCGGTATCGGGACAACCCTATTAATAAATGTATGGTAGATGTAGTTCAGAAAATGTGGGTTTGTAGTTTTGAGTTGTTCTGTTAAACTTTAAACCTATTTGTGATCAGATCTATTTCTTTATTGTACACCATGGGACACAGGGCCTTAAATCATTACATAATGGGTTGTATGGTCACCAGAGGTGATTGGACACTGGCACAACCAATCAAAGACAGTTCCCCTCCATATAACCTCTAATATCAGGAAAGTAGCTTAGTTTTTTTGCCAGTGTCTAAGGTGTTGGACGTGAGGAAAATGTGCTGAAGAAAGCTTTGCCTAAGAAGCCATATGAGGGTAGAGAGCTACACTGTGGGACCATCTAAGACGCCTAATTATATTACGCCAAAACTGGATGGTATCCGGACCTCATGGTACTTGTACTCGCGCAAATGCTCCCGATGCTTCACCCGATACCTGGAACATGAGAGAGAGAGGCAGCGTTAACAGGAAGACAGCAGGCGGAGTCGCGGGCAGAGTCAGCGGGCAGAATCATGGGCGGAGTCAGCGTGCGGAGCAAAGATTGGAGCAAAGAGTCCTTGTGCAAGTAAGCTGGCAGGGGTGCAGGGCGTAGCACGCAGCTGCATCATCCATCGCTATCATTGTCCACACATTTAGCAAGTAAAGTGACGCTATGTGTTGCCTTGAACATCTCGATGCCCATATTGGTACACCCTGAACCCGGCCACATTAAGCCATCAGCAGACATCTTGTTACACCCAGCCCATATAGTGTGGGCTGGGTTTAACAAGATGTCAGCTGCTGCTTTTATGCGGCCGAGTGCAGGGTGTACCAGAATGGGCACCGTAGGCAGCATAGCCAAAACATTTAGTTTTCTTTTTCCTCTAATGTAATTTAAGTGCCAGATATCAGTACCAGCCATCTGTCAGTGTCCAGCCATCCGTCAGTGCCCAGCCATCCGTCAGTGTCCAGCCATCTGTCAGTGCCATCCGTCAGTGTCAAGTCATCAGTGCCCAGCTATCAGTGCCCAGCCATCCGTCAGTACCATCCATCAGTGCCCAGCCATCAATCAGTGCTCATCTGTCAGTGCCAGCCATCAATCAGTGCTCAACAGTCAGTGGTCATCAGTCAGTGCCCATCCATCAGTGCCACTGTCAGCCATGAGTCAGTGACAGCCATCAGTGTATGCCACCTATCAGTGCTCATTAGTGCCTCCTATTAGTGCACTGCTCACCAATGCTAAATCAGTACAACTTATCAGTGCTCATCAGTCAGTGCCAGCCATTAGTGCCAGGCATCAGTGTGTGCCACCTATCAGTGTCCATCAGTCAGTGCCACCTATCTGTGCCCAGCCATCAGTGCCACTGCCAGCCATCAGTCAATGCCACCTTTTAGTGCCCATCAGTCAGTGCCATCTATAAGTGCCAGCCATCAATGCATTCCTGTCACATGACATTAAAAAAAGTATCAATAATCGTTATCGGCGAGTACTTGAAAAATTGTATCAGTACTTGTACTCGGTCTTAAAAAAGTGGTATTGGACAACCCTATTTATTGATCCCAAAATGTTCTAAATATAAACTTTAGGTATATGTTTAGTATAAATTGGCTAGCATTAGGACAGTACACAACCACTTGAATGAGCAGTAATAAAAATTATTTTCTGAGAAGCAATAGCTACAAATTCAGATCATATGTACAGTAAGCAGCTTGGTTGGCCATAATGGCAAGCAGAATAAGCCAGAAGTCTTCTACACATACCTGGGGAGTTGCCAGCAGCTCTGGACCAGTGTCTCTCTTGTCCCCCAGGCATATGGGCCTCGAGGGGATTGTCTAAATTTTAACGGCAACTATAGCAATAGGGGCTAATAAATATGTGTTGTCTGAGTGCACACTACTGTATTGCACAAGTATAAGTGACATCCTCTAAATAAAAGTTACAGTAGCTTTGCTATCAAACTAATATGCAGTGACATGCTGCAAATGGAAGTGATCTTTGCCTGTATTAGCAACAGGATCTTGCAACAAAAATACAACTTTGAAACAATAGACCTTCGCCCAATTTTTTAAAACAAATAGAAATAAAAAAAAATGGATAAATATATCTTAAAAAAATTATAAAAAAATAAACATAAAGAAAAAAAAAGATTGCAAGGTGGGACCCAGCAACTAAACAGCACTGACACACACCAAGAATAATTTTTGGGTCTCTGAACTGTGAACACAGGGGGGGTACACTTGAAAATGTAGACCGCCACACTGTAATTGACAGTATACCATATATGCTCAATATAGCACAGTATAGAGTTGTATAGCAACTAATTACTGGAAACCCACCATTTTATAGTGAGAGATGAGTATAAATCAAGGGGCAGAGGATCCTGTGACATAATTGTCCAAGTGTGGCCATGTCCATATTTGATCAATGATGTCACCCAAGGGACCCAGTCCTTATACTCCGCTCTAATCTGCTGGCTCTGTAATTCACGGGCAATAATGTGCCTATTAGCTTTGAAATGGATAGAATTTACTATCAATATTCACATCACTAAGATTCACTACTAAGTCTAGGTCTTGCAAATTTTAAATAGAATTTCAACCCCCTGCAGATTCCCTAAATATTTCTATCTGTATTATTAGCTTAAAAAAACTGTTAGACTGTGATCACAAATATTTTAAATATTTAGAAAAAGTTAGAAAATTGCTCCTGTCATTTATTGTAACCATTTTTACCTGAATCTTCCTTAAATTGTACCAAATCATTCTGTTCTGGCACAGCAGAAGAATGACACTTGGTAAAGGACAATAAGCATAAATCAATACACAAGGTATTATGAGTTCTATCTTGACAGCTTGTTTTTCAGCAAAATAATATCAGACATATTTCTTCCCTTTTGCTGACACCATATTTTGTCCCTGGTTTGACTACAAAAGGAAATAGCAGTTTATTGGAAATATTTCTCATGGTGCAGAACACATACTGTATACTGTACTTGTTGGCATGTTAGATAAGACCACCTAAGTGCTTGTTTAATCTATCTATCTATCTATCTATCTATCTATCTATCTATCTATCTATCTATCTATCTATCTATCTATCTATCTATCTATCTATCTATCTATCTATATATCTCTTATTGACCTGATCCACCTTATTATTTTTTTAAAGGTAGAGTATTATTGTGTACGTTATTGTTCCTTCAGAGTACTTTTTTAAAATTTAGATATAATGTGAAAGGGTAGAACCCCTTTCAGGTTTTATTCAGGGCTCGGTGGTTGAGATTAGGTATGGCTCCAATGAGGGAATCTGATGTAAGGGGACTCTGATGGGGGAATCTGATGTAAGGGGGGCTCTGATGGGGGAATCTGATGTAGAGGGGCTCTGATGGGGAATCGGATGTAAAGGGACTCAGATGGTGGAATCTGATGCAAGGGGGGCTCTAATTGGGGAACCTAATGTAAGGGGGCGCTAATGGGTAAATCTGATGCAAGGAGGGCTCTGACTGGGTACTCTAATGTACAGGGGTCTAATGGGGGAATCTGATGTACGGGCTCTGATGAGGGAATCTGATGTACGGGCTCTGATGGTGAAAGCTGAAGTAAGGAGGGTTTTTTAATATGGGAATTTGGGGGAAATCAGCTTTAAGGGGGGCTCTGAGGGAGAAATCTGATGCAAAGGGGGCATCGATGGGGTAATCTGAGATAAGGGGGCTCTGATGGGGTTATCTGAAATAAGGGGGACATCGAATGAAAGGGGCTCTAATGGGGGAATTTGATGTAGGGGGACACTCTGCTGAGGGAATCTGATGTATGGGGGTCTCTAAAGAGGGAATCTCATGTAAGGGGAATATGATGTATGGGAGCACTATGATGTGGACACATTATGTAAGGGGGCATTCTGATGGGGAAACTTGATGTTTGGGGGCGCTCTAATGGGGACGCCTTATATAAGGGAGTACTGTGATGAGGGCAATTGATCTAAGAGGGCACTCTGATGGGGTACCTGATGTAAGGGAGCCCTCTTATAATATACGAGGGTATTCTGATTGGGTCCCCTGATTTATGGTGTTACTCTGTTGGGGGCACCTGATGTAATGAGATACTCTGATAGCGGCATATGATATATGGGGGCCATGTACCTTGTACATAGCACACTTTTTAACTCTACACTCTGTATATAGCCCACTTCTTAACTGTACATCTTGTATATAGCGCACTCCTAACGCTGTGGGGTTGATTTGCTGAAGGCAAAAATACAGTTGCTCCAGAGCTTAGTAAATGAAGCAAGGCTTCCCATTTGCAAAGAATACCCAATCACGTGCAAGGAAAAAAAAAAGGGATTTTTGAGCTTTGGGGTGCACATCCTAATGTAATAGGCTGCCAACACCTATGATGTGATCCAATTGAAGCCGAACACATACAGTAGATGAGAGGCTGATCTGTGATTTTGAACATCCAGCATCCATCAATTCCAGGTCTGAGATTTCACCCAAAAACGCTGTTAGACATTAGGGCCCAGATTCTCAAAGGACTTACGACGGTGTAGCGCCATGTACGCCGTTGTAAGTCTGAATGAGAGCCGTCGTATCTATGCGGCTGATTCTTAGAATCAGTTACGCATAAATTCGGCTAAGATACGAGCGGCGTAAGTCTCTTACACCGTCGTATCTTAGTTGCATATTTACGCTGGCAGCTAGGTGGCGCTTCCGTAGATTTCCACGTCAAATATGCTAATAAACTAGATATGCCGATTCTCGAACGTACGTGCGCCCGGCATAGCAAGATACGACATTTACGGAAGACATACGCCCGCGTAAAGTTACCCCTCATCAAGCAGGGGTAAGTCATGTTAGGCATGGATGTCGGAAACGTACGGACAGCGTCGTGTTTTACGTCGTTTGCATAAGTCGTCCGTGAATGGGGCTGGACGTAAGTTACGTTCACGTCGACTAGGCATTGAGCGGGCGTAATTTAATTTTAAAATTCAACGTGATACTGAGCATGCGCGCGCATGCGCCGTTCGTTAAAAACGTCAATCACGTCAGGTCACGATACATTAACATAAAACACGCCCACACTAGCCTACTTTGAATTACGCGGGCTTACGCCGGCACAGTTACACTACGCCGCCGTAACTTTGGCCGCAAGTTCTTTGAGAATACGGGACCTGCCTCACTAAGTTACGGCGGCGTAGTGTATCTGAGATACGCTACGCCCGCCTATAGATAGGCGCTTTTTTGAGAATCTGGCCCTAGATCTTTAAAGGTCTACCTATCTTGTAAGCAGTAGTGTTGCATTGATGTGGTGTCTGGTTCACAGTGGTTGTGTACTGAAGATGTTTTTGCTGCACGCTCTTTAAATTCCATCTTATACCCTTTACATATGGTGGAGTGTTTGTTTGGTCACTGGACTGTCTGTATGACACTGGTCACTGGATTTCATTTTTGTTTATTGTATGTAACACATTCTATGTGGAAAAAGGAAATTTTTGGACACTTTTTTATATTTAGAGTCCCATGAAAAAGTATGCATACCTCTTGAAATTTTCCACATTTTGTCATGTTACAGACAAAAATGTAAAAAAAAAATTTATTGGGATTTTATGTGATGGACCAACACAAAGTGGCACAGAATTGTGAAGTGGAAGGAAAATTATAAATGTTTCCGGAAGTCAAGTGGTTAACATGTGTAGGAAAAATAGGAAAAAGAAAAAAAAAAAATAAATAAATTCTCCGGGGGCAAAGTAGTTAAAGTATAACTAAAGGCAACGTTTTTTTTGGACAGAATGGAGATTCGATTAGAACTACTTTTGCCACCTTGGACCCTGTTAGGGAGATTCACCCTCTCTATTTGTCCTGTTTGCCATTATCATCAGCGGTGAAATAAAATCCAACATTTTGGGTTTGCCCCTGAACAGTAATAGAGTGGAAATCTTCCAATACGGATACCAAATCTGGTGATCCGGTGGCGATCCAATGAATTCTCTTAATTTGCAACGATTTCCTCTCACTTACTGTTTTGACAGAAAGTGAAGAAAAAGCCCCTCAGTGAGAAATAAATGGGGGGAAAAAATACATGACAGGGCTTATGACCCTCCCTTAAGCCTCGAACACACGACCGAGGAACTCGACGGGCGAAACACATAGTTTTCCTCGTCGAATTCCTTGTTAGGCTGTCGAGGAACTCGACAAGGCAAGTTTCTCCATTCCCGTCGAGGAAAAAGAAGACATGCCCTCTTTTTGGCTCGACGGGATCCTCGACAGTTTCCTCGACGAAAAATGTACACACGACCGGTTTCCTCGGCAAAAAAAAATCCCAGCAAGTTTCTTGCTGGTTTTTGCCAAGAAACTCGGTCGTGTGTACGAGGCCTTACTCTATCTAAAATAAAAATAAAAATGTGTTGCCTATAGTTCTACTTTAAAGGTGAACTCCAGGCACTGCTGGAGCAAAGGTCAGTATGGAAGGTTGTTGAGGAGTGGAGGATCAGGTACATAACGCTGATTTTTGTTCCCCTTAGGCCTAAACAAGCAAGGCAGCAATTTACCTTTCCCTGGAGATGGGCTTTAATTAAACTTATCAACTTGTAATAATTATTTTTTTGTTTTATAGACACACTGGGCAAATATATTTGATGTTTATAATAGTAGCGCTCACACAATGGTTCCGCCTATCACTCTGCAATTTTATGACCAATTGTCCGTCAATAGACTTTGACTAAAGGGAACAAAATCAAGGGTAGCTCTGCAAGGTCATGAAAAGCAGCAATGGATGTGACAGTGCTTGTTATTGTTTACAGGTTTTCTGGCATTTTAGAAAATGTTTGTGCTGCCAAATGCTGACTGCTAGTTTTTCTATGGAGAAGGGAGAACAGACCTCAAATATCCTGCATCCATTTATAAGGTGATAAAGGAAAAATGACTGCAGTGGATATTTGGCAGTGTGGAAAGTCAAGCTAGAGCTACCAGCTTATGCCCACTGCAAGTAAGGACTGTACAACCCAAAGGCATAAAATATGATAACAAATGCAAGCACATAAACATGTGAAAGGCATTTAAAAAATGACTTCAGGTAAACTTTGCAATAATCCAAAATGATTATACTGTTTCTAGAAAATAGTTTTCCACTTTCCTCCGAATCTACATGCATTCAACAGCATGAATCATTTATGCAGATTGTTTTTCTGTGATTTATATTGTACGGCAGATTTTGTTTTATGAGTTAGTATATTGTTTTCTTAGCCATTTATACATTGATTTTAAAATATTGGAGTATAAAAATAGCCTTTTTTAATAAAAGCAGTTCAAATACCTAAAGTGGACCTGAACATTTAGATATATTGGGGCAGATCCACAGAGATCTGCACCCGCGCAGCGTATCAGAGATACGCTATGCCGCCGTACCTTACCTGGATTTAGTTTGAATCCTTAAAGATTTTGCGCCATAAGTTACGGCGGCGTAGTCTATCTCTGGCGGCGTAACGGCGCGTAATTCAAATCGGCGATTAGGGGGCGTGTTTCATTTAAATGAAGTGCGTCCCCACACCAAATGAACTGCACATGCGCCGTCCCTAAATTTCTCGCCGTGCATTGCGCTAAATGATGTCGCAAGGACGTCATTTTTTTAACATAGACGTGAATTACGTCCATCCTGATTCACGGGCGACTTCCGCAAAAAAAAAAATTCAAATAAAACGCGGGAACGACGACCATACTTAACATGGCAAGTCTAACTATACGCCGCAAAACAGCAGCTTTAACTACAGTATATGCTGGAAAAAGCCGACTAGAGACGACGTAAGAGAATGCGAAGGCTGCGCGTACGTTCGTGGATCGTCGGAAATAGCTAATTTGCATACTCGACGCGGAAAACAATGAGAACTCCACCCAGCGGACGACGAAGTATTGCATCTAAGATCCGAAGGCGTAAGAAGCCGTACACCTGTCGGATCTAACCCAGATGCCGTCGTATCTTGGTTTGAGGATTCAAACCAAAGATACGACGTGGGAAATTTGAAAGTACGCCGGCATATCAGTAGATACGCCGGCGTACCCTCTTTGTGCATCTGCCCTATTAAATGTGTCTAAGCAATACCCTGAAAAAATAGTAGTGCACTTCCTCGTGTGTGTGTGTGTGTGTGCCCCTTAACCCTTTCGCTGCCCGTGCTGTGTTTGCGTTTTTTGCACACGTGTTAAAAAAATTATTTTAGGGCCTGAAACCCACAAATATTATATATTTTCTGAAAGCAGACACCCTAGAGAATAAAATAGTGGTAGTTGCAATTTTTTATGTCACACGATATTACCGCAAAGGGCTAGGAACTGCAACATTTCAGTAAAAAACTAATGTGAATTTTAGGGCAAGCAAACACAATAAATTACCCGCATTTTTGGTAAAATATAAAATACAAGGTTGCACTGAATTAATAGATACCCAACATGCCAAATCTTGAATTCATGTGTGCTCGGGAAATGGTGACAAACTTCAGTACACTATATTTTCTATAGGCAACACTTCAAAAGCCCCCTATAGGTATTTCTTTTAAAATTATTGCTCTCACTCCGGCGTACGTGGTAATATGTAACATGTGTATCGTAATCAACGTTTTCATGCGTAAGCGCCCTGACGCATGTGTTTACGTTTGTGCGTGTGTGTATATGTGGGGGTGGGGGGGGGCTCAGTATTGTTTTTTGGGTGGGGGATTTTATGTGTTTGGGCATATATATATTTTTTTTTCAAATAAATAAAAAAAATTACTTAACTTTTTTTTTCATCACAAAGGGGAAAAACAGTCCCCCCTATGTGATGATTTTTAGGTGACTAGATATGCATGTCTCCCCTGTACTCCACTGAATGTTTTGCACTGCAGATCAGATTGCAAAACATCCTTTCTTGGCAAAGCGAGTCAGGGACACCGAGAGCTTGACCCTGGAAGTGACGTCAGAGACGTTGCTTTCCGGGTCACAAGAAGTAGGGGAGGAGTGCAGACGTGTTTCCGCTCTCCTCCTTCCCCTCTACCCGCCGGCACCCGCCATGTTGATCCTGGCCCTGCCGATGGGCAAGTGGAGCCCGGTGAGCATGGCGGGGTGCAACGATGGTGGGGGGGTGCCGGTACCAGGGGTGTATGCGAGCAATTGGGTGGCAGTGGAGCCATCTGGATGCTCTCACCTGACAGACAGGAGTCTCCCTGTCAGTTTCACACACAATCTTGGTGGGGTTAATCCTCTGCATTGTGTGAAAAGGTTGTTTGATCCTGTATGCACAGATCCTTCTCTTCTTGCGTCGTTTCCAAAACATGTCCAGATAAGACAGATTTACTCGAGTCAGGCTGCACATGCTCAGTTTGGTGTGTACTGCTAGAGAGTTTTTTTTTTTCTTGGGGGAGTGTATGTGATCAGCACAGGGCCAATCAGCACTATCCAGACAGAGGGTCAGGGGTCTTGCATCCTGATAGGACAGCCAGTGAAAACTCCTCCTACAAGCTTTAATTAGACACTGATAGAAGTCACAAGACTTCTATATACTGCTGATGAGAAAAGGTATTTAGCAGTTTATATTTACAAAAATGATTGCATTTCCATGTTCTGTGTGCTGTGGGAGACCAGATATAGTGAATGCAGGGTCCTGAGTTTAATAACACATTAAGGTGATTTTGCCATGCCCCCTCCATCAACATAAGGAGTCTCCACCCCCACTTCTCTAGTCTCATGCAGCTGAGACCAGAGATCCTGTGATCACTTATAAAGAAAGAAAATAAAAAAAGGTGTGTAGAATGTTATGCTTTGCATTTCTATTTTAACCACTTGCCGACCGCCTGTCCGCATTTTACTGTGCAGTGTCTTCCGGGTTCCGGGCACATGTGCGTGATTTTGTCAACAGGTTCTAGAAAATGGTTCATGACTTCAGAACCCAGTTCAGAACCCTGCATTGACAAACACACAGGCATAGGCGTGCGCACAGGGTGTGCCAGGTGTGCCCAGGCACAGCCTAATCACCCTGTACAGCACAGATCCCCCCTACTGCCCTGGCTGGCTCCCATCTTTTCCCCGCAGTGCTGCCAGCTTCCCTCCTCTCCTATTGGCTGTTGCTGCTGGAATGTTTTAGGAGTGGGGATGGGCCACTAAATATGTGATTTGTTGGCCCCTTCCCTTTCTGAATGAACATCGTGAGTGATCGGTAGCTTGCTTGGGCTTTGGGGTGCACACCCTAATGCAATAGTCTGCGCACGCCTATGCACACAGGGCTCTGTACAGAGGGAGAAGCAGGGAGAAGGAACAGACAGAAATTTAGTAAACAGCAGGACACATTACACACATTAACTTGTTGGGCACACACTTAACCCCTTGATTACCCAGAGATGTTAACCCCTTCCCAGCCAGGGTCATTAGTACAGTGACAGTGTATAGCATTATCACTGAAAACTGTACCATCTGGCACAAACTTGTGTTGCATACACACGGTCACACAAATGTTGTCTGAAATTCCGACCGTCAAGAACACAGTGACGTACAACACTACAACCAGCCAAGAAAAATTAAGTTCAATGATTCCAAGCATGCGTCAAATTGATTCCGACAGGAAATGTCTGATGGGGCCGACACACGGTCAGAATTTCCGACCAAAAAACTTTTCTTGTCAGAAATTCTGATCGCGTGTATGCGGCATTAGTGTCATATTGCCAACAGCAATCACAGTCCTACAAAAAAATCACTGATCACAACCATCACAAGTATAAAAAATAAATAAATAAAAATTCCAGTATATATACCAAAGATTGTAGACACATTAACTTTCACAGAAACCAATCAATATACACTCATTGGGATTTTTGTTTTACCAAAGACATGTAGCAGAATACATGTTGGCCTAAACGTATGAAGACATGTTATTTTTATTTTATTTTTATTTATTGGATGTTTTACAGCAGAAAGTAAAAAATATTGTTTTTTTTTCAATATTTTTTCATTTATATAATAAACATAAATAAATAAACAATGGTGATCAACTACAAACAAAAGAAAGTTTTACTTGCGTGCAAAAAATTATATAAATGTAATATAGGTACAGGGTTGCACGACCAGGCAATTAGTTAAAATAGAGCAGTGATAAACAGCAAAAAAAAAAAAGCCTGGTCATGAAGAGTGTTACATTTAAAGGATAACATATACTTTAGGTAGCTCTGTTGGTTTGGGCTACAAAGACATGGGCTTATAGGGCAAGGCTTCAACTCACAAAAGGGCTATTCTGAGGCAAGTATTTCTGACCTGAGGAACTTAAAGGGGTTGTAAAGGTAAACGTTTTTTCACCTTAATGCATTCCATGCATTAAGGTGAAAAAACATCCAACAATACCGGCCCCCCCAGCCCCCTTATTATACTTACCTGACCCCTCGAAAGTCCTGCGCTCGTCCCCGACATCCTCTTCGCCATTGAGCCTGGCCGTTGATTGGCTACAGTGGATGGATTGAAAGCAGCACAGCCATTGGCTGGCGCTGCTGTCAATCACATCCAATGACGTGGGGCAGGGCCGAGTGATACAGTCAGCGGCTATAGCCGCCGATGTATCACGGGAGTGCGTCCGAAATAACTCAACACCATGAGAGCTTGCTCGCATGAAGGTGTTGAGTCCTTGCGGGGAGGAGCCGAGACAGCTGCCGAGGGACCCTAGAAGACCAGGTTCGGGGCCACTCTGTGCAAAACGAGCTGCACAGTGGAGGTAAGTATAACATGTTTGTTATTTTTCAAAAAATTGTTTTTATCTTTAGTGATCCTTTAACCACTTGCTTACTGGGCACATATATCCCCTTCCTGCCCAGGCAAAATTTTAGCTTTCATCGCTATCACGCTTTGAACGATAATTGTGTGGTCGTGCGACGTGGCTCACAAACAAAATTTACGTCCTTTTTTTCCCACAAATAGAGCTTTCTTTTGGTGGTATTTGATCACTTCTACGGTTTTTATTTTTTGCGCTATAAACAAAAAAAAAGCGACAATTTTGAAAAAAAACACAATGGGCTTGATTCCCAAAAGAGATACGCAGACTTAACTGCTGTTCAGTCTGTGCCTAACTTTGGAAACGATTCTCAAAAGGCTTTTTCCAAAGTTAGGCAGAAAATCTTACATGTGTAAGACACTTACACGGTCAGATCTTAGGATGCAGTACCGCATCCGCCGCTGGGGGCATTTCTCATTGAAATGCAGCTTTGAGTATGCAAATGAGGACTTAAGCAGATTCTCAAAGCATTTCAGCATTGTGATTTCTGCGTAAGTTCCGATTTTGCTTGCGCAAAACTAGGGCTGGTTTTACAATGTGTAAAGTTAGTCACACCTTGTAAAGGCCCATTCAAGCGACGGCATTTGGTATGCATTCCTGAGGGAGAACTCCACGGCAATTTTTAAATTCAAAACCGGCATGGGTTCCCCCCCCAGGAGCATACCAGGCCCTTAGGTCTGGTATGGGTTGTAAGGAGACCCCCCCTACGCCGAAAAATCGACGTAGGGGGTCCCCCTACAATCCATACCAGACCCGTATCCAAAGCACGCTACCCGGCCGGTCAGGAAGGGAGTGGGGACGAGCGAGCGCCCCCCCCCCCCTCCTGAGCCGTGCCAGGCCGCATGCCCTCAACATGGGGGGGGGGTTGGGTGCTCTGGGGCAGGGGGGCGCACTGCGGGCCCCCCCACCCCAGAGCACCCTGTCCCCATGTTGATGAGGACAGGACCTCTTCCCGACAACCCTTGCCGTTGGTTGTCGGGGTCTGCGGGCGGGGGCTTATCGGAATCTGGGAGTCCCCTCAAATAAGGGGGCCCCCAGATACCGGCCCCCCACCCTAAGTGAATGGATATGGGGTACATCGTACCCCTACCCATTCACCTGGAGGCAAAAAGTAAAAGTTAGTAAACACACAACACAAGGGTTTTTAAAATAATTTATTATTCTGCTCCGGAGGCCCCCCCTGTCTTCTTTATTAGCTCTATTACCAGGGGGGGGCTTCTTCTTCCACTCTCCGGGGGTCTTCTTCCACTCTCCGGGGGGGGCTTCTCCGCTCTCCGGGGGTCTTCTTCTCTCTTCGCCGCTCTCCGCTGTTGACTCGGCGAACCCCGGTTCTTCTGCAGATGTCCGGTGCCTTCTTCTTCAGCGCTGGCTGCCTGCTATCTTTGTGTGTTAGCTCAATTAGTAACAGGCAGCCAGCGCGGTCTTCTGTGACGTCACCTTCTTCTCTTCTGTTCTTCTCCACTCTTACGATGTTGCCTCGTCGCCTCTTGTCGCTGTAATGATGGAAGCGCGCCTTGCATCCCATTTATATAGGCATCACCGTCCCATCATGCTCCGGCAGGTACCCACGTGGTGGGTGCCTACCCACGTGCACCCACCACGTGGGTACCTACCGGAGCATGATGGGACGGTGATGCCTATATAAATGGGATGCAAGGCGCGCTTCCACAAAGATAGCAGGCAGCCAGCGCTGAAGAAGAAGGCACCGGACATCTGCAGAAGAACCGGGGTTCGCCGAGTCAACAGCGGAGAGCGGCGAAGAGAGAAGAAGACCCCCGGAGAGCGGAGAAGCCCCCCCGGAGAGTGGAAGAAGACCCCCGGAGAGTGGAAGAAGAAGCCCCCCCTGGTAATAGAGCTAATAAAGAAGACAGGGGGGGCCTCCGGAGCAGAATAATAAATTATTTTAAAAACCCTTGTGTTGTGTGTTTACTAACTTTTACTTTTTGCCTCCAGGTGAATGGGTAGGGGTACGATGTACCCCATATCCATTCACTTAGGGTGGGGGGCCGGTATCTGGGGGCCCCCTTATTTGAGGGGACTCCCAGATTCCGATAAGCCCCCGCCCGCAGACCCCGACAACCAACGGCAAGGGTTGTCGGGAAGAGGTCCTGTCCTCATCAACATGGGGACAGGGTGCTCTGGGGTGGGGGGGCCCGCAGTGCGCCCCCCTGCCCCAGAGCACCCAACCCCCCCCATGTTGAGGGCATGCGGCCTGGCATGGCTCAGGAGGGGGGGGGGGGGCGCTCGCTCGTCCCCACTCCCATTCCTGACCGGCCGGGTAGCGTGCTTTGGATACGGGTCTGGTATGGATTGTAGGGGGACCCCCTACGTCGATTTTTCGGCGTGGGGGGGTCTCCTTACAACCCATACCAGACCTAAGGGCCTGGTATGCTCCTGGGGGGGGAACCCATGCCGGTTTTTTCTTTGAAAATTGGCATGGAGTTCTCCCTCTCAGGAATGCATGCTGAGCGACGCTGTCATTTTTTTTTATAATTATTTGTTTTCCCGGCGCGTATATTTTTTTTCACCCGTCGCAACTTTAGTGTTCCGTCGCAATCTTCAAAGCCGCCCGGCGTAAATTACGTTCACGCGCTGCACGCCGGGAAAATTACGTCACACGCATGCGCAGTACGGCCGGCGCGGGAGCGCGCCTCATTTAAATTTTAAACGCCCCCCGGAGAGGAGGACCGCCTTGCGACGGCGGCACTTAAGTTACACGGCCTGAAATTTCTAGGTAAGTGCTTTGAAGATCGGGCACTTAGGTAGAGATTTTAAGTCAGTGTAACTTAACTGCTGAAAGTTAAGTTAGGCAGCTTTTTTGAGAATTTGGCCCAATGTTTTTAACTTTTTCCTATAATAAATATCCCATTTAAAAAAATATATATATCTTTTTTTCCTCAGTTTAGGCCGATACATATTCTTCTACATTGTTTTGGTAAAAAAAATTGTGTATATTGATTGGTTTGCGCAAAAGTAAAAGTGCCTACAAAATAGGGGATAGAATTATGACATTTGTTTTATTTTATTTTTTACTAGAAATGGCGGTTATCTGTGATTTTTGTCAGGACTGTGATATTGCGGCGGACACATGGGACACTTTTGACACTATTTTGGGACCATTCACATTTATACAGCGAACAGTGCTATAAAACTGCACTGATTACTGTATAAATGTGACTGGCGGGGAAGAGGTTAACATTAGGGGGCGATCAAGGGGTTAAATGTGTTCCCTGCTAGGTGATTCTTACTGTGGGGGGAGGGGACTGACTGGGGGAGGTGACCGATGGTGTGTCCCTATGTACAAGGGGCACACCATCAGTTTCCTCTCCCTGACAGGATGTGAATCTCTGTGTTTACACATAGAAATCCACATCCCTGGCTATGTAAAGGCCGATCATCGCAGCCGCCAGGCACGCGCATCAGCAACTGAGTGACACGGCGGGCAAGCACACTACCGCCCCCCGTTGGCCGGGAGGAGCCGAAGACGTCAATAGATGTCCTCCCGGCATTGTAGAGCCACAGCTCTCCGTTCTCGGCCAGCTGAGGGCAGTACTCCTAGACTTCTGGTTTCCGGAGGACAAGCTATTCTGAACAAAGAATCAGTTAGAAAGCACTGACCTGTTGTACATCATCCTTGATCCCTTTTGGACTGGCGTGAGATTGCTCTTCTGGGACTGCAGTGACAGCTTCAACTCCATAGTTGATATTCTGCCCAGTTGACCCTCTGAATTTATGTTCATTAGGGTCCACTGCTTCTGGTAAGCCTTTTCTCCATTAGTCGGTGGTGGAATTCGCACTTCACGCAAGATTATTGGGAGCACTATTATTTCAATTACATTGAACTTTTTTATGAGCGATGGTCTCATTATTGTATGACTTTCGCTCATCACACTGGACTTCTTTTCTTAAATATTTGCCCCCCTTTCATCCATTCACATTTATTTGTGTTGTTATTACTCACTGTTTTTATTATATGCACTGTTATTTGGGTGTTCATTTTATTCATTTGTTCATATGCGCCGCACTTTTTATGTTTGCCATTGTAGAGCCACCTTGTGGCCGTCAAATTACAATGGCCGGGGTCTCAAGAAGTTACAATAGAACTATAGACAAAACTTTTTATTTTTATTTTGAATAGAGTAAGAAAGGAGACAGATCTGGTTACTGGTTACGAACAGTGATATGGCTCCTCCTCCAGTCAGTCCCATCCCCCACAGTTAGCAACACTCCCTAGGACACACATTTAACCCCTTTATCGCCCATAGTGTTAACCCCTTCCCTGCCAATGACATTTATACAGTAATCAATGGCTATTTTTAGCTCTGATCGCTTTATAAATGTCAATGGTCCCGAAAACTGTCAAAAGTGGTCGATCTGTCCACCGCAATGTCGCAGTCCAGCTGATTGCTGCTATTACTAGTAAAAAAAAATAAAAAAAAAAAATGCCATAAATATATGCCCTATTTTGTAGACGCTATAACCAATGACTATACACTAATTTCAAATACTTAGAAGAAAACATATTGGCCTAAACAACTGAGGAATCATTTTTTGGACTGGGACAGGGACTGCCCTGTCATCTGCCGACTCAGCGGGGATCAACGGAGCGATCCCCGCTAAGCAAGCGGATGTTCACGGGGCGGATTATCACAGGATCCGCCCATGTGAAAGGGCCCTTAATCTATATATATAAAACTCAGTGTGTGTATGTATGTATGTTCCAGCATCACGTCCAAACGGCTAAAGATATTAACATGAAACTTGGCACACATGTTACTTATATGTCAGCAACAAACATAGGATAGGTGGTTTAACCCTTACCCACCCCCATTTGCCATGGTCGGGGTTTTTCTTTAAAGTCCCATTCAACTCTATGGGAAATACATGTTACTTCATGTTCCAGCATCACGTCCAAACGGCTAAAGATATTAACATGAAACTTGGCACACATGTTACTTATATGTCAGCAACAAACATAGGATAGGTGGTTTAACCCTTACCCATCCCCATTTGCCATGGTCGGGGTTTTCCTTTAAAGTCCCATTCAACTCTATGGGAAATACATGTTACTTCATAACTTCCAAACGGCTGTAGATATTTCGATAACACTTGGTCACATGTTACTTATATGTCCACTTAAACTATAGGATAGTTAATTTATCCCTTAACCACCCCCATTTGTGAGGGTCAGGGTTTTTGTTTAAAGTCCCATGCAATTCAATGGGAAATGTATGTTCCCACATAACTTCTGTACGCCTGGAGATATTTCAATAATACCTGGTACACATATTACTTATATGCCAAATAAAAATATATGACAGTTAAATTAACCCTTACCTACACCCTTATATAAAAGATGGGTATATTTATATTACTATGATTTTCCTCCCCAAAAGGTTAAGATAGGAAGACCGGGCAACGCCGGGTATTAAGCTAGTGAACAATAAATCAATGGCAGTTTTCTCCTGTTCCAGTCTTTTTCTTCAGCTAGCTTAGTGATCTTGAAGTGTACGGTGGTGCACTTAATTGTAATCCAATGTGGTAAAGAAATAAGCAACAACTGAAGGATGTGAGATGATTAATCTTCTTATAAAAGAAAGGTAAAATCTGAACATCTGGCTGTGAGAACACTTAGATGCAATAGATACCCTTCTGTGGGACTGCAAGTGTCAGCGACAGTCTGGATAGCAGAAATCATCTATCAATCTCAGTCAATTACTTTAATGGGCAAGTGCCCACTCACTGCTGTAGGTCCTCAGCCGGCTGGTATACTTTGTCCAGAACTTCACTTGATGGTGCCTCTGTAAAAGAAGATGGCACTGTCACAGAGTGAGGCCGGTCCCAGCACTCTGATGTCCCGTACACACGATCAGGATTCCCGGCGGTAAAAAGTCAATTGGGAATCCTGGGGGGAAAACCGAGAACCTGCTTGGTAACTTTCCCCATGTACACACCAGAGGTTTTCCCGTGCATTGAGAGCTTTGGCCGGGAATCCCGGCCGTGTGTATGCTCCACCGCAGTGTTTACCATAGGGAAACTGCCGGGAAAAAGACCGCCGGGAATCGCGTCAGGAAAAAAGAGAACACATTCTCTGCTTTCCTGCCTCTATTCCTGGTGGTTTTCCTGTCAGGAAAACTGCTATGAAGCATATACACAGCCAGTTTTCCCGGCCAAAAGTTGTCATGGCAGTTTTCCTGATGGGAAAACTGGTTGTGTGTACGAGGCATGACGGGTGAAGCAGCATCAAATGCTCTGAAGCGCAAACCAATCACCTGCTCAGCTAGCAGGGCTGTCCTCCAAAGATCCCTCTGGGGCGGATGATCTGGCTCTCCACTGTAGGCTGCAGTCTCTCACTCCCAGTCACACACACAGACCTCCTGCTTGCAGTTGAAAGGCGTCCAGAGAGGCCTAACACAGGTCTTGCTTGTCCTTTTATCTGGTTTCCCAGCAGGCTGTTCGGTGACACTTTGCATTGTGGGCCCGCTGCGTAGCATTGTGGGTTTGTAGTTCTCAAACAAATTTTTACAGTAAGAGTCACTCCCTCTTTAAACCACACATCCCACAATGCATCACTACTTATCCTTTAACCAAGAAAATAAATGTTCAAATAACTTTCAGTGGTCACCAGAGGGAGCCAAACCCTTTACCAAATAAACAGCACCTAACTTAATATGATTACTTTCCAGTAGCAATCTCGTCTTGGCTATACTTGTGCCTAGTCACTCCTGTGCTTACAGCTTCAAAGCCCTATACCTGCGGTTTGACATCTAAAGTTGCCTCAGACTGCTCATTTTGAAATGAGATGTGGTGATGTCACTAATATACTGCTTACTGATATTCTTGCTGACATCTCTGACATGAGGACAGAAAACCCTACCAAGGCAGCTGCCTCAGAGATGCTAGGTATGGTAAGTCAGTAATGGAAAGGGATCAGCTGCAGAGAGATCACAGGCACTACTGATGAGTGGTCCGTTGTCCTCTGCCTGCCTTTGTTTAAAAAGCATCTTTAAAGTGTATTTGCACTTTTTCAGCCATTTTGGGATAACACCTATTTGTTCCCATTCAAATAGCATAACTATAAAAAAAATTACAAATTGCTGCTCACTCTTTTTGAAAACGCAAAGGGGTTGTAAACCCTAATTAAAAAAATAAAAAAAAATAACAAACATGCTCATACTTACCTGCTCTGTGCAATGGTTTTGCACAGAACAGCACCGATCCTTTCCTTCTGGGGTGCCCCGTCGGTGCTCCAGGCCCCTCCTCTTCATCTGGTGCCTCCACGCGAAGCCGCTTTCCCTGGGGGTACCTGTGCAGGCTCGTTCTCGATTCCTGCTGCTGCGTCCATTGGTACAGACAATGGGACTTAGCCTCGCCCATTGCTTCCGTGTCACTGAATTTGATTGATTGTCCAATTATAGATGATCACATGTAAACAGACTTGCTGATTATCGGCAGTCATTTCCTTCCACGATGTGTCTGTAGGAGGGAATGCGAGCCGTTAACTGGAAAACCTGTCAGCACATCGTTTACACCGATTATCAGTGCAGCCCCATCAGTGCCAATCAGTGCAGCCTGTCAGCACCTATCAGTGCCGCATATCAGTGCCCATCAATGCCACCTATCAGTGCATCTTTATCAGTCCTGCCTATCAGTGCCCATCAGTGCAGCCTGTCAGTGCCTATCAGTGTCCATCAATGCTGACTATCAGTGCATCTTTATCAGTGCTGCCTATCAGTGCCCATCAGTGCTGCCTATTCAGTTCCCATCAGTTCTGCATATCAGTGCTTATCAGTGCAGCCTCATCAGTGCCTCCTCATCAGTGCCCATCAGTGCAGCATATCAGTGCCCATCAGTGCAGCATATCAGTGCTCATCAGTGCAGACTCACCAGTGCACATCAGTGAAGAAGAAAAAGTACTTATTTGCAAAGTTTTATAACAGAAACTAAAAAAAAAAAAAACATTTTTATTTTCAATATTTTCTGTCTTTTTTCATTTGTTTAGCAAAAGATAAAAAACCCAGTGTCGATTAAAGCGGAGCTCCACTTGTCTGCCTCCTCCCCTCCTCCGCTGCCTCATTTGGCACATTTGGGGGGTAGGGGGGAGTGGGTACCTGGTTTTAACAGGCACTCGCTCCCACTTCCGGCTGAGCTTGCCGCGGCAAACTGAGTCATAAGTCCCAGAAGACTGCAGCCCATTCACAGCGCAGCACGCTTTGTGCATGTGCAGTAGAAAACCACCTGTGAAGCCATAAGGCTTTACTGACGATTTCCCTTAGTCAATTTGGCAGCACCAGCATCCGATAACCGATTAAAGAATCAGCTTGGGCGAGGACATCGCTGGATTCCAGGACAGGTAAGTGCCCTAATAATAAAAGTCAGCAGCTACAGTATTTGGGCCAGATCCACAAACGAATTACGCCGGCGTATCTATGGATACGCCGCGTAATTTTTAAAATGCCCCGTCATATCTGTGTTTTGTATCCACAAAACAAGATACGACTGAATCTGAGCTCGATCCGACAGGCGTACGTCTTAGTACGCCGTCGGATCGTAGGTGCATATTTACGTCGGCCGCTAGGTGGCCCTAGGATCGGCCCTGGTTACAGCTGGAGCCTAATGCCCCTAGGGGGCTAAATACCCTAATGACCTAATACCAAGTCAAATTCAGATACTTTTAGTAGCTGCATTAACCACTTGCCGACCGCCGCATGTATATGTACGTCCACAGAATGGCACGTACAGGCAGATGGGCGTACATGTACGTCCCCGCCTTTCCACGGGTCGGGGGTCCGATCGGGACCCCCCCTGCTACATGCGGCGGTCGCATTCCCGCGGGGAGTGATCCGGGACGACGGCGCGGCTATTCTTTTATAGCCGCTCCGTCGCGATTGCTCCCCGGAGCTGAAGAACGGGGAGAGCCGTATGTAAACACAGCTTCCCGTGCTTCATTGTGGCGGCGTATCGATCGACTGATCCCTTTTATAGGGAGAGTCGATTGATGACGTCAGTCCTACAGCCACACCCCCCTACAGTTGTAAACACACACTAGGTGAACACTAACTCCTACAGCGCCCCCTGTGGTTAACTCCCAAACTGCAACTGTCATTTTCACAATAAACAATGCAATTTAAATGCATTTTTTGCTGTGAAAATTACAATGGTCCCAAAAATGTGTCAAAATTGTCCGAAGGGTCCGCCATAATGTCGCAGTCACGAAAAAAATCGCTAATCGCCGCCATTAGTAGTAAAAAAAAATAATTAATAAAAATTCAATAAAACTATCCCCTATTTTGTAAACGCTATAAATTTTGCGCAAACCAATCGATAAACGCTTGTTGCGATTTTTTTTTACCAAAAATAGGTAGAATACGTATCGGGAAAAAAAAATGTATATGTTTTTGGGGGATATTTATTATAGCAAAAAGTAAAAAATATTGCATTTTTTTCAAAATTGTCGCTCTATTTTTGTTTACAGCGCAAAAAATAAAAACCGCAGAGGTGATCAAATACCACCAAAAGAAAGCTCTATTTGTGGGGAAAAAAGGACGCCAATTTTGTTTGGGAGCCACGTCGCACGACCGCGCAATTGTCTGTTAAAGCGACGCAGTGCCGAATCGCAAAACCTGGCCTGGGCATTTAGCAACAAAATGGTCCGGGGCTTAAGTGGTTAAATAATAAATTGATAAATTGATTTTTTTATATGGCTGTTTGCAATTCACCCTAAAGAATCAGCACATACAAGTTCACATACGTATTAGAAAAAGGCAACGGGTGATTATTTTTATAAAAGATTTTGTATTGTATCTCACACAGAAGCCAGCAGATTTATCTCCGGGAAATGGGATACATAAAAAAAAAGAGTTGCAAGTTCTGCAGGGCAGGATCATGTTCTCCCCCATGATTTCTTTGTACACCATCAAATCCTGTTTCTATAGATATAGATATAGAAATAGAAAAATGTATGGCTGGACACTGCAGAGGATTCCAGGAGTACAACATCCATTCTGATTACTGGCTTCAGGAAACGCTCCGACGTCTTCTGTTCTGAGAAATTCGTGGTTATTCCAGCCACTAGTAGGAGCCTCTAGTGTAAACAAAGAACAGATTAATAATAACAGCAGTAATAAAAACCAATACTAATTCATTTTTATGTGACTCAGATGGATTGTGCCGTTTGCTACTTCAATTAATAATAGCTGAATAAAGTCAAAGAAATTCACTGCTCATAGGACATCCTGGCTTATGTTACTTACTTCTTTTAACCTCTAAGGAATTATGACAGCTTATCACCTTCAATTTAATTGGAGGAACCATGGGCCAGATTCACAGAAAAAGTACGCCGGAGTATCTGCTGATACTCCGGCGTACTTTCAAATTTGCCGCGTTGTATCTTTATTTGTAATTCACAAACAAAGATACGACGGCTTTTGGCTAAGATCCGACAGGCGTACGCTTTGTACGCCTTCGGATCTTAGGATGCAATACTTTGGCGATCGCTGGGTGGAGTTCGCGTTGTTTTTTTCCGCGTCGGGTATGCAAATTAGCTGTTTACGGTTCGTCGCATTCTCTTACGTCGTCACTAGTCAGTTTTTCCCGTCGCAAACTTAAGCCTGCTATTTCATGGCTTAGATTTAGACCAGCCATGTTAAAGTATGGCCGTCCTTCCCGCGTCGAATTTCAATGTATTTATTTTTTCGTAAGACGTCCGGGAATACGAAAGTACGTAACGCACGTCGCCGTTCAAAAAACACGTTGGGGCGCCGCAATTTCGCGCAAAGCACGGCGGGAAATTTCCTAACGGAGCATGCGCAGAACGTTCGGCGCGGGAACGCGCCTAATTTAAATGGTACATGCCCCATTTGAATTACGCCGCCGCAAGTTTACACGCAAGTGCTTTGTGAATCAGGCACTTACGACGAAAACTTGCGGCGGAGTAATGTAAAGGGGATACGTTACGCCGCCGTAATTGTTCGTGAATCTGGCCCTATATTGTGAATGTTTGGTCTAGATTCAACATGCTTTGTCAGATGTGTTGGAACTGCTGATCCCAGAATGTTCTGCTAGCACAAAAATTCTGAGACTTGTAGTTCTGCAACTGCTGCCGATCTACATAAGGTCTTTGCCGACCCTAGAGGAAGAATCAAGAAGCCATTGGTGGGATGCCCTGCACCAGGACATTGTATTCTGACAGCAGCACTGCGCTGTCAGCATAGGTGTGCACAGCCTATTGGGGTGTGCACCCTTAAAGCGGTTGTTCACCCAAAATGAAACCTCTGCTTTTTGGAACCCTCCCCCATCCGGTGTCACATTTGGCACCTTTTAGGGGGGAGGGGGTGAAGATACCTGTATAAAACAGGTATTTGCACCACTTCCGGGTATAGACTCCCGTGGGAGTCCCGCCCCTTCGCGTTAACCCCGCCCCCCCACTGTGTTCTGGGAAACACACGGCTCCCAGAACACAGAGGGGACCAGCGAGGATGGCGCAGCCCGACTCGCGGATGCGCAGTAGGGAACCGGGCAGTGAAGCCGCAGCGCTTCACTTCCCGATCCCTCACCAAGGATGGTGGTGGGGGAAGCCGAGAGCCGAGCGGTAGCGACCTGGACAGGTAAGTGTCCATTTTTTTAAAGTCAGCAGTTGCAGTATTTGTAGCTGCTGGCTTTAAAAAAAAAAATTCCGGTGAACCTCCGCTTTAAGCTCAAACACATATGCATGCGGATGTGTCTACATGATCTCCCTGCCAGCATAGTGAAAGAGAAGGGTATAAACTCTTCTCTTATGGCAGAGTCGGTAAGAGGGAGATCGGTCCCATGTTCCTGCTGCTATACAGAGCGATAACACTAATGTGCATGGGGTGATTAGGGTGTGCCTGGGCACACCTGGCACACCCTGTGTGCACGTCTATGGCTATCAGTGGTTGCAGCCAATGATTGAGAAAAGTTTTCCAACATACCCCTTAAAAGAAAGTTGATCAAATGATTGACTTCTGTACAGCAGGGACAGCCTAATTGGGTGATATTCAGTCTGTTGCAGTGCTGTGCAACATAAACAATCGCCACTTTAAACAAAATGGCCCGGATTCACAAAGCACTTACGCTGACGTATCTCGAGATACGCCGCGTAAGTGTAAGTATGCACCGTCTTATCTATGCGCCATGCCCATAAACTGAGATACGCCTGAAAATAGGCTTCATCCGACTGACGTAACTTTCCTACGCCGGCGTATCGTGGGCGCATATTTACGCTGGGCGCATTTGCCGCTTCCATTGATTTTCTATGCACATATGCAAATGAGGGAGATACGCCGATTCACGAACCTACTTGCGCCCGGGGCATAATATATGCGGTTTGTGTAAGTCGTACGTCCGGCGTAAAGTTATTCCCCATATAGGAGGCGCAACCCATGCAAAGGTATGGACCAGGGAACACAAGCTGTCGTATCTTTTGTCGTTTACGTTGTACGTGAATATGACTAGGCGTAGGTTACGTTCACGTCGTAGGCAGTGATCCGGCGTATCTTAGGGAGTAGTTCCGACGTGATTCTGCACATACACACTGGGATGCGGCCACGGGACGGCGCATGCGCCGTTCATTTTAAGTACTTCTATGGCGCTTGCCCCATCATTTGCATGGGGTCACGCCTCATTAGCATGGCTCACGCCCACTTCCACCTACGCTGGCTTACGCCGAGGAAACCCAGCGTATCTTTAAGAGCGAGTGGGAGCAAGTGCTTTGTGAATCCAGTGCTTATGTCAGCATATCGTATATTAGATATGCTACGCGGCATTAAAATGCGTCGATGTATGTGAATCCGGGCCAATATTTTTTTCTCATTTGTTGCGTCTCGATGCTGCTGATCTCCTGCATCCTCTTTGCAGCCGTTTCTCATCTACATACACACCGACTGTGGCTTCATAAAGTTTGGGTTTTCTCATAGTGACAACAGTGGACCAGGACTGCATTAAATATAATGGCCACCAGTAGTTTCCGTCAGATGTCTTTGTGACAGAAAGACAATGCAGGAGCACCATTGGGAGACAGTTGTTATCCTTCAACAGAAAGTATCTAAACAAAGATCTTCATTTCCAATTATTATCCTAATGAATGCTTCAGATTGTAAAATATAGAAAATTAATAGGAACCCCTTGAGTCCCTAAACCTTTTTTCTCCTATATCCACTTGAGTCTCAGTTCTTTTTTTTCCTTACAATATACTTTTTAGCTTTTCCTTAGAATTCCTGCCAATGACAGCACTTCCTGTTGCATGCTGGCAACACCTAACCACTGTCTGGCAGAAGCATTGTCAGCCTGCCTTGCATGCTCCTTCAGTTGCCTGTTGGAATGACTATCTAGCACTGGGGTCTCCAAACTTTCTGAACAAAGGGCCAGTTTACAGTCCTTGAGTCTTTAGAGGGGCCAGACTGTGGTTTAGAAAACACCCCAATATCAGTGAGAGTAAACAGTGGCCCATCATTGGTTTTAGTGAAAGAAATAGTACCCAATTGTTGATATCAGTGGTAGGAATGGTGCCCCATTGTTGGTATTCAAGGTAGGAAATACCTCATCGTTGGTGTCTGTGGGAGGAATGGTGCCCCAATTTTGGTGTCTGTTGGAGGAATGGTATCCCATTATTAGTGTCTGTGGGAGTAATGGTGCCCCATCATTGCTGTTTTTGAATGGCATGGTGCCCCAAGGGTCAGATAAAGGCAAGAAAGGGGCCACATCCGACCCATGGGCCGCAGTTTGGAGACCACTGATCTAGCAGGCAAATGCAAGACAAGCTGACAATGCAACTAATCAGTGGAAGCTGGTGCTCATTTTTTGGGGGAGGTGGCAAACAAACCTGGCCCCCTCACTCCCCCTCATTGCCCGCATGATTGACAGTTCGGTCGCCTGCTTGCCCTTTGCCCACTAAGCCGCCCGCAAGCCTGGCACCTACCCCATCCAGGTCGCAGCTTCCCCCCTGCATGTCCTCACGAGCCCCGGCGGTCGCTTATCCTCCCGGCCAATCGGGTCTTAGGACTCACGGCCAATCAGGTCTCAGGACCCTCTTTCTGATTGGCCGAGAGGAGAAGCAGGAAGACATTAGCGAATATTAATTTGCTAATGTCACACAACTGGCTGGGCTCAGGGTGCAGTGCTCTGTGCCCCGAGCTCAACCTTTTTGAAGCCAATTAGAGCCTCAAAAAACATTGAATTCCATGTGTCTGGCGCCCTCCATGGAGATCAGGGACTGGGTGCATGGATTAGGGGTGCCGCGCCCCTGCGCCCCTTATGAGCGACCGCCACTGCAGCCAATTATGAGACAATGGGGTTAATTTACTAAGGGCAAATAGATTGTGCACTTTGCAAAATGCAGTTGCACCCTGCAAGAGGAGTTGCTCCAGAGCTTAGTAAATGAGGTAAAGGTTTACTTGGCAAAGAATACCCAAACAAAGACAAAGACAATAAAAAAACAACATTTCACATGATTGGATGATGGAAGTCAGCAGAGCTTCTGCTCATTTACTGAGCTTTAGAGAAACTGCACTTTGCAAAGTGCACAGTCTATTTACCGTTAGTAAATCAACCCCAGTGGCTTAGTGCTGTCAGCATGCAACAGGAAGTGCTGTTTTTGGCAGGTTCTCCTGGTAAGGAAATTTGCAACGAAAAAAAGTATTTTATACACTGAGGCCCGGATTCACGTACGAGTTCCGCGGGCGTATCTCCAGATACGCCGTCGTAACTCTGAGTCCGAGCCGTCGTATCTATGCGCCTGATTCTTAGAATCAGTTACGCATAGATTTGTATTAGATCCGACCGGTGTAAGTCTCTTACGCCGTCGTATCTTAACTGCATATTTACGCTGGCCGCTAGGGGCGTGTACGCTGATTTACGCCTAGAAATATGTGAATCAGCTAGATACACAATTCACGAACGTACGCCCGGCCGACGCAGTACAGATACGCCGTTTACGCTAGTCTTTTCCCAGCATAAAGTTACCCCTGCTATATGAGGCGCAGATGCGGCGTACCAATGTTAAGTATGGACGTCGTTCCCGTGTCAAATTTTGAAAATTTTACGTCGTTTGCGTAAGTCGTTCGCAAATAGGGCTGGGCGTCATTTACGTTCACGTCAAAAGCATTGGCTTCTTGCGGGTTAATTTTGAGCATGCGCACTGGGATACTTTCACGGACGGCACATGCGCCGTTCGTAAAAGGCGTCATTTACGCAGGGTCACATTAAATTTACATAACACACGCCCACATCTACCACATTTTAATTAGGCGGGCTTACGCCGGCCTATTTGCGCTACGCCGCCGCAACTTTGGTTTGAGAATACGGCACTTGCCTGTCAAAGTTGCGGAGGCGTAACGTAAATAGGATACGCCAAAGATACGCCATTCTACGTGAATCCGGGCCTGACACGTGACACATACTGAAAAACAGATTTTGGCTTTACCTACACTATAATGAAAAAAGATGCATTATTTACATAAACATTTTGAATGTCAACATTTTAAAAGAATAAACATTTTAAAAAAATGCATTTTAAAAGGTCATCTACTAAAAACACAAACATCTTCGACACTCCAAAAAAAATCACAAATCTGTTTGATCCAGTCATATTTTAACATTTCAGAAGGTTAGGAAATAGTCAGACTTATCTTAATGCATATGGTAACACTGTACCTGATTTAGAAAAATGGGCAATCAGTTGTTATTTTTTTTACCTTGTGTATTCTGAAACATTCTGCCAAATATTCTCTGGGGTTGCTTTACAAGCGGTTGTAACGACTGTTCACTTAGCAAAGGAAATGTTTACTTAGCTTATTAAAAAATAAATAAACAATTCACTCATCTAAACATTTTCAGACAAAAAATGTATTTTATTAAAGGGGTTGTAAAGGTAATTTTTTTCCCCCTAAATAGCTTCCTTTACCTTAGTGCAGTCCTCCTTCACTTACCTCATCCTTCCATTTTGCTTTTAAATGTCCTTATTTCTTCTGAGAAATCCTCACTTCCTGTTCTTCTGTCTGTAACTCTACACAGTAATGCGAGGCTTTCTCCCCGGTGTGAAGTGTCATGCTCGTCCCCTCCCTTGGACTACAGGAGAGTCAGGACGCTCACTAACACACAGCTCCTTTCTCTATCTGCAACATAGAGATCGTCCTGACTCTCCTGTAGTCCAAGGGAGGGGGTGAGCACGACACTCCACACCAGGAAGAAAGCCTCACATTACTGCGTGTAGTTACAGACAGAAGAACAGGAAGCAAGGATTTCTCAGAAGAAATAAGGACATTTAAAAACAAAATCGAAAGGATGAGGTAAGTAAAGGAGGACTGCACTAGGGTAAAGGAAGCTATTTAGGAAAAAATTGTACCTTTACAACCCCTTTAAATTCCCATGCAAATGATTAGGTATTCAATGTGAACACAGCTTTGCTTTATTTACTAAGAAAAGTGAACAGTCATTTACTAAACTAACTGAAAAGTCTCTACAACTTTAGGCCGCCTTCACACCTCTACGATCACGTTTTTTACTGCTTTTTTAGCTTGTTTGTTGCACAGCAGCACGGGGCAACCCTATCATTTGAATGGGCTGCCGTAAGAGCAAATGCACTAAAGTAGCTTACGCAAAGCACGTTTTGCGATGTGAGTTTTTGTGCACTTTTCAGAAGGCGAACGAGTGACAAAATGCGTGACTGTTACCTATGTATAGAGTGCCATTGAGAATTTATGGGATTCCTATTAGATTGTAAGCTCTTCTGAGCAGGGCCCTCTTACTCCTCTTGTATTTTATTGTATTATAACGGTATTGTTTCCCTTTTATATTGTAAAGCACTGCGTAAACTGTTGGCGCTATATACCGTATATACTCGAGTATAAGCCAAGTTTTTCATCCCTTTTTTGTAGGCTCCATGATAGACGAGAGGATGAAAGGATGTCCGAGATAGGCGGAACAGGACAAGGAGGAGGTGTGACTTTTTAACACTGTTCGCCCGCCGTATATACATGTCACGGAAAATGAGTGAGTGAGTAACTTGTATATAATAGGCACAGTGCGGCGTGCAAATGGGCACAGTGAAGTTGCAAATGGACATTGTTGACCCTCTTTTCCACTTACAGTAGCTGCTGCATTCTCACCCTAGGCTTATACTCGAGTCAATCATTTTTTACATTTTTTTGTGGTAAAATTAGGTACCTTGGCTTATATTCGGGTCGGCTTATACTCGAGTATATACAGTAAATATTGTATAATAATAATAATAATTCCTGGAACGCAAAAGTGTGAATAAAGCCTTAGTAAATGATTCTCTCTAAATCTGATGCCGCGTACACACGGTCATTTTTTGGCATGAAAGAAAACGTTGTTTTAAAAAACGTCATTGAAAATGATCGTGTGTGGGCTGCACATCGTTTTTCAGTTTCTGAAAAATGTAAAAAAAAAAATCGAACATGCTGCAATTTTTTAACGTCGTTTTAGAAAAAATTGTTTTTCGGGTTGTAAAAAATTATCGTGTGTGGGCTAAAACGACCTTTTAAACCCGCGCATGCTCAGAAGCAAATTATGAGATGGGAGCGTTCGTTCTGGTAAAACTACCATTCCTAATGGAGTAAGCACATGCATCACGCTGTAACAGACAAAAAAGCGCGAATCGCCTTTTACTAACAAGGAATCAGCTAAAGCAGCCCAAAGGCGAATGGAAATTCCCCTTTATGAATGAATGAATGAATGAAAAACTTATATAGCGCGGCACATGCGAACTGAATCGCCTCTGGGCGCTAGTTGTTCGTGTCTCAAGACATCAGAAGAGCAGAGTTTTGATCTGCTTTCTGAAAGACAGGTGGTTTTCCTCCAACCGAATGCTGGTTGGTAAAGCATTCCATAGCCTGGGACCTTGAAAAGCAAACCTTCTTTCTCCTTTGGACTTGTATTTGGTTTTTGGAACCTTGACCAGATTTTGGTCGGTGGATCGCAAAATGCGGTTGGAATTGTGAGGTTTGATCTTGTCGCAAAGATATTGCGGAGCCTTCCCATGGATGCACTTATGTGTCAGGCAGAGTGCTTTGAATGCCGTTGTACGTGTTGTACGTCACCGCGCTTTGCTAGATCATTTTAAAAAAACGATGGTGTGTGGGCAACGTCGTTTTTAATGATGAAGTTGGAAAAACTTTGTTTTTTGGACATGCTGAAAAAAAACGTTTTCTTTCATGCCGAAAAATGATCGTGTGTACGCGGCATAAGTCTTTTTCAATGATATGACATTATAGACTAACTGAAATACTATTATATTTGCTGCATGACTTTTATATTTTTGCCAAAGATGTATAATGCATTATTATAGGCCAAAAGGGGCAAAGGTGGTGCATATAACAAACAATCAAATTCTACGTTCTTTTTCTTCAGTACAGCTTAAAATGTAATATAAAAGCTCAATTGGTTGTTTTTGGCAATAACCAAAAAGCCCTATTGAACATATTTCATAAGTATGAGGTCAAAGCAATGACAAAATTGTATCTCTACAGGTCACAGCGTAAAATCTGCAGGAAAAATCTCTCTCTTCTTCTGAAGTGTTTAACAGTGCAACATAAAACAGCTTGTGGGATCAGAGGGCAGCATATTGTATTACAAAGTGATATATAGTAACATAAGGTAAGTACATCTTTGATTTTTTTTACAAGCCAAGCATCTAGAGACTTTGTTCCAAAAACCTAAACTACACTGATGTTAATTACATACTTGTGCCCTATTTAAAGGATGGGTCTTTTTTTATTTTATTTTTTACAAGACCCCCTGGCCTTGTGTAGCAAATGAGGGCATTCTTTTCTACAGATTTATAGGTTACGCCAGTAGGAGCGAGCCTTTACTCAGCACGGTATGGGGCCATTTAAGTAGCACCAATGTTCGTACAAGCGGCAGTCCTAAAACAGCTGTCTGACCACAGGCTGTTGGACCCCTCCAGAGAGGGAGGAGATACTTCCCACTAATGTGTGTAAGGTGTAGGTTTTTCCAGTCTTATCTCTCCAGTGATCTCCAATAAATCTCTACGTCGCTTCATCTTACTGTACGTAACGAAACAGAAGGTGCCTATGCTATTGCTGATTAGCAGACCATGTGGAGAACATATTAGTAGCATATCATCTGGCAGCTGTGGCGCTTTCCTGGGAGTCACAAGCCTTTCTTCAGAGAATGTATTGCTACAAGCTGGGATTTCAGATCAATAGAGCTTCTAAAAAGAGTAAACAAGACAATTTTTCCCCATGACACTTTACTACAGAAGCTCATTTAACCACTTCCTTACTGGGCACTTAAACCCCTTCCTGACCAGAGAACTTTTTGCGATTCGGCACTGCGTCGCTTTAACTGACAATTGCGCGGTCGTGCGACGTGGCTCCCAAACAAAATTAACATCCTTTTTTCCCCACAAATAGAGCTTTCTTTTGGTGGTATTTGATCACCTCTGCGGTTTTTATTTTTTGCGCTATAAACAAAAATAGAGCGACAATTTTGAAAAAAAAAAAACATTTTTTTACTTGTTGCTATAATAAATAGCTAAATTTTTTTTTTACGTTTTTTTTTTATCCTCAGTCTAGGCCGATACGTATTCTACATATTTTTAGTAAAAAAAAAAAAAAAAAATCGCAATAAGCGACTGGTTTGCGCAAAAGTTATAGCGCCTACAAAATAGGGGGCAGAATTATTATTATTATTATTTTTTTTTTACTAGTAATGGCGGCGATCTGCGATTTTTATTGGGACTGCGACGTTATGGCGGACACTTTTGACACATTTTTGGCGCCATTCACATTTATACTGCAATCAGTGCTATAAATATGCACTAATTACTGTATAAATGTGACTGGCAGGGAAGGGGTTAACACTAGGGGGTGAGGAAGGGGTTAAATGTGTACCCTAATTAGTGTTCTAACTGTGGGGGAAGGGGGGTGACTGGGGGGGTGACCGATCTGTGTCTCTATGTACAAGAGACACAGATCCGTCTCCTCTCTCCCCTGACAGCACCGCTGTCTGCGAGAGCCGGGAATGAGAGATGATCTCATATGTAAACATATGAGATCATCTCTCATTGGCCGCACAGATCGCCTAGGAAACGGCCGCTCCGATTGGCCGTTCACGGCGATCTGTGACTGGTTGTGACACGGCCAGCACAGCAGTTCCCCGCTGCGCGCTCGGGAGCGCGCGCGGGGAACGTGCAAAGGGGAGGCCGTAAAAAGACGGCCTGTTAGAGTTTGGGAGCCGCGCTGAGGCCGTACAAAGTCGTACGGCCGTCAGCTAGTGGTTAAACCATTAAAATAGCTGGCCCTAGGTGAATTAAAAAAAAAAAAAAAATACTAATTTGTATAACAAATTCATTGGACATTTTATAAACATCCCATTAACCAAAAACCTGAGAAAATTGAAAAAAATATGCAATTTTTTAAAAATGGGATATTGTATAAAATCTCATATGTTTTAATGAAAGTGTGGCTGTAGCAGGACGTTGTTCAAAAGCCGAGAAAGTGACCACATATAGTTTTACACATTTAAATGAAAGCACTAAGGGCCAGATTCTCATACAATTGCGGCGGCGCGGCGTAACCCGTTTACGTTACACCGCCGCAAGTTTTCAGTGTAAGTGCCTGATCCACAAAGCACTTACCTGCGGTGTATCGTAAACATGTCCGGCGCAAGCCCACCCAATTCAAATGGGGCGTGCACCATTTAAATTAGGCGCGCTCCCCCGCCAGACGTACTGCGCATGCTCAGTTTAGAAATTCCCGCCGTGCTTTGCGCGATGTGACGTCATTTTTTAGAACGGCGATGTGCGTAGCGTCCATTCTTATTCCCGGACGTCTTACACCAAAACAAAAAAAAATTGAAATTCGACCCGGGAACGACGGCCATACTTTAACATGGCTCGACTAAAGTTAAGCCATGTTAAAGCAGGTGTAACTTTGTGATGGGAAAAAATGACTAGCGACGACGTAACGAACGCGAAAACCTTCGTGGATCGCCGTAAATCTCATTTGCATACCCGACGCTGGAATACGACGCGAAATCCCCCCAGCGGCGGCCGAAGTATTGCATCCTAAGATCCGACGGTGTAAGTCAATTACACCTGTCGGATCTTAGGGCTATCTATGCGGAACTGATTCTATGAATCAGCCGCATAGATAGAACAAGAGATACGACGGTGTATCAGGAGATACGCCGTCGTATCTATTCTGTGAATCTGGCCCTAATAGTCTTAAAGCGGGGGTTCACCATAAAAACGATTTTCTAACATTACATCCAGCTCACTCTCTCTACATTCACAGTATGCCGTTATTTTTTTTGCTGTACATACCTCGTACAGCTATTTTCTTCCCCGGCTTCCGGGTAGGGCCTCCCGCGGGAGTGGGCGTTCCTATCCAGAAGGTGATTGACATGATGACAAAAACGACTTCCACCCGTCGCATAAGGAGCGTCACGGGTTGCGAAAGAAGCCGAACGGCGAGTCGGCGCTATACCGCTCCTGAGCACCGACTTTCGGCTTCTTTCGGCAACCCGTGACGCTCCTTATGCGACGGGGTGAGGTTGTTTTTGTCATCACGTCAATCACCTGCTGGATAGGAATGCCCACTCCCGCGGGAGGCCCTACCCGGAAGCCGGGGAAGAAAATAGCTGTACGAGGTATGTACAGCAAAAAAATAACGGCATACTGTCAATGTAGAGAGTGAGCTGGGTGTAATGTTAGAAAATCGTTTTTAGGGTGAACCCCCGCTTTAAGCCTCGTACACACATGTAAACCGAGCGCGTGTACGAGGCTTTCAGGCTTCTCGTCAAGAAAACTGCCCAGAATCTAGACGAGAAAAATAGAGAACGTGCTCTCTATTTTCTCGTCGTGAGATTCTCGGCAGTGTTTTCCTGCCGAGAAACCCAAACGTGTGTATAGTTATCTCTCCATGGAAACTCGCGCATGCTCAAAATGACTTTGACGCATGCGCGGTAGCCTCCAAGGCATAGGTAGGGTGAAGCAAGATGGCGGCGACAGCATCGAATGTGACGAGCGCATGCTCGTCGTAGTCGATGACGTCTCCGCGTTCGTGCCATTCAAAAGAACGGCCCCTGAAGAAGGGGCTTTATTCTGAAACGCGTAGGGCCTGAATTTATCCCTGTGGATGAGTCCATTACGCACCTATGTAATTTGTTCTTAAACATACTGTTTTCTACTACACTTTTTGTATTAAATTATATAATAAATTGTATTGAAACTATATGCTCCTTGAATTAATTGTTACCGTTAAAGCCCCACTTTGGGGGAATTCTCCTTTCCTATGTAACATAGGGGTGTTGGTAACCAACAAGGGTCTCCCTTATAGATGTTCTTCCTTTGCAGGTTCTTTTGAATGGCCCGTGTGTACACTCGACTGGCAAGAGAATCTTGCCAAGAATCTCGTCAGGAAAAAACAACGTTTTTTTCCTGACGAGATTCTTGTTCCGTGTGTACAGGGCTTTATTACCCTTTCAAGATGGCAGGCGCAAACCCTATACAAATTTGTAATGCAGGAGGTGTTACATAGGCTTCCTAGTCATATGATTACTGTAATTGGATGTCACAATAATCACATGATCAGCAGCCCACCCCATTGACTCTCAGTCATAAACAGTGTCGCTGACCATGACAGCACAGTGATCCATACAGCTTTGGCTAGATAGTGGGTGCACAGTCCAGTCCAATCCCCCCTAAAAATGTACATAAAACGGCATTGTAAGCATGGGCCACCCTCACTTACATGGTTGGCCCATGCCTACAGTGCCATATTATGTATGTTCCTTTGGACTGGGCATCCACTATCTAGCCAAAGATCTACAGATCTAGGTCTGACTCTGAGTAAAGGCTTGTCATTGGCCAACAATATGCAAAGTTTGACACTGTCAACCAAAAGACCTCAAAGCCAGTCATTGGACAGTAAAGGAGAAGCATCAGCCTGATGATTTTATCTTTCTCACTCTGCACTCTCCTCATATGAGCATGCTCAATATCAGCATATGAATTGACTGGCTCTTTATACTACTTCTCCCTCTTCTCCCCGCAAATGCAGTATTCTCTGTTCATTTGATCCCTTGGGTACATTTGTACACCAGGTGAGTTTGGGCCTCCCCTATTTTGACATCTCAAGCACTGTCTGTTAACCACTCTTTGCATACGGGTCATGCAGCTCTGGTAAGTTGTTTTGATGTCCACAGTGGTTATGTCTTTACACTTATGGCTTTGTCGTAATGAGATTAGCTTGTCTCACCAATGCTGCACCAGTCAAATATATGGACTTGTCCTCGTCATCACACATTATTCGTGGATTTTTCTTGGCTTTATTGACTGTTCATTAATGGAGGATTGGTTATCGCTTTTATATCACTTGTGTAACATATGAGATTTTCATCATTGGCATATTATGTGGTTTATGCATGTGATTTGTGATTTATAGTTTGCATTTTTATCACATGGTTTAATTTATGCCCATTCATATTATATATGCTAGTGGTTGTGTGTAATGCACAACACTGCAGCATTTCTGTTTACACATTGTATATCACATTTTCAATTTGTGGTTAAAGCAAAAGTAAACCCATCCATAAAACTGTTTCATTTCCAGGAAGTGCCAGACATGTAACACTCCCATTGGTTGTGCTCTCAACCAAACTGTCAAACCATCTTATAGCTGGTGTCATTACTGATAACATGTGCAGCATCATGGCAGTTGTAGATTAAACAGAGTCAAAGATGGCAGCTTCCTTGGCTGAAAACGATAGAGGGGTTTACTTACACTTTAATAAAAAGTTATTAACATATATTTCCAATGCCTCGTACAACCGTTTTTTTCCGATGGGAAAACTGCTATGAGAGCTTTTCGCAGGCTTTCCCGACCGTGTGTGTGCTCAAACGCAGTTTTTCCGACGGGCTGGACAAAAAAAGAGAGCAGAATCTCTTTTTTCCCGTCAGGAAAAAATCCTGACAGGAAAACCGTTCGTCTGTATGCTTTTCCGAGGGGTAAAAAGAACGTGCATGCTCAGAAACAATTTGATGCATGCTCTGAAGCATTAAACTTAATTTTCTTGGCTTGTCGTAGTCTTTTACGTCACCGCGTTCTTGGCAGTCAAAAGTTCACCAGACCAATGCAATGCATACAATGCCCAACACACCCCAATAGGGCAAGTGTAAAAACCCTAAGGTGTCACAATTGCATTGTAGTCTGTCGCAACATGCAGTAATAAATTGCCATGTGTCATGTGTGATTTTTGGCATGTTAGGGTGCATTGGCAGCCCATTTATTATAAATGGACTGCCGACATTCAACACATGTTAAAATGCAATATAATATAAATGGATAAACTGGACTTAAAAACATTGCATTGCTCAGTATGTGAGCTCAATATAAAGTAAAAATCATAATTCTAGTTATAGTAATGCTATAAAATATTACTACCAATTTTTACACTTGTGTGATTTCTTAAAGTGTTACTAAACCTACAACAGTAAAATCAGTCTGTATATGCAGAATAGCATGCTTGTCATGCTCACTGTGGAACTTAAAGCGGTGGTTCACTCTAAAAACGAATTTTTACATTAGAGCCAGCATACTAAGGACATTTACTTTCGGCAGGTAATTTTTTTTTTCTCTGTACATACCTTGATATTCTGATTTTGTCCAGGGCTTCCGCGTTCTGATGACTCCGGGACTGGTCGTTCATATCCCTGCCTCAGGGTTCTGATGACTGCGGGACTGGGCGTTCCTATCCTTCGGTTCGATGATTGATGGCTTGTGAAACAGGTGACCTGTCACACAACGCGCGTCACCAGATTTCTGGAAATAGCCGAGCTGCGAGTCGGCACTATACGGCGGCTGCGCCCGCCGTGTAGAGCTGACTGCGCAGGCGCCGTATAGTGCCGACTCGCAGCTTGGCTCTTTCCCGACATCTGGTGACGCGCGTTGTGCGACAGGTCACCTGTTTCACAAGCCGTCAATCATCAAACCGAAGGATAGGAACGCCCAGTCCCGCAGTCATCGGAACCCGGAAGCCCTGGACAAAAACAGAATATAAAGGTATGTACGGAGAAAAAAAAATTACCTGCCGAAAGTAAATGTCCTTAGTATGCTGGCTCTGCTAGATGTAATGTTATTTTTTTTTTTTGGTTGAACCCCCGTATTGTGTAAAAAGACTGTTTTATCCTGTATGGACAGATCCTCCCCTTCCTGCAGGGTCTCTCTTGGCAAGGCCAGATAAGACACAGGCAGAGTAGTACAAGCTGCACATGCTCAGTTTGGTCTCTATTGCTGGAGAGAACATTCCCTGTCTTGAGTTGAGCTATTCAGGTCACATGATATGACATCACACATTTGGGCGTGCATACAGATCCTAAATGATAGCCCAGTCCCTCTCTTCTCCTCCATGCCCAGTAACTAAAAAAGAACACAGTGGGTGGGATGTCAGTTCTTGATTCATGGAAGATCTGCCTCCCATAACAGCATGAAGACACAGGATGTAGTGGAAATTTCCTCCTACCTGAACACAGCACTCGGGCACACCCTGCAGTTTATCACGTGACCATTGTATACAGATCAGCCAAAAAGGTATATAGTGACAATATTTTAATGGAAAAGGTAGATTTTTAAGCTGTTGGCACCAGGGGGGGTAAAACGGATTAACTATTTTCATGTTACTGGGTTTAGTAACATTTTAGAGTAAAATAAATAGCCATACACATCACAGCTCGAAAAACTAAAATATAGCAGTTTTACACAAAAGCAAAATGTGGACATTTAAAACATATATTCCAGCACCCGGATGTACTGTGAACATTTGCCCCCAATAAGTAGAATACATGCCCCAATGTGTCTTTTACATTGTCGAATGTCCCCATCTGGTGTTATGAAAAATTGCTATAATTACTGAATATGTCCTGTTTGACTCAGGAGTTGATGGGTTTTAGCACTAACAACATTGCAGCCCGTGTGAGGACAAGTACACCGTCCTCTGGGATTCCTCATGAAAAATTCTCTCTGATAAATGTTGACAAAAACAAGGTGATGCAGAACCCACTGCTCTGTTCTCAACGACAGCACATCCAATAGATGCCAAAGATTTGTTGTATTAATAGTCACATATTAATCATGTCTTCTACAGGATCATTCCAATATCACTATCACCTTTGCCTCATCAATAACCTGCTTTGTCAATATTTTTCCCCACTCATGTTGACAATTTAACTTTCTATAGAAACAGCAGTCAGAATTCAATATGAGTGGTACCTAATATATTATTTATGTAAATATCTTAATACTTTTGCTTGGATGGTGTAGATATAATTTTAACCATACATCGGATGGTTATTTGGCTATTGCAATAGAAATTTACAAACTACATACTGTATTTGTTCTCTTTATAGGCAGAAAACAACCAAAAGTACATTTACTTAGAAAAAAAAAGCTATAGTATTGATAAACATTTGGTGTGGTGCTTGAATATATTTGTTTGAAAGCCTAAAGTCACTTAGGTTCCATGCACATTAGCAATTTTTAGGCTCCTAGAAGCTGTTACAGTAAAACTTTGGATTGCGCGTAAGTTCTGCAATAGGAGCTATTTAAAGAGGGGGTTCTCCCATAAATGTTTTTTTACCCTTAGATACCCTTAGATGGATGCTCATTTAGTCTAGGGGAATGGGCTATTTGTTTTAAAATCCGAGCAGTACTTACCGTTGTAGAGGGCGATCTTCTCCGCCACTTCCGGGTATGGGTCTTCGGGACTGGGCGTTCCTTCTTGATTGACAGGCTTTCGACAGGCTTCCGACGGTCGCATCCATCGCGTCACGAGTAGCCGAAAGAAGCCGAACGTCGGTGCGGCCCTATACTGAGCCTGCGCACCGACGTTCGGCTACTTTCGGAAAATCGTGACGCGATGGATGCGACCGTCGGAAGCCTGTCAGAAGACTGTCAATCAAGAAGGAACGCCCAATCCCGCAGCCCATACCCGGAAGTGGCGGAGAAGATCGCTCTCTAAAAAGGTAAGTACAGCTTCGATTTTAAAACAACTAGCCGATTCCCCTAGACTAAATGAGCATCCATCTAAGGGTAAAGATAGCAATTTAGCTGTGAACCCCCTGCTTTAAATAGAATCCTGACTCAATTTGCGAGCGTTGTCTCCCAAGACAAGCAGGATTCATGCCACTGGAGTGTGCAGTACTGCATTTCACCAGAGGTGCGGGGGCGCCAGTGACGTTCTGAGACACTCAGAGACATTTGTAGACACTCGGTTCCCAAGTGTCTCAGAGCGTCTCAGAGTATCTCAAAGTATCTCCGGCGTCCCCGCACCTCTGGCCAAATGAGGTACTGAATACACCGGCGCCCCCGCACATCAGCAGTCACTGTGGAACGAATTATCGAAGTTTCCATTGATTCCTATGGGGAAACTCGCTTTGATATACAAGTGCTTTGGATTAAAAGCATGCTTCTGGAACAGAGTATGCTCGTAATCCAAGGCACTACTGTATTAGCATTTTATTTCTGCTCCTAGAAGCTAAATAGTGTTATCCTATGTGTCCATGCACACTAATTTAGGCTATTAGCATTTTTTGAGCTTCAGCATCTAGAAGCAGAAAAAAAATATTTTTGTAGTTTCTTCGAGCATTTTTTAGCTTATTTTTCCCTTTTACTGAAATAGTGCTAATAAAACGCTAAAGCTCTTAAACGCTCTAAAATGCTTCTAAAATGCTGTTAAAACGCTACTACAGAAAGCTATTACCAGACTTTTGTATCCAGCATTTTTATCTGTGTTTTTTTAGCTTAAAAAACAAAAACAAAAGCTAGTGTGCATGGAGCCTATATGTACAGTCAGAAGCAACCATACAAAAAAGCGCTATTTGAGACAGTCTTGTGCGGCCAAATAAACAGGCAACAATCAATAAGAATAACCATTTATCCACTTATTGTTGCCATAGATTATTTGTTTAAAAAAACAATTAAATTCTCCTTTGCATAGATGGTAGACAGTCAGCTTGCTCAGCACTATAGTGATACCTTATGGAGGCGGCCAATAGACTGGCTGGTTGAAGAGTTTGCTGCAGCGATGGAATCCTCATGTGTCCCCTGTGAAGTCTACACGGGCAGGGAGGGGGGAGAGAAAAAACCCAAATTCTGTATGGACCGGGAGACGATGTCCAGTCTTAACCGAGTCCCTGTTGTTATCCAGTGGTAAGTGATAACCCAGCCGGCCAGCCGTAGATGGAAAACGAAGCCAGGAGGCAATCAACACAAGCACCAGTGGGAACCAACGGACGTGGAACTCCCGGGCGTGACGTCAAAGATGCTTAGGGAGACCATATTCGAAGTGAGGCTTGGAGCTCAAGATGGTGAAGAGCAAGCCGAAGGAGGCAAGGAGAAAATGTGCGTGGCTGGCTGTAGTCTTGATCTTGAGCCTATATGTGTTATTGGGAGCAATCAACTAAAAGACGAATCTTGAATTACCATGTGATAACGCAAAGCAATATGAATTGTTGCAGTGCACCGATATGAAGCCAGTCTTTAGAAAATTATGAAATGCATTCGATATACTTGCTGCACCTTGTGTGGTTTCTGAAAAAAAATGCAACACGCCATTACTACATCGCACCAAAGCGCATGGGTTTAGTTTCCGATGATTTTTATTCTGAAAATGGTTAAGGTATACAAAGCCAACATTTGCCATTGTATCAAATAACAGTCACTGGTTATAAACCAGGGTACACATCTTATGCATCACAGAACAAAAAGTAAAATGTTGTCGATAAACTTGTTATATCATCATCTACTATTCAGAAATATTAAATGAAATGAAAAACACAAAAGGAAAACAGTATAACAAAATAAGTAGGCATCAAGCAGTCAAAAAACGCAATATCCCATCCTGTCACATCTCGCCTCTCTAAAGACGATCAAAATGTAGGAGGAGATGCTCAAATAATGCATTTCTAATGCTAGGGTAACCTGTCTTTCACTTGGTAATCCAAGAAAGTAGGATAGCATATAGAGGGGGAAAAAAAACACTAAATCCACTTGATGCAACCATCTAACTCAACTCCCCTGTAGTCACAAAGACCTCAAGGGGCCAGAAGGCCTGTCCAGAGGTAAACATAGATAGAAAGAGGAAAATATTACCAAAGGAGAAGAAAAGAAAAAAAAGAGGAAAAGGAAAAGAAAATAGCCACAGAGGAAAAGAAGACACGGCCAAAACTCATGGGTTTGAATAAAGACTAAGGCCAGCCATAGATGGAGCAACTTTCTTTCCTGCAGGAGAGAAATTTGCTAGATTCCCCCATCAACACAGTCAGTGTTGAAAGGGGAATCTCTCCTGCGGAGCCATTGTGTTCTCCCGGCAGATACATAAGAATATCATCAGCTGCAGACTTCCACAAATTGATATACATATTGATACATATTACATTGTCCAGTTAAATAAACGTGAACTAATCTTACTACTACCTTCATTAATATACCCATATTCCAGCAATTACATTTATTTTCTAAAGGCAGAAGTTTTTTACCTTGATGCATTCTCAGCCCTCTCTTATGCTTACCTGAACCTGATCTTGATCCAGCACTGTGCCCGAGAGCAGCACTCACTTCTTACAGGGCAGGTTAAAAGCAACAGGAGCCATTGGCTCCTGCTGCTGTCAATCAAATCCTGTGACGAGAGAGTGGGGAGAGTGGGGGTGGGGAGAGTGGGAGGACATATCTTCTGTGTCTTCAAAATATGTTTTAACACACTGGAGGGTAGTGATACTTTCTTACTGTGACAATCACAAAATAATGTTCCACAGTTATAGTTCCTAATCCCACAGCAGGGACCAACCAAGATTTGATACTTCTACAGGGCAGGCTGGTTGTACTGAAGTTGATCTATTGATCTCAGTGCAACCAGCCTGTTGGATTTTTTTTCATGCAATGACTGCTGACAACTATAGCTGCCTACAGTGATCATTGTATTCTGCCGGCCAGGATGGCTCTCCACCAACAGAACTCAATGGCTCATTGTGAAGGATTCCCCCATCAAAACTGACTTAATACGATCAATACATGCTCTAACTGTATACAGTTTACAAAATTCTGTATTTTTCAAGTTAATGTCTAACTACTTTAGCTCTTTCAATGTTTCCGGTACATCCAAAGAGTGAAGAGCTTAAATAAGCTAGTGGTGGTTCTTGAGCTGTCCTGGGGTGAGCAGGAGGAGTGTGGGGAATACCCATTCACGGATCTCCTCTACAAAAGTGTGAACATGGAAGTGCATAGCTATGAGCGCTCCTGGTTCAGCCCTGTCAAAATCTTATCTAAAAAGACAGGTAGACAGCTGGTTGGGTAATATCCTGTACTCATTTGGCTGGAATAAACCCTTGATATCTCCATAAAGAGAACCTGTGACCTACCCAATGCTATCACGCAGGTGGCTTGTTAGGTCTCGTACACACGACCGAACATGTCCGCTGAAACTGGTCCGCGGACCAGTTTCCGCGGACATGTCCGACCGTGTGTAGGGCCTAGCGGACAGTTTTCCGGCCTAGCGGACAGGTTTCCAGCGGAAACTGGAAACATGTCCGTCGGACATGTCCGATGGTTAGTACGACTCATCGGACATGTCCGCTGGTTAACCAGCGGCCCGAAATCCCGCGCATGCGTCGAATTCCGTGTTCTGTCCGCGGGGATTTTGGTCTGATGGTGTGTACACACATCAGACCAAAAGCTCCCAGCAGACATGTCCGATGAAAACGCTCCGCGGACCGTTTTCATCGGACATGTCTCCTCGTGTGTACAAGGCCATAGTCCTCTTGTGACAGCAATATGATATTGTAAAAAATGTAAAATTGTAATTAAAAACATATTAAAATAAAGAAAAATATAAAGAAAAATGTAAATACACCGTCGCCCCATGTACACACACCCCAACACAAAAGCATACGTTGGGGGTACACATGTGAGTAAACAACAATTGTGTAACACATACTGTAATGTGTATCGTTGCGCATGCCAGAGTAAGAGCAATAATTCTATGCCCCTCATTTATAGTTAACTCTAAACTTATGAGCTGTTAAGAAATTAAAAATATCGCCCTTTGACAATTTTTGGATATTGTAATTTTTCACTGTTTTCGCAGGCAGAATTCGTTTTAAGGCCTAACACATTTGGGGGCAGATCCACAAAGGCATTACGCTGGCGTATCTCTTGATACGCCGCGTAATTTCAAATTGTGCGCGTCGTATCTTTCTTTTGTATCCTCAAAACAAGATCCGACGGCATCTCGGCTAGATCCGACAGGCGTACGTCTTAGTACGCCGTTGGATCTAAGCTGTAATTTTTCGGCGGCCGCTAGGTGGCGTTTCCGTCAAATTCTGCGTAGAGTATGCAAATTAGCTAGTTACGGCGATCCACGAACGTCCGTCCGGCCGGTGCATTATGTTTACGTCGCTTGCGTTCGGCTTTTTCTGGCGTGTATTTAAACCTGCTATATGGTGACGTACTCAATGTCAAGTATGCCCGGCGTTCCCGCGTACAATTTGGAAATTTTTACGTCGTTTGCGCAAGTCGTTCGCGAATAGGGATTTGCGTAGAATGACATCACCGTCGTGAGCTTTGGCTTGTTCCGGGTTAATTTTGAGCATGCGCACCGGAATACCCCCACGGACGGCGCATGCGCAGTTAAAAAAAACGTAGTTTACGTCGGGTCTCGACGTATTTACATAAAACACGCCCCCATTACATCCATTTGAATCCCGCGCCCTTACGCCGCCAAAGATACACTACGCCGCCGTAACTTCCGGCGCAAATTCTTTGAGGATTCGAAAAAAAAAAAAAGTTGCGGCGGCGTAGTGTATCTTAGATACGCTGTGCCCAGTGTATTAATGCGCCGAGGTACGTGAATCTACCCCACGATGTCTATTTACTCAACACGGCCTCATCTTTTGTATTTTGCACCAAAAAAAAACAGGAATTATTTGGTGTTTGTATATGCTAAAATGAATTTTAGTGTATTTTTTTCCCCAGAAAATATTGATTTGATAAACAGTTGCTCAAATATTATGTAACATACAAACTTTTAACTATCTTCTTTTTATTCTATAGGGCCTTCTTTCAGAAAAGATTATTCTGACAGATTAGTGGTTATGGCAGGAAAATATTCTGACTGATTTAAAACATAAATAATGATATAAAGTGTAATAAATAAAAAAACGATTTCTCCAGAGCATAAGGGGTTAAAGAGACCCTGTCACCACATCACCACATGATAGTATCACAGCCAAACAAAGGATGGCAATCTATATGAGGTGTACATAGAAAACCCATGTCTGGTGTCTAAGCAAAGACATTATAACCACAATTCAGCCCAAAAAAAAACAAGATTTCATGGAGGAAAACAAGATTGTGAGATTTTCGTTCCACTCACAGCTTATCCCCCCACACACCCTTTAGATCAGTGGTTCTCAACCTTAATAGTGTTGTGACCCCTTGATAAAATTTCCCAGGTTGTGGGGACCCTTAACAGTAGAATTTTCGTAGCGTGGGTTGTCAGCACCCAAGGTAAGACAAGTAATTTGTGCCCCTAGCCCACGGACATTTAGGGCTCCCTGAGTCCCTTCCACTTGTACAGTATTAAAACCCCTTCTGGTACCTTTTAGGATGTACCACCATCTCTTTAGGTTCTCCTTTCTTTCCCTTTTATGTCTATTTTAATTTCTTGTCCCCCCCCCCATCCCTCTCTCTAGCCATCTTTCCTGTTCTTTCTCTCCCTCTTTTTCTCTCCCTTCCATGTATTCTCTATTTTTATTCCTTCTCTTACTCCTTTTGGGGGGGATGAGTGACAGTGCTGGTCAACTTGGGAAAGATCACCTGCTGATCTGAGAACTGTAGTCATAGGCGTGCGCACAGGGTGTGCCAGGTGTGCCCAGGCACACCCTAATCACTCCCTGCAGTGCAGATTCTTCCTGCTGCCCGGTGCCCCCTCCCACAGTATGGCTGGCTTCCCTCCTCTCCCATTGGCTACTGCAGTGGGCACATAGATGATATTTCAGGATGAGTGGGGGAAGGGGGAAGGGGTAATTTCCCTTTCTGAACGAACACAGTGAGAGATCGGTACCATGTTTTTGAGTTTTCAGGTGCACACCCTAATGCAACAGGCTGCGCACACCTATGACTGTAGTGTAGGGTGACCAGACATCCCCAGTTTCAGGGGACAGTCCCCTGATTGAGGACACTGTCCCCGGACCAAGTCTGTCCCTGGTTTTGTCCCCAGATTGGATTTAATAGGGTACAGGGGCAATTTCAATGACAGTCAGGGCAGAATTAAAATCAAAAAATTAGAATTACACACCCCCTAACATAGGGGGGTTGTATTTTTCCCATTATCTGTGCCCCTTTCTGATGATCATGTGCTGGTCGGAGCGGAGGGAATATTTCTTCAGTTTCGGGCGCATGCCCATTCAGCTCCGCTCGCATGTTCTTATGCCTTGGCTCAAATCCTGGCCACCTGACTATCTCCTTGCCTTCCCTGGCAGGGTGATCTTCCTCCGCTCCCCATCCAGGAGTAGCCGGGGCCTGAAGAGTAAGACTTGAGAGGCTGTGAGGCGGGTGGCGATGGGCAGAGAGCACTGATTGTTGCCATTACTAGTAAACAAACAATATGTCCCCGGATTTCATTTTAAAAATCTGGTCACCTTACTTTAGTGGGGACTTTAAATGGCAACTTTAATCACAGGTAGTATTACTCAATGCGTCTCCAGCTCTGTGGTGTCTAGCAGCAGTGACACCTATGCCAAAATCAGGAGATGGGGTCTCCTCCAGCCCCTCCCACTTCACATTCCTCAGAAGTCAGCTGACCTCTAGCCTCTGTCTGCCCCACAACCATGCCGTGAACTGAATGGGCAGCCACAGGCTGAGAGTGCTGCAGGGTTCAGGAACAGCCCAGGATTCGGTGACCCCTGACAAATCATCATTTGACCCTCAAAGGGGGTCCCGACCCCAGGTTGAGAACCACTGCTTTAGATCATCACAGAGTTTCTCCTGGAAATACACAAATTTTCTAAGATTGGCAAGAAAAACAGCTGCAAGGTAAACAATGACAGTGACCTTATTGTATAATGGATTTTAGTGCCAATTTTGTGAATGTTTTGTACTTTCAGCAGAAATTCTGTGATGACGAAGGTTCATAGGGAAGGAGCACTGCAGGCAGCACTGAATTCTCACAATTTAATGTTCCAGGAAGTATACATTTTTTTTGACAAATTGTGGGGCTAATTAGGCCTTATTTATGTTGGCATTGGCAAACCTGCATTTATATCCATTTATGGGATGTTTGTACATGCATAGAAAAGCAGGTTATGTTTTTTACAAGTATAATTCACATTGTGAATTTATCTGCCTTAGGCTACATTCATACTAGCCCATAGGCTTGCCCACAGGGTGTGCCAGGTGTGCCTGGGCACACCCTAATCATCCTGTGCACTGCTGATACTCCATGCTTCCTGGTGCCCCCTGTCTCCCCCTGCAGTGCTGCCAGCTTCCCTAATTCTCCTGCCAGCTACTATGGGGAATGTTTAATGATTGGAAATGGGGTCAGAAAATATTTAATTTGCCGCCCCCTTCCTTTTCTGAATGAACACAGTGAGTGGTCTGTACTGGTCACTCCTGTGTACATTCTTAACTATAGCATAGTAAACTATGTTTACTATGCTTCAGTTTATGAACAGAAAGCTGCTCAGCACAGAGCACTTCCCATTAGTTCACTGTCCAGTGCAGCTGAGGCTGCAGGGAAAATGACCTGGGGAAGCTCTGTCCTCAGTCCCTTTCTCTGTCAAACATCGGAGGTTTGTTTAATGTAAAATTGTAAAAAAAAAATAATAATATTGTAAAAAACAATAAAAAAAAAAGAAAATGTGAAAAATGTATTTACAAAAAATATTTAAAAAATAAAAATAAAAACTACTGGCACTAATATCTGCTCTACTGACTCCCACCACTGCTATGCTGATATACATGTGTAGCGCTACCCCCAAAGGAGACGCTGATTAGATTTGGGATTGGCGTATTTAAGTTACCTCTGTGATGTGTCTAGGGGTGATGATGGCAGTGAGAGCAATGACAGAATGTCCAGACAGTTGACTGACGTTTTCAATGCTTTAAATATTTCTGGTCAACACGACCAACAGTCAACTTGAGGTAGACAGTATAGGTTGGTGAAAGAAGAACAAATTTTACAGATTCAGGCCTTGGATAAAGAAAGCAGTCCTGCCTTCAATAATTTTTCTTTTTCACGTTGCCACTCCACCTGGAGTGGGTGAAGTGCCCCTGGACAGACCTCTCTCACAGGCCTGGCAGCCAGAGCGCCACTTAAACTTCTGGGAAAGGAACAAGTCTCTGCCACAGACTTGGCTCTAATAGGATTCAAGGTTTAAAGATGAGACCTCTGCCACATGCCTAGTGCTTAAAAGTTCAGATAGTAGAGTGAATCCTCCCAGTATACTTTTAGGGTTACCGACCGACAGTTTGCCACATACAACCTGTCAGTATCCGGTCACCCAGATCCCCGATGGTTCGTTCCAGCCCTGTTGGATTGCCTGCCTCCGGGCTCACCTCAGACCAACTCCCCATCGAACAGCACAACTCGCTTGGGATCTTCTCAATAGAGTTGGGGGACCCAGTAAGTCACTGGGGCCCCTTTGTAGCATCAGTCGCTCCGGGCCATGAGAGCCCAGAGTCGGGAACTCCGCGTAGCACGTGCGCCCCGGCCTGGTAGGCCATATCGCCCGGGGCCCGTGATGTGCGCACACCCTAAAGGTGGGTGCCGCACCCGGAACCAGGGACCCGCAAAGAACCCCTAGCAAAGGCTACCGCCACAGAAATACTCCTCCCAGCATGCTCCGCAAGGAAAAACTCCTCTAATTGGCTGCTGGGAAGAAGCGGCTCCGCCCGAACCCCTCTGGCGCCACCTACCGTCCAGAGATGAGACAGCATCTCTGGAGAACAGAGTGACCCACAGGACAGCTCGGGGCTGGCGACAGCCAAATTTAACTAAATCAAACACAGATGAGAGCAAGTAAGTCTCTCATCCCACTAGATTTAACATAGCACCTGCACTGATAAGTACACCGGCGCTACACATGCAATATACATGCATGTTTGTAATAGGCTGCACTGCACACACCAAGGTACTAGCCTCCTACATGGGAAGTATAAACAAACTTTGTACTTCCCAGATCATGATATTACCTCCTCCACCATGTGACAGAGCTTGTTTGTAGTGATCGCCCACGAGACCAGTGGTGGTAAGCTTGGAAATGATAGAGGCCCTGACACTTCCAGAGGGCTGCACGATAGCAGTGCATTATCGCAGCCCAACACCCCAAATTGTTGGTCCTGCTGCATTTTTTGCAGTGTATCACCCTACACACTGAAGAAGATGGAGCATGATAACCCCCAGCATTGGTGTCAGTAGATACAACAATAACCCCATCATTAGTTTCAGTGAGCACACTAATAACCCTCAACATGAGTGTCAGTGAACACAATAAAAGCCCCCGGCAATGGTGTCAGTACTATGCACCCTCTGTATCAGTGGTCACTAACAGTGAAAATTAATGTCCCCTTCATTGGTGTATAGTGGCAGTAAAGTTACCTCTCCCCCTTGCAATGGGGGTCACTGGCACTGAAATTTAACCTTTCTGCATTGGTGGTTTCTGGCAATGAATGTTAACCCCTTAATCCTTGCCCCTGCATTGGTGGCCACTGGCAGTGAGATTTAACCCCGCCCCTTCCTGCATTAGTGGTCACCACTGGCAGATAAATGTAATCCTCTAGCTCCTTTGCATTGTTAGTCAAAGAAAGTGAAATATAACCCCCATCAATAGTGGTCAGTGGCAAAGAAAGTTACCCCCCCCCCCATCTCCCCATGCATTTGTGGTCATGGCAGTAAAATGTAACCCCGCACCTCCCCAGCTTTGGTGGTCACTGGCCGTAAAATTCAACCCTCCTACATTGGTGGTCACTGCAGTGCATTGAACACCCCCTGCATTTTTGGACAGTAGCAGTAAAAGTTAATCTATCCACATTGGTGTTCACTGGCAGTGGAAGTTAACCCCTATCCTTCCTGCAATGGTGGTTCTAGCAGTGAAATTACTTCCCCCCTGTATTGGTGTTCACTGGCATCGAAATTTAACATCCCTACATTGGTGGTCACTGACAGTGAATGTTAACACCTCCCCAATCCCCTCTGCATTGGTGTTCACTGACATTGAAATTTAACCTCCCAAAATTGGTGGTCACTGAAAGTGAACGCTAACTCCCCCTTCATTGGTGGTCACTGCTGGCAGTGAAGTTTAACCCCCAACCTTCTCTGCATTGGTGGTCACTGAAAGTGAACGTTAACTCCCCCTTCATTAGTGGTCACTGGCAGTGAAGTTTAACCCCCAACCTTCTCTGCATTGGTGGTCACTGGTAATGATATATAACCCACACCCCGTGAATTGGTGGACAAGGCAGTGAAATTTTAGCCTTCTTACATTGGTGGTCAGTAGCAGTAAAATCGAACCCCCCCCCCCTCCCCCTACGTTGGTGGTCACTGAGAATGAATCTTAATCCTATGCATTGGTGTTCACTGGCAATGAAATTTAACCACCCAATATTGCTGGTCACTGACAGTAACCATTAACCCCTCCCCAATCCCCCCCGGCATTAGTGTTCACTGGCAGTGAAATTTAACCTCCCAACATTGGTGGTCACTGACAGTAAAAGCTAACGTCCCCCCCCCCCCCACACACACACACACACTATATTGGTGGTCATTGAGAGTAAATCTTAACCCTTTGTATTGGTGTTCACTGGCATTGAAATTTAACCTCCCAACATTGGTGGTCACTGACAGTGAATGTTAACCCCTCCAACCCCCCCACCCCCCTGCATTGGTGGTCACTGGAAGTAAAAGCTTAGTTTTAGGGAATTACCCCTCTTTTGTTCTCAACAGGAGCTGGGACGTGCTCCATCCCGCTCCAGCACTCCCAGTGGCCGATGCTTGCGGATTTATACAGCCCACTCAGATAGAGCCTGAGCAGCACACTAAGGCTCCATTCACACCTAGGCGTTTTTACGTTCAACGCCCAATGCTATTGCAGCCTGAAATACGCTGGAAGGGTGATTTGACATTGTCGGCTATGGAGATGGTTCACATCTCCACGCCGAACGCCGAAACGCCGTACGCCTGAAGCTCAAAACAAGTCCCTGACCCTTTTTTTCAGGCGGCTTCGGCGTTCGGCCATCGCCGACAATGTGTAAATCACCCCTCCAGCGAAAACTACGGTAAAAAACGCTGCGTTTTGTCGCGGCAAATCGCGGGACAAACCGCCGCAATTTGTCGCGGCAAATCGCGGTACAATACGCCGCCTTCAGGTGTGAATGCAGCCTCAGTTGCATTGGTTTGCATGCTTTACTGCATATACAGACTGATTTTACTGTTGTGGGTTTAGTAACACTTTTTTTTAAGTACACACTATATGCTTTAGTCATATTTTATGTCTGGTTTTACAGTCACTTTAAGCTGCAAAGGCAGTGGACTCGAGAGTATACATGCTGTGGGTTCAATGCTTCTCATTGCGGCATGCGCAGCTCAGTTTGCATTCAATAGAAGATTGCAAGCAGGCAGGTAAGTGTGTGTTTTTGCAGAACATACATTGCTTGTCTCTTTTGCAATAAAGAGCTGCCTGCTTCCAGTTTTTGTATTATTATTAAAGTGACACCAAAGATTCATACTTACCTCCACTGTGCAGTTCGTTTTGCACAGAGTGCACCCGATCCTCCTCTTCTGGGGTCCCCCAGCGGCTCTCGTGGCTCCTCCCTGAATTAGATAACCCCCTCTGGGAAGCTCTCTGCCGAGGGGGTTACCTTGCGGGTGCGCTCCCATGTCATACACTCGGCATCCATAGCCGCCGATTGTATGAAGCTTTACAACCCCTTTAAGCTTTAAGCCCCATACACACGATCAGAAAATCAAGCGAAAAATACCGCTTTCAAAGCGATCGGACGATAATCTGATCGTTAGTACTGAGCTTTCGAGAGTCGATCATCACAGTTCATACGCTATTATCAGATCGGACAAGCACAAACTTTTTTACGTATGTTGCCAGATTGTACGATTTTAGTTTATTCAGTACAGCTGTCGTTTGAAAATGCAATGCAAATGCATTACAACCCATTAAATCACTTCCGAATTTTTATTCTGTCGTACGAGAATTTTTGTGGCTTTAGTAAACTCTTCAGGTTCGATCTGAGATTAGCAAGCAAAAAAAAAAAAAGGATGATCATTTGTCTGATAATCTCATCGTAGTTCCACTTTAACTTTGACAAGTGCATAAGCCTTAAACCAGGGCTCGACAAATCCCGGGCGCCAGGTCGCCATGGCGACTAGAAATGGTGTCCTGGCGACTTGGCTTGGAAGGTGGTGCCATCTGGTGGTGAGCCGTTGGTATTACAAGTTATTACCACCAGATGTGTGAGCTGACGCCATCTGGTGGTGAGCCGTTGGTATTACAAGTTAAGCATTACAAGTTAAACAGCAATTCTAATGTAATTTTTCACTATTTTTCACTGCCATCTTCTTCCCTCTAATTAGAACCCCCAAACATTATATATATTTTTTATCCTAACACCCTAAAGAATAAAATGGCGATCATTGCAATACTTTCTGTCACGCCGTGTTTGCGCAGCGGTCTTACAAGCGCACTTTTTTGGGAAAAAATTACACTTTTTTTAATTAAAAAATAAGACAACAGTAAAGTTATCCCCATTTTTTTAATATTATAAAAGATAATGTTACGCCGAGTAAATTGATACCCAACATGTCACGCTTCAAAATTGCGTCCGTTCGTGGAATGCCGACAAACTTTTACCCTTTAAAATCTTCATAGGCGACGTTTAAAAAAATCTACAGGTTGCATGTTTTGAGTTACAGAGGAGGACTAGGGCTAGAATTATTGCTCTCGCTCTACCAATCGCGGCGATACCTCACATGTGTGGTTTGAACACCATTTACATATGCGGGCCCTGCTCACGTATGTGTTCGCTTCTGCGCGCAAGCTCGTCGGGACGGGGTGCATTTCTGGCTCCTAACTTTTTTAGCTGGCTCCTAGATTCCAAGCAAATTTGTCAAACCCTGCCTTAAACCATATACACACGATCGGTTTGATCGAAAAAAACAGACCGTTTTCATCGGACAAACCAATCGTGTGTGAGCCGCATCGGTTTGTTATCCATCGGTGAAAAAAAAAATAGAACATGTTTTAAATTTTTCCTATGGATAAAAAAAACAATAGAAAAATCCGATCGTCTGTATGGAACTCCATCAGTTAAAAATCTACGCATGCTCAGAATCAAGTCGACGCATGCTCGGAAGCATTGAACTTAATTTTTTTCAGCACATCGTAGTGTTGTACGTCACCGCGTTTGGACACGGTCGGATTTTTGACTGATGGTGTGTAAGCAAGTCTGATGAAAGTCAGCTTCATCGGATATCTGATGAAAAAATCCATCGGATTACATTCCACCAGATATCCGATCGTGTGTACGAGGCTTAAGATTAGCGTAGAAATGTGTTTGTTCCCAATAGATTTGTGAATGTTTTTTCACTTGCGTTGGTCTAAACCGATTGTCAAATCATCCTGATATTCGGACAAATGTTCTAAAAAATTGCTTTTTTTACATTTTTTTTTATTTAGCTTTATTTCCACTTTAACTTTTTTTTTTTTTATTTAACTTTATTTCCACTTTAACTTTTTTTTTTTTTATTTAGCTTTATTTTCACTTTAACTTTGACAAGTGCGCACGTATAAGACTAGAAACGATTTTTCTTGTTTGCTTTCACAGTTTTTATTTTTTTATTTTTATTTAGCTTTATTTCCACTTTAACTTTTTTTTTCTTTTTTTATTTAGCTTTATTTCCACTTTAACTTTGACAAATGCGCACGCATAAGACTAGTAACGATTTTTCTTGTAGAAATGTGTTTGTTCCCAATAGATTTGTCAATTTTTTTTTCACTTGCGCTGGTTTAAACCGATTGTCAAATCATCCTGATAATCGGACGGATGTTCTAAAAAATGGCTGCTTTCACAATTTTTTTTTTTTTATTTAGCTTTAATCCCACTTTGACAAGTGCGCACGTATAAGACTAGTAACGATTTTTCTTGTTTGTTCCCAGTAGATTTTCCAATTTTTTCCCCTTTCGCGATTGTCAAATCATCCCCCTTTAACGCTTAGATAATTGGATGGATGTTCTGAAAAGCGACTACTTTCCAACGTGCAAACGCCAGCCTTACCCGTAATTATGGTTTGCATTAAAACAATGCTGAAAGTAGAGCAGGAAAGACAAGGAAGGCTCCCAGTGAAAGGCAAGGAAGGAGTGGAAGAGATGCCTATGTGCCAGTAGAAGGGCTTATGCATGGAGTTGTGCAGTGAAGGAGAAATGTGCAGAGTGAGTTGTGCAGTGAGTGAGCCCCAGTCCATGGAATCCAGCTCCGTATTTGCTGTGAGCTGTGTACAGACAGGGAGGTAGGGCTGGGAGAAGAGGGAGCAGGGTAGCACAAGCTGACTTTCTCCCAGTCTCCTTGTAACAGAGAGGAGAGGCAGACACCCATAGACACACACACAGAAGATACACACAGAAGATACATACACACAGCGATCTGTGTCCTCTCCCCATGCACTCAGCTCCTCATGCTTCACCCTCCTGGGCTCCTAGGATCTGAACTCTTCTTCTCACCATCACTAGTACTTCTTGGCAAGATTGGAAAGCAAGCTTCTCTTTCTCAGAGGATTGGTCTCCGTTCATCTGATACACAAGCACACCTATTTTTGTGTTTATTTTTAGGATTCTTTTTTTTTTTTATTGATCTGTCACCAAGGATTAATGAAGCCAGGACAAGTCAGCGGTGGTTAGTTCCTATGGGCGTTGGGGGTATGAGCTCCTTGTGACTTCCGACACATCCATGCACTTCCAAGTGTAACTAGTGCCAGGCGCTCGCGGTGCTCAACAAAGTGGAGTTGTGCCCAGCTGTACGGAGCCGGCTTTGTGTGCCTCCTTGTAGGATGAGGAAGGGGCTGGAGACTGCCAGCTGTGGGCTCAGGCTGGGATACATCCTGCAAATGTGTTTCCTACCTGCCCTGGCCATACTTACCGCCGGCAGCACCTTCGCCGCTCAAGGTAACAACTTACCAGGTGGGCAGGTGGGGGGAGCGCTGGGTGGGCATGATGATGGAGGACCAGACCTTCTCACCTGCTGTGTCTCTTATTGAACAACCATCACTCTATAGGTTCTTCTCTATACTCTATATGTTCTATTCTATTGTATCTGCTCTATGCCCTGTGTGTTCTGAGACCCTTTCATAACCCTATATGTTCTTGGACCCTATCCCTTTCTATACCCTATATGTTCTGAGACCCTTTCCTAACCCTATATGTTCTTAGACCCTTTCTATACCCTAAATGTTCTGAGACCCTTTCTATATCCTATATGTTCTGAGACCTACCCCATATGTTCCGAGACCCTTTCTACACCCTATATGTTCTGACATCCTTTATATACCCTAAATGTTCTGAGACCCTTTCTATAGACCCTTCTGAGACCCTATTCTGAGACCCTTTCCTAACCCTATATGTTCTTAGACCCTTTCTATACCCTAAATGTTCTGAGACCCTTTCTATACCCTATGTTCTGAGACCTACCCCATATGTTCCGAGACCCTTTCTACACCCTATATGTTCTGACATCCTTTATATACCCTAAATGTTCTGAGACCCTTTTTATACCCTATACGTTCTATGGGATCTTCTCTACCCTATATGATCTATAAGATCTTCTATGTACCCTGTATGATCTATGGGCTACTCTATAGGCTATACGAGACCCACGGAGTGATATTATCTTTATGCCCTGTATGTTCTATGAGACCCTCTATATACCCCCATATGATCTCTCTGTGCCCTGTATGTTCTATAAGATCTTCTCTACCCTATATGTTCATTATGACTCTCGCTATGCTCCATATGTTCTGCGATACCCTCGCTATATCCTATATGATCTATGATATCCTCTCTATACCCTATATGATCTAGGCAGTCCTCTCTATACCCAATATGATCAATGGTATCCTTTCTATACCCTGTATGATCTATGATAACCTCTCTTTACCTTATATGATCTTTGCTATCCCCTATACACTATATATGTTCTCTAAGATCCTCTCTATACCCTATATGATTTATGATATCCTCTCTATACCCTATATGTTCCATGGGATCCTGTCTATACCCTTTAGGCTCTATGGAATATTCTATATACCCTATATGATCTATGATATCCTCCCTATACCATATACATTTTATGAGACCTTCCCTACCCTGTACGTTCGATGAGATCCTCTCTACAGCCTATAGGCTCTTTGAGATCTCCATATCCTATATGTCCTTATGAGATCTTCTCTATACCCTAAATATTCTATGAGATCCGCTCCATACCCTATACGTTCCCTGATACTATCTATATATCCTATATGTCTTTATGAGATCCTCTATATACCCTATATGTTCTGTGAGAACCTCTCTATGTCCTATGTGTTCTATGAGATCCTCTCTATGTCCTAAATGTTCTATGAGATGTTGTCTATATCCCATATGTTCTTTGACATCTTCCCTGTATCTTATATGTTCTCTGAGAACTCCTCTATGCCTTTATTTTTTATGAGAACTTCTGTATGAGATTTTCTCTATGAGATCTTGTTTATACTCTATAAGCCCTGTGGGATCTTATTTGCTCCCTATTAGTTCTATGAGATCTGTATTCCCTATAGGTTCTGTGAGCTGGTATACCTTATATGTTCTGTGAGATCTTGTTTATTCTTTATTAGATCTAAGAAATCTTTTTTTTTTGTTGCCTATATCATATGTCCTATGAGATCAATATGTTCTATGAGATCCATGTGTTCTGTGAAATCTTCTTTATTCCCCATAGGTTCTATTAGATCTTCAATCCCCTTTAGGTCCTATGAGATTATATACCCTAAATGTTCGATGAGCTTTTTTTTTTTCTTCCCCTATAGGCTCTATGAGATCTTAGTTCTGTCCTGTATGTTCATGTTTTATGAGATGGTATTTATTCCATATATGTTCTATGAGGTGGTATTTATCCCCTATATGTTCTATGAGATGGTATTTATCCCATATATGTTCTATGAGGTGGTATTTATTCCCTATATGTTCTATGAGGTGGTATTTATTCCCTGTATGTTCTATGAGATGTTATTTATCCCCTATATGTTCTATGAGATGTT